>NC_090446.1:484054887-484679887 GCF_031143425.1 Pleurodeles waltl
GTAACACAATCGCTTCAGAAACTTTACGGATTTGTTACTGACGGTTTTCGCTCAAACAGCTATTCTTTCTTTCTCAGTTCCCCTGATTCCCAAGCAAAATTCAACCCGAAAATGTTACTCTCAATCTGATCAATTGGTCTGTCCTGGTGCACATAGGACTCGCCAAATCTCAGTCGAAAAACTTTTCAATCAATTCAACACACAATCTCCACTTGCCAACCACGCCTGATTGGCCTACTAAACAGACAAATTACAACAAAAACCAAGTGTTTGACACACTTTTCAATATACTCTGGAGTCTTAGACCTCGCAGGGCATGTATACCAACAACCACGTGGACAATTATTAGCACAAAGCGCCACACACATGTGAAGTTCGACGGCTTCCCTACTCTCTCACTTCGGAGTACACACACTCCTACAACTTAATTTGGAGTACGCAAACTCCGTAACTTCTCACAAACATCACAATTCACCTGCGATATGCTTAAGCTGTGCATGCACAAAATCTATTTCATTCACCCTGTCAATAGAACGACGAGAACATCTTCAAACAAACATGGGCAAACTTGGAGGACCTGGTAAAAGTCATTTTGGACGTTTAGGGGCACATTTTCTATTTTGTATCATTGAATCTGGAAATCATAACCAAATCCACCTTTGTCTCCTTATTTTATATACAGGACTCCCTAGTGATTTATCTAAGGAGACAAACCTCAAACTGTATTTAATGATATGCTCTTGAAGAGACTAACCATTACCCCACTACCATCTCTGGGAAGACCAGCTATTTCTTGCTTGTCAGCTCTTGGGCCAGATACTCTTCTACCTATCTCTAAGCTTTATAATGGGTTCTTAAGGAGGCACACCATGTGCCATATCTGGGAAGACAGGCTATTTCTTGCTTGCCATCTCTGGGGCCAAATACTCTTCTGTCTATCTCTAAGCTTTATGATGGGCTCTTAAGGAGACTAACCATCCTCTGCTACCATCACTGTTAGCGCATCTAACCTTATTTGGTTTCTTCTAATTAATTAATAAGGGGATGTGTTAGAGGTTCTATGGACCTTTTGACTGTGCTTAGAGTAGTTCCCACCATAAGACTCAATTTCAATACCGATCAATAGCAACATCAATCAATAGCATTAATAATCTTGGGAGCCAGTAATTTCCACACACCATGACCCCTTTGGCCATGAATTTTTTTATTTATTTTTATTTATTTTGATAGTTTTCTATAGCGCTGGCAAGACCCGAGGGTATCAGAGCACTTTACAGCAGTATAGATAATAAACGTATAAATTCAAGGAGAACAGTTATACAGTAGGTTTCACATGAATAACCACGCCTTTATGTAAAAGCTAGGTTTATTTCCCTATATTAACAATGCTAATATCATGTAACTTTGTCTTAAAATCAAATGATACACATACAGAAACAATACTGGTTGACCAAATCTTCTAAAGAATCTCAATTTAGTCAACGTGTGGATCACTACACATTCTAGAGTTACAGTACAAATCAACAGCAAGAATAACTGCGCAAAAGAGATAGCATACATTTAGACTGAGCAAAGAAAAGACATCAACTATTGTTAATATTTAGCAAGCATCATCTGTGAGTCTCCTAACTAACCTTCTGATTGGAATGGCATATTTGGGCTTAATGCGAAACAATTTAGTCAACACAAATTTGAGAAAAGATCTAGCTATGGCTTTAACAAATCAGTAGTTGGTACCTAAAGACAAAAGCAAATAGACACGGCAATCAGTAACATAATCTTATATCTAGCCTCAGTATGGTTCGGCAAGCTGCGACAGTCTTCGTTAATAGGACATCTGTTCGGTCAGCATGGCATTGGGATTCAGCAATAAAGTTCAAAATAGAAATATCTCATGAACCGACATACTAGGAAAAGTACTTCTCAGTAAAGATTAGAAAAAGTGGACTCATTTCTTCTCAGGACGGTTAGGAAAAATGGGTCTGTCTCCTCTCGGTGCAGTCTGGCTAAGTTAGATTTCCTAAAACTTCTTTCTACCTTGCTACTGGTCAAAGAATTGTATGTTTACTTTTAGTCCAATGAAAGTAGAACTTCAAATCTAAAATATAACTAAACTGTCTTTCACATGTCAGTGATTGGCTCCTCTTCTCCTGCTCCCGTTGTTGGGTTTGTCAGGTAACAATATTGTGTCGACTTATATTCCAGTCAGTGCATCCATTGTTAGTTCCTGGGAACATCGTTTTCACACATTCAAACTTTACAAAGTATCAATAGCTAATACAGCGAATTCTAGCAAGCAGTTCTCATGGGAAAGAATTTTAGCTACTAACATTCGGTCAACGCAATGGAAAATTACAATCTAATTCTCTAAGCAGCCATTTTATGATTTGTCTAAACAATGCAACTTAACATGAGGCCGTGCAATTAGGCCTAAGACCTCGCTAAATTAAAGCCTACAATTGATAAAGCAAGTACATACTACATGATCCTCAATATAGCATACTACTACATTAACTTGAACATGAGCATGATATTTTACATTAATAAGCAGTTAATAAGGACACTTCGTGATTATTGGTGGTCACTCAACTAGGCACATTGTCATATATTATTTCTCTATGTTAATTCATTTTCTATGTAGATTTAACATTCAGAATACATGAATATTTATTGGTAAAATGTCAGTGGTAATACCATGCATGGCTTCAGATGGATGCATGACATGTGGGGGGGGTGGTAGCATATGGAGGGGTGGTTGCAAGGCCTGGCCACAGGCTAGGCCCTGTGTCCCACCCTTACCACGTATAGCTGAAGGCCCTAAGGTAACTATAACTCGTGCCCTTGCCATGCACAGATTTCTCATTAATAATTTTACTGCAAGTGTTACAGTGATATTATCAATCATGTCAAAGAGGATGTCATGAGTGATGTAATATCTCAGGTAATTAGCAGTGCATTTCGAGGGCACGAGTTATAGTTTCCTTAGGGCACAAGTTATAGTTACTTGAAATAACTCTAACTGCAACAGCTGAATTTCTATGGTTTTGTGAGTGTAAAATCTGAACCTAACTATAAGAACTCTGTAACCTTACTCATTAGAACACTGTAAGCTGATGATCACCAGGAAGTTAACTGGAAGTCTGCTGCTTGTGTTGAAAGTGCATGTTTCAATCCACATGTCAGAATCTTTTAAGGAAACAGAAGAGAAAGATATTTGAGAATTCACTTAAACATGTCCTAATGTTTCTTTCTATAGCACTAACCATAATTTCTATGACAAAATGAAGCCCCAAATTTTGTTCCTTTCTAAATTAAGGCCCTCATTACAACCCTGGCGGTCGGTGATAAAGTGGCGGTAATACTGTCAACAGGCTGGCGGTACCTATTACCAAATTATGACTTTGGCAGTGACAACTCACATAGACAGCCACTTTACAACACTGACCGCCAGGGCGGAAACAACAGCCACCACAGCGGTAGCCGCCTACAGCCAGGCGGAAGTCAATGTTTCGCCCACCATATTAACAGACACAAATCCGCCTCCTTTCCCGGGCGGTACCAATGACAACAAAAGCCTGGTGGAAACAGACCTCAGAAGGGAAAGGACTTACCTTTGGAGACAATGGAACAACTATGCTGCCATGGAGAATGAACCTAAGATCTCCCAGTGATTTTCTATGTCCTGCTCCACCACGAACACCCAACAACGGCGAAGACGATCACAGTGAGTACAGCCGCCTAAGCACACAGGGGAGACAGGGAGGAAAAAGAGTGACACACACACGCACAACACACACCCCCACCCCCAACACCATACACACAATCAGATGCAGTAATACAACATATTTACCCCGTGCCCCTCAGGAATAAAGCAAGGACAACAGGAATTGATGAAAGTGAGTGTAATATAAATACAGTAGAAATACGAAAATTCAATCAAATGGTATATACATATGTACAGTTCAAGGGACACTGCCCATTCCTCAATGTGCGTGGGCCACAGGCCAAAGTCCAAGGCCCCACTTGTCACCTGCACCAACACGGATACAACACTGCAGGAGCATTAGTTGGAAATTAGGCAGGCACCTCAGGGGGATGGGGAATGGGGGGGCACCTCAGCCGGCAGATGGAACAACACCACGGGTCCTGGAGGGGGCAACATGCCCTGTGCTTGGTCCTGGGGAGTGCAAGGCCACAGTCTCTCAAGTGGGTGACTTGCCCACGTGCTCTGGAGGAGGCAACATGCTCTGTGCTTGGTCCTGTGGAGTGCAAGGCTACAGTCTGTCAGCTAAGTGTCATTCCCACAGGATTTGCAGGGGGCGGCCCGGCAGTGATGGCTGCTCAATGTTGGTAGTGGTGCTGCTGCAGCCGCTGGTGGGGGGAAGCTCCAGCCCATTCCCTGCTGCGTCGGATGGCTGCTCACTGGTGGTGGTGCTGCTGCTGGTGGGAGGACGCTCCAGCCCATCCCCTGCAGCCTCGGATGGCTGCTCACTGGTGGTGGTGCTGCTGCTGCTGCTGGTGGAGGGAAGCTCCTGCCTATCCTCTGCAGCCTCACATGGCTGCCCACTGGCGGTGGCAGTGCTGCTGGTGCTGGTGGGGGGAGGCTCCAGTCCATCCCCTGCAGCCTCAGATGGCTGCCCACTGGCGGTGACAGTGCTGCTGGTGCTGGTGGGGGGAGGATCCAGCCCATCCTCTGCAGCCTCGGATGGCTGCCCACTGGCGGTGGTGGTGCTGCTGGTGCTGGTGGGGGGAGGCTCCAGAACATCCCCTGCAGCCTCGGACAGCTGCACAACCATGGTTGGTGGTGAGGGCACTGACTGAGTCCCTTCACCAGGGCCCTTGTCCTTCCTGCCTGCTGGTGCAGGCCCATTGCCCTTCCTCGCAGCAGCTGGGGATGTCTCCTTGCCCTTCCGGGCAGCACTTGGGTCAGGCTCCTTGCCCTTCCTGACAGCAGCTGGGGATGGCTCCTTGCCCTTCCGGGCAGCACGTGGGGCAGGTACCCTTTCCTTGAGGCGGCCTGGTGCCCTGGATCCTTTCCCACCACAAGTGGATGTGGAGACTACTGGGTCCATGGACTGGGTGGCTGAGGTAATTGGCTGGTTTTTGCCACCCTGGCCAGACGTGAAGGACGGGGGGAGGGGTAGGGAAGAGGTCAGTGGTGGAGAGGAAAAGCTTCTTAAGGACATTGGGGTGGGAAGAGGGAGAAGGTTTGGGAGTGGAGGAAGAGGCAGTGGTTGTGGGAGGTGTCTGTCTGCTGTGTTTGGGTGCAGGTGCATGGTCTGGATGCTTTTGTGAGGTGGATGGCTGTTGGGTGTCTGAGTACTTGCGTTTGTGTACCTTGGGAGGGGGGAACAGACACAGTGGGAGAAGACACAGGGGACATGTGCATGGCTGTTGTGGTGGTGTCTGCCAATGAGGTGTGTGTTCTGCTAGGTGTGGTGGTGATGCTGGTAGTGGATGATGGTGTAGTGCATGCAGGTGTGAGTGTAGACGGAACTGGGGGGGAGGTGGGGAAGACAGCGGAAATAGTGGATATTGATATGTCTGCATCTGGATGGTGTTGTGTGAGTGCCTGTGGGATGATATGTGGTGCTTGTGTTTGCCTGAACCACTCTTGTGTGTTGTCTTGTCTGCATGCTCGTCTGCCTGTGTGCTTGGGATAGGCAGGGGTTGAGGGAAATGGCATTGGGAAGAGGAAGTTGGAGGGGGAGGGAGGAAACAGGGACAATGGCTGCCATTAAAGAGGAGGCCAGAGCTTGGATTCATCTCTGTTGGGCAACCAAGCCAGTGTGAATGCCCTCCAGGAATGCATTAGTTTGTTGCATTTGGGCTGCCAGCCCCTGGATGGCATTCACAATGGTTGACTGCCCTACAGAGATGGATGGCAGGAGGTCAATAGCCTCCTCACTCAGGGCAGCAGGGCTAACTAGGGCAGGGCCTGACTTGCCTGGGGCGAAGGAGGTGCCCAGCCTCCTGGGTGAGCGGGCACGGGCAACTCGCTGAGGGGCTGCTCGGAGGGCGGTGCTGGTACGGGGGTGGCAGTTGTACCTGTAGCTGGGGTGGTCACAGAAGTGTCCGCCACCACCAGGGAGCTTCTATCGGAGGAGGTATCTGTGTCTGAACTGTCCCCTCCTGTCTCCGCCGTGGTGCTTCCCTTGCCCTCTGTCCCACTGGTACCCTCACCGTCAGTGGACTCTGCCTCCTGGGTCCTATGGGATGCACTTCACTCTGTCGCCGGTGCCTCTGATCCTCCACCAGAGGATGCTGATGCACATAAGGACAGGGTGACAAAACAAAAAGGGGGGGAGAGACAAAGGATACACTTGGTCAATGGCTGCACCTACACCACAGTTAGCATACACACCACCACCACATACAGGGAACAGTCCTACGCACTATGCAATGCACTACCAGTATTAATGCTAGCCACCAGGGCATGGGGAGGGGCACATACCGCCAACTGAAGTACACCTGGGACCCACACTGCCCTGACCAGTAGTGGATGCCTACAAGCTAGGTAGCAGGATTATCACTTCAGAACCCTGCCCAACATGGGACCTACTCTGCAATGTCAGGCCTGGCCTAGGGGCACCCACTGACACACATCCTCCACCCGGGTACCCCCCTACCATGCGTAAGTTGTAATGATGGGAACTGTACTCACCCCGTTGTGGCTGCTGTGATGCCCTCAAGCGCCCACCCAGCTCCGGATAGTCCATCGCCAGTATGGGGGCAATCAGGGGGGTCAGGTTTCTACAGACACCCCTTCCTCGTTGGGAGGCCATCCCCAGCTGGGCCTCCACGGTCTTCCATACCCAGCATCTCTGGTCCTCCCACCGTTTCTGACAGTGGGTGCTCCATCTGCCGTAGACCCCCATGGTCTGCACGTCCTTGGCGATGGCACGCCATAGACCCTTCTTTTGATGGGCGCTGACCTGCAGAGAAATACACACAGGAAAAGGTATATGTCAGACCGTTCTGCCTGTTACACTGATGGCCCACCATACCCCTTCACATCGCCATCTGCACACACAGGGTCCAGCACACGCTGCACGCTGCACGCTGCACAGGGGACATCCACCAACTCCCCCCCAACACAAGGCCTTCACACACACCAATCCATGCATTCATGCCCCGTGCATCGTGCTCACAGTGTACTCACCTCTTGGTCTGGAGGCCCATACAGCAGTCCGTACTGGGATAGGACCCCATCCACCAGTCGCTCCAACTCTGCGGAGGTGAAGGCAGGGGCCCTTTCCCCAGTCACACGAGCCATGGTAGGTTGCAGACAAAGGTCACAGCAGCACATGCAGTGTAGGTCCTCTCCTGTTGAAGGTAAGGTAGCAAGTGAGTTATCAGATAGAAAATGTCGGTCACGTCCACGGCGGTGCATACTGTCACCTCTGGTGTACATCACCATTGGCCACTGTACCCCATAGGGCCCAATAGTAACCAATGAGGAATTGCACGGCGGTTCCCGAAAACCTACCGTAATGGCACACAACGTCAGCGGATTTACCTCACTTCCCCTTGTACCTTAATACAGGACAGGCAGACACCATTTAAGGGGGGGGCAGGCCGTGAATGATAACTGTGTCACAGTTTAAAACTGGACATACAGGACAAATGCCACTTAAACATTTAAAATGAACACCATGCATTGTACTGTTGTGGCTACGATGTACAGTTTGTGACCGGCTCCTCACTCTTTTGCCCCATAGATTGCTACCGCTGCAGAAGAATAGGAGATGGAGACATATTTCCGTGTACAGACCCCTGGTGGACTTGGCAACAATGGAGGACAGGCACATCATCCTTACCTATAGACTTGGCAGGGCCACAATCACAGAGCTGTGTGCACAATTGGAGCTTGACCTAATATCTGCAATCCATCATCCAGCTGGGATCCCCCCTCTTGTGCAAGTCCGAGCTGTGCTCCATTTCTTGGCAACTGGTTATTTCCAAGTGACAGTGGGCTTGGCAGCAGGAATTTCACAGCCAATGTTCTCAATAGTGCTCACAAGAGTGTTGTCTGCCCTGATGAAACACATGTGCAGCTACATTGTTTTCCCCCAGATGGAGGATTTGGCCACAGTGAAAGCTGACTTCTATGCAATGGGACATATCCCCAACATTATTGGGGCAATTGATGGTACACATATTGCATTGGTCACCCCCCTGCAAAATGAACAGGTGTTCAGAAATCGAAAGAGTTTTCACTCAATGAATGTCCAAATGGTGTGCTTGGTGGACCAGTACATCTCCCATGTAAATGCTAAGTATCCAGGGTCGGTGCATGATGCCTTTATCCAGAGGAATAGCAGCATCCCAAATGTGATGGCCCAACTACAGAGGCACAGGGTGTGGCTAATAGTTGAGCTCATGGTTCCTACCCAGTAAATGTTGCGGTATGGGTATGGTGTGGGCCACATGGGATAGTGTGTGGCCAAATGTTGCCCCTCGATATTTGCAGGTGACTCTGGTTACCCAAACCTATCATGGCTACTGACCCCTGTGAGGAATGCCAGGACAAGGCCAGAAGAACATTACAGGCACATGAGCGAACAAGAAGGATTATCAAACGTACCTTTGGCCTCCTGAAGGCCAGGTTTCGGTGCCTCCATTGAACACGTGGATCCCTGTGCTACTCACCCAAGAAGGTTGGCATGTTGCACAACCTGGCCCTGAGACGCCATGTGCCTTTTCTGCAGGAGGAGGAGGCTGGTGATGTCCGTGTGGCAGAAGTGGACCCAGTAGACAGTGAGGATGAGGAGGCAGAGGATGAGGATGAGGACAACAGAACTGCAGTGATTCGACAATACTTCCAATGACACACAGATAAAACAGTGTTACTTCATATTTCATTGTCATTACAGCTCTTTCCTATTTGAACATTACTGTACAGTTGAATTACAATGTTTGACCCTGGTGAAACAAATACATACTAAAATAAGTTTGATGTACTCCATACTTGTATTTTTTCAAAGGGTGTTTATTTCATTGCTAAGAAATAGAAGGTCAAGTGCAATGGGTTGGGGTGATGATGGAGGAAAGTCCAGGGTATTGTTCCTGTCTATTGGTAGCACAGGTGCATTGTCCAAGGAGACATAGGAAGGGGAGCAATGGCAGTTCAAGGTGGACAGGGTGACAGAGTGGGACACAAGGGTGAAAATCAGGAGAGTCTCATTTCCTGGTGGGGGTCTTGGCAATAGCCTCTGGCTTCTGCCTGTATCGCAGGGAATGTTTGTGGGGTGGTTCTCCTTCTGCAGAGGGAGAGGTGCTGGTGGCCTGTTGGTCCTGTGGTGGGGCCTCCTATCCACTAGCGGCAGCGGAGATGGAAGGCAGTTCAGATGTCTGGCTAGTGGCAGGGGCCCACTGTTGTAAGACTACCTCCCTCATAATGTTGGCCATGTCTGTCAGCACCCCTGCAATGAAGACCAGGGTGGTGTTAATGGCCTGGAGGTCCTCCCTGATCCCCTGGTACTGTCCCTCCTGCCGCCTGCACGTTGGACAGGGTCTGGCCCAGCGTGTCTTGAGAATGTTGGTATGCTCCTAGGATCTCAGTGAGTGCCTCCTGGAGGGTCGGTTCCCTGGGCCTGCCCTTCCCCTGGTGCACAGCAGTCCTCCCAGTGTCCCTGTTGTCCTGTTCCTCTATCCCCTGAACCGTGTGCCCACTGACCCCAGGTCCCTGATTGTTTTGGGTGCGAGGTGTAGCCTGGGGTCCCTGTAGTGGTGGGCAGTCTGCTGATTGACGTGTACTGGGGACAGAGGTGTGGGTACGCTGGGTGGGAGCTGTGGTCGTGTTTCCTGATGGGGGAGGCTCTGTGGTGGTGTGTGACTGTGCCTGGGTAACCGACTGTCCAGAGGTCACTGATGGACCAGGTTGGTCATCCAGATCGAGGCGACCAGGGTTGCTGTCTTCACTGTGGGCGTCTTCTGTTAGGGGACTGGATAGTGCTGGCACCTCTTCGCCGCTGACATTGGCTGGGGTACCTGTGGGGATGTAAATGCAGTGTTATTGTTTTTGTGTGTGACATATTGTGCATTGGTGGGTTGCCCTGTTTGGTTTTATTTGCCCTGGCAGCTTTTACTTGTGTAAGTTGGTATGTGGTGGGCTAGCTGATTCTCTCTAGTGTGCATGCTTTACTGATAGGTGTCCATACAGGTCTGTGAGTGGTGTCCATGCATTGGTATGGCATGCAGGGCTTCGCATTGGGATGAGTGATATGTGATGGGGGGTGTGTAGGAGTGGTGGAGTGATGGGAGTGAGGGTGAGGGTGGGGGTATGTGATGGAATGCAGGTAGGGGGGTGATAGTAGTAAAGTGTTGACTTACCAGAGTCCGGTCCACCTGCTACTCCGGCCAGGCTCTCAGGATGCATGATTGCCAAGACTTGCGCCTCCCATGTTGTTAGTTGTTGGGGAGGAGGTGGGGGTCCACCGCCAGTCCTCTGTACAGCGAGTTGGTGTCTTGCTGCAATGGAACGTACCTTCCCTTGTAGGTCGTTCCACCTCTTCCTGATGTCATCCCTGGTTCTTGGGTGCTGTCCCACAGCATTGACCCTGTCCACGATTCTCTGCTATAGCTCCATCTTCCTTGCAATGGATATCTGCTTGATCTGTGCTCCAAATAGCTGTGTCTCTATCCTGATGATTTCCTCCACCGTGACCCTTAGCTCCTCCTCTGAGAATTGGGGGTGTCTTTGTGGTGCCATGGGTGTTGTGGGAGTTTTGTGGGTGAGGGTGTGTAGGGTGATGTGTTGGGGTGTGTGATATGTTGGGGTGTGTGATTGGGGTGCGTGGGTGGTGTATAGGTGATGGTGGTGTATGGCTCTGGTCTTGTCGGTGGTCATGGTGTCTGTCTCATGCCAATGGTTTGTATTCGCAAGGGGTTGTGGGTAATGTGGGTGTGTGTTTTATAGTGGTGTGGGTGTGTGGGTGTGGTGTATGTATGGGTGTCAGGTGTGTGTTGTTTGAATTGTCCAATGTGGTGTTGTTTTGTCTGTGTGCATATTCTGAGCGCGGCAGTGTGTACCGCCAATGGTTTACCGGCATTGAATGTCCGCCGTGGTGATTCGTGGGTCATAATGTGATGGGCGTAGTTCTGTTGTCGTTACGGTGTGGGTTTTGATACCACCAGTTTATCACTGACCTTTGGTGTGGCGGAATTGTGTCTGTGGCTAAATAGTGACGGATTGGTGTGTGTGTGTCATAATATGGTGAACGGATACCGCGGCGGCGACGGTATGTTGGCGGCAGTCAGCGTGGCGGTAAGTGGGATTTACCGCCAATATCATAATGAGGGCCTAAATGTTTTAGGTTTTACCAGTTTGATTCAATCATGATGGCTTCAGGTGTGCATCACTTTTGTCATAAAAAGACTGTTAGCGCCCTAGTTGTTCTTTAAAACACTCTGGGAGGCTACAGTGGAACTCAAGGGAATCATGTAACATGCTGCTCCTGTTGGAAGTACAAGAGGAAGATATTTAAAATGTGTCCTATTTTTTCTTTTTACAGCACTAACCATGATTTCTATGACAAAATGAACCCCCTTAGTTTGTACCTATTTAAATTAAATGTGTTAAGTTGTCCCAGTTTAATTGAATCAAGATGTCTTCACTTTTGTCATAAGTAAGACTGTTAGTGCTCTAGTTGTTCTTTAGAATACTCTGCGTGGCTGCAGAATATATATATATATATATATGTATATATATATATATATATATACATAACTCTTGTGCCGTCATCAAAACTTTTACTGCAAATATTACAGTGATATTATCAATGATGTTCTCAAAGATGTTATGAGTGCCTTAATTTGTGGGTAATTAGCAGTGCATGGCGAGGGCACAAATTATAGTTACCTTAGGGCAGGAGTTCTAGTTACTTGAGATAACTCTAACTATAACTGGTGAATTTTTATGGTTTTGTACGTTTGAAATGTGAGCCTAACTATAACGTCCCTGTTACCTTTGTTTTTTAACACATTTCTGTTTTTAAAAAAAATAAATTTCCTAACTATAACGTCCCAGTAACCATTGTTTTCTTTACTGAATTTTGTTTTCTTTTAAAGTGTAGTACTTTTTATTGTTATACATTAATCCAACCACCACCATGCACAACCTTTGGCCATGCATGGCGGTGGTTGGCCATGTCTAACCCCCTATAAGCACCCAACCTTGCACCATGCATGGGCTTCATCCGTGCGCAGCAGAGGTTGCCTGCAAGACCTGGCCTACATCCAGACGCTGCGGCCAACACCCCTAACCACCCAACCTCATGCTGTGCACAACCCTTTGGGTGTGCTCAGCGGGAGTTGGCTGGAGCCTCTCTGGGTGTCTGAATAGGTGTGGGAGGGTGTATCTGGGGGTGAGAGTGGCTGTGAGAGTGTCTGTCTGGGTGCGAGAGTGTCTACATGAGTGTTTCAGTGGGTGTGTTAGTGTGTGCACGGGTCTGTGAGTGGGTGCATGAGGGTGTGATTGGATCTGTGAGTGGGTGTGTTAGAGTCTGAATGGATTTGTGAAAGGGTGCGTAACTGTAGGCAATGCAGAAACAATAAGTGTCAACCATAATGACATTTGTGAAGATGGTGCAGGACTATTTGGATGACCCAACAAAGGTCTACCTGGGTCAAGACAGATCAGCCAATTGGCATAGGAATAAGAAACAGTGGTCAGAACTCAGCTTTCCTGATGATCCAGTTCTTGGAAATTGAGACATCACCTGCTGAAAAAGGAATAACATTGGCCAGTGATTTTTGTGCTGTGCATCTAGTATCATGGCTCAGATGTACTCTTCGGAAAACACAGTCTCTTTTAATCGCAAATATTTTAGCCAGTTTAGAGTAGCTCATGAGTTCAGTGGTATGGCAACTCCTTACTGAACACAGATTTGATAGTGGGTTGTTAGGACTGATTTCTTTGTGAGGATTTCTCCACAAGTGACTTACAGGTAGCAGGGAAGCTGCTTGTACGCTTTGGAGTGACCGTGTCTCTCTTTTCCTTGAGCCACGCTGAGGTTGCGGTGGTTGATGACTGCACACTATGACCAACAGTCACAGGACTGCCTTGCATTACATATCCCTCAGTACCATTTTCACCTTTTAGTTCGAATACTTCTCCTGTCTTACCACAACTATCTTTTTGAGGTGCTATTCCTATACAATTCTGTGTTGATGTTTCAGAAGGGCCGCTTGCCCTCCACTGCATAGTATTCTTTTGACTCACTACGACTCGCTCTATGATGCGACCTAGGTGTAAAGAATTGAGCTTTCTTATCAACCCAGAGCCTAAAAAACCTTTTGAGGTAGAGCTAAGTGGTTGTATTTATCTTTCTCTGTGGTGGTCCGAGACTGTGGTAGGGATGATGGTAGCTGCTGTGGGTTTATGTACTCCAGTGTCTGCTAATCTACAGAGTTATCTCCATCTCAGTAAAACTCTCTTGTGCATCTGCAGTCAATAGACCCCCACACGCTGGCTCTATAAAATGACCATCACCGCATGTTCAGCAAAGAAGGAGGTATGGAGACCAAATACATCATGGCCACCTATGACACAGCACACTGGATCCACAAAACAGCTATCACCACATGACCAGCCAGTAAGTGAGCTTGTGACTCAAATAGAACATGGGTGCCCTATCCTGGCTGGAGCCTTGTTGCCCATGTTAACGCTGAATGTAACAAATTAATATTCATGTATCCTGAGTGTTGAATTTGCATAGAAAATGTATTAACTTAGAGAAATGTAATGCAAGCTATTGATGTTGCTCCCACGTGAGTGGCTGCCAATGTTCACGAAGTGTACTTATTAATGGCTTATTGATATGAAATGTTGAGCTTATGTTTTATTAATGTAGTAATATGTTGTATTAAGAGTTATACATTTTGCATGAGCTTTATTAATCGTAGTCCTTAACTTATCGAGGTCCTAGTTGCAAGGCCTCATGTCAAGCGGCATTTCTTAGGTGTTTTATTAATTGGCTGCTTAGAGAATTAAATTGTGATTTTCTGCTGCACTGACCATGTGCTTGTAGCGGAAGTTCATTCTCATGAGAAACTGCTTGCTAGAAGATGCTGTACTAGATAGGATACAATGTTTAACATAGAGTGTGTAAGACTGACCTTCCCAGGAGAAGACAGTGGATGCACTGACTGGAGTATAAGCTGCAACAATATTGATAACTGACAAGCCGAACAATGGGAACAGGAGAAGAGGAGCCAATCATTGACATGTGAACCATGTACTAGAGAGTTAGTAGATTTGGGGTTTTATTTTCATTGGACTAAATGTAAACATGTGATTCGTTGACAAATAAGGACGTGGGAAGTAGTTTTAGGAAATCTAACTGAGCCGGAATCGAACTAAGATACGCCATTAGCTTTATTCTTTCGAACTGCCCAGAGAGCCACTTTGCTATTATTTTCTTGACTGTCTCGAGAAAAGACTTGCTTAACTTGAGTGCTTAAAGCGACTGTGCTTATTATGAACTATGATGCTGAATCCTGATGTCTTACTGACCGAACTGATGTCCTGTTGACGAAGACTGTCTGTTTGCTTTTGTTTCTATGTACCAACCGCTATTTTGACAGAGCCACAGTTAGATGTTTTTCCAAATTTGTGTGACTAAATTGTTTTGCATGAAGACCACCCATACTATTCTAATCTGATGGTAGTTAGGGTCCACACTGTTGAAGTTCACTACACGTAATAATAGTTGATGTATTTTCTTTGCTGAATCTAAATGTATACTATTTCATTTGCGCGGCTATTCGTATTATTAATTTGTACTGTAACCTTAGAATGTGTGGTAGCTCAAGCTGTGATTAGATTGCAATTCTTTTGCCGCTTTTGGCAGCCAGTATTCTTCTTGAATGTTTATCATTTGATTTTGAGATTAAGTTACGTGACATCAGCATTGTTAATATAGGGAAATAAATAGTCTAACTTTTACATAAAGGTGTGGTTATTCATGACCGCACGGTCAGGGTGTGTGGAAATGACTGACTCGTATTGATTATTGATGTTATTGATTGCTATTTGGTATTGATTTGTATTGGTAAGGGGATAAATGGTGGGAACTACTCAAAGCGCAGTCAAAAGGTCCATCGGCTTATACGTGTTTCCCTTTTAAGTTTACTTAATAAGGTCTGACGCGCTAACAGAGATGGTAGCAGAGTTTGCTGGTTTGTCTCCAAGAGCCCATCATAGACTCCAGAGATAGGTAGAAGAGTATTGGTTCCCAGAGTTTGTAAGCAAGGAATAACAGGTGTTCCCAGAGATGATAGTGGGGTAAGGGTTAATATCCTACAAAGAGCAAAATAATTTGCAGATTTGGGGAGATTTTTCTAGATTCAATTATACAATGTATAAAGAAAATGTGTCACTAAGTACCTAAAATGACTTTCCCAGAATCTTCGAGGTTGCCTATGATTGTTTGAGGATGTTTTTGGCGTTCTAGTGATGGTGTGGATGAACTAGGTTTGCGCTTGCACAGCGTATGCAAATTGCAGGTGAATTGTGATGTTT
The DNA here is from genome assembly GCF_031143425.1 of Pleurodeles waltl. Classification (NCBI taxonomy): domain Eukaryota; kingdom Metazoa; phylum Chordata; class Amphibia; order Caudata; family Salamandridae; genus Pleurodeles; species Pleurodeles waltl. Next base: position 484,070,414 of record NC_090446.1, read on the forward strand.
GTGAGGGTTTAGGGAGTTTGCGTACTCCAAATGAAGAGTTAGAAGGACTTTGCATACTCCGAAGTGTGAGAGTAGGGAACTCGTCGAACTTCACTTGTGTGGCGCTTTGTGCTCAAAAAGTGGCAACGTGGTTGTTGGTATACGGACCTTGTGTGGTCTAAAACTTTGGAGTATATTGAAAAAGTGTATGAGACACTTGATTTTATATTGTAATTTGTCTGGTTTAATAGGTTGATCGGGTGTGGTTGACAAGTCAGAGTGTGAGTCAAAAGTGAGTGAAAGAGTTTTCGACTGAGATCTGGTGAGTCCTATGTGCACCAGGACAGACCCACTGATCAGTTGAGAGTGAAACTTGCGGGTCGAATTTTGCTTGCGAATCAGGGAAACTGAGAAAGAAGGAGTAGCTGCTAGTGTGAAACGCCGTCAGTGAAAAATCCGTAAAGTTTCTGAAGCGATTGTGTTACCTTACCTGTAGTAAACAGACAAGTTGGGTTTTGATTTTGTTTAGTGCTCGGAATTTATTGCATTAGTTTTGTGTGAATCTGAGTTTAGGGGGACAAGCCGCAAGACCTTGTCAGCCGCAGTACGTGTGAGTGTGAAGTCATTGGAGCTGCGCTGGGACAGGTTGGTTAGTGAGAAGGATCGTGCAGGGATTAGCAGCCGTCCGTGAACCACAATTGGTTGCGAAGGTGGGTGAAGAGAATTCTGAGATTAAAAGTCACTTCCTGATTTGATTTAGAATAATATAAAAGTCGTAAAAGGAAATGTTTCAAGGCTTTAAAGAGTGCTTTAAGGGGAGATACGTACATTACAACGAGTATAGGGGATATTGCACCGCCCGAAGGTACACCAGCTTACATTGTAATCGAAGAACAGGGTGTTGTGCCGTGTCTTTGGTTAAAAAAATGGTGCAAAGTGACAGAGAAAGGTGGGAGCTTAGCTCTTCCTGCCCAGGGAACATTTAATTTGAGGAGCTTAGAGAATCAGAGAAGGGTGCTGTACAATCTGAAACCCCCTCCGAGGCCATCACAGTTCGAGGCATTGGCAATCTGGGAGTTAGTAGCCAGACAGCAACAACAACAGAAATTTAAGAGGAGAATGAGAAAAGCCAAAAAGACACTAGCTGTGGCTAGATGGGACAGTGGCCAGAAGTTGTGGAGAGACGAAACTTTACATGGGATTAAACTGTTTGAGGTGATTACACAAGACAGTAAGAGAGAAGGGAGGAAAGCTACCAGAAAAACAAACAGGAGTCCTTCTGAGAGTAGGGAGCGGAGATCAGAGGAGTCTAGAGCATCTTTTATGCTTGAGGAAGAGTCAGATGATGATGAGTTTATTTTACAGCTGTTGAGATACCATCCCCCACTGTATGCAGCACAAGAGAGTGGTCCGTGCACTAGTGTAAATCCTTCAGCTCTGACCCGGGTTAACATGACTATAAGACCAGTGCAGGTTAATCCAAGCATGACACAAAGCCCAATGCAGAGCGGTCTTAATGCACCTATTACTCCAGTAGCACAGAATCAGGTGCCACAGTCAAATATGCCGAGAATTTACCCTGATGTACCTGTAGTGGAAACTGTCACAAACATAATAGTGCCTACAGGACAAGTTTTCCCGAAGCCAATGTTGGTTCAGACAGAGCCAACTCCACATTTACTGCCTCAAGTGCAGTAACAAGCAATGCCAACATACGTGCAGATAAGAGGGTATTGATGAGCCAGAATATGGGAACCATACACCCACAGAATTTGAGTGTTAGACCAAGCCCAGATGCTGGATCTTTACACGTCACCATTGGTACAGTTGTACCTTTGCTCGCGCGAGAGCAAGTGCAAATGGACACGGAGTCCTGAGTCAGAATCCAAATAGGGGAGGACTTAATGAGAATAGCCGAGTAGTCTCTCCTGTGGATCATTGCTAGACCTTAGTCCATTCGAAGTTCCTCCGGATACTATCATAGGGTCGAATGTTAGTCAGAGCCTGAAATTACTGACACAGCAGTCCCCTGATACATTGGTGCCACATGCCCAGGCCAGCAACATTTCGTTACAAGGTTTGACTGCCCAACAATTAACTGAATGGTTAGACAAACTGAATACCCCACAGAGTGCTCCTAGGGGTGAGGAGTACTTGTACTATACAAGACTAGGAATGGAAGGGGGTGAGCTCACTGAAAGGACTATGGGGGTGATTCTAACCCCGGCGGTCTTAGACCGCCGGGGCCAGGGTCGGCGGGAGCACCGCCGACAGACCGGCGGTGCCCCGCAGGGCATTCTGACCGCGGCGCTTTGGCCGCGGTCAGTGCAGGAAAACCGGCGGTCTCCCGCCGGTTTTCCGCTGCCCGTTGGAATCCTCCAAGGCGGCACAGCTTGCTGCGCCGCCGAGGGGATTCCGACCCCCCCTACCGCCATCCAGTTCCCGGCGGTCCGCCCGCCGGGAACCGGATGGCGGTAGGGGGGGTCGCGGGGCCCCTGGGGGCCCCTGCAGTGCCCATGCCACTGGCATGGGCACTGCAGGGGCCCCCGTAAGAGGGCCCCTAAATGTATTTCACTGTCTGCTGCGCAGACAGTGAAATACGCGACGGGTGCAACTGCACCCGTCGCACAGCTTCCACTCCGCCGGCTCGATTCCGAGCCGGCTTCATCGTGGAAGCCTCTTTCCCGCTGGGCTGGCGGGCGGCCTGAAGGCGGCCGCCCGCCAGCCCAGCGGGAATGTCAGAATTACTGCCGCGGTCTTTCGACCGCGGAACGGTAACCTGACGGTGGGACTTTGGCGGGCGGCCTCCGCCGCCCGCCAAGGTCAGGATGAGGGCCTATGGGTGCGAACAGATTAGAGTCCTACACAGAAGCAGAGTTGAGGTATCCGTGTCTGACAATTATGAGGGAAGTGAGCAATGTACATCAAAGGCTGGCAGACTTGGCAGAAAAGTACGGCATAGAAGTAGAGAAAACAAAGCATTTGAATCTGCAGGGATGAGGGCACACTTTAGGGAGTTACTCCAAAGTGTCCAGACATGGGGAGCCTTAGACAAATGGGAAGACAGATGGGCAAAGAAAAGAGATAAAAGCAAAATGGATTCTGCGAAGTTGACTGCAAATGTGCAGCAAGGCAAGGATCCGGTGAAGATCTTACCAATGAGGGAGATTCCAGGAGGGAATTTTGTGCATGTCCCTTGGAGTAGAAGTGACATTCTGTCTTTTACAAATGACCATTGCTGGTTGAGAGAGAAGCCAGTAGAATGGTACCAGCAGACAGACAGGTTTGTGAAACTTGTGAAATGTCTGTGGGAAGACTTGAGCACTCTATTACAGATAGTAGTTCCAGCTGATCTGTGGATGGATTGAAAGAGGAATGTAGATTGGCCGACAAATGAACCAGAGAGAGATCCGAGTATGGGTGTCCTGAAGTAATGAAATATTACTACAAAGTGATTGAATTTTTGAAGATGAGAATTTCGCCCAAAAACATTGACTGTCAGAGAACATAGACTGGACAGCTCAGGAAACAAAAGAGTCGATACATGCGTATTATGAGAGATTGTTGCAGGCATTTAGGCATTACAGTGGTACAGAAACGATCAAGCCGGAAGACATGATTCTTTTTGTGTTCAGATTTGTGGAAGGATTGAGACCTGAAATTAGCCAGATGATTAAGAGTCATTTGATTTGCTAGCAAGCAAAACCGATTGATGAGGTCTTGCAGTATGCAAAATACTGTAGTGACAAGACTAAGCTGAAGCAGAGAAAGTTGAAAGAAAAGGTGATGGTGATGCAGATTAAAGCAGCACAAACAGGGATGCAGGGACATTTTCCACAACAGCAACAGCAGAAGCAGGGAAATGTGGTATTTCAAAATCAGATGAGAGGAAGAGGTTGTGGAGGAATTGGGAATGGAAACTGTAGCCCCGATTTGAGTACTGTCGTGGTCCAGAATGATGTGCAGGGAATGAAGAGATTGTTGCCCTGTCACGCTTACGGAGTGCTTGGACATTGGAAGCAGGAGTGTCCGATGATGGTGCAGGAAGGTGTTGTTCAGCACACAAGTGACATCAACTCGATCCAAAAAATGAGGGGACCGAGAATGAGAGGTCATAATACGAAGTTCCAAAATAATGTAAATCAAATGCAAAATTTCCCACCCATGCAGCTGGTGCAAATGCCATGCGTACAAATGACACAGTTGCAGCCAATGCAGTAGCAGGTTCAGATGGTACCTAAACATAAAATTCATATACCTCAAGCCCCAGTGGAACAGCAGCAAGTGATGCTTCCTCAACAAGTCACAGGTCAGAGGTTTAACCAAAGTGATAACATAGTACACCAATTCCCGTTACATTGTGAGAATGGAATAAATGATGATTTGGTGAGTGAGAGTTCGGATGAAGAGGAATGTGTGCTTGCAGCTTCGTTAGCAGTAGATCCAAAAGGCCCATATGGGAAGGGAAAGGTGATGGGTCACAAAGTTTCATTCTTGGTTCACACTGGAGCTACATGCTCTACAGTAAGAACGGCAGAAGTTCCTAACTTGTCACTTTCAGGAAAGACAGTTCAGATTGTAGGAGTAGTGAATCAGTATTTGACCTACCTAATTACAGAACATGTTCAGGGTAAGATTGGCAACTTTAAATTATTGGGAAGAGACTTGCTGTGTAAAACAAGATGCTTGATTACTTGCTCAAATGATGGAATTGAAATACAAATAGTGATGATGAGAATGACCCAGCTCAAGAGACGGAGTGTGACACCATAAATGAGGAGTACCCCCTGATTAATTTCTTTCCAGTGTTCACAGTGTAGGAGCTTCCTCCTCATTTATAGGGAACGGTTAAAGAGAAAGTGTGTTATCTGACCGGGAAAGAAATAGGTCTGATGAAGGGAGTTGAGCCAGTTAAAGTTCCTGTAAAACCGGACACAATTTACCCAGTTCCACATGCTACAGGACCTCCTTGTGAAGGTTGCTCACATAACTGCAGAATTTGTAAAGCAAGTGTTGAGCAGCCCATGTAATTCACCGATAATGGGATTGAAAAAGCCCTGTGGGAAAGTTCCAATTGTCCAGGATTTGAGAAAAATAAATGACATTGTGATCAAATGTTGCCCCGTGGTGCCAAATCCAACCGTGATTCTGTTTGATTCCATGTGATGCTGAATGGTTCACCATCATAGATTTGTCACAAGCTTTCTTTTCTGTGCCTCTTCACGAGGATAGCCTATTTCTCTTTAGTTTCAAATTTTTGGACCAAGTTTACTGTTGGTGTCAAATTCCTCAAGGTTTCTCAGAATCACCTTCCATATTTAATCAGATCTTAAAAAAGAATTTGGAGTTGTTGGACTTGCCTTTCCAATCGGCATTACTACAGTACATTGATGACTTGCTGATTGCGTCCAAAATGAGGGACGAGTGCAAGTATGACACAATTGCCTTACTGAACCATTTGGGAAAGAATGGTCATAAAGTGTCTCCACTTAAATTGCAATACTGTCAGAAAGAAGTGAAATACTTGGGTCACATGATTGAGAAAGGAATAAAGAAAATTTTCAGAGACATGGTCACAGCCATATTTCTATAAGTCCCCCAGCCACACAGAGGGATGTCAGGATGTTTTTAGGGATGGTAGGCTATTGTCGCCAATGGATTCCAAATTTTTCAGTCATTTCCAAACCATTGCAGAAACTGGCTCATAAAGAAGTCGCAGATCCCCTAGTGTTAGACCAGGCTTGCATGAAAGTGTTTGCTGATTTGAGAGAGAGTCTGTGTAAAGCGCCGGCTTTGTGCCTGACTACACCAAGTCCCTCATTATGACATTGGTGGTAAATCTTGCTTACCGCCATGCCGACTGCCGCCAATATAACGCCGCCTCCGCGGATAACCGCCAAGTATATTATGACACACACATACCAATCCATCACTATACAGACACACACACAAGTCCGCCAGCCCAAAGACCAGTGATAAACTGGCGGTATCCAAACCAACACCGTTACGCCAACAGAACTACACCCATGCATTATGACCCACGAATCACTGCGGTGGACACTTAATGGTGGTAAACCATTGGCGGTACATACCGCTGCGCTCAAAATACACACACTGAAACAAAACTACACCACATTGGACAATTCAAACTACACACACCTGACACTCATACACACCACACCCACACAACCACACCACTATAAAACACAGACCCACACTACCCACAACCCTTTACGACTAGAAAGAATTGCCACCAGAGAGAGACAGCAAGAGCACACACACAACCAGAGCCACATAACATCATCACCTATACACCATCTACACACCTTCCATCACACACCCCAACACATCACCCCACACACCCTCACCCACACCACTCACACTACACCCATGGCACCCCAGATTCTCTGAGGAGGAGCTAAGGGTCATGGTGGAGAAAATCATCCAGGTAGAGCCACAGCTATTTGGATCACAGGTGCAGCAGAAATCCTTTGCTAGGAAGATGGAGCTATGGCGGAGAATCGTGGACAGGGTCAATGCCGTGGGACAGCACCCAAGAACAAGGGATGACATCAGGAATGACCTACGGGGGAAGGTGCGTTCCACAGCAGCAAGACACCAACTAGCTGTACAGAGGACTGGTGGTGGACCCCACCTCCTCCTCTACAACTAACAACATAGGAGGAGCAAGTCTTGGCAATCATGCATCCTGAGGGCCTGGCAGGAGTAGGAGGAGGACTGGACTCTGGTAAGTCAAATCTCTATTACTATCACCCCCACTACCAGCATGTCATCACAAACCCCTACCCTTACCCTCACTCCTATCACTTCACCACCTCCCATGTAACCCACCATCACAACCCACTCTTCCCAGTAGCAAGCCCTTCATGAAACCCCAATGCATGATCACCCCTCACAGACCTGCATGGACACCTATCACCACTGCATGCACACTGGAGAGAATCAACTAGCCCACCAAATAGTAACTCACACAAAGGCAAATCTGCCAGGGCAACAACAACCATAGAGGGCAATACAACCATGCACATGATGTCACACACAGAAACAATAACACTGCATTTACATCCCCACAGATCCCCTAGCCAATGTCACCGGAGAAGAGGTGCCAGTAACATCCAGTCCCCCCACAGAAGAGGCCTACAGTGATGACAGCAGCTCTGCTCGCCTGGATCTGGATAACCAACCTGGCCCATCAGGGACCTCCGGACAGTCGGTTACCCAGGCACACTTTCACACCACCACAGAGCCTCCCCCCTCAGGAAACACCACCACAGCACCCACCCAGCTGGCCCATACCTCTGTCCCCAGGATACGTCAATCAGCACTACAGGGACCCCAGGCCACCCCACAAACACAGGATGATCAGGGACCTGGGGTCAGTGGCAGTGGGCACACGGTTCAGGGGACAGAGGCACAGGACAACAGGGAAGCTGGGAGGACTGCTGTGTGACAGGGGGAGAACAGGCCCAGGGAACCAACTCTCCAGGAGGCACTCACCATGATCCTGGAGCATATCACCATTCCCAGGCGACGATGGGCCAGATACTGGACAAGTTGCAGTAGAACATGCGGCTGCAGGAGGGATAGTACTTGGGGATCAGGGAGGATTTGAAGGACATCAACACCACCCTGGTCTCCATTGAAGGGGTGCTGACAGACAACGGCCAACACGGTGAGGGGGTCAGTGGCACACCAGCGGGCCGCTGCCACTAGCCAAACCGATGAACAGCCCTCCACCTCCGCTGCCGCTAATGGACAGGAGGCCCTGCCACAGGAACAACAGGCCACCAGCACGCCTCCCCCTGCAGAAGGTGAACCGCCACTCAAACGTTCCCTGTGATCCAGGCAGAAGCCAGAGACTATTGCCAAGACCCCCACCAGGAAATAAGACTCTCCTGATTGTCACCTTGTGTCCCACTCTGTCACGCTGTCCACCTTGAACTGCCATTGCTTCCCTTCCTATGGCCCCTTGGACAATGCCCTTGTGATACAAATAGACTGGACTCCAACCTGGACTTTCCTCCATCATTCACCCAGCCCATTGCACATCCCCCTTCTACCTCTTAGCACTTAAATAAACACCCTTTGATAAAATACAAGTATGGAGAATGTCAAATGATTTAGGTATGTATTTGTTAAACAAGGTTTAAACATTGAAAATCAACTGTACAGAAATGTATACATAGGAATGACCTGTAGTTGGCTGCAGTCAACACACCAGGAGCGATAGTCGGGCACAAATATCTGCAAATAGAGATGCCAAAGGCTACAGTGAGTGACCATAGAAGTGGGAAAATTAGCCTGCAAGTGGCAATGTCAAACACAAAACTGTCAATTAAATGTGAAGTTACACCGTCTTACCTGTGTGTCATTGGAAGTATTGACAAATTATTGCACTTCTGTTGTCCTTATCCTCATCACTGCCTCCTCATCTTCACTGTCCAATGGGTCCGCTGCTGCCACACGGCCATCACCAGCCTCATCCTCCTGCAGAAAAGGCACCTGGCGATGTAAGGCAAGGTTGTGCAACATACAGCATGGCACGATGATCTGACAGACCTTCTTGGGTGAGTAGTACAGGGATCCACCTGTTAGATGGAGGCAACGAAACCTGTCCTTCAGGAGGCCAAAGGTCCTCTCTATAATTTTTATTGTTCGCCCATGTGCCTCATGCCCTTGTCCTGGGATTCCTCACAGGGGTCAGTAGCCATGAGATGTTGGGGTAACCAGAGTCACCTGCAAATATGGAGGGACAGCTGTTAGCCACACACCAACCCTTAGGGCCCACACCGTACCCATACACCAACATCTACTGGGTGTGAACCAGGGCTCACCTATTAGCCACATCCTGTGCCTCTGGAGTTGAGCCATCACATATGGGATGCTGCTATTCCTCAGGATAAAGGCATCATGCACATACCCAGGATATTTTGCATTGACGTGGCACACCATCTGCACATTCATCAAGTGAAAGCTCTTTCGATTTCTGAACACCTGTTCATTTCGCCGGGGGGGGGGGGACAAATGCTATATTTGTACCATAAATTGCCCCAATAATGTTGGGGATATGTCCTACTGCATAGACATCAGCTTTCACTGTGGCCAAATCCTCCACCTGGGGGAAAACGATGTAGCTGCGCATGTGTTTAATGAGGGCAGACAACTCTCTGGTCAGCACTATTGAGAACATTGGCTGAGACATTCCTGCTGCCAAGATCACTGTCACTTGGAAGGAGCCAGTTGCCAGGAAATGGAGCACTGATAGCACTTGCACAAGAGGGGGGATCCCGGTGGGGTGACGGATAGCAGATATTAGGTCAGGCTCCAATTGGGCACACAGCTCTGAGATTGTGGCCCTGCCCAGTCTATAGGTGAGGATAATGTGCCTGCCCTGCATTGTTGCCAAGTACACCAGGGGTCTGTACATGGGGGTAAGTCTCCATCTCCTATTCATCCGCAACGGTTGCAATCTATGGGGCAAAATGGTGAGCAGCTGGTCAGTATCTCTTATTTCAAACCACTACACTTAAATGCATGTCGTGATTGTAACAGTATTTTATGTTGGAGAGGTCCAAATGGTGCATATGTGTACTGTGACGCAGTTAGGAGCCATGGCCTGCACTCCCCCCTGAAATGGCGTCTGCCTGTCCTGTTTGGAGGGACAGCTGGAAATTAGGTAATTCCACTGACATTGTGCGCCGTTGCGGGAGGCAGTGGAAAACCGCTGTGCAACTCCTCATTGGTTAACATTTGGCCCTATGGGGTACAGTGGCCAATGGTGATGTACGCCGGCGGTGATGGTATGCACTGCCGTGGACGTCACCACCGTTTTCTATCTGTTCACTCACTTGCTACCTGACCTTCAACAGGAGAGGACCTACACTGCAAGTGCTGTTGTGACCTGTGTCTGGAACTGACCATGGCTCGTGTCACTGGGGAAAGGGTCCCTGCCTTCACCTCGGCGGAGTTGGAGTGACTGGTGGATGGGGTCCTACCCCAGTACCGAAAGCTGTATGGGCCTCCAGACCAACAGGTGAGTACACCGTGAGTACGATGCATGGGTCGTGAATGCTTGGAGTGCTGTATGTAAAGGCCTCATGTAGGGGGGCTTGGTGGATGGGCCCTGGGCAGCATGTTACATGTATGGTGGACCATGTCTGTGCTAATGGGGATGGGAAGGGGCATGGTGGGCAATCAGTGTAACAGGCAGGACTGTTGGACTATTATCGTTCCCTGTGTCCATTTCCCTGCAGGTCAGCGGCCATCAGAAAAAGGGTATATGGCGTGCCATCACCAAGGACGTGTGGACCCTGGGGTCTATGGCAGACGGAGTGCCCACTGTCGCAAACAGTGGGAGGACCTGGGACCCTGGGCATGGAAGATGGCGAAGGCCCAGCTGGGGATTGCCTCCCAATGAGGAAGGGGTGCCTGTCGAACCCTGACCCCACTGATGGCCTGCATACTGGCGGTGGCCTATCCAGAGCTGGATGGGCGCTGGGGGCATCACAACAGCCACAAGGGGGTGAGTACAGTGCCCCACTATACAACTTGCGCCTGGTAGGGTGGTATCCGGGTGGGGGATGTGGGCCTGTGGGTGCCCCTAGGCCAGGCCTGACATTACAGAGTAGGTCCCATGTCAGGCAGGGTTCTGATGTAAAATACCTCCAACCAAGCTAGTAGGCATCCAATACTGGGCAGGGGTCTGTGGGTCTCAGGTACGCTGCAATTGGCGTTAGGTGTCCCTATCCATGGGCTGGTGACTAGCATTGTGACTGGTAGTGCATTGCCTAGTGGGTAGGGCTGTTCCCTGTGCGTGTGTGTCGTGTACTCCAAAGATGGTGTTGTTGCCTCCATTGACTAAGTGTATCCTTTGTCTCTACCCCCCTTTTTGTTTTGTCACCCTGTCCTTATGTGCATTAGCATCATCTGTCGGAGGAGCTGAGGCACCAGCGATGGAGGGAGCTGCATCCCACAGGACCCAGGAGGCTGAATCCACTGACGGTGAGGGCACCAGTGGGACGGAGGGCGAGGGGAGCACCACGGTGGAGGCAGGAGGGAACAGTTCGGACAAGGATTCCACCTCCGATGGAAGCTCCCTGGTGGGGGTGGATACCTCTGGGCCCACCCCAGCTACAGGTACATCTGCCACCCACCATACCAGCACCGCCATCCCAGAAACCCCTCAGTGTGTTTCCCGTGCCTAAGGGTGGGCATCTTCTTCACCCGAGGCACCTCAGGACCTGCCCCTGTGAGCCCTGCTGGCCTGAGTGAGGAGGCTATTGACCTCCTGCGATCCATCTCTGTTGGGCAGTCAACCATTGTGAATGTCATCCAGGGGCTGGCAGCCCAAATGCAACAGATAAATGCATTCCTGGAGGACATTCAAACTGGCATGGTGGCCCAGCAGAGATCAATCCAGGCTCTGTCCTCCTCTCTGATGGCAGCCATTGTCCCTGTTTCTAGCCTCCCCCCTCCAACTTCCTCTACCCAATCCCATTCCCCTCAACCCCAACCTATCCTAAGCACACAATCAGACGAGCATGCACCCAGGACAGCACACAAGAGTGGACATAGCAAACACAAGCACCACACTCCATCCCACAGGCACTCACACAAACACCATCCAGATGCAGACACACCAACATCCACTGCCTCCACTGTGGCCTCCTCCTCGTCATCCACCTCCCTCCCAGTTGTGTCTACACTCACATCTGAATGTACTACATCCTCATCCACTACACCCATCACCAGCACACCTATCAGCACACGCCCCTCACTGGCAATCACCACCCCCACTTCCATGCACACCCCCCCTGTGTCCTCTCCCACTGTGTCTGTGCCCCCTCCTCCCAAAGTACACAAACACAAGCACTCAGACACCCAACAGCCATCCACCTCACAACAGCATTCAGCCCATGCACCTGCACCCAAACACAGCAGACAGACACCTCCTACAACCACTCCCTCTACATCCACTCCCAAACCATCTCCCTCTTCCCGCCCCAATGTCCCTAAGAAGCTTTTCCTCTCCACCTTTGACCTCTTCCCTAACCCTCCCCCTGTCCCTCATGTCAGGCCAGGGTGGTCAGAACCCCGCACCTCAGCCACCCAGTCCAGGGGCACAGTAGTGTCCACAGCTACACCAGATGGGAGAGGAACCCGGGCACCAGGCAGCCACACTGATAGGGTGCCTGCACCAAGTGCTGCAAGGAAGGGCAAGGAGGCACCCCCAGCTGCTGCAAAGAAGGGCAAGGAGGCACCCCCAGCTTGAAAAAGGAAGGGCAGGGAGCAATCCCCGGCTGCTGAGAGGAAGGGCAAGGAGCAGTCCCCAGCTGCTGCCAAAAGGAGCAAGGAGCCATCCCCAGCTGTTGGCAGGAGGGGCAAGGGGCCTGCACCAGCAGGCATAAAGGACAAGAGGCCTGGTTTTGGGACTCAATCAGAGCCCCCACCATCAACCATGGTTGTTCAGCAGTCCGAGGCCGCAGGGGATGGGCTGGAGCCTCCCCCCACCACTGCTAGCACCGCCACCAGCACCGTCACCAGCACTACTGCCAGCAACAGCAGCCCCAGTGGGAAGCCGTCCAAGGCTGCAGGGGAAGAGCTGGAGCCTCCCCCCACCACTGCCAGCACCGCCACCAGCACCACTGCCAGCAGCAGCAGCCCCAGTGGGCAGCCATCTGATGCGGCAGGGGAAGGGCTGGAGCCTCCCCCCACCACTGCTAGCACCCTCACCAGCACCGCCACCAGCACCACTACCAGCAGCCCCAGTGGGCAGCAGTCTGAGGCTGCAGGGGAAGGGCTGGAGCCTCCCCCCACCACTGCCAGCACCAACACCTGCACCGCCACTGCCACCACTGAGCAGCCGTCACAGCCGGCAGACAGTGTGTAGTCCTGCGTCCATGGGCTGTTGTGCAGCCTGGCCCCTGCAAATTCTGTGGGTCTGACACCCAGCTGAGAGACTGTGACCTTGCACTACCCAACACCTGCACCACAGGGCACGATGCCCCCTCCAGAACCAGTGGAGAAGCTATCCACTCTCCCCATCCTTCCCAGGAAGAAGCACACTGGGCACAATGCCCCCTTCAGATCTAGTGGAGAAGCCATCCACTCACCCCATCCTTCCCAGGAAGAAGCACACTGGGCACAATGCCCCCTCCAGAACCAGTGGAAGTAGCCACTAGAGAGACTGTGGCCTTGCACTCCCCAGGACAGGTCAGTGGGCAAATCACCCACTTGAGAGACTGTGGCCTTGCACTCCCCAGGACCAAGGACAGGGGATGTTGCCCCCTCCAGAGCATGTGGGCAAGTCACCCACTTGAGAGACTGTGGCCTTGCACTCCCCAGGACCAAGCACAGGGCATGTTGCCCCCTCCAGAGCATGTGGGCAAGTCACCCACTTGAGAGACTGTGGCCTTGAACTCCCCAGGACAGAGTGATGGGCATTTTGCCCCCTCCAGCACCAGTGGCATTGTATCATCCTCCGGCTGAGGTGCCCCCATTCCCCATCCCCCTGAGGTGCCTGTCTATTTTCGACCTGATGCCCCTGCAGTTTTCTTTCCGTGATGTTGCAGGAGTGAGGTTGGGCCTTGGACTTTGTGATGTGGCCCTGTGGTCCACAGACATTGAGGACTGGTCAGTGTCCCTTGCATTGTCAATATGTATATACTTTTTGATTTGGATGCACGAATTCCACCTATATTTATCTTATTACAGGCTTTTTACACTATAGTAGTTGTCCTTGCATTATTCCTGAGGGGTAATGGGTGTATATATTATGTTACCGCATCTGGTTGTGTGTGTGGTGTTGGGGGTGTTGCGTGTGTGTGTCACTCTCTTTTTCCTCCCCCCTCCCCTGTGTGCTAGGCGGCTGTACTCACCGTTGTCGTCTTCACCGGGGTTGCTGTTCGTAATGGAGCAGAAGGTAGAAGAGCATGGGGAAGACATGCAACTCGGGCTCCGTGGCGGCGTGGTTCTTCCATGAGTGTCCAGAGGTGAATCGTTTCCCTTCTGTGCAGTGTTTCCACCAGGCTTTTGATGTTGTTGGTACCACCCCGGAAAAGGTGGTGGATAGGTGTGTCATATTACTGTGGGCGGTACATTGTCTTCCGCCTGGCTGTTGGCAGTTACCGCCGTGGTGCCCGTTGATTTCACCCTGGCGGTCGGTGTGTTAAAGTGGCTGTCTGTCTGAGCGGTTTCCGCAGTGGTCATAATTTCATATGTATTACCGCCGGCCTGTTGGTGGTATTACCGCCGCTTTATCACCGACCACCAGGGTTGCAATGAAGGCCTAAGTCCTTTACGTTGTTTTGTCATGAGCGTTATGCATGTGCTTTGTCTGTCTTGATGCAGGTCCAGTGGAGGTGTAAACCGCCAAGTTGCATATTTTTCAGCTACTTTGGACCCAGTTGCAGCAGCTTTACCAGGCTGTTTGCGTGCAGTTGCAGCGGTTGGACAGAGCCTCACTCAGTGTGAAGGCGTTGTGATGGGACATCCCCTAACAACAATGGTCCCTCACTCATTTTAAGTTTTACTTACTGAAACCAAAACCCATTACCTGACAGGTGCAAGATTGACGCGTTATGAGACGAGTATTATAGGGTCATCAAATGTGTCATTGAAAAGATATACAGTGCTTAACCCGGCAACCTTACTTCCAAATGAAAATGTTGAAATTCAAAAATTGGAAGACATTGAGCATGATTGTCTTGAAGTAACTGATCTGTGCATGAAACCGAGACCTGATATTAGAGACACCGATTGGAAGAAAATTACCAAATTATCTATGTTGGGGGTTCTTGTCTAAGAGACAATACAGGAGCACTGAGAGTAGGATATGCCGTATGCACAATTTCTGGTATACTGGAAGCGTCCCGGCTTCGAGAAGTATTTTCTGCACAAGTAGCAGAACTGGTAGCCCTTACTAGAGCATGCCATGTTTCTGCCCAGCTTAAAGTCACCAACTATACAGATAGCCAGTATGGATTTGAAATAGTCCATGACATTAGCCAGTTGTGGTCACAGAGAGGTTTCATGACCTCTTCTGTTTCACCGGTGACAAATGGTGAGAGAATTCAAGATTTGTTGCAAGCTATCCAAATGCCTGAAAAAACTTATGTGGTGAAATGCAGTGCACATCTGAAATCGCAAGATTTTGTGTCAATGGGAAGTGGATATGCGGATCAGGTTGCAAGGTTTTATGCCTTGATCTATATATCATTCAAAGATAAGTGGGAATTCTTACCTGAAGAAGACAAAACATGTCCAAGTTTTGCATTGCATGTAATAGATACGTTGGAAGGATTGAGAACACTGCAGAATAATGTTGACAGGGAGGGAAACGACCATGGAGCAAAATTAAATGTGTATAGTGAGAGGATGAATTGTGGGTTTCAGAAGAGGGTCAATTGGTTTTGCTGAACAGTCTGTTGTCCCAAATTGCTAGGTATTATCATGGTGAAGCACATGTTGGGAGGGATGCCATGATTCGCATTTTGAAGCAGAATTGGTTCAATCTAAGGTTTAGACAAGTTGCTGAAGCAGTTTGCCATTGTTGCATCATTTGTCAGCAAATTAAAGTGGGAAAAGGGAATGTGGCAAATTTGAGCCACATTGGAAGAGCAGGAGGTCCATTCACCAGAATTCAAATGGTTTTATTGAGAAGCCTCTATGTGGAGGTTTGAGATATGTGTTGGTGATTGTCTGCATCTTTAGTCATTAGATCGAAGCGTACCCTACATGGAGGAATGACAACCTCACAGTAGCAAAGCTACTGCTTAGGGAACTGATGCCACATTTTGGGTTTCCAATCTTTTTAGAATCAGATAGGGGAAGGCACTTCAAAAATGAAGTAATTAAATTACTATGTGCAGCATTAAACATTGAGCAGACGTTTTATTTGTAGTTACCACTCTAAAGCATCAGGACTAGTGGAACAGATTAATGGTACCTTGAAATAAAGAGTGGCGAAAATGTGTGCGTCCACGAATCTGAAATGGCCAGACGCACTGCTGTTAATTCAGATGACAATGAGAAACACACCCAACAGGAACACAGGACTGTCACCGCACAAGATCTACATGGGCAGAGCAATGAGGTTGCCAGCTGTCCCTGCAAATGCTCTTGTGAACATAACAGATGATATGGTGTTGGACTACTACAAGGCTCTGGCTGATGTGGTTTGCTCTTTCTCTCAGCAGGTGGAAGCCACCACACTGCAACTGTCACTAGATCAACAACACACCCTGAGAGCTAGTGACTGGGTTGTGGTCCGAAAACATGTGAGGAAGACGTGTTTGGAACCCTGGTGGAAAGGCCCTTTCCAGGTAGTGCTGATCACTACCACAGCAGTGAAGTGCGCTGGAGTTCCGAACTGGATACATGCCAGCCACATGAAAAAAGTGGAATGTCATTTGGACAATGAAGAGGAGTTGTTGAGAGTACCAACAATGGCCAGACAAGCCTCAGAGCCGGAAAAAGAAGAAAGAGGAACTGAGATCAGATCTGAGCACATTGAGAACAGTTCAGTCACTCCTGTGAGAGACAAAGGAGAAGACCTTCAGGAGAGTGACAGCGAACCAATATAAATTTAGGCAGCAGGAGAGTCTAGTTAGAGGAGGGCTCTCCCTGACGTAGAAGATTTTGAGAGACAAACAGAGCAAACGCCAGGCCATGAGGGGGAAGGAGTTGAGGCAGATCAAAGCCAATGTGGTCTGACTCCTCCTGAACCTGTTGCAGGTCCGTCAAGAGAAAATCCTGCAGACCAAGAAGAAGTTTTAAGTTCAACACTGAAAAGAGCATTGACCAAAGGTCCACTGAAAGGAGATAAGTGACCGGAGTCACAAGCAAAAAGGAAGGAAAAAGTTGTAGTGACAACAATCGAGGAAGAAGTGGATACGACTAGAAGAGAAGACCTAAGCGAAGGAGAATTGAATGGAGCTCGAAAGTTAAAAAGAAATAGAATAGCAAGTTGAAGGTACGCAGGTTCTGAATGGGCGTATGTCATGACCCCTCAAACCTGCAATGCAGTAACGGTGAAAAGTCCAAGATAAGCAATAAGAATGCAGGCAAAGAAGTATCCACAGTGGAGACAGCGACATCCCAGTTGGAAGAAAGTTTGCCTAGTTGTGTTGCATTTGTTACATAGAAAAGGCCACAGAATGGAATCCAAGATGGCCGACGAGAAGCTGTAAGGTTAAGTTGTAGTTATAGTGTTGCATTCAGTTTAGTTGCTAGCATACTTGGGCGCTGCTTTAGAGCTTCGCACTTCAACTGTGGTCTGACAGGAATCCAGATGTGCAGAGAGAGCACGCCTTTTGAGGTAAACATTTTTGTGAGGAAAACTAGACGTCACATGTATTTTTACAGATAACGAGTTAATTGCAGATAATAATAATTCATGGAGAACAAGCGTTTACAGATACAGAACGTTTTTTGAGTGGTATAAAGGGTTTTCGGCTGAAATGGACAATTAAGAACATTCACAGAATATAAAGATAATTTTAAAAAAATAATAATAATTTAGTCACCAATATACAATAACGAACGTAAGAAAACTACAATTGGAAGTTCAACATGCATTGCTTATTAACAAGGCACACAAGTTATTTATTTTATAACAACAGTAATTAAAAGACAGTCAAGAGGAAATCATTACCTCAACTAATGTAACCATAAATAATTATTAACTATATATATATATATATATATACATATATATATATATATATAGCAACCCAACAGAATAATTAAGAACGTGCAAAGAAATGTATTCAGAACTGAAAATCTCATCACTTGAGTCAGGAAGCAGACAGCTATTCATGTTAATTCGAGAACTATTCCACGAAGTTCATTATCATATACATAATAAACAAATTACACAGGCAGAGAGAAGCAAAACCTCAGGGAGCTCAGGGTGAGTGAATATAACATTTAATGTCAGAGAGAATTAATTGTTATTTAATAAGAAAGTATAGTAACAGATAATATTGTGTCCCTAGTAATTGCGAATGTTATTTTTCAGGTGTCGTTATCCAGTCAAACAAGACGTGAGGTGGCAGACTGAGTATTTGACGAAACATCATCTCTGAGGCAGTCTCTCTGAATCCCATTCCCCTTTCCCCTTTCACTGTGCTCAATACGGAGATTCTAATTTGTTGCGAGTAGTCTGGGTTGAGTCTGAGGATTTATCTTCTGCTCCTGAGGGAATCAAATCAAGGTACTCTGACAGACTGAAGTGTCCCCCACAATTTACCGGGGAAGTAAGATTTCCTCCTGAGCAGAATGGTAGAAGGAATTGATGCTAAGGCATTAGCCACCATTTTAGAAGGACTGCAGAAGCAATTAAATAATACCATAGAAGAAACAGTCCAAATAAAACAACGAATAAATGAGTTAGGAAACACTTCCAACTCTAGTGACTCAGCGTTTTCACAGACCCCTAATACTTCACAGCCCACGGGTATATCTACTCAAGTAATTCATGCAATTTCTCCTATTATTCCCCTGGCCCAACCTGAGCATTTTGGTGGAGACCCAAATAAGGCACACATTTTTCTAACTCAATGCTCATTGCATTTTCTATGTAGACCCATCATTTTTTCCGAAGACCAAGCCAAGGTGGCATTTATATTATCTTATCTGACAGGTGACGCAGCTGAATGGTCCATGCCAATTGTTTCCAGAAATGATCCAGTTTTATATAATTTTCAACATTTCAAAGAAGAGTCTTAAGAATATTTGATCGCCGAACTGCAGCTCAAGCCACTGACAATGAGCTGTTGGAAATTAGCAAGGTAACAGAGATCTAGTAGCTTATATGGCTCATTTCAATAAACTCATAGTAGAAACCGATAGGCCAGAGTCAAAGAGAGGCGACATATTCTATCGTGGGTTTAAGGATGAATTAAAAGATGCTTTGGCGCAAGTTCCAAATAGACCCACTGAAATTTCAGAATTAATTGATCTTGTACTGCAGATTGATCATCGGTTAACTGAACGAAGAGCAGAAAAAAGGAGAGATTATCAGCCCCTCCCACTTAGATTCGATAGAGTCAAAAATGATCATACGAGAGTAGGAGAAAGGATAACAGTTGAAGAACCAATGCAAATTCGTTCCATTCGAGGTCTGTTATCTAAGGAAGAGAAGGAAAACTAAAGAATGAATCAACTGTGTTTATAATGTGGTGCATCTGGGCATTTTTTTAAAAACTGCTCCAAGAAACCAAAGACTGTTTAGTTGGGAAAAGGCCAGCTTCTTCAGTAGGGGGAGTTGTCCTGATGAAAGCAGAGCTAAAGACAACTCCCTCAGAGCAGCGAGTGGCAAATACTTTACAAACAGCAGTGCCACATTTACTACAAACCGTGTCAGTCAAGGCGCCTGAGAAGGAAATTCTGGGAATATCAGTTAAGATTGATTCTGGACCTACAGGCAATTTTTGTGACATCAAATATGCTCGTAAAATAGGAATTCGATTTGTCAAGAAATCAACTCTGAAATCAACTCTGGAAGTAGTAAGAGCAATAGATGACACCAGTCTCTCTTCAGGTCCAATTACTCATGAGACCAAACCGATTCAATTGCAAGGCTTTGGTGGACATCAGGAACAGATCATTTTTAATTTCAGAGATGCTCCGCAATTTAAATTAATTCTGGGTCTGCCTTGGCTTACTGAGCGTAATCCTCAAATTGATTGGAGTGAGAGAACAATAGAAATGAGTTCCTCCTATTGTAAAGAGAATTGCTTTCATGGTGAAGTAGGAACTTTAATAAAGTCCCAAGCGGCCTGTTTAGCATCACATTCTCCAATGATTTGTGCACTTGGAACAACAGAAATCCCAAAGGAATATAAAGATTTAGTTACAGTTTTTGACAAGAAGGAGGCTGAGAAACTGCCACCACATCGACCATATGACAGCAAGACTGAATTGTAGCTGGGAGAAATATTGCCATATAGTCGAATATATGCATTGACTGAAGCGGTGAACCAGCATTTGAAGGAGTATTTAGATCAATATCTCGCTAATGGGTTTATTCGCCCCACTCAGTCTCCAGTTTTCTCCCCACTGTTTTTCATACCCAAGAAGGATGGGGGACTTTGGGCTTTCATTGATTACCGGCCCCACAATCAAGTTACCATCAAGAATCGATATCCGCTGCCTTTGGTGTCAGTTCTTCTAGATCAAGTAAAAAATGCTAAAATGTACACCAAATTAGATCTGCGAGGGGCATATCATTTGACACCAGTGGCATCTGGAGATGAATGGAAAACAGCCTTTCGAACTCGGTATGGATTATTTGAATGTCAAGTGATGCCATATGGATTATGCAACGCTCCTGCAGCTTTTCAGCATTTTGTCAATGACATATTACGAGAATTTCTCAACAGATTTGCTGTGGTATATATAGATGATATTTAGATTTTTTCTGACAATCTGCAGGAACATGTTTCCCATGTTCGATCCATCCTCACTAGACTGCAAGAGCATCATCTTTATGTGAAATTGATGAAATGTGCATTCCATGTAGAATGAGTAGAGTTCCTAGGATTAATTTTGTCACCAGAAGGAGTTAGCATGGACCCAGCTAAGATAAAGACACTTCAAAATTGGCCTTCTTCTTGTAATGTTAAAGAAATCCAGAGTTTCTTGGGGTTTGCCAATTTTTATCGAAGATTCATATCCAACTTTTCTTGAACAGTCACTCACATCACTCGTTTGTTAAAAAAAGGAGTCAAGTTTGAGTGGACAAAAGAAGCAGATGACGCTTTCCACAAGAGAAGTTTATATTAATCATTCATTATGCAGATTTGACCAAAGAAATCCAAGAAAATATAACACCTGAAAGAATGTTGAAGTAGTCCAAAAAAGCCCCGGAAAGAGTGATCAAGGACGGCTTGCCATATTGTGAAGGCGCATTGTATATACTGACTTTGGAATTACAAGAAAATGTTCTTCAGGCCTGTCATGATGACCAGTTGGCTGGACATAAAGGAATTTAAAAGACTCAGAATTTGATACAGCGAAATATTTGGTGGGCACAAATGAAAACTCAGATAAGACAATATGTGTCAACTTGTGAAAAATGTCAAAGAGGGAAATCCAACAGAACAGCTCCAAAAGGTCTTTTAAAACCATTACCCACAGCACCCCATCCCTGGCATACTGTTACTATGGATCTCATTGTAGATCTCCCTAGTAGTCAAGGTTTTAACACTATCTTAGTTTTTGTGGACACTTACACTAAAATGGCACATTTCATTCCTTTAAAAGAAATATCTCGAGCCCCACAAGTTGCCCAGTTGTTTACACAACATATAGTACACGCCCATGAGATTCCCAAAATTCTTGTTTCTGACAGGGTGTCCCAATTTGTTTCTCGCTTTTGGAAGGCTTTTACTAAGCGATTTGGAACTGAGTCATGTTTTTCTACCAGTTATCATCCCGAAACAGATGGGCAAACAGAGAGAGTGAATCAAGAATTAGAACAATATTTAAGACTCTATCTGTTTGATCAAGAGAAGGAATGGGCAGAGTTGGTTTGGGCAGCTGAATTTGCTTATAATAATGCTGTCCATTCCACCACTGGGTTCACCCCGTTTTATCTAAATCAAGGTAGGCATCCTAATGTAATTTTAGGTAAAGAAGATGACTCAGTGCCTGCAGTAGAAGACATGATAAAGAGATTGCAGACCACATTAGTTAGTGCCAGAAACAAAACCCAAGCAAAAGACTCATATAAGGCTCAGGCAAATAAGAAAAGAAGAGAAAGTCCAATTTTTGTAAGAAGAGACATAAGGGGTCATTACAACCCTGGCGGTCGGTGTTAAAGCGGCGGTAAAACCGCCAACAGGCCGGCAGTAAAAAAAATGGAATTACGACCGTTACGGAAACCGCCAATATAGACTGCCACTTTAACATTCCAACCGCCACGGCAGTATAAACAAACACAGCGGCGGTAACCGCCAACAGACAGGTGGAACACAATGTACCGCCCACACTATTACAACCCACCAATCCGCCACCTTTTCTGGGGCGGATTCACTGCAAACAAAAACACAGCAGAAACAGGAATTGGAAGGGAAAATGCTCACCTCTACACACCCCACGAGGAATCCGGACGCCATGGAGCCCGAGCTCCAGATTCTGCCAGCCTTTATCTTCCTGCTCCTCTACCAGGAGCACGAACGCCGGAGGCGAAGACAACGGTGAGTACTGCACCTACGACACAGGGGAGGGAAAAAACAGTGACCCACACACGCAACACGCAACACCCCCACCCCCACCCTCACCCACTACAACACACACACAAATACATATTGATACATAACAGTTACACCCCCCAAACCCCCCTTGAAGAATGCAAGGACAAAAGGAAATGAGTCGAATAATTGTGATATATTCAATTACATACATCAAAAATATTCTACAAATATATACATTTATACTATATACAATCATATACACCAAGAACACAAGCCCAAGGGATTCCACCATCATAGTCCATGAATCACTGGGCCCAAAAGGCATGGGCAAGGCCCACACTCAATACCCGAACAAGACGGAGAGAACACTGCAGGGGCATCAGTTAGAAATAAAACAAGCACCTCAGGGGGAAGGGAAGTGGGGGCACCTCAGCCGGTTGAGTGCACGAAGCCAGATCCACGAGGGGGCTCCATGCCCACTGTTCAATCCTGGGGAGTGCAAAGCCACAGTCTCTCAAGTCTCTACAGTGGGTGGTTTGCCCACTGTGCAATCCTGGGGAGTGCAAAGCCACAGTCTGTCAAGTTTCTACAGTGGGTGGTTTGCCCACTGTTCAATCCTGGGGAGTGCAAAGCCACAGTCTCTCAAGTCTCTACAGTGGGTGGTTTGCCCACTGTTCAATCCTGGGGAGTGCAAAGCCACAGTCTCCCAAGTCTCTACAGTGTGTGGTTTGCCCACTGCTGCATCCTGGGGAGTGCCAAGCCACAGTCTCTCAAGTCTCTACAGTGGGTGGTTTGCCCAATGCTGCATCCTGGGGAGTGCCAAGCCACAGTCTCTCAAGTGGATAACATTCTCCACTGGTTTCTGGAGGGGGCCTTGTGCCCAGAGTGCTTCATCCTGCCAAGGACCGAGGTAGTGGATGCAACTCTCCACTGGTTCTGGAGGGGGCCTTGTGCCCAGAGTGCTTCATCCTGCCAAGGACCGAGGTAGTGGATTTAACTCTCCACTGGTTCTGGAGGGGGCCTTGTGCCCAGAGTGCTTCATCCTGCCAAGGTCTGAGGTAGTGGATGTATCTCTCCACTGGTTCTGGAGGGGGCCTTGTGCCAAGAGTGCTTCATCCTGCCCGTGGCGGACTCAGTAGCGTCAGAATCATTGGCGCTCACTAGCCTGCGGTGCTGCTTGCGGTGGTGTCCTGGGCAGCAGTTCAGTTGGTGGCGGTCTTGTCCTGGCCTGCGGTGCTGCTGCTGGGGGTGTCCTGGGCAGCGGTTCAGCTGGTGGCAGTGTCCTGGGCAGTGGTTCAGCTGGTGGTGGTGCCTTGGGCAGCGGTTCAGCTGCTGGCGGTGTCCTGGGCAGCAGTTCAGCTGCTGGCGATCCTGTCTTTGGCAGCGGGGCTGCTGGCGGTCCTGTCTTTGGCAGCGGGGCTGCTGCTGGCGGTCCTGTCTTTGGCAGCGGGGCTGCTGCTGGCGGTCCTGTCTTTGGCAGCGGGGCTGCTGACGGTCACCTCCTGGGAAGCGGGTCTGCTGCTGGCGGTCCTGTCTTTGGCAGCGGGCTGCTGGCGGTCACCTCCTGGGCAGTGGGGCTGCTGGCGGTCATCTCCTGGGCAGCGGGTCTGCTGCTGGTGGTCTTCTCCTGGGCAGTGGGGCTGCAGCTGGCGGTCCTGTCTTTGGCAGCGGGGCTGCTGGTGGTCGCCTCCTGGGCAGTAGGGCTGCTGGCAGTCATCTCCTGGGCAGCAGGGCTGCTGCTGGCGTTCTTCCCCTGGGCAGTGTGGCTGCTGGCGGTCTTCCCCTGCGCAGTGGGGTTGCTGGCGGTCGCCTCCTGGGCAGTGGGGCTGCTGCTGGCGGTCTTCCCCTGGGCAGTGGGGCTGCTGCTGGCGGTCTTCTCCTGGGCAGTGGGGCTGCTGGCGGTCTTGTCCGCCATGCTGATCTTCCCAGACTTGCTGGTTTTACTGTGCCCCTTCCCCACCTTGGATGGTGTCGCAGCTGTCTCCACACTCCCAACTGGACCCCTGGGAGCGGCTTTGGTGGCTGATTTCTTTCCCCTCTCCCGCCGGGCACTGGCCAACCTTTGATGCTTGACAGGTGGGGGACTGTCCGTGCTGTGGCTCCTTGCCACAGTGGCTGCCCTGCTGCCTGGCACACTCCATAATCCGGTGACTACTGGCACCACTGGTCCTGCCGATGTGGCTGAGGTGCTAGGTTGAGACCTGGAGAGTCGGGCCCTAGGAGACTGAAGGGGTGGGGGAGGTGAGGGAAAGAGGTCAAGGCTGTCCAGGAAAAGTTTCTTAGGAACACTGGGACGGGTAGCTGGAGGGGGGTTGGGAGTGGAGGAAGAGGTTGTGGTTGTAGGAGGTTTACATTTGCTGACTTTGGGTGAAGGTGCATGGGCTGGAGGCTGTCGTGAGGTGGATGGCTGTTGGGTGGGTGTGTGGCTGCGTTTGTATACCTTGGGAGGTGGCCTCACAGACACACTGGGAGAGGACACAGGAGATGTGTGAATAGTAGTGGGGGTGGTGACTTTACGTGAGCGGGGTGTGGTGGTGTGTGTGCTGGTGATGGACGTAGTGGCTGAGGATGTAGTACATGCAGGTGTGAATGGAGACAAGACAGGGAGGGAGGAGGGACACGAGGAGGAGGGGGACACAGTGGAGGCAGTGGATGTTGCTGTGTCTGCATGTGTGTGATGCTTGCGTGAGTGCCTGTGGGATGTGTGGTGCTTATGTTTGCCAGAGCTTCCCTTGTGTGTTGAGGTGTGTGCATGCTGGTCTGATGGTGTGCTTGGGATAGGCTGAGGTACAGGGGTGTGTGTCTGGGTGGAGGAAGTTGGAGGGGGAAGGCTCGAGACAGGGACAATGGCTGCCATCAGTGCTGAGGCAAGAGTCTGAAAAGCTCGCTGAAGGGCTGCCTGACCAGAGTGAATGCCCTCCAGGTATGCATTGGTTTGTTGCAACTGCCTCTCTACACCCTGGATGGCAATCAAAATGGTAGACTGCCCAACAGTGAGGGACCTGAGTAGGTCAATGGCCTCCTCACTGAGGGCAGCAGGGGTGACTGGGACAGGGCCTGAGGTGCCTGGGGCGAAGGTGATGCCTACCCTCCTGGGTGAGCGGGCACGGGGCAAAAGCTGAGGGGCTGCTGGGTGGGCGGTGCTGGTAGGGGGGGTGGCGGCTGTACCTGTAGATGTGGGGGGCACAGATGGGGCCGCCACCGCAAGGGAGCTCCCATCAGAGGAGGAGTCAGTTTTGCTGGTGTCAGCTCCTGTCCCCGCCGTGGAGCTCCCCTCGCCCTCCGTCCCACTGGTGAATTCGGAGTCCGTAGTCTCGCCCTCCAGGGCCATGTGGGATGCAGCTCCCTCCTGCTCCGGTGCCACTGCTCCTCCGACTGATGATGCTAATTCACACAAGAACAGGGAGACCACAAAAAGGGGGGGGAAGACAGAAGAAAGACATGTTCAGTGCATGCAATACCGCTACCGTTGGCAGACACAGAAGCCCCCTGCACTACGCCGCGCACTTGGGGTCCACTAATCAATCCCAGGGCCATGGCTTACAAGGCTATGGCCGATTTCTGCACACATGGATGTCACAGGAGTCTGACTAGGTGTAGTTGGCACTGTACAAAGGTGGGGTGGGGTGCCCCAGGGCCTGCCTGAAGAAGGGAACTTAACTACCAAACTCGCCCTGGCCTAAGGGAACCCACAGCCCACCTCCCCCACCCAGACACCTACAATGCGCGCTGAATCAGCAGAATGAGAGTGAGAGTGTACTTACCCCCTTGTTGCTGCTGTGATGCCCTCAAGCGCCTATCCAACTGCGGGTATGCCACCGCCAGGATCCTGAACATCAGGGGGGTCATGATGCGACGGGCACCCCTCTCACGTTGGGAGGCCATCCCCAGCTGGGCCTCTGCCGTCTTCTTGCTCCAGTGGCGAATGTCCTCCCATCTTTTCCGGCAGTGGGTGCTCCGTCTGTGGTAGACACCTAGGGTCCGGACTTCCTTGGCGATGGCACGTCAGATGTCCTTCTTCTGGTGGGCGCTAACCTACAGGAATTGTACAGGGGAAAAAGAGTAGTAATTACCAACTGCACCGTCACAGTCATTGGCCCGCATCCGTACCCTTGCCATGACGCACATGCACTCACCGTCGTTTCATGCACGCCTCATTCTCACCCCCCACTATCTTTCATCCACCCCACTCCACGCAGGCATTGCCTATACAGCATGCTCACAGTGTACTTACCTGTTTGTCTGGAGGACCGTAGAGTAGCGTGTACTGGAGGAGGACCCCCATCCACGAATTTCTCCAACTCCTCCGTGCTGAAGGCAGGGGCCCTTTCCCCAGACACACGAGCCATTGTCTCTTCCAGACACAGCAGCACTTACAGTGTAGGTCCTCTCCTGTCAAAGATCAGGTATTGAGTGACTGAACAGAGACAAAATGGTAGTCACGTCCGCGGCGGTGCGTACCGTCACCACCGGCGTACATCGTCATTGGCACCTGGGACCCATAGGGTCCAATGTTAACCAGTGCAGAATTGCGCCGCGGTCTTCGACCGCCTACCGCGACGGTGTACAACGCCAGCGCAGTTACCTCATATCCCCTTGTCCCACCTTACAGGTCAGGCAGCCGCCATTTCAGGGGCCCACATGGCTTTATTTTTGACTGCGTCACACATACCTAGGCCTTGCCTAAACACTATTACAGGCAAAATTAAATTAATGAATATTTTCAGACTAAGCTGTGTTTACGTACCTCAGAGTTGGTTGACTCTCTGCTCGCTGTTCTCCTCCAGAGGCACCATCCGCTGGGGCATGTGAGGAGATGGCAGCATCCTCCGGTGTACAGACCGCTGGTGGACCTGTAGACAATGGAGGAAAGAAATGTGATCATCACCTACAGGCTTGATCGTGCCACAATCCAGGAACTGTGTGCCCAGTTGGAGCCAGACCTGATGTCATCTATCCGCCATCCCACAGGAATCCCCCTCAAGTGCAGGTGCTGTCGGTACTCCATTTCCTAGCAAGTGGGTCTTTTCAAACAACAGTGGCCATAGCATCAGGGATGTCACAGCCTATGTTTTCCAACGTGTTGTCCAGAGTGTTGTCTGCCCTGCTGAAACACATGCAGAGCTACATCGTTTTCCCTCAGGTGGAGGATTTGCCTACAGTGAAAGGGGATTTCTATGCCCTGGGACATATCCCCAACATCATAGGTGCCATTGATAGGACACATGTGGCCTTGGTCCCCCCACGCAGGAGTGAACAGGTGCACAGAAACCGGAAGAGTTACCATTCCATGAATGTGCAGATGGTGTGTTTGGCAGATGTTAATGCAAAATTTCCTGGCTCAGTGCATGACGCTTACATCCTGCAGAATAGCAGCATCCCTTATGTGATGGGGCAACTCCAGAGGCACCGGGTGTGTCCGTTAGGTGAGCACATGGACCCAAATCAGTGGGAATAGTTGTCTGGGTCTGTGGATGTCCCTATGAGTTAGTTTGTGTCTAACAGTTGTCCCTCACCATTTGCAGGTGACTCTGGTTACCCCAACCTATCATGGCTACTGACCCCAGTGAGGAATCCCAGGACAAGGGCAGAGGAACGCTACAATGAGGCCCATGGGCGAAATAGGAGGATTATAGAGTGGACCTTCGGCCTCCTGAAGGCCAGGTTCCGGTGCCTCCATATGACAGGTGGTTCCCTATTCTACTCACCAAAGAAGGTATGCCAGATCATCGTGGCCTGCTGTATGCTTCACAACTTGGCTTTGCGATGACAGGTGCCTTTTCTGCAGGAGGATGGTCCAGATGGAGGTGTTGTGGCAGCTGTGGAGCCTGTGGACAGTGAAGACGAGGAAGCAGAAGAAGAGGACATCGACAACAGGAACACGGTTATCCTGCAATACTTCCAGTAAGACACAGGTAAGAAGACAAACCTGCCTGCTACATCTAATTTAAATCTAATACCTCTCTACTGTCTGTCATTTTCACCCAGTGTATGGTCACTGAGTTGTCACTTTCCCTAACGATTTCGCAGATGTGGGTCCCACTGTGTGACATCTGCTTTGTTTCCTTATGGACTAGAGCTGTGTAACAGGTATGTTGACATTACATTTGAAAGAACATTTTGGCACTATAATTGCTAATACACTATTTCAAAATCACAGACAGACTCCAGATTGTTTTGTGCTGTAAGGGTGTTTATTTAAGTGCTCAATATTGGAGGGGATTGTAAAATGGTGAGGGGTGATGGTGGAGGAATGTCCATGGCAGAGTCCAGTCTATTAGTCTCACAGGTGCATTGTCCAAAGGGGCATAGGAAGTGGAGCTGGGGCAGTTTAAGGATGGACAGGGTGACAAGGTGGGACAAAAGAATGACAATCAGGGTGGTCTCATTTCTTGGCAGGGGTCTTGGCATTGTTCTCTGTCTTTGTCCTGGATCTCAGGGACCGTTTGCGGGGTGGTTCTCCCTCTGCAGGGGGTGGGGTGCTGGTGTGGTGGTCCTGTGGCGGTGCCTCCTGTCCACTAGCGCCGGCGGAGGTGGTGGGCACCTCATCGTCCAAGCTAGTGTCAGGGGCCCCTTGTTGTGCCACAGTGTCCCTCCTGGTGTTGACGAATTCCTTCAGCACCCCTACAATGGTGCCCAGGGTGGAATTGATGGATTTGAGTTCCTCCCTGAGGCCCAAATACTGTTCCTCCTGCAGCCGCTGGGTCTCCTGAAACTTGCCCAGTTCCGTTGCCATCGTCTCCTGGGAATGGTGGTAGGCTCCCATGATGTTGGAGAGGGCCTCGTTGAGAGTGGGTTCCCTGGGCCTGTCCTCCCCCTGTCGCACAGCAGCCCTCCCAGTTCCCCTGTGTTCCTGTGCCTCTGTCCCCTGAACCGTGTGCCCACTGCCCCCAGGTCCCTGTTGTTGTTGGGGTGGTGGGTTAGCCTGGGTTCCCTGTAGTGGTGGACACACTGCTGATTGACGTGTCCTGGGGACAGAGGTATGGGCCTGCTGGGTGGGTGCTGTGCTGGTGTTTCCAGAGGGGGGAAGCCCTGTAGTGGCTTGTGCCAGCGTGAGGGGAACCGACTGTCCCGAGGTCCCAGATGGGCCGGGCTGGTCGTCTAGATCCAGTTGGACAGAGCTGCTGTCATCACTGTGGGCCTCTTCTGTGGGTGGAGTGGACATGTCTGGACCCTCCTGTCCAGTGACGTTGGGTAGGGGTCCTGCAGGGGTGTAAAAGCATGATTATTGCATCTGTGTGTGCCATGGTGTGCAATGGGTGGGTGACCCTGTACCCCAGTGCTTGCATTCCTATGTAGGACCTTGTGTGATGATGGTATGCGGGGTGTATGGGTATGTGCAGTGGTCATGCTTTGGTGATGGGTGTCCATGCTTTGGTGTTGCATGCAGGGCTTGGTGTTGGGATGGGTGGTTTGTGATATTGGGACATGTGTGAGGAGTAGGAGTGATGGGGGTGAGGGCGAGGGTGGGGGTATGTGATGGCATGCAGGTAGGGTGGGGGATATAGTAGTAAAGATTTGACTTACCAGAGTCCATTCCTCCAGCTACTCCTGTGAGGCCCTCAGGATGCAGAATAGCCAAGACCTGCTCCTCCCATGTTGTTAGTTGTGGGGGAGGAAGTGGGGGTCCGCCGCCAGTCCTCTGTACCGCAAGATGATGTCTTGAGACCACGGAACGCACCTTTCCCTGTAGGTCGTTCCACCTCTTCCTGATGTCATCCCTATTTCTTGGGTGCTGTCCCACTGCGTTGATCCTGTCCATGATTCTTCGCCATAGCTCCATCTTCCTAGCTATGGAGGTGCACTGCACCTGTGATCCGAATAGCTGTGGCTCTAACCGGATGATTTCCTCCACCATGACCCTGAGCTCCTCCTCAGAGAACCTGGGGTGTCTTTGCCATGCCATTGGGTGGTGTGGGCGATGTGTGGGGTGGTGTGTGTTGTGATGTGTGGGGTGATATTTAGTGGTGTGTTGTGTGAGGTGCGTGAATGTTATGTGGGTGATGGTGTTGAGTGCCTGTGGATGCTCGTTTGTAGATGGTGGTGTCTCTCTCTGGCCTTCAGTCGCAATTGTTGTCGTAGGAGTTTGTGGGTGATGTGGGTGTGTGTTTTATATTGTATTGGGTGTGTGGGAGTATTGTGTGCATGTGTATCAGGTGTGTGTGTTTCGAATTGTCCAATGTGGATGTGTTTTGTAAAAGTGTGTGTATTTTGAGCGCGGCGGTGTGTACCGCCAATGGAATACCGCGGTTGAAAGACCGCCGAGTGGATTCGTGGGTCGTGATAGTGTGGGCGTATTCCTGTTGCCGTAACGGTGGAGGATTTCTCATCGCCAGTTTATCACTGACCTTTGGTGTGGCAGACTTGTGTGAGTGTCTAGATTTTGGCGGATTCTGGCCTTTTGGTCATAATGGCCAAAGCAGAATTCCGCGGCCGCGGCGGTGTGTTGGCGGTCTTCTGCACGGCGGTAAGCAGCTTTTACCGCCAATGTTGTAATGACCACCAAAGTTTGGTTATCTACTCGTCATTTACATATCAAAGGAAACCACCAATTTCAGCCACGATTTATAGGTCCATTTAAAGTAGAAAAGATGATCAATCCAATGGCAGTTAAATTACAGTTGCCATCATATCTAAAAATACATCCAGTTTTTCATGTTTCCAGGCTAAAGAACAGTCCTCCGAATTTGTGCCTCAACACTCCTCCGAGTCCTATTCAGATCTGCAGAAGAGTATGAGGTCAATCAAATTTTAGATTCCAAAATACAAAAAGGCAAGTTATAATATCCAATTGATTGGAAAGATTATGGTCCAGAGGAACAATCTTGGGAACCTCATGATTACGTACATGCCTCAAGATTAATGAATAACTTTCACAGAACCTATCCAAACAAACCTAAATGGAGAACTGTTCCTGGAGGGGGAGTACTGTCATAACCCCTCAAACCTGCAATTCAGTAACTTTGAAAAGTCCAAGAAAAGCAAAACGAATGTAGGCAAAGAAGTATCCACAGTAGAGACAGCAACGTCTCAGTTGGAAGAAAGTTTGCCGAGTCGTGTTGCATTTGTTACAAAGAAAAGGCCACAGAATGGAATCCAAGATGGCCGGCGAGAAGCTGGAAGGTTAAGTTGTAGTTCTAGTGTTGCATTCAGTTTAGTTGCTAGGATAAGCGTGCGCTGCTTGAGCGCTTCACGCTTCAACTGTGGTCTGACAGGAATCAAGATGTGCAGAGAGAGCGCGCCTTTCCAGGTAAATGTTTTTGTGATGAAAACTAGACGTTGCATTTTTTTTTACAGATAACGAGTTAACTGCAGATAATAATAATTCATGGAGAACAAGCATTTACAGATACAGAAAGTTTTTTGGGTGCCCTAAGGAGCTTTCAGCTGGAATGGACTATTAAGAACATTCACAGAATATAAAGATAAATTAACAACAAACCGAACAATTTAGTCACCAATATACAATAAAGAACTTAAGAAAACTACAATTGGAAGTTCAACACGCATTGCTTATTAACAAGGCACACAAGTTATTTTATAACAACAGTAATTAAAAGACAGTCAAGAGGAAATCGTTACCTCAACTAATGCAACCATAAATAACTATTAACTATATATATAGCAACCAAACAGAATAAATAAGAACATGTAAAGAAACTTATTCAGAACTGAAAATCTCATCACATGAGCCAAGCAGCAGACAACTCTTCATGTTAATTTGAGAACTATTCCACGAAGTTCATTATCATATCCATAATAAATAAATTATACAGGCAGAGAGAAGCAAAACCTCAGAGAGCTCAGCGTGAGTGAGTATAACACTGAGTGTGAGAGAGAATTAATTGTTAATTAATAAGAAAGTATAGTAACAGATAATAGTGTGTCCCTAGTAATTGCAAATGTGATTTTTCAGGTGCCGTTATCCAATCAAACAAGACGTGAGGTGGTAGACTGAGTATTTGACGAAACATCATCTCTGAGACAGTCTCTCTGAATCCCAATCCCATTCCCATTCCGTGTCCATGCTTTGGTGTTGCATGCAGGGCTTGGTGTTGGGATGGGTGGTTTGTGATATTGGGACATGTGTGAGGAGTAGGAGTGATGGGGGTGAGGGCGAGGGTGGGGGTATGTGATGGCATGCAGGTAGGGTGGGGGATATAGTAGTAAAGATTTGACTTACCAGAGTCCATTCCTCCAGCTACTCCTGTGAGGCCCTCAGGATGCAGAATAGCCAAGACCTGCTCCTCCCATGTTGTTAGTTGTGGGGGAGGAAGTGGGGGTCCGCCGCCAGTCCTCTGTACCGCAAGATGATGTCTTGAGACCACGGAACGCACCTTTCCCTGTAGGTCGTTCCACCTCTTCCTGATGTCATCCCTATTTCTTGGGTGCTGTCCCACTGCGTTGATCCTGTCCATGATTCTTCGCCATAGCTCCATCTTCCTAGCTATGGAGGTGCACTGCACCTGTGATCCGAATAGCTGTGGCTCTAACCGGATGATTTCCTCCACCATGACCCTGAGCTCCTCCTCAGAGAACCTGGGGTGTCTTTGCCATGCCATTGGGTGGTGTGGGCGATGTGTGGGGTGGTGTGTGTTGTGATGTGTGGGGTGATATTTAGTGGTGTGTTGTGTGAGGTGCGTGAATGTTATGTGGGTGATGGTGTTGAGTGCCTGTGGATGCTCGTTTGTAGATGGTGGTGTCTCTCTCTGGCCTTCAGTCGCAATTGTTGTCGTAGGAGTTTGTGGGTGATGTGGGTGTGTGTTTTATATTGTATTGGGTGTGTGGGAGTATTGTGTGCATGTGTATCAGGTGTGTGTGTTTCGAATTGTCCAATGTGGATGTGTTTTGTAAAAGTGTGTGTATTTTGAGCGCGGCGGTGTGTACCGCCAATGGAATACCGCGGTTGAAAGACCGCCGAGTGGATTCGTGGGTCGTGATAGTGTGGGCGTATTCCTGTTGCCGTAACGGTGGAGGATTTCTCATCGCCAGTTTATCACTGACCTTTGGTGTGGCAGACTTGTGTGAGTGTCTAGATTTTGGCGGATTCTGGCCTTTTGGTCATAATGGCCAAAGCAGAATTCCGCGGCCGCGGCGGTGTGTTGGCGGTCTTCTGCACGGCGGTAAGCAGCTTTTACCGCCAATGTTGTAATGACCACCAAAGTTTGGTTATCTACTCGTCATTTACATATCAAAGGAAACCACCAATTTCA
Organism: Pleurodeles waltl; assembly: GCF_031143425.1. NCBI lineage: Eukaryota > Metazoa > Chordata > Amphibia > Caudata > Salamandridae > Pleurodeles > Pleurodeles waltl. Next base: position 484,103,826 of record NC_090446.1, read on the forward strand.
GCCACGATTTATAGGTCCATTTAAAGTAGAAAAGATGATCAATCCAATGGCAGTTAAATTACAGTTGCCATCATATCTAAAAATACATCCAGTTTTTCATGTTTCCAGGCTAAAGAACAGTCCTCCGAATTTGTGCCTCAACACTCCTCCGAGTCCTATTCAGATCTGCAGAAGAGTATGAGGTCAATCAAATTTTAGATTCCAAAATACAAAAAGGCAAGTTATAATATCCAATTGATTGGAAAGATTATGGTCCAGAGGAACAATCTTGGGAACCTCATGATTACGTACATGCCTCAAGATTAATGAATAACTTTCACAGAACCTATCCAAACAAACCTAAATGGAGAACTGTTCCTGGAGGGGGAGTACTGTCATAACCCCTCAAACCTGCAATTCAGTAACTTTGAAAAGTCCAAGAAAAGCAAAACGAATGTAGGCAAAGAAGTATCCACAGTAGAGACAGCAACGTCTCAGTTGGAAGAAAGTTTGCCGAGTCGTGTTGCATTTGTTACAAAGAAAAGGCCACAGAATGGAATCCAAGATGGCCGGCGAGAAGCTGGAAGGTTAAGTTGTAGTTCTAGTGTTGCATTCAGTTTAGTTGCTAGGATAAGCGTGCGCTGCTTGAGCGCTTCACGCTTCAACTGTGGTCTGACAGGAATCAAGATGTGCAGAGAGAGCGCGCCTTTCCAGGTAAATGTTTTTGTGAGGAAAACTAGACGTTGCATTTTTTTTTACAGATAACGAGTTAACTGCAGATAATAATAATTCATGGAGAACAAGCATTTACAGATACAGAAAGTTTTTTGGGTGCCCTAAGGAGCTTTCCGCTGGAATGGACTATTAAGAACATTCACAGAATATAAAGATAAATTAACAACAAACCGAACAATTTAGTCACCAATATACAATAAAGAACTTAAGAAAACTACAATTGGAAGTTCAACACGCATTGCTTATTAACAAGGCACACAAGTTATTTTATAACAACAGTAATTAAAAGACAGTCAAGAGGAAATCGTTACCTCAACTAATGCAACCATAAATAACTATTAACTATATATATAGCAACCAAACAGAATAAATAAGAACATGTAAAGAAACTTATTCAGAACTGAAAATCTCATCACATGAGCCAAGCAGCAGACAACTCTTCATGTTAATTTGAGAACTATTCCACGAAGTTCATTATCATATCCATAATAAATAAATTATACAGGCAGAGAGAAGCAAAACCTCAGAGAGCTCAGCGTGAGTGAGTATAACACTGAGTGTGAGAGAGAATTAATTGTTAATTAATAAGAAAGTATAGTAACAGATAATAGTGTGTCCCTAGTAATTGCAAATGTGATTTTTCAGGTGCCGTTATCCAATCAAACAAGACGTGAGGTGGTAGACTGAGTATTTGACGAAACATCATCTCTGAGACAGTCTCTCTGAATCCCATTCCACTTTCCCCTTCCAGTGTGATCATTATGGATATTCTAATTTGTTGCAACTAGTCTGGTTGAGTCTGAGGATTTATCTTTTGCTCCTGAGGGAATCAAATCAAGGTACTCTGACAGCGTATGCAAAGTGAATGGCAAAGATAACTTTTGTCTTTTTGTTTTGATCAAGACATTCCAGGTCAATATTTTGGCACTTGAAAGAAGCTAACAAAAGGAACTGTTGAGACAAATTGAGAAAAAAAAAGTACAAAGAAAAGGGACTGTTGAATGTAACTGGAAAATACTTTAAAAGTCTGATTTGACAAGATAACCTGATTTGACAAGCTGCCAAACCGATTTTGAAACAAAGGATACTGAAAGTGAGACTGAAAGCTGTAAATAACTGCTGAAAGAAGATTTTGTTATTGATTTTCGCTGCATAGTTATTGAATTTTCTCTTCTACTTTCTGATTCTTTACAGATCATGAGTAACATTAGCCAGCAGGGTAGGAAGAACAAGTACTGTAAATACATGAGTACTGGTTTGGCAATTGTGTGTGTGATATTGTGTGTGATATTGATTGTGGGGATGGCTGTTCTTGACAACAGTAAAGCCAACCACACTTCAGCTTTAGAGACAACTACTGCATTAACAGGGATGGAGGAGTTTAGGTTAGATTAGAAGTATCTGCACGTAGACAATGTACAAGGGGAACTTTCTTTTAATCTTCTATCACTTATTGAGCGAGAATGCTGAGACGATGGATGCGAGGAATTGTTTTGTGTGCACGCAGATTCCTTCCTTAGTCAAAGAAGGAGTTACCTATCTGTAACAGGGCACAAAAGTCGGGGCAGAACGTGAAGTACCCCGGGGGCACTTCTTGTGTGGCCGGAACCAGTTGCAAGCCCACACAGCCTGACAGGAGTGACGTGCCAGGAAGAGAGATGCAGAAACCAGGAAAGATCGAAGGAAGGGGCACAGCGAGGAAGAGGAGGCGCGTTCGAGTGGAGAAGGAGGAGAACCTGCCTTATACAGTCAAAGTGGAGACAGGAAATGGTCAGCGAAGGGAACGCAAGAGGGAGAGTTATGGATGAGAAGGCCAGCCATGTTCCAGGAGGGGACGGGCAGGGGAAGGAGATTTGGGTATCGACGGGGAAGGAGATCTGGGAGAGGAAGGAGATTTGGGTGTCGACGGGGAAGGAGATCTGGGAGGGGAAGGGGCGGAGAAGTAATGGGCACTAATCACTCCTTAAAAAGAAAATGAACAGAGCACCAAAAAAAACACTAGAGCATGGGGTGACAAAAAACCCCCAAAAAACAGTGAAAGAAATAAAAGGAAAGGATTAATACACGCTGCACTATAATATTAAGAAAAGGAAAAGAAAGAAAGAGAGTAGCTAACCTATTCACACTTAACAGAAAAAAAAGGATTACAAAGAAAGAGAAAGACTTCCTTAAAGGGACAGGATCAAAATAGAGAAAAGAAATAGGAATACCCCATAACTACCTACTAAAGGCCTCCTTTTTTCGTCTCTCTCTCCCTCTCTTGATCTGGATGTCATTCGGGAGCCCGGGAACATCTCTGTCTGGAAGAAGAAGCGCAGAAAGATCCATGAAGTATTTGAAAGGAAAAAGAGCATCCTAAGAAACAAGAGAAAAATAAAGAAACTGTAGACCATAACAATGATCCTGATGTATTTTACTTACCTGTCACACTATCATAGTTTGCCTCTTACTTATGGGATAATTTGTAGTCTGTGTAAGGAAATGCCTCCTTGGCATGGTTACCCCCTGACTTTTTGCCTTTGCTGATGCTAAGTTTTGATTTGAAAGTGTGCTGAGGCCTGCTAATCAGGCCCCAGCACCAGTGTTCTTTCCCTAACCTGTACTTTTGTTTTCACAATTGGCACACCCTGGCATCCAGGTAAGTCCCTTGTAACTGGTACCCCTGGTACCAAGGGCCCTGATGCCAGGGAAGGTCTCTAAGGGCTGCAGCATATCTTATGCCACCCTGGGGACCCCTCACTCAGTACAGACACACTGCTTGCCAGCTTGTGTGTGCTGGTGAGGACAAAACGAGTAAGTCGACATGGCACTCCCCTCAGGGTGCCATGCTAACCTCACACTGCCTATGCAGTATAGATAAGTCACCCCTCTAGCAGGCCTTACAGGCCTAAGGCAGGGTGCACTATACCATAGGTGAGGGCACAAGTGCATGAGCACTGTGCCCCTACAGTGTCTAAGCAAAACCTTAGACATTGTAAGTGCAGGGTAGCCATAAGAGTATATAGTCTGGGAGTCTGTCATACACGAACTCCACAGCACCATAATGGCTACACTGAAAACTGGGAAGTTTGGTATCAAACTTCTCAGCACAATAAATGCACACTGATGCCAGTGTACATTTTATTGTAACATACACCCCAGAGAGCACCTTAGAGGTCCCCCCTGAAACCTTAACCAACTACCCGTGTAGGCTGACTGGTTTTAGCAGCGTGCCACACTCGAGCCATGTTGCTGGTCACATGGGGAGAGTGCCTTTGTCACTCTGTGGCTAGTAACAAAGCCTGTACTGGGTGGAGGTGCTTCACACCTCCCCCTGCAGGAACTGTAACACCTGGCGGTGAGCCTCAAAGGCTCACCCCCTTTGTTACAGCACCATAGGGCACTCCAGCTAGTGGAGCTGCCCGCCCCCTCCGACCACGGCCCCACTTTTGGCGGCAAGGCCGGAGGAGATAATGAGAATAACAAGGAGGAGTCACTGACCAGTCAGGACAGCCCCTAAGGTGTCCTGAGCTGAGGTGACTCTGACTTTTAGAAATCCTCCATCTTGCAGATGGAGGATTCCCCCAATAGGGATAGGAATGTGACCCCCTCCCCTTGGGAGGAGGCACAAAGAGGGTGTACCCACCCTCAGGGCTAGTAGCCATTGGCTACTAACCCCCTAGACCTAAACACGCCCTTAAATTTAGTATTTAAGGGCTCACCAGAACCTAGGAACTCAGATTCCTGCAACCTAAGAAGAAGAGGACTGCTAAGCTGAAACACCCTGCAGAGAAGACGGAGACACCAACTGCTTTGGCCGCAGCGTAACCGGCCTGTCTCCCCACTTCTAAAAGACACTGCTCCAGCGAAGCTTTCCCCAGGACCAGCGACCTCTGAATCCTCAGAGGACTGCCCTGCTCTAGAAGGACCAAGAAACTCCAGAGGACAGCGGCTCTGTTCACCCAAGACTGCAACTTTGTTTCCAAAGGAGCAACTTCAAGACAACTGCGTTTCCCGCCGGAAGCGTGAGACTTGCTACTCTGCACCCGACGCCCCCGGCTCGATTTGTGGAGAATCAACACTTCAGGGAGGACTCCCAGGCGACTACAAGACTGTGAGTAGCCAGAGTTGCCCCCCCTGAGCCCCCACAGCGACGCCTGCAGAGGGAATCCCGAGGCTCCCCCTGACCGCGACTGCCTGACTCCCAGATCCCGACACCTGGAAAAAACTCTGCACCCGCAGCCCCCAGGACCTGAAAGATCAGAATTCCAGTGCAGGAGTGACCCCCAGGAGGCCCTCTCCCTTGCCCAGGTGGTGGCTACCCCGAGGAGCCCCCCCTTGCCTGCCTGCATCACTGAAGAGACCCCTTGGTCTCCCATTGATTTACATTGGAAACCCGAAATGTGTTTGCACACTGCACCCGGCCACCCCCGTGCTGCTGAGGGTGTACTTTCTGAGCTAACTTGTGTCCCCCCGGAGCCCTACAAAACCCCCCTGGTCTGCCCTCCGAAGACGTGGGTACTTACCTGCTGGCAGACTGGAACCGGGGCACCCCCTTCTCCATTGAAGCCTATGCGTTTTGGGCACAACTTTGACCTCTGCACCTGACCAGCCCTGAGCTGCTGGTGTGGTAACTTTGGGGTTGCTCTGAACCCCCAACGGTGGGCTACCTTGGACCCAAACTTGAACCCTGTAGGCGGTTTACTTACCTGCAAGAACTAACAAACTCTTACTCCCCCTAGGAACTGTGAAAATTGCACTGTGTCTAGTTTTAAAATAGCTACATGTGATTTATTTGAAAAGCATATATACTATTGTGATTATTCAAAGTTCCTAAAGTACCTACCTGCAATACCTTTCATTTAAAGTATTACATGTAAAATTTGAACCTGTGGTTCTTAAAATAAACTAAGAAAATATATTTTTCTATACAAAAACCTATTGGCCTGGAATTGTCTCTGAGTGTGTGTTCCTCATTTATTGCTTGTGTGTGTACAACAAATGCTTAACACTACTCCTTTGATACGCCTACTGCTCGACCACACTACCACAAAATAGAGCATTAGTATTATCTCTTTTTGCCACTATCTTACCTCTAAGGGGAACGCTTGGACTCTGTGCATACTATTTATTACTTTGAAATAGTGCATACAGAGCCAACTTCCTACAGTCTGTTACTAACAAAATTCTATAACCAGGAGTATTTTCAGTATTTCTATTCCAACCACGTTGTAGTGTTTTCGTTTGTCCCCATAATTAGATATCTGAGTAGAGTAGCTGAGGACAATGACATAGGCGGTCATTACAACATTGGCGATAAAAGCCGCTTACCGCCGTGCAGAAGACCGCCAATACAACGTCGCAGCGGCGGGAGACCGCCACAGCTATTATGACACACATCACGGAATCCGCCGAAATTCAGACACCCACACAAGTCCGCCACACCAAAGGTCAGCGATAAATATGCAGAAACAAATCCTCCACCTCCACGCCAACAGAAACACGCCCATGCTATTACGACCCACGAATCCACGCGGCAGTCTTTCAACCGCGGTATTCCATTGGCGGTACACACCGCCGCGCTCAAAATACACACACAGCTCCAAAACACCGCCACATTGGACAATTCCAAATACACACACCTGATACACATACACACACCACTCCCACACACACAACACTATATAAAACACACACCCACATCACCCACAAACCCCTACGACCACAAATTAGAGACGAAGGCCAGAGAGAGACAGCACAGAATAGATAACACCATCACACAGAGGCACACTACACCATCACCCACACAACATCCACGCACAAAACACCACATACCACTACACTCACCACACTCATCAACACATACACCACCCCACACATCACACACAACACCCCATGTCACGCCAAAGACACCCCCGCTTCTCCGAGGAGGAGCTCAGGGTCATGGTGGAGGAAATCATCAGGGTAGAGCCACAGCTATTTGGCTCACAGGTACAGTACACATCCATAGCCAGGAAGATGGAGCTATGGCAAAGAATAGTCGACAGGGTCAACGCTGTGGGACAGCACCCAAGAAATAGGGAGGACATCAGGAAGATGTGGAACAACCTACGGGGAAGGTGCGTTCCACGGTATCCAGGCACCACATCGCGGTACAGCGGACTGGCGGCGGACCCCCACCTCCTCCCCCACAACTAACAACATGGGAGGAGCAAGTCTTGTCCATCTTGCATCCTGAGGGACTCGCAGGAGTCGTTGGAGGAACGGACACTGGTAAGTCAAATCTTCACTATCATATCCCCCACCCTACCTGCATGCTATCACACACCCCCACCCTCACACCCTCCCCTATCACCCTAACTCCTCACTAATCTATCCATAACACCAACCACCCATCCCAACCCCAAGACCTGCATGACACAACTAAGCATGGACACCCATCACTAAAGCATGCCCACTGCACAGACCCAGAACACCCCCCAACCATCACCACACAAGCCCCCCACACAGGAATGCCTGCACTGGGGTTCACGCACACCCAACCATTGCACACCATGAAACACACACATGCAATAATCATGTACTTATACCCCCGCAGGAACCCGAAGGAACGTCACCACACCAGAGGGTCCAGACAACACCACTCCACCCCCAGAAGAGGCCCACAGTGACGACAGCAGCTCTGCCCTACTGGATCTTGATGACCAGCCCGGACCATTGTGGGCCTCAGGACAGTCAGTTCCCCTTGCCCAGCCACAGCCCAACACAGAGATTCCACCCTCTGGTAACCCCAGCACAGCACCCACCCAGCGGGCCCATACCTCCCTACCCAGGACAGGTCAATCAGCGGTGTGTCCACCACTACAGGGCACCCAGGCTAACCCAACACCCCAACAACAACAGGGACCTGGGGGCAGTGGTAGTGGGCACACGGTCCAGGGGACGGAGGCACAGGAACACCGGGGAACTGGGAGGGCTGCTGTGCAACATAGGGAGGACAGGCCAAGGGAACCCACTCTCCACGAGGCCCTATCCTCCATCATGGGAGCATACCACCACTCCCAGGAGACGATGGCAACGGTCCTGGACAAGTTGCAGGAGACCCTGCGTCTGCAGGAGGAGCAGTATTTGGGGTTCAGGGAGGAGCTCAGGACCATCGGCTCCGCCCTGGGCACCATCGTAGGAGTGCTGATGAACATTCAAAAGACCTTGAGGGACACCGTGGCACTCCAAGGGGCCCCTGACACTAGCCAGGACGATGAAATGCCCACCACCTCCGCCGGCGCTAGTGGACAGGACACCCCGCCACAGGACCACCACACTAACTCCCCACCCCCTGCAGACGGACAACCACCACGAAAGCGGGCCATGAGACCCAGGAACAGGGCAGAGCAAGATGGCAAGACCCCCGCCAGGAAATAAGACCACCCTGATTATCCCCCCTGTCCCACTTTGTTACCCTGTCCAGATTGGAACTGCCCCAGCTCCACTTCCAATGGCCAGATGTGCAATGTACCTGTGAGACTAATAGACTGGACTCTGCCATGGACATTCTTCCACCATGACCTCTCCCCATTTCACAACCCCCCTATATTTTTATGCACTTCAATAAACACCCCTGAAACCTCAATAATATTGGAGTCAGTCAATGATTGTGAACTTTGTGTTGTCAATTACAGTGTTAAAAAAGGTTACCCATTGGAAGGTCAACATACCAATGTCACACATCACAAGCCTTTCAAGGGTGCAAGCTGTTGACACGTAGGTTACCACATTACCGAAATTGAAATGGAAGGGGACAACTCAGTTACCAAATAGGGAGTGAAATGTAGGTAGAGGATAGAGGTAGACGTGTGAAATGTAATATAATGTGAAACATGAAATTGTACTCACCTGTGTCTCATTGAAAATATTGCTGTTTGACTGACTCCCTGTTGTCGTTTTCATCTTCTTCAGCTTCCTCCTCATCACTGTCCACAGGCTCCACAGGCTCACCTGCTGCATCAACACCGTCATCTGGATCATCCTCCTGCAGAAAAGGCACCTGGCGTCGCAATGCCAAGTTATGGAGCATGGAGCAGGCGATAATGATGTCGCACACCTTCTTCGGTGAGTAGAATAGGGACCCACCTGTCATATGGAGGCACCTGAACCTGGCCTTCAGGAGGCCGAAGGTACGCTCGATCACCCTCCTAGTCTGCCCATGGGCCTCATTGTACCATTCCTCTGCCCTGGTCCTGGGATTCCTCACTGGGGTCAGTAGCCAGGACAGGTTGGGGTAACCAGAGTCCCCCAATAGCCATACACAGTGCCTCTGGAGTTCACCCATCATATCAGGGATGCTGCTATTCCGCAGGATGTAGGCGTCATGCACTGAGCCAGGGAACATTGCATTTACCTGCGAGATGTACTGATCTGCCAAACAGACCATCTGGACATTCATCGAATGATAACTCTTCCTGTTCCTGTACACCTGTTCATTCCTGCGGGGGGGACCAGAGCTACATGGGTCCCATCAATGGCACCTATGACGTTGGGGATATGTCCAAGGGCATAGAAGTCACCTTTCACTGTAGGCAAATCCGCCACCTCAGGGAAAATGATGTATCTCCTTACGTGTTTCAGCAGGTTAGACAACACTCTGGACAAAACGTTGGAAAACATAGGCTGGGACATCCCTGATGCCATGGCCACTGTTGTCTGAAAAGACCCACTTGCAAAAAAAAAATGGAGCACTGACAGCACCTGCACATCAGGGGGGATTCCAGTCGGATGGCGGATTGGTGACATCAGGTCTGGCTCCAACTGGGTACATAGTTCCCGGATTGTGGCACGGTCAAACCGGTAGGTCACAATGACATGTCGCTCTTCCATTGTCAACAGGTCCACCAGCGGTCGGTACACCGGCGGATTCCGCCATCTTCCAATATGTCTCAACTGACGGTGCCTAAGAAGGGCAACAGCGAAAAAACTGTCAGCATTCCTCCAGGTATGTACCCACAGTCACACACAAGACTACACCAGACAATTAACCCATCCGGGAAAGGTTTTGAGTGTAGGCCTCGGTATGTGTGACGCAGTAGTAATTGAAGCCATGTGGGCCCCTGAAATGGCGGCTGCCTGACCTCTAAGCTGGGACAATGGAATTGTGGGGTAACTGCGCTGGCGTTGGACACCGTCGCGGTAGGCGGTCGTAGAGCGCGGCACAATGCTGCATTGGTTAGCATTGGACTCTATGGGTCCCAGGAGCCAATGAACAGGTGCGCTGGCGGTGATGATGCGCACCGCCGCGGACGTCACCGCCGCGGACGTCACCACCATTTTCTATCTCTTCAATCACTAGATACCTGACCTTCGACAGGAGAGGACCAACACTGCTAGTGCTGCTGTGACCTCGGTCTGGAAGCGACGATGGCTGCTGCGTCTGGGGAAAGGGCCCCTGCCTTCACTGCACAGGAGTTGGAGAAACTTGTGGATGGGGTCCTCCCCCAGTATACGCTACTCTACGGTCCTCCAGACCAACAGGTTAGTACACAGGGAGCACGTTGTATGGGCTAGGCCTGGGTGGACAGGGCTGGGTGGATGAGGGAAGGTGGCAGAGTACATAGAACAGTCATGCATGGGGATGAATGGGCCACAGGGATAGAGTTGGGAGGGGGTCAATTACAACGACGGTGCTGTAGGTAATGACTGTTCCTCTTTCCTTGTGCATGTCATGTAGGTCAGCGCCCACCAGAAGAGGGACATTTGGCGTGCCATCGCCAAGGAAGTCCGGACCCTGGGGGCCCACCAGAGACGGGGCACCCACTGCCGGAAGAGATGGGAGGACATTCGCCGCTGCAGCAAGAAGACGGCGGAGGCTCAGCTGGGGATGGCCTCCCAACGTGGGAGGGGAGCCCATCGCACCATGACCCCCTGATGTTCCGGATCCTGGCGGTGGCCTACCCGGAGTTGGATGGGCGCTTAAGGACATCACAGCAGACACAAGGGGGTGAGTACAACCTCATCCTATGGACTTTGCGTGCAGTGGAGCTGTCTGGGTGGGGGTGGTGGGCTGTGGGTGTCCCTAGGCCAGGGCGAGTTAGGTAGGCAAGGCCCCTCCATTATGTAGGCCATGTGGCACTCTACCCCAGCTCAAAAAAAAGGCAAATTGATGTATAGTTGCCCCTTTGCAATCCATGTGGGCAGATTTCTACCATTGCCATGTAGGCCATATCCCAGAAATTGCATTTGCAGAGGGCAGGAGCACGGCGTAATGCAGGGGGCTGCTGCGTTTGTCTTGTCCGCCAACGGTAGCGGTATGCCACGGACTAAAACTCTCTTTCTTCTGTCTCCACCCTTTTTCTGCTCTCTCTGTCCTTCTGTACATCAGCATCAACAGGCGGAGGTACAGTGGCACCGGAGCACGAGGGAGCTGCATCCCACATGGCCATGGAGTGCCACACCACAGACTCTGAATTCACCAGTGGGACAGAGGGCGAGGGGAGCTTCACGTCGGCCACAGGATCACCAAACAGCGACACAGACTCATCCGCCGATGGGAGCTCCCCTGTAGTGGCGGCACCATTTGTGCACCCCACTTCTACAGGTACAGCCGCCACCTCCCCTACCAGCACCGCCCTCCCAGCAGCCCCTCAGCGTTCGCCCCGTGCCCGCTCACCCAGGAGGGTGGGCATCACCTTCGCCCCAGGCACCTCAGGCCCTGCCCCAGTCACCCCTGCTGCCCTCAGTGAGGAGGCCATTGACCTCCTCAGGTCACTCACTGTTGGGCAGTCTACCATTGTGAATGCCATCCAGGGTGTAGAACGAGAGCTGAAACACGGTAATGCATTCCTGGAAAGCATTCATTCTGGTCAGGCTGTCCTTCAGCGAACCCTGCAATCTCTGGCCTCAGCACTGATGGCAGCCATTGTCCCTGTGTCCAGCCTCCCCCCTCCAACTTCCTCCACCCAGACCCAATCCCCTGTACCCCAGCCCATCCCAAGCACACCTACAGACCAGCATGCACACAAGTCAACACACACAAGTAGCTCAAGCAAACATAGGCACCACACACACCACAGGCACTCACACAAGCATCAGACCCATACAGACACAGCAACATCCACTGTCTCCACTGTGTCCCCCTCCTCCTCTTCTCCCTCTTCCCTCCCAGTGTCGTCTACACACACACCTGCATGCACCACATCTACAGGCACTAGGACTCGCACCAGGACACCCAGCACCACAAGCCGCTAACCTGCACTCCACTGCCATATACACGTCCCCTCTGTCCTCTCCCAGTGTGTCTGTGACGCCCCCTCCCAAAGCACACAAACGCCGGCAATCACTCACCCAACATCCATCCACCTCACGACAGCCTCCAGTACCTGCACCTGCACCCAAAACAGCTAAAGTGACACCTCCTACAACCACCTCCTCTTCCTCCACTGCCAGAGCCCCTCCAGCTACCCATCCCAGTGTACGTCAGAAACTGTTCCTATGTCAAATTGACCTTTTTGCCCCCCCCTCCAATTCATCAGTCCCGTCGTAGCGCCTCAGCCAAAAAGCCTCCAGTACCATTGGTGCGTGTACCAGGTTTTTGGAGTGCCCCGTCCACCAGGGCAGGTAGTAGGACCCGGAGCCAAGGCACTGTCAGCCCACCCCCTGTAAAGGCACGAAATTGGAGAGTGGACTACGGGACCCTGTCAAGACTCCTGGGGGGACACACAGTGAAATGGGATCCAAGGCGATTGGTGAGTCATCTGTAACTCAAAAGAAGGTGGGGAAGGTCCCGAGGAAGTCTCCCCAACCTGTTGTGAGTGTCACGGCGGAGAAGTGCGCCATCATTTCCGGCGGTCCAGACACAACCGCCAGCACCGTCGTCACTGGTCCAGAGACCACCGCCAGAGTCATAGCCCAGGAGGGCCCAAGTATCGTTACTGGTCAGGAGACCACCGCCAGAGTCATAGCCCACGAGGGCCCAAGTATTGGTTCTGGTCAGGAGACCACCGCCACCGCCAGAGCCATAGCCCAGGAGGGCCCAAGTATCGTTACTGGTCAGGAGACCACCGCCACCGCCGGAGTCCCAGCCCAGGAGGGTCCAGAATCCCACAGCCCCGCTGGGCAATGATGGAACGTCAAGCCACACACCAACGTCCAGTTTGGAGTTCGTCATGCCACACACCATCGTCCAGTGTGGAGATCGTCATGCCACACACCAATGTCCAGTGTGGAGATCGTCATGCCACACACCAATGTCCAGTGTGGAGTTCGGCATGCCACACACCAATGTCCAGTGTGGAGATCGTCATGCCACACACCAATGTCCAGTGTGGAGATCGTCATGCCACACACCAATGTCCAGTTTGGAGACCGTCATGCCACACACCAATGTCCAGTGTGGAGATCGTCATGCCACACACCAATGTCCATTGTGGAGATCGTAATGCCAGACACCAATATCCGTACCAGAACCGCCATGGCAAAGCACCGCTGAACAAGGCCAAGACCACCATGGTGAAGACCGCTGAACAGGGCAAAGACCACCATGGTGAAGACCGCTGAACAGTCCATAGCCAGCCATGGCAAAGCACCGCTGAACAAGGCCAAGACCGCCATGGTGAAGACCGCTGAACAGGGCAAAGACTGCCATGGCAAAGCACCGCTGAACAGGGCCAAGACCACCATGGCAAAGCACCGCTGAACAAGGCCAAGACCGCCATGGTGAAGACCGCTGAAAAGGGCAAAGACCGCCATGGCAAAGCACCGCTGAACAAGGCCAAGACTGCCATGGTGACGACTGCTGAACAGTCCATAGCCAGCCATGGCAAAGCACCGCTGAACAAGGCCAAGACCGCCATGGTGAAGACCGCTGAACAGGGCAAAGACTGCCATGGCAAAGCACTGCTGAACAGTCCATAGCCAGCCATGGCAAAGCACCGCTGAACAAGGCCAAGACCGCCATGGTGAAGACCGCTGAACAGGGCAAAGACCACCATGGTGAAGACCGCTGAACAGGGCAAAGACTGCCATGGCAAAGCACCGCTGAACAGGGCAAAGACCGTGTGGGTATGAAGAGTCCGGCACATCAGGCATCGTTCTCCCATGTGCAGCTGGGACTGTGACAGGACATGTACTTTCACGGGGAGACTCATCCAGTCTGGGCACCAGTCCCACCCAGTACCAGTAGAGAACTGCATCTACTTGCGAAGATGTGTCTTTGCACTTCCCAGGATGGCACAGTGGTCAACCCACCCACTGTACAGACTTGAGAGACTGTGGCTTTGCACTCCCCAGGATGTCACAGTGGGCAAGCCACCCACTGTAGAGACTTGAGAGACTGTGGCTTTGCAGTCCCCAGGATGGCACAGTGGGCAACCCACCCACTGAAGTGACTTGAGAGACTGTGGCTTTGCACTCCCCAGGATGTAACAGTGGGCAAGCCACCCACTTGTTAGACTTGAGAGACAGTTGCTTAGCACTCCCCAGGATGTAACAGTGGGCAAGCCACCCACTGTAGAGACTTGAGAGACTGTGGCTTTGCACTCCCCAGGATGGCACAGTGGGCAAGCCACCCACTGTAGAGACTTGAGAGACTGTGGCTTTGCACTCCCCAGGATGTAACAGTGGGCAAGCCACCCACTGTAGAGACTTGAGAGACTGTGGCTTTGCACTCCCCAGGATGGCACAGTGGGCAACCCACCCACTGAAGTGACTTGAGAGACTGTGGCTTTGCACTCCCCAGGATACATCAATGGGCATGGAGCCCCGTCGTGGATCTGGCTTCGCATTCATCTGGCTGAGGTTCCCCCCCTTCCGTTCCCCCTGAGCTGCCTGTAGTGTTTCTATCTGATGCCCCGGCAGTGTTCTATCGGATTTTGGTCAGGTATCTATTGTTGGACTGTTGGTGCACGGACATTGTTGTGTACATATCTGCACTACTTCTTGTATTGTACATTTATTTTTGACAGATTTCGTGATATATATATCCGTATATTTTTTAATGAGTAGTATATTGGCACAATACAAAGTTTGACCGCTATTTGCTTTGTCTTTGCATTCTTCCGGGGGGATTGTGGGTTGTTACTGTGATTTTTGTGAATGCATTGGTGTGTATGTTGTAATATGCGAGGGTGGGGGTGTTTGGTGGGTGTCCCCGTAACTTTTGCCTCCCCCCTCCCCCGTGTCGTAGGTGCTGTACTCACCGGTATGTTCTGCACCTACGTTGCTGTTAGTCGTAGATGAGCAGGAATGCAAGGGCAGGGAGTATTTGTAGTTCCGGATCCATGGTGTCCTCGTTCCTCGTGGGATGTGTTGAGGTGAGCGTTTTCCCATTGAAATGGCTGTTTCCGCCGTGTTTTTATCCACGGTGAATCCGCCCCGGAAAAGGTGGCGGATTGGTGTGTTGTGATAGTGTGGGCGGTACATTGTCTTCCGCCTGTCTGTTGGCGGTGACCGCCGCGCTGTTTGTCTGTACCGCCGTGGCGAGGCGGTGTGTTAAAGTGGCTGTCTTAGTTGGCGGTTTCCGCCAGGGTCGTAATTCCCTTTTTTTGTCCGCCGGCCTGTTTGCGGTATTACCGCAGCTTTAACACCGTCCGCCAGGGTTGTAATGACCCCCATAGTGTTAACTAGGGGTTTCTTTGGGCCTACATTAACTTTTGGTAGTGCATATGTGCACAAGAATAACCTGACATGCTTGCTTACACCTTTAGAGAAGAGCTTCTTAAAACAGACAGATGATAGGAGAAAGGCATTAAAGGAGAAGTTAGAAAAGGGTTTAGGGAAAAGGACTTTTAGAAATGATCATGCTTTTAGTGAAATAAAGAAACAAGGGAAATTAGCTTTAGATGAGCTACACGTAGGAAAACTTTGTGTATATAGACCTAGATATAATACTGACACATTGTCTGTGGGAACGAGTGAATGTAGACATGTGTTTTTTGTTTCAGAGTAAATGGACATTTATGTTGAATGGACAGGATCCAGCGATTCCTGGTATATATTACATTTGTAGACCTAGTGCTTATTACCGTCTTCCAAGAGGACGGTATGGCACATGTTAATTGGGGATTGTTTTCCCAAAAATATTCCAACTTGATGACTTGAAAAGGTTACCGAAATTGACAGAATTACATCACAGTAGAGAAAGGAGAGAGTCTCCTTCTGATATAGTAGGAGATATATTTGGAGCAATGATTCCTTCGGTAGGAGTTGTCCTGAATTCTAAACAAATTCAAAAGTTGTCTACTATTGTGGGTAACATGTTGACAAATTTGTCAGGAGCCATGATGCTGATAGATACAGAATTAGCTGCGGAAAGAGCTATGACTCTTCAGAACCGCCTTGCATTAAACATTCTTTTAGAAAAGGATGGCAGAGTTTGCAAAATGCTTAATTTGAGGCATTGCTGCTCTTATATTCCTGATAATAGTAAATAAATTAGAAGCTTACTTACTAATCTGACTAATGAAAGTGCTGATTTGAAAGAGTTGAAAGAACCAGGTTTTTGGAAGAGAGTTGGCAAAGGGTTTACTTCAGTGGGAAAATGGCTCAGCAACATTGGGAAAGGGATAATATTGAAAATAATACAAGGGATATTGATTATTGTGATTTTCATAATTGGAGCATGGGGAATGTGTAATTTATGTAGGATGATTAAATTGAAGAAAGTAAAAAATGATCAAAGGAGGGAAGAAATGAAAAGGGAAAATTTGTTTAGGGAAAAATCAAAAAGGGAACGAAGATTTAAGGGGATAGAGATGACAAATTTTTAAGCTGAAGCAAAGGAAAAATTTTGTGTGGGAAGATCTAGTGTGATGGCACATTTAGTCATAAGAGGAGGGATTGTTAATGCTGAATGTAACTAATGAATATTCATGTATTCTGAGTGTTAAACTTGCATAGAAAATGTATTAACTTAGAGAAAAATAATGCATGCAATTGATGTTGCTTCCACGTGAGTGGCCGCCAATGTTCATGAAGTGTACTTGTTAATGGCTTATTAATATGAAATGTTGAGCTTATGTTTGATTAATGTAGTCATATTTCATACTAAGGGTTATGCATTTTGTATTAGCTTTATTAATCGTAGGCCTTAACTTAGCGAGGTCTTGGGCCTAGTTGCAAGACCTCATTTCTAGCTGCATTTCTTAGGCATTTTATAAATTGGCAGCTTAGAGAATTAAATTGTGATTTTCCACTGTACTGTCCATGTGCTCGTAGCTGAAGTTCATTGTCATGAGAAACTGCTTGCTAGAAGATGCTGTTCTAGCTAGGATACAATGTTTAATGTAGAGTGTGTAAACTGACCTTCGAAGGAGAAGACAATGTATGCGCTGACTGGAGTATAAGATGCAACAATATTGATACCTGACAAGCCGAAAGATGGGAACAGGAGAAGGGGAGCCAATCATCAACATGTGAACCATGTATTAGAGAGTTAGTAGATTTGGGGTTTTATTTTCATTGGACTAAATGTAAACATGCGATTCTTTGACCAATAAGGATGTGGGAAGTAGTTTTAGGAAATCTAACTGAGCCGGACTGCACCGGGAGAAGATAGGCCATTAGCTCTATTATTTCGAACTGCCCAGAGAGCCACTTCGCTATTATTTTCTTGACTGTCTCGAGAAGAGACGTGCTGAACTTTATTGCTTAAAGAGACTGTGCTTACTTTGAACTTTGATGCTGAATCCTGATGTCTTGCTGACCGAACTGATGTCCTGTTAACGAAGATTGTCACAGATTGCTGAACCATATTGAGGACAGGTATATGATGACGTTACTGATTGTTATGTCTATTTGCTTGTGTTTCTAGGTACCAACCGCTATATTTGACAGAACCACAGTTAGATGTTTTGCCAAATTTGTGTGACTAAATTGTTTTGCATGAAGCCCACACATGCTATTCTAATCTGATGGTAGTTAGGATTCTCACCAATGAAGTTCGACACAGGTAACAGTTGATGTCCTTTCTTTGCTGAATCTAAATGTATGCTATTTCGTTTGCGCAGCTATTCGTATTATTAATTCGTACTATAACTTTAGAATGTGTGGTAGCTCAAGCTTTGATTAGATTTCAAGTCGTTCTCCGCTTTGGTAAGCCAGTATTGTTCTTGTATGTTTATCATTTGATTTTGAGATTAAGTTATGTGACATTAGCATTGTTAATATATGGAAATAAACAGTCTAACTTTTACATAAAGGTGTGGTTATTCATGACCACAAAGTCATAGTGTGTGGAAATTACTGACTCATATTGATTATTGATGTCATTGATTGCTATTTGGTATTGATTTGTATTGGTACGGGGCTATATGGTGAGAACTACTCGAAGAGCAGTCAAAAGGTCCATCGGTTTATACGCATCTCCCTTGTAAGTTTACTTAATAAGGTCTGATGTGCTAACACCCACCACCAACAAAAACTTGCAGGGGATGGATTGCACAAATATATTCACAAAATGTGACTGGGGTCATCCATTGGCCTAGTACAATGCCAATAAAGCAGCAACAAGAAATTCAACTCCAGAGCAAAAACAAACGGGAGAAAAGATTAAAATAAACGTTTACATGCCGCAGTCACAAACAACACAAGGCAACAATTACCCCTGCAAAATACCTTTAAACTTTGAAGAAAAACAATCAACCATTTAAGGTAAACAAAAACACACAAACAAAATTAGTAGGCAGGCACATGAGCAGAACAAAGCAAATTGTCTGGCTACATGGACCAGGACTCATGTAGCCACCCGTCCCTAGCCACCAACAGGCCTACTCAGGCCAAATAAATATTCTAAATTTGGCATGAATACATCGCTACCCACAAGCCCTAAAATAATTGTAAAACCATCTCTATCATACATTCAGTGAGAATGTATAAACAACATAAAATGTAGCAGAGTAGGCCCTAAAAATTAAAAAAACACAGTTTGAAGACACATCTGGACAACATTCATAAAAATGCAAGGAAAATGATGAAATGTTATCAACCCTAAGCCTCCACCATCCACAAATGTCTATTATCTCTTATTCTCGCATGGGTCTGCCTACATCTCCCCTTAACCTATATTCCAGGCCATGGGCTGCAAACAAACAAATAAATTGACAAAAAGCAAGAAGGGAACAAAAACAGCTGTGCCTGCCAACTCAAATATTTTGCAAAGAATTGCGATCAACTTTCTTCATTTTCCATACAAAGCACAGAGTTAAACTTCCAAGAGTAAATATATATAACAGAGATTGCAGACAACGGAAGAGTGATTTTTTCCCTCCAAAATCCAAATAGAAAATGACGATTGGCTGGTTAAAGCACAGGGAAGAGTTTTTAGAACAGGAAAGAAAGTTGACACTGTATGTACAAAAGCTTCACTCTCTATGGTGTTCCCTCTCTTTAGACAAAAAAACCCAAATAAAATGCGTTTTGTGCTCATAATTTATCAGAATAGTAAACTCAGGTAAAAAAGTTAATGCAAAATGAATTTTCAAGTTATTTAATTGGTGCCGGTGTAAAAGGCGTATGACTTGAGTTTAGGTTGATCGCTTTGTTGTCATGTGTTAGTTACATCGCTCTTGTGTTACTATTTTCCCCCGAAAGGTTTATGTGAGACAGGGCAATGGTGTAATCTCACTCATAACATGTAATTTTGGATAGCAAAATTCCAAAGGTTATGCAACCTAATCCTGGCATAACGAAAATGACCAGTGGGCCTAATTATGGTGGGAAATGGCTGATTTTGTGCTATCATGCCACATTGCTTAAACAAGAGATTATTCAGCCAGAAAAGGTATTGTGGGAATAACAGTACAGAAAGCATTCAGAGCGCAAGCATTGAATATATGCATGGGGCCTATTCACAATGGAATTTTGTAGTACGTAAAGTCGTTCTGTACTACTCATTAACATTTTCTTAAAGGCGTTTATAAATTGGCCTTTAAGCTCCTAAAATGGGAATAACATGGCTGATGGAAAGGAATGTGCCCTATGTGCACTGTTAATACCTAATCTTCCATTTGACACATCTTCACCATCTCCTCCCTTTAAGAATACAAACTCCCTCATCCTCTCCAAGCTCTCCTTTGGGTATAGATGAAATATAATGGATCCCTGAGCCCTGAAATAATGGGCAAGGCAAAAGGAAGGTTCTAGAAGCATTAGTTGGCACTGAGGAAGATAAAACAGTTGTTGGTTGTGTAGACAATTGCACCAAGGAAGTGCAAACACCTTCTATTCACCTCAGTTTTCTTCCCTTCCATCGTTTTAAAATTCCACAACCCAGGACCACCAACCCCAAGTATAGTCCCAGCCCCCAAGCAAAGGAAAACCACAGCATAGCTCCACAATAAGTTCTGGTTATAGCTCTAAGAACTGATCTCTTTCCCAGATTGAGGCTGCCTTACAGTTGGGCCAACGAGGAACACATCACAGAATGGTCAATTTGCTGCAAACCAATATATTATGGGAAATCAGACAGACATCATGGTCCAATTGACCCGTATGAAAAACAAAAACAGATGTCCTATTATATGAGGCCTGGAACTGAAAAGGCTGGGAGGCGTTGAGGCAGCAGAAGCTGAACTGACAGGAGATGGTGGCGATGTCATTATCAGGAGCAGCAGCCCTGTCGCTTATGCTGTGTGTTAAGCACCAATAGCAGCTTCTGATTAGACCAAGGAAAATGTGGTTATCTTTGTCACCTCACACCATTCAAGCAGTCTACCTTCAAGGTGTTGCTTGAGGTGGATTGTAGCAAAAAAAAAACATTTTCAAGGCTATGGTCAGTAAGTAGTACCAAAACCACCAGTTGTTCCATTGATATAATGGAAATAGCAGGCTCTTGACCTCCTCCCCTTTTTTTGGTAGAAGGAAAGAGATTTCTGGAATTAGTGAAGGCCCTTTGGTGAAAGTGCACAGTGCCAAATCCAACCTTTTTCCCAGCTGTCACCGTGCCACAGGTGCCCAGTGAACTGCTTGGCTGAAGGGGAGTACTGTGGAATCCATTTATCTCACTACACACAGGAGGACCAGTTGTCTTGCTACAATCTATATGTGCATCACAGAACAATGAGTCTCTTAAAGGGTGTTAAGAGACAACTATCACTTGATGCCGTAGCTACTGATGCTTTCCAAGGCATTAATCGGCATGTAATATTCTTCAGGGCAGGACTGGGAACCCAAAACGGCCCCAGCAAGTTTGTCAGTGTGAAGCACTGCTGCTTTTGTTACTGGAGGCAGATATTGCAGCACCACTGCAAAACCAGTACCCAGTAATAAATACGAACCCCACTGCTGCAAAACCAGCCTCCCGGGGGAAAATGCCAGATGCCCACTATGGCCTGGACGGTTCTGATGTTCTTCGAGGAGAAAGCTCACAGAGCAGCCAGTGTTGTGGAAGAATTCAATACCAAACTCTATGAGTGGGTTGCACCCAGCATCTCAGGACTGAATTTGGTCCTAACCACAGTGGCATCAACATTCTCAAAGTCATGGCAGATTGAAGATACTTCTGAGTGCTATATTTAGCCAACTGCATCAAGCTTTTTGTGCAGGACCTCCTCAGAAAAGAACCAGTAGCTCACAGCATACTGGTCATCTCTCCTAGGATTTGCACACATTTATACCATTCCTTCATAGCCTGGAAAAGCATCAGGCTCAATCCATCGCACCAATAAAGTCACTGTAAAAGCCCTCATATGCAAGGTTCCTACCCATTGGAACTCCAATTTATATATTCGACAGCACCTTTTTTGACAATACAAGTCGATAAGTGATTATGTGCTACAAAAGAGAGGAGATGTGTAAGGAAAGTATTTTTTAAGGCAAACCCTCCTACTTTGTGGACTAATGCTGCTGGTTTTTCGACTCTGAAGTGCACTGGGCCATGCTGACCAGGCCCCAGTACAGGTGGTCCAACCTCTCAAAGTGTTTGTGGAATTGGCTAATCTTTGATTGGCATATTTAACTTACCTATAGGTCCTTAGTATATGGCTCAAAGGGTACCCAGGGCTGGTAAGTTAAATGTCAGTAGTAGACTACAGCACTTATTTACATCACCACTGCAGTGACAAATTGAAAACTTGGCTCTAGGTCTGCCAATGCAGCCTAATGGGATAGCTTTTAAACTGCCAACCTGACATGGCAAAATAGACTCTTTTGCCAAGCCCAAACCTCCTTTTTAAATATTTATGTCAATCTTTGGGACAGCCTTCATAGCCCATTAGGCAGGATGCTACATGTTCAAAAGAAGGACATGTTTCTTTTATGGTTTAGATGTCCTGACAGTGAAAACTTGCAGTTGTTGTTTTCTATGTAGCAAGGCCAGTAGTCCTAATGGCTAACATGGTTTACACTAGCCCAACTGCTAAACGGTAACTTCTATTTTGTGACTAATGAATATAACATTTCTAGGTATTAAATCAATTGTTACATTAAACTTGACTTATTCCTGAAATTGGATTTAAAGTAACTTTGAATATAAAGGTGTCTTTAGAAGTCACCACTTTCTTCCCCCAAAGTTCTAGTAGCCAATTCTGATTTCCTCGATCAGTTGTCACCTGAGACAGTCTGCTGCCCTTTTGCAAGGAGGTATGAATGGCTCTCAAGAAAGGGTGGAAGGAGGTGTGACTTTCTTGTGATAGCCAGAGGGCTTTGGCCACAGATGGCCCACTGCCAAGAGGCTACAACCTCTGATAGGTGCATAGCACTCCCACCTGAGCTTGCCCAATTCTTTATGTATGGCAGGTAGAGAGGCTAGCATCTCTTCCGAAGGGGGGAAACGTGTTGCAGAACTGGTTTTCCAGGGGTGGGGGTCTATTATTATAGTGGACACGCCTCAGGGGTGTGCCCATTGCTCAGACCCAGGGAAGAAGGGTTCTCACATCTTGAATTTGGACAGAGAAATGCATTGTTGGATTGTTTAGTGCTAATTCCTCAGGAAGTGATGTAATAGTGAGTAGAGTAGTTCCATTTGAATTTTGCCTCCCATTGGTTATGGATTCCTCCCCAACTTTAAACTCTAAATGCAGAAGACCATATTTTCTATTTTCGCCTATTCTCCATTCGAATCACCTCCAAGTCCTTCTCACATCATCTTTGGCCAAGGATTTGAGCATCCACGTTGGATGTCGTGAGGAATTTGTAGATCACAGAGATTTTTTTTTTATCATGAAGTTCATTTTTGAGCCATTTCTCAAACCTTGTTAATGGTCGGGAAACACCTGGCATCACTGTAGAATGCAACATCCGGTGTCTACCTTGAACATAAGCATATCTCTCTGATTCAGGGAAATTAGATTGTTTTTTTTAAGGTCTTAAAATGATTTACTACACTTCTGTGAGAAAAGTGTGCCTGCAATTATGCACCTCCCCTACACTTCTGAGGTGTGTCTTTGGTTATAGCTGGGGAAAAATCTGAATTAAAGGCAATAGACGTGTGCGAGGAAAGGAAAGAAGTCCTAGTTTCAGGGTAATCGTGTCTCTAACCGCCAAAGTGCCCCTGGTGACAAATAGAGGCCCCAGCATCGCTGAGATTTCCACAGCCATGGAGCTTGCTAGAATGAAGGTCCTGCGAACAAGTGGACTATAATACACCTTTGCTTTGCTGTTTCCACTTTACACCAATCCACCAAGAACTGTAACAGAGTTTCCTGGTAATAGGCCATAACACTAGGACAGCTAGCCCTCTGGTTCACGTGTTTGAAGCCAGAAACCTTGTTTCCTTTGGTATCTTCCCTGTTTGGGCCTCTGCCAGCTGGTGGACCTTCCCTGGGTTACCCTGGAAGTCATTTTAACAAACAGTACTGTTAAGCAAACCACAAAACTAATAAATGACAATATATTTATTTTGCAAAAAAATCCCACACCAACAAACAAACTCTTTAAGTCCTAGAAAGCACAACTGAAAGTACCCAAACTATACGCCAACAAATGCTTCCCACACCACCTGCAACAGACACACAATCCCTCCCAGACAAGAACAAATACTTTAAAAATAAAATAGCCCTCCTAAACGTCAAGTATTAGTTTGTGTTACCTTGGCGCTGTTTCAGGGTCACCTGGATCTCTATGATGAAGTGGGATGTGGGTGGTATCCGGCTGCTGTGGAAAAGGAGGGCAGGGGTTCCGCATCTCAGCTGGGTGTAATATTGCCTTGCTAATGTCAGGTGGTGTCCCTCAGAGAATCTGCTGGCTCTTCCTCCCCCCGCATCCACTAAGAACCATATGAGTGAAAGGCCACCACCTCGTCCTCAACTTTAAGAAGGCACGCATGATCAACGACTGCCTGTCCTCCTGGCCAAGACAGTACATTGTAGTCTCCTCTGTATGCATGTGCTTGTTTAGTCACACAATAATGCAGTTTCTTCTATCTATGGTCTTTTGAATTCTGTGATTCTGCATCTGTGAGATTATTTGTGCATAACTGCTATTACAGTACTTGCTTTAAATTAATGCACCCCATCAAAATAATTTAAAAAAATTGTGCAAAAGAGGAAAAAAATAAAAAAGCATCACATAAAGTTTACTTGCAGTAGCAGAACATTTTCAAGGGAGAAGTATATTGTCAACTCACAGATGCTGCAGGAATTGTTCAATTGGTACCAAATGAAGAGATGAGATGAGACTTTTGACTATATAGTTTTAAAGCATGTTTAAAATGACCAAACGGCAAAGTTATATTGCCGCAGGAAAATGTGGCACATTCATTTGTGCTACTTAAGTTTTGATTATACATGTAACAGAATTAATTTAGATAATTCTGCTTAATTAAATTGGTCAAGTGTTGCTGCATAATAATTCCAGTAGCCTTACAAGACTCCTGCCTGACTTGGAACAACCCCAAACACTGCCTCCTCCCCCCTCCCCTCCCTCAATTTATTATCCAATGAACAGTACAAAAAATATTGTCCCTGGGTGGCGGAGTGAGTCAGGGTTAGGTAAGGTTGACTTTAGGGTTTGGATTCGTTTTAAAGATTGGTTATGGGCAGGTTAAAGCAACAGAAAAGGATGATGGACAGAGTGTTGACATTTTGCAAATACTCACCCACCGTCACAGATCTGGGTTTAATCCTTCATTCTTTTGCTCACCATGCCACCCCAGTTCGGACCCAACCATATGCAAACCTGTCTTGACCCTGTTCCCCATGGGAACGACAGTCCAGCAAGAACTGCTAGGCCATGTCCTCCCTGGACCTAAAACAACCATCCTGGAACCGGTTTCAGAGTATCAACCTTCATCAGCCAGGCTAGCTTGAATCCACTGGCACAGTGAGCAAGGGATCCACGTCTGAGCATACCCTTCCCACTTAGGACAACTATAGCAACACAAGAGTTTGATGGACAGAGTGTTGAAACTTTTCAGACACTCACCCCAGTCACAGATCTGTGATGAATCCATTGTTCTTTTGGGCAGGTTAGATACAGGAAAGGTAGAAGACAGGGCTGGTGTAAGGGATGGCATAGGAATACATTTAGGAAATAGGCGTGGGTGAAATATGGCACATGCCACGATGTACGGGCAGACAGTAAACACTCTTCTGCCCATTGAATGACTGAGAGACAGAGACACAAATATTGTAAGTGGCTAGGGGTTGGGGACCTGGATTGGTAGGGGTGAGGCAAAAACAGACTTCTCTGTTAGGGCTAATGAATGCAGTAGTTGGCTCTAAAATTTAACTTGCCTTACCTTTTTCTCCAAGCAGCCACTTCTTCTCCATCCAGCTGTGGGTTTAGTTATACTAGAATGCACTGATTTAGTAATATGACTAGTGATAACGCGTCCAGCCCTTATAAATTACTTGTACTTGGACACGCTGGAGGTCGGTGAACCTTTTAGCCGAGTTGGGCTCTCCTCATCCTAGAATAGTCGGATCACTTAAATCAATAATCAATAACCATTGTAATCAATACCCAATACTTAATCACTAGATCCAGCGACACATTAGAAATCAATAACGATCAGTATTTTGACACACCATGACCTTTTAGTCACGAATGACCACACCAGTTTATTAAAAGTTAATGAGTTTATTTCCCTATATTAACAAAGCTAACACAATATATATGAGTCTCAAAATCAAATGATATATGTATACCAACATTACTAGCTGTCCATAACGATGGAAGAAACGCAATCTACGCAGAATCTGAATTATAATGCACTCGGTTATAGCAATACAAATCACTAATATGAGTAACTGAATTTGACTAATTGCATACATCGGTCAGCATAACAAGATTTCAATTCAACATGGTGCGTCAAGTGAATACCTAGACTAACCTCTAATTAGCATTGGCATGTGGGGCTTCATGCAAAACGAATTTAGTCAACACAAATTTAGAAAACTTCTAGCTTGGGCCCTATCAAAATAGCAGTTGGTACCTAAGAAGGAAAACACAATGCATAATACAATTATCCTTTCATAATTACCAAATATAATCAGCATACAAGGAAAGTCTTCGTCCTTCAGGTACCGATTCGATCAGCATGGGGCAGATTTCAAAGGGGCAGAGTTAAGGGCAAGTTTCCTTGCGGCAGCAAGGAGAATGGGGCAAAGTTACTGCATGGGCAAGACGGGGCAAATTAAAGTTAAAGTCTCTCGGGTGAGAATTCTTAAAGTCTCTTTCTCTGGAATAGAGAAAAGGGCATCAAGATGTCGTCCAAGATGGGTTCTGGCATTTGGCTTCAGAATGGCATCAAGGAAAAAATGGCTGACTTCTCTTTGTCCGGTGGGTTTAAGTAAGAAACATTCCAAATTCTTCAGGGTCTTCCATTGGAGAGTTCATAGGGTGGCTTCAATTTGACCAATGAATAGTGTCTTTCTCCTAGTACTCATTTATGCATATATTGTCCTTGGAGCCTTAGAACACAAGTTGCAACAAAGTTTGCCAATTAATTTTATCTTAGAGCCTTTACTGTCTGCACCTGCAGGAGCTGACCTTGCATCAAAGAGGATGAAACCGGCCTAGCACGAAACCTTGGAGATAAGTGTATTAGTCATCTCTACTGGAAAAAAAACAGCTTTGGAATAAATAATGTCTTTGTTACTACAAGTGAAACCACGCAGTTAAAATTTGAGACCAGGCGACTAGGCCAAAGCCTCTGCTAAATTTAAGCTAAGCACATAACAATTTCAACAAGAAAATCATAGAATACATTTGCAATTATGACAGATTACTACATTTGTCAATTCTTCATGATTAATTAAGCTCGTTTATAATAATGGCGAACTACTCCATGGGCACAATTTCCCACGCACATTATTTTCTTTGCTAAAATCACACTACCTTATACGATTTTGGTTACATGATATATGAATATATATTGGTCCTTCTTTTTCTGCGTCATCACTAGCGACTCGGGTAACTGCACAAAGTGTTAAAAAAATAGCTTAAGTATGAAAAAACTATGAACAAAAATTTCACCTTGAAAAATTGCAAACGAAAGAGTTCAAAATGTAACCAAATAAAAATCTAAAAACGGAGGAAAATGGGTAGGAAAGGACCAATGAAAACAATGACGAAGAGAAAGAGTCCTCATTAGAAAAAAAGTGACGAGGAAAAAAGTAGGTGTGAATAAACAGAAGAAAAACAGAGGATCGTTAAAGGAAACAGAATGAGGTAGCTGGACACCAAAGTAAACAAGAGGGAGAGTTAAGAAAAATACAACATAAATATAAAAGAGAAAAGGGGGGCAATGGGGCAAAAGTTAAGCATGTCATAACACTAAGTAAAGTAAAGAACTACAGGAATTGTAAAATATAAAGTTCTAAATTATGCTATTGGGAAGTACATTTTTAAAAACGAATCAGGAACATCACTAAGAGCTGAACAATTATGACTCAGTAGTCTAAACATATACTACTACCTCCTAGAATTGGCCACATCCGTCTCCATTGATCCGACAAATGCTGTTCCTCGTCCATCGTAATCACACATTTTTCAGTGTTACACTCCGAGCTGTCATTGCATAGCCACCTGAATGGCAGCAGCCCTTTTTTGCTGCTTTGTTTTTATTAAAATGTTTTATACGTCGCCAGTTTTGCAACAGTGCAAATCTCTGATGACAACCTGAAAGAAAACTGAAGTTGTGAAGCATGTGCCTCTAAAGCTTCAGTGGCAGAGTCGTGCCTTATAAGCAACAGATGACATTAATATCTCTAAACTAAAGGAAGAATAAAGAAGCATGATTTGCATGAACGTTAATTCACCTAAATGCCCGGAGTAGCGAAAGTGACATCACCCGCTCTTTGACCATCAATTTCATTCACACACACACACGCTTATACACATACATACATTCACACGTACACACACTCTCTCACGCAAACACACACTCATTCTCAAGCACACACAAAACATGCATTTAAAAGCATTATTTACTTACCTCAGCAGCCAGGGAGGGCTTAGTCCAGCTGACTGTATTTTCTGACTCTACTAGAGAAAAAT
Source organism: Pleurodeles waltl (assembly GCF_031143425.1). Classification (NCBI taxonomy): domain Eukaryota; kingdom Metazoa; phylum Chordata; class Amphibia; order Caudata; family Salamandridae; genus Pleurodeles; species Pleurodeles waltl. Next base: position 484,131,942 of record NC_090446.1, read on the forward strand.
AAAACATTATTTACTATTAGTGCAATAAAAAAAATGAGAGAAAACAACGGGAAAGGAGCCTCACCCAACGTCAGTAAGGACGCACGGCCATTGTGCTCTTGGCACTGAATTTTCCGTCTAGGGGTCGCAAAGACAATGCCAGGGGTTGCAAGGGACAAATCAGGGGTTGCAGGTGCGACCCCTGTCGACCCCTAAATGACGTCCATGATGATTTGCCATCAGAGAGCAAACCTGCTGCAACAGAGGTGGCAGTTGCTGGGGGGCTTATGCTGGTATTGGGGCTGGTGTTGGCACTGGCATTTGCCTTGCCCTCTTTGGTTGTCCTGAAAGGTGTGTGGGGGGGGGGGGGGGCGAAGACCCTAATTAGAAGTATCAACCCAGACCTGCCAAGTATACTTTGCCAACATGTGCCACGTGATATTAGCTTTCTTCACCCGGTGAGGAGCCGATATCACATGGAAACAGGGAAAACAACCAGGAAACCACTGCAAAGAGTGCATTTCCAACTCGTCTTTGAGGCTTTGACTAGCTGTTGACCATTAATGGGTGTGATAACACCCTAGGACATCAACAACAGCCTCACCAGTTTTTTTGGTATGCTTTTTGAAGGAGTGGGGTTTGGTGGCGGGTGATGAAGCAGAAAATGAAGGTTTTGATTTATTAACGCTTAAACGTAGTGCTGAAATAATCATGTGTGACATTAACCGAACTAATAAAGATTGTACGGGGACAAAATGTGCCCTCAGAGTAGTTTGCCATCATTTATACGTGTGCTTTATATAACGTGGTGAATTAGAATTGTACTAATCTGACATAATCATAAACGTGTGCTACGATTTGCTTGTTTGAAATGTTTTAGCTTAGCATTACTTTAGCGGAGGCTTTGGCCTAGTTGCCCGGTCTCACGGTTTAGATGCTCGTATTTTTCCACTGTGCTAATAAACGTGTATTCTTGCTTGAAGCTGTACTTTTCCACAGAAACTGTTCACATGCTTATCTTAAAGTTAGTGCCAGCCTGGCATATTTCCTCTTTAATTCAAGGTCGACTTGCAGCGGACAATGGAGGCTCTGAGAGTAAGCTAATTGGGAGACAATGTTGCAACTTGCGTACCCATCTCCAAGGATAATGTATGCTTAAGTAAAAGCTTGAGAACTGTCGTTTTTGATTGGTCAATTTGAAGCTAACCTATGAACCCTCCAATGGAGACCCTACTGGATTCGAACTGTTGTCTATAAAACCCAGGTGCACGAGGAGAAAGTAGCCATTACCAGCTCGATACCCGCCATTTTGCAGACTTCGTAGCTATTATGGCCCACTTTGCTGCGACGCCATTTTGATAGACTTTGATTCTTTCTCTAATCGAGAGAAAGAGACTTTAAATGATTCTTGCCCTAGAGACTGTAACTTTGATTTGATCCCTTTGCATGAAGTAATAGTTTTACCTTGCTGCCGTGAGGCATTTGCCCCGTTCACCCCTGCCCCTTTGCCCCGTCGCATGCCGATCGAAAATGGTACCCATGCTGACCGAAGAACGGTACCTGTGAGACGAAGACTTCCTTGTATGCTGATCGTAATTGGTAAATATGAAAGGAAATTGTAAAATTGCATTGTGTTTCTTTTAGGTAACCAACTGCTGATTTTGGTAAGATCCCTAGCTAGGAGTTTTCTAAATTAATGTTGCTAAATTGTTTTTGCATGAAGTCCCACATGCCGATGCTAATTCGAGGTTAGACGAGGATTCCATATGTCGCACGATGCAATTTGAGATCTTGTTATGCTGACTAAATGTATGCCATTAGTTCATTACAGATTATCGTATTAGTGATTTGCATTGCCATTATCGAATGCCTTGTGATTCAAATGCTTCATAGATTACACTTGTTTCGACGTTATGGACAGCTATTAATGTTCATATATGTTTATCATTTGGTGTTGAGACACATTTATATTGTGCTAGCTTTGTTAATATAGGGAAATAAATTCACTAACTTTGCAATAAACTGGTGTGGTTATTCCTGACTGAAAGGTCAGGGTTCGCCGAAATGTATTCTGGATTAATTGTTAAGTTTTATGTTGTTCAAGGTGTTGCTTATGTTCGTTATTGATTATTGATTTGATGCGACTAATCGATATAAGAGTACAGAGAGTTCCCACTTAGTCAAAAGATTCATCGGCCTAAAGAGCGTCCGAACGCAGGTAAAATCATTACTACGGACCGCTCTATCAGTAGATGGTAGCAGAGGACGGTTACGTCTTTTGGGACCCTGTACTATTAAAGTACATGGTGTCGAATTAACGGTTACGCATTTTGAGACCCCACTCGAGAAGTTGAATTAGATTTTCTTGGATAAAACGGATTGACAAGATGATGATGGGCTAGGTCCACCGCGACTTTCCCGGGATCTCGGAGCTTGCGGATGGAGAGAACGGAGGTGTGGAATCAGCGCTGGCGGTACTAGTGATGGTATGAGTGAAGTTAGGGTTTTGCGCTTGCACAGCTTATTGTCGCAGGGTGTGTGAAAAGGTTGCAAGGATTTTCTTTTAGAGGACAGCGGAGGTGCGACTCCGAGTGTAGAAGTAGTGAAGTCGTCGAACTTCATAGAGATAGCGGAGGTGCGGCTCCGAGTGTGAGAGTAGGGAAGTCGTCGAACTTCATGTGCGTGTGGCGCTTTGTGCATAAAAAGGTCCACGTGGTTGTTGTTGTTGAGACGGGCCCTGCGAGGTCAAGAGACTCCGGAGTATGTTGATCCATGTTGTGGTCTGGGCGGTTTAGTAGGTTGATCGGGCGTGGTCAACAAGTCAGTACGTGTGTTAGGGAGTGAAAGAAACTTCGACTTCGGGCTTTGACAAGATTCTAAGTGCACTAGAACAGATCATTGACAAGTTGAGAGTAGGTCTGCGGGTCAGATTTGCTTGCGAATGTGGGAACTGAGAAAGACGGAATAGCGGCCAGAGGCTAGTGAAAAGTCCCGAGGCTAGTGAAAGGTCCCTAAGGTCCTGAAGCGATTGTGTTACCCTTCCTGTAGTAAACCGACAGATCTGTTTTATTTTTTGGTAGCTCGCAATATAGGCAGAAGTTGTTACGAAAAGAGGTGAGTGAAGGAAGACTAGCCGCGAGGCTTTGTCAGCCGCAGTGTGTGTAAGTGTGACGTCACTAAGAGCCGCGCTGGGATAGGTTGGTTGCAGAGAAGGGTCGCGCACGGATTGGACGCAGTCCGTGGGACTCGATTGGAAGGGGAAAGGCAGGTGAAGAGTATTCCGGGAATTAAAGTCACCTATTGATTACGAATTATTGTGGAATTAAAGTCACCTATTGATTATAAACTTGGCTAAATAAAAGACGAGAAAAATGAAATTCTTTAAAGCATTCAGGAGCGCGATGAAGGGGGAGTCTTACATTAAAGCGAGCGTAGGAGAAGAGACGCCACCCGAGGGTACACCAGCTTACATTGTAATGGAAGAAAAGGGGGTAGCTCCGTGTCTTTGGCTAAAGCAATGGCACAAGTGGACAGAGAAACATGGGAGCGTAGCGTTCCCGATACATGGGACATTCAATATAAGGATTTTAGAGAATTTGAGATTCACGATGTATGACATGAAGGTGCCTCCAAGGCCAGCACAGTTTGAGGCTCTAGCAATTTGGGAACTAATGGCCAGACAGCAACAGCAAAAGAAGTTCGAGACCAGAATGAGGAAGGTAGAAAAGACCCTAGCGGATGCTAGGTGGGATAATGCACAGAAGGTGTGGAGGTCAGATGTATTGCAGGGGATAAAATTGTTCCCCGAAATTACTAAGGAAGGAGAGGAGACAGGTAAGAAAGCAACCTGTAAGACAGACAGAAAGTGTTCCAAGGATAGAGAGGACGAGGAAAAGTTGAGAAGAGAAGAGGAGTTAGAGGATGAGGAGTTGATAATGCAATTGCTGAACGACCGTCCACCGCCTTATGCAGAGAATGGACAAGGTCCAAGTACCAGTTCTGCCCCTCCGGCACCGGTACAGAACAGTGAAACCCAGAGTTCAGGAGCGTCATCGGGATCTAAGGACCCGAGTCTGCTGTTCACCCCGCAGATACCGCAGGTTAGGAGAATATATCCAGATGTGCCCGTGTTGAAACCAGCAGAAAATTATCAGCCGCAGATGCCAGGGTACTATAACAGTGATAACAGTGCAGGAATGATTCTAGATCCAACCGTAAGGGGAGTACAGAATGGTTACAACCCAACAATGGCACAAGCTGAATCAACTCAGTTTTTGATGCCTCAAAAGCAGATGCAGGGAGGAAACGCACATGCTCAAATGACGGGGAGCCAGATGGGCATGCCGGCAATGATGACCCATGGTGTGGGAATGAACATGCCTCAGAACATGGGGAATGGACAGAACCCAGACGCGATATCCTTACCCATTACTGTAGGTCCAGCGGTACCTCTGTATAGTCAGCCTAATTCGGGTCTGAACAGTCAGGGATCAATGCTGCAGAATGGGACAGAAAGAAGGTGCATAGAAAACACTCCAGGGATAACTCCGATAGCGGCTCAGTCAACTGGGTCTGGGTCCTTGATGGAGTTTAGTCCCGTATGTGCTCAGTCAACACTGGTGAGGTCGAGCCCCCCACTGATAATACCTCTCACATCGAACACTGAAAAACTGCTGCAGCCATCGATGGCAGTCGATGTGAACGCTACCCTGATGGGGGTGAATGCGCAACAGCTGACACAGTGGTTCAACAGTCTGAACTCCACACAAAATTCAGCTAGTGGGAAAGGAGAAGACTATATGAATAGCGGTCAGGTTGAACATGGAAGCACAAGAATTGGTGGAAGGGACTATGGGTGTGAACAGGTTAGAGTCCTACACGGAAGAAGAGCTGAGGTATCTATGTCCCAGGATTACGAAGGAAGTGAACAAGATACATAAGAGCTTGCAGGAAGCAGCTGACAGAAACGGGGTTGACATAGACAAGACGAAACACTTGAGCAGGAGCTACAGGTTAGATTTTGGGACCACAGATTTTGAACACATGAGGTCAGCAGGCATGAAGACACACCTTAGAGAATTGCTGCAGAGTGCACAAGTGTGGAGGTGCTTAGACAAATGGGAAAGCAGGTGGGTAAAGAGGAAGGACAAGAGGAGGGACAGTGCTACAGAGCACAATGAGAAAAGACCGCAGAGTAGTGATACAGTAACAATGCTACCAATGAGGGAGACAGCAGGAGGAAAATTAGTACATGTACCATGGCACAGAAGCGACATTCAGTCCTTTACGGATGATTTTCCCAAACTAAGAGAGAAACCGATTGAATGGTATCAGCAGACTGATAGGTTTGTGAAGCTTGCAAAATGTCTTTGGGAAGACCTGAATACTCTCTTTGAGATTGTGGTTCCGGCAGATTTGTGGGAGGATTGCAAAAGAGCTGTAGGTTGGCCGACAAGTGAACCAGAGAGGGACAGGGAGACAGGTGCACCATCACCTTTGGTGATGAGCTTGTACTATAAGGTGATTGAGCATTTGAAAACGAAGGTACCCGCGAAGAACGTGGATTGGCAGAAGATTGATCGAACTGCCCAAGAGACTAAAGAATCGATTCATAGTTACTATGAGAGGTTGTTGAAGGCGTTCAAGAATTACAGTGGCACGGAAACAATAGAGGCGAAGGACATGCTCCATTTTGTGTTCAGATTTGTGGAAGGGCTGAGACCAGAAATAAGCCAAATGATAAAGTCGCATTTGATTTGTTGGCAGTCTAAACCGATTGACGAGGTCTTGACTTATGCGAAATACTGTAGTGACGAAATTGAAGTGAAACAGAAAAGGTTGAAAGAGAAGGTGATGATGATGCAGCTTAAGGCAGCTCAGACAGGTTTGCAAGGTCTGCAAGGCTTGCAAGGGATGCAAGGGTTCCAACAGCAGGTACCACAACCGCAGTTGCAGGGAAACATGGCGTTTCAGCCACAGGCCAGAGGCAGAGGCCGAGGAGGTTTTGTGAATAATGGTCCGGATTTGAACACTGTTGTGACGGGTGTGCAGGCAATGAAGAAGGTGATGCCGTGTCACGTGTGCGGAATCGTCGGTCATTGGAAACGCGAGTGCCCGATGGTGATGCAGGAAGGTGCAGGTGTAGGTGCAGGTGTAGGTGTAGGTGCAGGTGCAGGTGTTGGTCAGCAAAACAATGATGTCAATGCATTTCAGACAATGAGGGGACCGAAATTGAGAGGTCCAAGCTCAAATTTTCAGACTGTAAATCAATTGCAGGGATTACAACCTATGCAGCCGCAGCAGATGCAGATGCCTCGTATGCAGATGACGCAAATGCAGCCGATGCAACAGCAGTTACCTATGGTACCTAATCAGCAAATGCAAATACCCTTGGCACCAATGAGTCAGCAGCAAGTGATGGTTCCTCCGCAGGTAACGGGTCAGGTAATGAGTACAAATGGCACCGTACAACAGTTCCCATTACACAGTGAGAGTGGAATAAATAACGTATGGGAGAGTGAAAGTTCAGGAGAAGAAGGAGACTGTGTGCTTGCGGCATCCTTGGAAGTTGATCAAAGGGGTCCGTACGTAGAGGGAAGAGTAATGGGTCATCGTGTCTCATTCTTGGTTGACACGGGAGCCACACGTTCAACGGTTAAGAGCAGTGAAGTACCAAATTTGCCACTCTCAGGGAGGACAGTTCAAGTGGTGGGAGTAGCAAACAGACATCTGACGAACCCAATTACAGATCCGGTACCAGTCAGCATCGGTAACTATCAAGGGGTGCATCAGTTTGTGGTATGTGACTCAAGCCCGATAGCACTATTAGGAAGAGACCTATTGTGCAAATTGGGTTGTTCGATCATGTGTTCGAACGAAGGAATAACAATCCAGACGAGCAGTGATGGGGAAGAAGAGGACAGTGTAGAGGGGGATGAGATGGAAACTGTCGATGAAGAGTATCCTCTGATTTGTCTTTTCCCGATGATAACTGAAGAAGACATCCCAGCTGAATTACGGGAAACAGTCGGAAAGGAAGTGTGGGACATGACAGGGAAAGAGGTGGGATTGATGAAAGGAGTGGAACCAGTAAAAGTGACTGTAAAGCCCAATGCAATCTTTCCCCAGACCCCACAATACCACATGCCACAAGATACCCTCATGAAAGTTGCTCAACTCATTGACGAATTTGTAAAGCAGGGGGTACTGAGAGAAGTGTTAAGCAGCCCATGTAATTCACCAATAATGGGACTAATAAAGCCGAGTGGAAAGGTCCGACTCGTGCAGGATTTGAGGAAAATAAATGACATCATAGTCAAGTGCTGCCCTGTCGTACCGAATCCAGCTGTGATAATGTTTCAAGTTCCTTGCGATGCTGAATGGTTTTCAGTCATCGATTTGTCACAGGCATTCTTTTCTGTGCCTCTTCATGAGGACAGCCAATTCCTCTTTTGTTTCAAATTCCTAGACAGAGTGTACAGTTGGTGTCGAATTCCTCAAGGGTTTTCTGAGTCACCGTCAATATTCAATCAGATCCTAAAGAAAGACCTGGAAGCATTAGAATTGCCATTCGAGTCAATTCTAGTACAGTACATCGATGACTTACTGGTTGCATCAAAGACAGAAAGTGGCTGCACAGCCGATACCATTGCTCTGTTGAACCATTTGGGAAGGAATGGACATAAGGTGTCTCCTTCCAAATTGCAGTTCTGTCAGAAGAAAGTGAAATACTTGGGTCACCAAATAGAGAAAGGGTCACGGAGAATAATGAAGGAAAGAATTACAAGTATACTCCAAATGAGTCCACCAAAGACAAGGAAGGAGGTGAGAAAGTTTTTGGGAATGGTGGGCTATTGTCGCCAGTGGATCCCCAACTTCTCGTCTCTAGCAAAGCCCCTACTGAAATTGACCCAGAAGGATGCCTTGGATGAAATTGAGCTGAAAGGAGATGAGATGGATGCTTTTGTTGAACTGAAGGAATGCATGTGCAGGGCTCCAGCTTTAGGTATGCCTGATTACACGAAGCCTTTCACATTGTTTTGTCATGAACGTGATGCATGTTCTTTGTCTGTCTTGACCCAAGCCCATGGTGGCGTAAACAGACCAGTAGCGTATTTTTCAGCTACTTTGGATCCGGTTGCAGCAGCACTCCCAGGGTGTTTGCGCGCCGTAGCAGCAGTTGGTATCACCCTCACTCAGAGTGAAGGAATAGTGATGGGACACCCAGTAACAGTCATGGTCCCTCACTCAGTTGAGATACTTTTGACCCACTCCCGAACGCAGCACATGACAGGAGCAAGACTTACAAGGTATGAAACGATAATTCTGGGCTCACCGAATGTGCAGCTGAAAAGGTGCACTACGTTGAATCCAGCAACTTTGCTCCCTGGAGAAAATGCTGAAATTGAGAACGCTGAAGACGTCGAGCACGACTGCCTTCAGGTGACTGAATTTTGCACAAAACCCCGACCGGACATCAAGGATACCAAGCTTGATGAAAACGACCAAATTCTTTTTGTTGATGGTTCATGTCTAAGAGATGGGATGGGGATTTTGAAAGCTGGATATGCTGTATGTACTGTAACAGGAGTCTTGGAAGCGGGATGGCTTCAAGGAGTCTATTCTGCCCAAGTAGCAGAACTTGTAGCCCTTACAAGAGCATGTCAACTGTCTGCATTGATGAAAGTCACCATTTACACTGATAGTCAATACGGGTTTGGGATTGTGCATGACTTTGGACAACTATGGTCACAGAGAGGTTTCCTGACTTCTTCAGGATCCCCAGTGAAGAACGGGGAGAGGATAAGGGAATTGTTACATGCCATTCAAGTGCCAGCTGAAGTCGCAGTGGTAAAGTGTAGTGCTCATACGAAAGGACAGGACTATGGGCCTGATTCTAACTTTGGAGGACGGTGTTAAACCGTCCCAAAAGTGGCGGATATACCACCTACCGTATTACGAGTCCATTATATCCTATGGAACTCGTAATACGGTAGGTGGTATATCCGCCACTTTTGGGACGGTTTAACACCGTCCTCCAAAGTTAGAATCAGGCCCTATGTGTCTCTGGGAAATGCATATGCGGATCAAGTCGCAAGATTTTGTGCCTTGAACTGTATATTACTGAGAGATGATTGGAATACGATAAATGAGCCAGAACTCGAACCAGCTGAAGCAAAGGGAGAAGAGTGCCTCAGGTACTTCTTGGCACGAGGCCCCAACAATCCAAAGCTCTGCCCTTTCCTCATGCGATTATTATTTTTTAGTTGGCAGGCCTGTCAACCACAGTAAGCATGTGTAAAAATTCATAGTCAAACAAAAGCCATGTTCAGTGACCAATCCCGTCTCCTCTTTATCCTAATTCTACAAATGAATTCTGCCTTCCTCTGCTCCCCTAATGCACTTTCGTTTTGACACTAATTTACATAATTTGCAAAGTTGAAAATCTTCTACATCATAAAGATGGAAACTGCGGGCAGAGGAGCCACTGGGGAGGCAAGGGGGTGGGGGTGTCCTGCCCACCAACCTAAGCTTAAGCATACCTGATTCCAGGCTGCCTGCTGCCAACCTAGGTAACCATATCTCTGGAATGTTTTTCTTTTTTAAATCCCAATAAATAGCATAAAACGACATCCACTCTAGACATCTTCCCTTACATCGCCCTCTGGTCCAGCTGTCCCTACTCCACTCCAATACTCTCCGCTCTCAGCCAGACAACATAGAACAAGCATCCATGGCCCCAAGGGTTAATGCTCTCCTGTTAGCCGCAGGTCCTAGCAAAATACAAAGGTGATGGATGGAATACTGACAAACATCTCCACCACTGGCAATTGCATAGGTTCCATTCCAGTCCATTGTTTTTCCCACTATGCCACTTCAGATGATAGGCCAGTATTATGCAAATCAGGTGTGGTTCTGCTATAATTCGCATCGTCCAGTCCTACTGTCAAGCAACGTTCCCTCTCAAAGGAAATACAAGCAATCCTAAATTGGTTTTGGCTTTTTAAGTCCTCATCAGCGAGTCTGAGTCCTGTGACACAGTGAACACAGACCCACGTCTGAAAATAGCAAAGCTTATTTGCATATGGCTGGTCTTTGCCTGATGTGCTGTAGTGACTTGACTTAAATTGATTGACTGATTGACTTAAATTGCCAGTGGCTGATACTTTTGCAAGCATTCCATCTATCTCGCTGTGTTTTTAATTTGTGTGATGATCTTAATGTGAATAATAATGTTCAAGCATGGTTCCTGTTCCGCTTTGCCACGTGACTCAAGCTACACCTCACTGAGCTGGCTTAAAAGAGCTGAAACTTGTCTGGTGTTGTTGCCTGTTGCCATATTTATTGGCATTCCTTCTATATGAGACCATCAAAGTTACCATGGCGGTCTCACATGCCCCGGACACTCTCGGAAAGAAAACTCATGGCATCACGGCAACACTGAATCTGTGGTTTCTGCAAATGTGCTGTCACTTTTGGAATCGATTTCTAGAACCTATAATTGGTCCAAAGGCTGGGGGAGTGGGCAGCAGCAAGATAGGAGAGTTAGGAGGAGCTGAAGTAAAGTGACAGACTCATTGATGGGAGTCAAGAGACTAGAGTATTGGGGAGTGGGGACAGAGACGCAAACTAGAGTTGAGCATGGGGTGGATATCACCAGTGTTAGCGCGTCGATCCTTAATAAGTAAATTTACAAGAGGACGTGTATAGGTCGATGAACATTTTGATTAGTTTGAGGTGTTCTTGCCATAGTTTTGGTACAGAAACAATAATCAATGCACAATAATCAATAGTCATTAGTCAAATTAATAATCAATGTAGTCAGTGAAATAAACACACCATGACTTTTCAGCCATGAATAACAACAGCTTTAATTATACGTTTATTCAGTTTTATTTCCTTATATTAACAATACTAAGTCATGAATCTTAATCATCAACTCAAATCAAACTAGTTTAATAATGCTTGTTAATCAACAAGTCGCAAGAAACTTGATCTAATCAAAGCTTGAATCAAAAGACATTCCAGTGCATCAGCACAAAGCATTAATAAAACCCATTTCAGCAAAGCTAAGATGTCCATAAAGTTCAGCAAAATAGTCTGTCAACCATTTGTCTCTGCAATTCATCAGTCGTCATGTGAATACCCTCAACTAACCAAGATTACCATCAGTATGCAGGGCTTCATTCAAAACAATTTAAACCATCTACCTAAATAAAGTATTAAGCTAGCGCAGTTAGTACCCAGGAAGAAAAGGCATAAGATTGCAATTCAGTCATATTGTCATATCTTCCTATCCATGATATGGGTCAGCAAGCAGAATCAGTCTTCGTCCTCAGGTCATCAATCGATCAGCAAAACGTCAGTCTCTCAGTCAGAGAGTATGAGCCCAATGACAGAATCTCAAATCTCTTCCAAGTCTCTTCTTCTTGACAATGGTCTGCCTAAAAATCCATTCTGAGTATTTTCCCTCTGTTGCGTTGTTATATCAAAGTCACCCAAACTATCCCCCATTTCCAATTGGTCAATTAATCGTACGTTATTACTCTGCCCAATAGTGTCCATATACCAAATCTATGAATTTTAATATTTCACAGTTCACATGTGGTTGATTGGTCTGCTTTACAATGTTCTCATCATCTGGCTCATCAGGTATCGAAATTGTTGCATCTTTGTCTCCAGTCAGTGTCTTTATTGTTCACGTCCTGGGAAAGTACATCTCATGCACAACACAAACAGTTGGATACATTAAAAGAGACCTCATCTCCTGTCCGTCGGTTCCCATAGAAAGTCTCTGCTAAACATTTTATTAAAACAATGAGCATTTCACAGTTTGTTCACTCTGTCAGCATTTTGTGTTGAACGCTAAGAAATACAGCTTTTGGATGAGGCCTGGCAAAATTAGGCCAAGACACTTGCTAAGTTAAGGCTTACAATTAATAAGCAAGAACATAATTCATAACCCTTAATATGACATATTGCTACATTAATTTAATACATTTTCAATATTTCGTACATATTAATCATAAATTAGTACACTTCGTGAACACTGGTGGCCATTCTTCGAGGTCACATTTTCAAATGTGGACATTATTTCCTCTACGTTATTCATTTTTCTACATAAGTCATTATTCAAAATTCGTAAACATGTATTTAAAATTTCTAATTAGGACATCTGCTTCAGCACCAGCCACTATAATTGCTTTTCAACTATGGTGCCTGATGCCACATAAGTGGGAACTAGTGAAAGTAAAAAACATTAGGCAGATTGGCTGCAATTATCAAATGTGACAAACCGCCCTGTAGTAGCAGTCCAATTGCAAATGTTTAAATCAGAGTCTATCTGCCAACAATCCCAATCTAACTTCACGGTTAGCCACCTCTGCTCTGATCCCAATGGAAATCCTGGCAGAAGATCTCACTCTATAAAACAACTGGATTATTAGACCAGCAAATGATTTAGTCCCTGCAATAACTTCTAGGAAGAAGCATAGATCCCACCTCTCAGCTCCCTGTTCTCTATAACAGTAGCTGAACATCGGCTGCTCTGCCAACACAACGAAAATGGCGGCAGACATATAATTCCAAGGACCTGCACCAATTTAAAATTGTGCAGAAAACTTACATTGTCCTAATCAAAGCAGTCAAAAAAACATACTTCATCATCCAGATTGAAGAGACCTAGATTGAAGAGGTCCCGTTTGATACTAAATCTATTTTCAATATCTCCAAATCTTTTCTACAACCTAAGGCACTTGTTAGGGACATTCCCCACTCACAAATCGTATGTGAACAGATCTCTTCTTTTTTGATGAGAAAATACATGTCATTCAACATGGATTTTCAACCATTATGCCCCCTCCTGATGGTGTGTCAATAGATTCCCCATCAAAGTCAGAGACTGCCATTCTCCACCAGGTTATTGACATTATCAACCATGTCATTAATAAATTCCTCAACATCTCGTTATCAATCGACAAGGCCATCCCAGACTGGAAATTGGCAGTGGTGAAACCCCTTGCAAAAAATCTCTTTCAGACCGCACTCACTGCCCAAACTTCACCCTATTTCATTGCTCCCTGCAATAACTAAAATACTTGAAAATTAATCAATAGCCAATTAACTTCCTTATTGGACCACGTCATGTGCGGATGACACTCAGCTGAATCTATTGCTGGATAAAGGGTCTTTTGGTTCTGAATTAAATTTTCAGAACTGTCTTTCTGAACTTATCCTGTGGATGCAATCAAACCACTTACAGTGCAAAATAGATAAAAGATAGATCCTGTTATTTGGCAAGTCAACTTGTTTTCCCCAACTCTAAGGTGGTGAAAGTCTGTACCGCCCCTGTCACATTACAAGAAATTTAGGAGTATAATTTGATAACTCCCTCACTTTCCACCCTCAAGCACTTGCAGGCGCGGGAACGTGTTTCAATTTAATCAAATCCTTATGAGAGATTTTGTAACTTCCTCTCATTAGCCGCCAGAAAACAGTCGCTTTCACTCTTATTCATTTCAGACTCAACTATTTTAATAGCCTCTACGCAGGATCCTCAAAATCAATGCTTTGCAAACTTAAGATGGTGCAACATGCGGTGGCCAGACTTGTGCTGAAACTCACCAGAAGGATTTCTGTGTCCTCAGTGCTAAAAACATTACATTGGCTACTGATACATAAACGGATCCTTTTTAAGATCCTTTGGCTAGTCTTTAGAGTGGGAAACACCCAGAAGAACAAGTCCGGAACCACAAGGTTGTGAAAAACGAAAGGGAAACAACCCTTTCGTTTTCCACGACTTCCTGGTTTTGGTACCTTAACCACGCATGTCTGAACAACGTACATGCGTGGTTAAGGTACAGAAGGGAGTTGGAGTTGACGCGGTGAGGGAGAAGGTAAGTTGGGCTGGGACTGGGGCTCTTTTTGGTGGGGGGAAGCTGGGGGTGATTAGGGTTTAGGGGGCAGGGTTTAGGTTTTAGGGGCGGGGTGGGGACTCGGGGTAGTTTTAGTTTTTGGGGTGGGGCTGAGGGTTTAGATGGGTAGGGTGTAAGGGTTTAGGTTTAAGGGGTGGGGTGGGGAGCTGGGGTGGAAGCATGCTGGGTCGTGCATGCTGATTGCTAATGCCTTTACCAGGAATGCGTTTACAAAAGTAAAATCGTTGTAAACGCATTTGTGGTAAAGGCATTAGTGGCTAGAACGAGGTTGTTGTTCCGACCTCGTTGTTGAGCCACGGGTGGTTTAGGCACCCGTGGTTCCGAGATATAACTCTTCAGAGCACTTAAATCCACCAGACCAAAATAATTTACTGCCAGATTCATGCACCATACACCCCAAAGAACCTTGAGATTCTCTCACATGAACCTTCTCAAGCTCCTCCTATTTAGACTGAGAACCAAGGTGGTAAAACCTTCCCGGTACTAGGTGCCAAGGCATGGAATCAACTCGATATTCCATTGTGGCTCACAGAATTGGAAACCGTTCTTAAAAAGCACATGAAGTCCTGGCTCTTCTTGCCCATGACTCACTGTCATTCCCTCATTTAACTATTTTTATCATCTTATTTCTCCTCTCAGCTGGGTTATTGGATTTACCTGTAGCAGAAGGGTGCTACATTGTAAGTGGCAGTGTGCTTTATAAGTTCAAATTAATGAATGAATGAATGAATGAAAGATATTCATTCATTCATACCTTTCATCACAAATGGTCTCATTATGACTGCGCTGTAGTTTGACCCCCATAGGTAACGATACTGTAGGCATAGGTAAGTCTGGTAGGCAGGGAGTGGGCTGGAATTTCCTAGTATTACTTGTGGGATCATTAATATTCCCTCAGAATTTAGAATTATCCGAGGAATCAGTTATTCCTGTCCCAGTTAATCTGGTAGACCTAATTTCTTCCTGCGGTGCTACTCCCATAAATGGCTTCTAGATTTAGCAGGTGGAATTACTGGATGAAAGACATCAAATCGACAGAACTGCAGTAGATTTTGTAAATCTGATTGGACATGTAACACCTGTTACCAGGTGCAGCTCCTCTGTGTGGGTGGAGGAGCGTTGCAACCCCCCCACCCCCTCCAGCAGCTGCAGCTGCACAACATTTACTGTAAAACGATAATAAACTCAGTTTATTATCAATTTATAGCAAAACGGGCTGGGGCAAGGGGCCGTGACAAGCACAAAGGGGGAGTGCACAGCACTCCCCCTCAGTGCGCTTGTATGTTTGGCTGGCCATCTTGGGCAGGCCAAACACACATGCACACTAGGCTCTGTTAGAGACAGCAGACAGAGACTCCCAATCTGCTTGGAGCGCCCTGGCTGGGCGCTCCGTCCAATCCATACGCTGCTCTCATGCTGCCAGTGGTATGAGAGCAGCGTTCAGATTGGCCGCAGGGCAGGCTTGGAGCCTGTGCCTGCAGCTGCAGTGAAAGCAAGAGGAGCGGCCCGGTGGTGGCAGTGGCAACAATTCTGGAAAGTTGTTTTTTAAAATTATTTTTTCTCCCCCTGCCACACACTGCCCCGCCCCTTAAAAGTACAGAGGACCGCTCCTGCTTGTTCCTAACTCCATAGGAGCCTCATAAGATAACCTAAAAAGGATCATGATATGAAAGAATGCTGGCCATTATTTAAGAATATCAGGCTGCATGAAGAAGTTTTGAGTTCCTGGACATTTCATGGCTAACATATTTTTAGGGGTATTTGTAACATGACTAAGATATGCAGTAGAACATAACCACGGAGAAGCACAGCCCATATAAATGATATGAAAGCAGTGCTGATCTTGTAATAAATATGAAGATAACAATTTTAAATTTCTATTGGACATCAGATTAATCTTTCGTTTAGGTATTTCAATATTGTCCTACCTCGTCTTTTTTCATGGGATGCACAGAAATTCCAGCGTTTTGTATGCAGGCGTTTGGAGGATCGTCTTGCTATAGGATTGTGGTGTCTTACTAGTGCAATTATTATTATTATATTTCAAATTCTTAAATTACTGGATTAACTCAAAAGTTGCATGTAATTAATTTGCACTTTTCTTACCAAATGTTATTTGTAGATGACAAACTGGCAAAATGAAATTGATTGTATCTTTAACAAGGCATATGGGGACATATTTAATGGCCCCTAGCAACATTCTAACGCCACATTAACGTAATTTGGTTACACTAATGTGGCGTTAGAAGGCCTAAACCGCTGTGTCATATTTGCAGAGTGGCACAGTGCATGCATTGCGGCACTTTGTAACACTATGCGCCACATTATGCATGCACCAGGCATAATGTATGCAAAGGATGCGTTCCCCCATTAGAAGGGCTGAATAAATGGCGCCAGGAAATCGAACAGATTTCTTTGCGTCATTTTTTCGGCAGTTTTAACACCTGCTCAGAGCAGGCATTCAAATTCCTGATACCTGAAAACCCCTCATCATCCTTAAACGCCACCCATCCCAGAAGCCTATAAACCCCTTTCAATGACTGGACTCAACACATACCTGACTCCTAAAAATCCTGATCATCCTCAAACATTACCCTTCCCTGACCCCCAAAAACCCTTACTGGCTCTAAACTCCAACCTAGTTTAATGTAATTTTAGATTTTTCTTAAAAATTATTTTTCATTTAAAATTTTTCTTTTAGTTTTCTATTTTTGTGTATTTCGTTAACATTGTCCTTCCTTAAAATTGTCCTTGCATGATTTTTTTTACACCAATGTGATTTTACAGTTTTCAATTAATTCACATACATAATTTTAAAACAGCTCCAAAGTTTGACGAGGGTGTTAACGGTGATCAAAAAATGTGAAGAAGACAGATATGAGTTTAAACTGCTCGTGGGTGTACACTGATGTGTATATCAATGTCTATATTAACATGGTTAGGCATATTTCTCTACATTTTTCTGTATATGGATGGGCTATAAAAACTTTTTAAAAGCTTTCTCCAATGAAGAAGAACAGTGCTTGAAAATGCTTTTATAATGTTCGTTTGAAACTCTTTGATTCGCTGTGAAGACAATCGTGAAATGGAACTCAATAAATGGTTTAAAATACTCATGGACTAAAAAATAAATTTACAAAAAACTTTGGAAGTGTGTGGAAGGAAGCCAGCTGCAATTAATACCGCAGACTCTATTGTGAAGACAATTGGGCTATTATCCAAGAGGCTTACTGGAATCCACTGGAAACTTTCTTTAATTTACATAATACCTTCAGTGCTGGAGCCATAAATCAGTTTAATAGTCAATATGTATGATTTCCATTAGATGAGGCACTGAAAGTCACCAAGTTCACTAGTGCCCTAAGGTAACTATAAATCGCTTCCCCGCCATGCACATTTTTATCGAAGAAAATTTTACTGCAAGTATTACATGGATATTATCAGTGATGTTATCAAAGATGTCATGAGTGTTGTAATTTATGGGGTAATTAGCAGTGCATGGCGAGGGCGCAAGTTATAGTAACCTTAGGGCATGAGTTATAGTTACTTGCGATAACTCCAACTATAACAGGTACATTTCTATGGTTTTGTACTTTTAAAATGGGAGCCTAACTATAATATCCCTATGAACTTGGCTCACCCAGGGGCTTAAAAAATAGGAAGCCTGGGGGCCTGCTCTATGATTATTTTTTTTAAATGTATGGCAGATCTGCGGATCCAAGCAGACTCTCACCGTAAATGTTATAAAATGCTTTTTAGCCCTGGGGGTCACTTTGGGACCCCACTGCCAGAGCTGAGGGTCAGGGTGTCTGTACCCTGGCCCTTTTTGTTTTTTAAACATTTTTGACTGGGAGTTGGCTCAAGCCGAGTCCTAACATGGCTGCCATCACTTCCTTGTAGAAGTGTTGACAGCCAATCAGATCTCAGCACAAGATCGGGAGGTGTGATTCTTTACGTCCCGATATATACAAATTTGGATTTTCTTTAATTTCTCAAAAACTACTGAACAGATGTACACCAAATAACAAAAAAGGCTCTTTCTGAACCATGAGCTACCTTTCTGCCACATTTGGTGTAAATTCGTCCAGTAGTTTTGCCGCCATCGCTGTTCAAAATCCCTATGAAAAAAAGAATGGGAAAAACGTGTTTTGGGACCCCCCCTTTTTCTCATTGCCTGCTTATCGGGCCAGTGTGAAGCTTTTCAGACAATAGCTGAACTGGGCATCATATTTTCTTGGTTTTTCTATAGAAACCTGGTCCTAACTATAGCTACGTAGTCGCAAACGCCACTAGGTAATATATGTGTGTATAGAGCACCCTGCAACACCAGCGAGACTCTAGATTCACTCACCTCAAATATCTGCTTTACTACCAACGTTTTTAAGCATTGGATTAGCATAGTGACTTCCACGCCGAGCTAGAAAGGGACAAAGGCCCTCATTATGATCCTGGTGGTCCAAACAGTGGACTGCCGAGATCACCACCGCAGCAGGAGCGCCAGTGCTGGCGGTCCTATGACCGCCATATAAATACACCTGGTGGCACACCACCATTGATGGCGGGGTGAACCGCCAGCCGCCATACTGGCAGTCAGTGGCAGAGGTGGATGCTGCTCCACCCTCACCACCAGGTCAGCCAGACATCGGCATGCCTATTATGATGCAATAATGGGCGTGGCGGTGTATGGAGACGGAGTGCTGCCGGCAGAACAGCAGCGAGGGAGCCCATTCCCTCCCGGAGCAGCACCACAGAAAAGGTAAGTGCAGTCCGAGAGGGAAGAGGGGTTGGAGGGGTCCTGAATGCAGGTGAGGGGGGTGGGGGGTGGTGAAGGGGTTGGGGAGGGCCTACAGGCAGATTGGGGAAGGAGGGGCGGGTGTTTGATTTTTAGGGTTTGGGGGGTGGGAGGGTCTATGGGCTTGGAAGTGTGGGTGAGGTCTGTGGCAGCTGGGGTGGGCCTAGCGTGTATCATACTGGTGACAGGAATGAGAATTCCTGTCACCAGTATGCTTTCGCCAGGGATTACCTGGCGGGGTATCCTGACAGGAAACCCCTGGTGGAAATGGGATCATTATCCCACTGGCAGTCTATCGTTGACCGCCGGGTTGAAGGTGGCTACCTCCGGCCTGGCGGTCGACTCAGCCCTGGCGGTGGGTCGTAGTGAACTGGCTGCAGCCAGTTCACTACCTTCATCATTATATGGCAGTGGAGCACCCCATGCCGTCGTCGGTCAAACTGACGGCATGGCAGTGCTCGACCGCCAAGATCATAATGAGGGCCAAAGTCTTTTGCCATTTACACAGCAAAGCCTTGAAGCATAGGATTAGCACAGTGTCATTCTTGCCGAGCTGTAAATGACAAAAGCCTTTCACCACTCCAGGTACAGTATTACAGCTTTGAATTGGCAAAATACCATCCAAACAAACCTGGAAAGAGCAAAATCAATCCCTGATAAATGTTTCACTATTATTATGGCTCTTTGTCCAGACACAAGGGACCACCCAGTATAAGTCAAAACAATGCCCTTTCAGGCTTAGATTGACGCATAAATTATGCAAAACAGAAGTGAGAACTTTGGTTTCATATATATTTATATATATATATATATATATATATATATAATTCACTAAAAAAACAAAGGTTACAGGGATGTTATAGTTATGTTCAGATTTTACACACACAAAACAATAGAAGTTCTGCAGTTATAGTTATTGCAAATAACTATAACTCATGCCCTAAGGTAACTATAACTTGCGCTCCCCCCATGCACAGTTTTCTCATCAATAATTTCACTGCAAATGTTGCAGCAATATTATCAATGATGTCAAAGAAGATATCATGAGTGATGTAATATGTGTGGTAATTAGCAGTGTATTGTGAGGAGACGGGTTATAGTTATATTAGGGCACAAGTTATAGTTACTTGAGATAACTATAACTGCTGAATATTTATGGTGTTGTGTGTGTAAGATCTGAACGTAACTATAACGTCCCTGTAACCTTTGTTCTTTTCAGTGAAGTATATATGTGTGTGTGTGCGTGTATATGCGTGTATGTGCCTGTGTGTATACCTTATAATACCTATTGCTGTAGGTTCACTTTTCATTTCAGTCTATGTCCCTGGTCAAGTGCAAGTGCATTGTGTGAGCATGGACATCAATTCACCAGAATGCAAAAGGGAGCGGAAGTGACATCACACACCCTTTAGCTTAAATTACTCACAGGAAGCTACATCATATGACCCTTGACTCTGAATTATATCTTTGACCCACTAAGTGTTGTCACATGACCTTAAACAAACTGTCACTTGACCTGAGTGGTAGGAGTGAACCAAGTTTGCCCATCTTCTTCCAAGTGTTCGGGGGGGTTCTCTTCATCCTCTTCTCTTGCCAGGGCTAATTGCAGGCTCACAAGCATAGGAACACATTCTCAATCACACTCACATTCATTCAGATTCATTTACTCATACTCATTTTCAGTAGCTCACACTCATAAGTACTCTCATTCATTCTTAGGATGACTCAATCACACTTTCTCACTCTCTTGCTCTTACCGTCACTCACACGTACTCATTCCTTCGTATTTTCACTCACATTTACTCTAATTCATTGTCACTCACTGTGATTCATTCTCATTCACACTCCCACACACTCTCTAACATTCCTCACAATAATTCTTCTTTATTCTCACTCATTCTCACACTCTTCTAGTAATTCTTTGATTCACTTTCTCATTCTCATTCTCTTAAACTCACCCGCATTCAATTACTGACGGTCAGTTTCACTCATTTTCACTCACTGCCTGTCACTCACTCTCACACACAGGCTTATACATACAGACACTCGCTCTTACACAAGAAAAACTCTCACCTGCTCCCATGGACAAAACAAATCTTAAATCATTGTGTTTTACTTACCTCAGCAGTCAGAAAATGCCTGTTACCCTAATAGTGTATAAGATGTTACTCGTTATTAGTATAATAATAATAATTTATTAATTATTAGTATAATAAAAATAGACAGAAAACAAGGAAAGTTGTGCCACCTTTGATGCTAGGCGTTTCAAACGTAGTGCCAGCAGTGGCAAGCAACGAGTCACAGCTGTGACCCCTGGAGATCCCTTGTCATCCAGGTGTGCATTCGTCCTCCTCTCTGCTCTTTCCTTCTATCAGTGTGTCTCTTTTTTTATACGTCTTTCTTTGCCTTAAAATTCTTCTGAGGTCTCTTACTCCAGTCTCTCTTTATCACTTCTCTTCTCTTGTTATTTATTTCGGTCTCGTTCTCACCTATCTCTCCTTATCGCAGATGTTTTCTCACTTGTCCCTCCTCTCTGATGCCTTTTTTGTCATCAATCTCCACCCGCCCCCCCCCCCCCCCCCGAGATGTCTCTTTTGAGGCTGTCTCCTTATCACCCCTTTCTCACACGTCTTTCCCTCTATTTCTGTCTCACTCAACTGTGTCTTTCTCATCTGAAAGCGTGTCACGTCTCTCACCTGTCGTCCCTTCTCTGGCTTCTGCAGTCTCTTTTGAGCTTGTCTCTGTCTTCATCAGCTCTCTCGTGTGCCTCTCCCATATGTGTCATCCACATCTTTGTCCTCATTTATCTTAGTTGCTTATTTCTCTCTTTCACTCTGTATCTCGCCCTCTCGCTCTCACACCCACTCACAAATCTTTGTCTCTCCGTGCCTCATTTGTCCGGCAGATGTGCTTTCTTTCATTCTTCTGATCGCGCTACTTTCCCTGGTCCTCTTTCGTCGCTGCCTTATTTCCCTCCCCGCTGACAATGCTAAGGGACAGCCGCACATACACTGCGATGCCTTCTTGCCTCTCCCACTCCTGCAGCAAGAATATTTTTCTTGTTTGACCTCATAGAGCTGCCATGACAAAACGCTGCAAAAACAGCTCAGACCGGAGTCCCAGAATATGAATAGAAGTATTATTGTTTTCACATGCGTGGGTGCTGTTTTAAAAATGGACTGATTCAGACCTACACCAATAATTATTGCGTAGTACATTTTCCATCTATTAGATTGCTATTTCTTATACACTCTATTGCCCTTGTGCAGTACATATGTGATGTAAATGATAGATATAACAAAAATGTCAGAAGAATAAAAAAAAAGCATTGGCAAAGCCAATAGGTCTAGTTTATGGGCCTGCTATTTGCTTTGGCAATTGGGTGGGGGTGGTAACGGGTTCCGGATGGCGTGAGTAATGGAGATAACGGGATCATTTGAACAAGCAATCGAAAGATTGCAAATGAGAGTGACAACAATAAACACAATGGCATGCTGGGGGTGGACTGTAAGCCCACTGAACAGTAAACAATAAGTTCTGCAGCACATCGCATGTGCTGTGTAGGGGAGACCTAAAATACTCGGATCTATTCCTGGGAAAGAAAAAATAATCCAACCAATGCCAGACCTTTTCTTCAAACGAAAGAATTCAGTGCACCACTACTGTGAAATAAAAAAAAAATCACTTGAACGAATCCAACAGTATTATATATGCTAACAGAAACTTGCTACATGGAAATCTTCGAATCTGCTACAGAGGACTGTAATGTTTAAATATTTCAACCTCTAAACACTTTTTACTACACCATCAGGATATTATTGTTAAGTTCATATACTGAAATAGTTTAGCCAGTCTGTCATCAGTAAAGAGTTATGGCAAAGGAGAAACCTGCACCCCCAGAAAACAGCTAAGCACAACCCAACTCCTTCAATCATTTTAAAGTCACGTCAAGGGGGGCACTTTGAAGCTACACTCCTCAAACATGACAGTAACTGTTTACAGGTGTGTAACTTAGAAGATAGACTTGGAATCATTTATCATCAGCATTACACAAACTGAGTGTCACAGGATTCTAATATAGCCTTATGGCCCACCTTAGTGGGCTATACTGGCATTAACGATCTGCTCCAGGGTTAACAGACCGAGCCAAAGGTGAGGGCCTTTAACAAGGGAGCAGTGCTCAGTGAAGGCGTTAAAGTGACAGGCCTATAGTAACCTATGGGCCTCCGAGGTGCTTTGCTGCACAAGCGAGCACCATAATTTTTGGTGCTAATTCAGCAAAGCGCCACAATAGCATAATAAATTATGATGCTTTTGTGTAGACGAGCGCCATGGTGCATGCACCGCATTGTAAATACGGAGCAACCATGGTGTCGTTAGGTGGGGCAGGGGCGGCACAAGAAAAGTGGTGCAACAGGACCGATGCACCACTTTCTTGTAGATCTTGCCCATTGACTGTAATGCGCATGAAACAACCTTCACCTATTATGATCTGTTTTTCCATACATTCCTAAATGTTGAGGACCCAAGAAGACCTCCTGTCTGAGCTTGGAAGAATCACCTGAATCATTGTAAACATTTTATTCACAAGCTGTCTCACACCTCCCCTTCCTCATTCCTTTTTCCCTAACCAAAACCACACTGGGTCCTTTGCACTGCAATAAACACAATGCATCCAGTCTTCACTATCTGAAATTTTTTAAATAAAAAGTGCACAAGTTCCAGCCTCGAGAGGCAGAGATATGTAGTGCTGCTTCAGTCCACACAGGTGGAGAAACAGATCATAATAGGTGAAGGATGTTTCATGCCCATTGCAGTCAATAGGCCAGATCTACCAAGACAGTGGTGCATCTGTCCCGTTGCACCACTTGGCTCTTGGTTCAGATGTTTGTATCTTTTTTGTCCTGTCTTTATTTTGTTGTATTGGTACTAGCATGTCACTGTGATTTCTCTGTCTAGAAAACCTCTTTGTATATCTCCTAATCTGTAGTTTCTTGCTCTGAATCTATTGATCATGCTTTCCCCATGTTTTTGCAATTCTCTCTCGGTGAAACAATTTCTTTTTAATCTTAAGAACTCCCCATGTGGGATATTTTTTATTATATGCTGTGGATGAAAACTTGATCTGTGTAGTATAGAATTCGTAGTGGTTTCCTTTCTATATAGAGTTGTGTGTAATTGATTGTTCACTACATATAAGCTCATGTCTAGAAAATTAATTTTCTTCTTGTCAATTACATATGTTAACGTCAAACCCACCTGATTGCAATTTAAAATATTAAAGAAGTTCTCAAAATCTTTAATAGTCCCTTTCCAGATGATGAACAAATCATCAATATATCTTGTCCATAGTAACACCTTTTGCATATATTTCTCATGATGTTCAATCCAGGCAACCTCTTTCTCCCACCATCCCAGCATTAAATTTGCATAACTAGGTGAAAAGGCCACTCCCATCGCAGTTCAGCATTTTTGTTTGCACATAGTTTATCAAAAATAAACACATAAAGATTTATCATTTCCATCAACATCATTGAATGCTTATACTCTCCCACCCTTTTCTCTTTCAAAATACTGGGCTCTTACATCCATAGTCACCAAATAATAGTCTTCTTGCCATGTAATGCCATCTATGAGACATAATAAATCACCTGTATCTCTGATGTACGAACTTAAATTCGGTACAATGGGAGATAAATAGTATTCAGTGTATTTTGCAATATTTTCTACCATTGAACTACATGATGATATCTTAGGTCTGCCTGGAGGATTTTTCAAGCTCTTGTGAATTTTCAGTAAGAAATAGATTGTTGCCAGTATGGGATGTTCCATTTCTAAAGATTTGAACTCATCATCATTAATCAATAAATCTGTTTGCCATTGTTTCAATTTTCTGTCAATGGCTTTCTTGATTGTCATTGTTGGATTAAATGATAATCTAGTATAACTGTCTGTATCATTCAGTTGTTGCAATGCCTCACCCTTATATGCTTTTATGTCCCAAATGACTATGTTACCTCCTTTATCAGAAGGTTTTATAATGATAGATGAATTAATTTTTAATGTTTGAAGTGCTTGTCTTTCATCTTGAGATAGATTTTCCAACCTCCCATTATTTTCTATGTTCTTCATTTTATCCAAATCTTTTCTACTGAGTTCATGAAATCTATTTTATTTCCTGGTGGTAACATTGGGCACAATTTTGACTTAGGTTTAAAATGACTGTATGTTTGTGTATCTGTATCTATGTCACAATTTTGTAATAACTCTATTTCCGTCATGTTGCTTATTTCCTCATGACCTTGCAGTTCCAAAAATGTTCTTAAATCTGGTATTTGATTCATACGTATTTCATTAATTTGATATTCTGCCATTTTTTCTTTATCTTTTCTGGGATTCTGTGCATACATTTTCATGAGTTTCAATTTTCTGATGAATTCATATAAATCATTTTTAGTCTCAAAATGACTGTAATGTATCTCAGGGCAGAAAGAAAGGCCCTTATTCAATACTTTGTGCTCAATAGGTGTTAAAGTGTAATCTGATATATTCACTACTAAATCTTTCTTTTCCAAGTTCATTTTTTCCTGCTCCTGTGAGAATAGGTTCTTCCTGGACTAACTTCCAGTTCATTTTTTCCTTTTTCTCTTGTTCTTTCTTTGTTTCTCCCTTGACCACCCCTGTTTTCTCTCCCTCTCCCTCTCATTTGTTGGTCTAAAAAACCCAATTGCATTTCCTCTGCCAATGTTATTTTCTTTGACAATGAAGCCAATGATTGTTTCATTCACTTCTGTCACTGATCCAATAGTTCCTTCAAATGATGATACCGAGCTCTTATTTTGTCGTTCCGGCACCAGATAAACTTGATCTTTTCGTTATTTTAGTGCTTCAAATCTTCTTGCAAATGAATAAATTCTCCCTTGGGTGTAGTCTTTTTCATCTCTAAAGAATTTTCTTTGTTTGCGTTTTTTGACCTCATCGTCATGTTTATCCAATTTTATATCTAAGTCTTTTTTCCATTTACCTACTTTATCCTGATTTAATTGCAATATCTTCTCTTCCAGATCTCTCAATTCAATTGTTAATGTTTCCAAATCCTTCTTCACATATTTAATGAGGGTTCTTATCGTATTTTTTTTAACATTCCATGTTGTTTTGTCCCCATTCCTGTAATAATTCTGGAGAGGTTCCGGGTGATTTGGCAATACAAATATCCTAAGGCCTCTTGGAATTCTATCCACTTCCAAGTATTTTTCCAAGATAATGATTTCCCAACTTTTATTGATCTCTTTTCTCACCTTTTTCTCCATCTGGGAAAACAATTCTCTTTCTGTAGGTTCTTCCATTGCAACCTGAGCAGTTTCTGTTGTTTTTTTACCATTTGTGTGGCTCATAAAACATGTTTCCACCTCTTTTTGTCGTTTAAATATCCTTGCTGCAAGCATCTTGTGTTGTTTTGTGCAAGTTAGATGCAAACACAGAGTGGCTATGCTACTGGTTCGCACCTCCTACATGTACATATAATAAACTGAAAGAGTATAGTGTCCATTCATCGCAGATAGTGCTGTCAGGGGTGCCAAGCTGGTACAACATCCAACCACTTCGGTGCAATTGTGTCAGCTGAAAATCAACCAACACATACCAATCCAAAACCTGTGTACCAAGGCACACCACAACAGTTCTGATAGTCTATTCCTTGATGTAATGAGTCAATCAAAGTACAACATAAACATGTGTAAGTGATAGAAATGTTATTCATCCAATGCAAAGTGAATCCAGTGGAACAACAGCCAATCCAATGACACAACAGCCGACATGTGTTTCGTCAATATGACTTTCTCAAGGCGGTAAGCTGAACTTACAAGAAAGGGTGTACAATCAAAATTATGTGCAATAAACAGGGAATCTAGTTCCCATAGTGATCCAAAGCAAAACCCACATGCAGATACTCATATTGTGAGACCACAATGTGATGGTAAAAGAGCAGCAAATAGAGGGTGCAGCATACCCTCAAAACATGCATGTATGAAAATCATGCAAGTATGAATCACACTAAATATGTCTTGCGTATTCACAATAATGTGCTGATACATATTAGAGGTCATTAACTCTAAGAAGTAAAGAGAAAGAGATACAGAAAAAATACAAAATGATGTATAGGTGCAATACCACCCATGTTACTGCGTCTCCACGTCATCTCCCAATGGCCAGCCACCAAAAGCTAGTGCAATAGCATGCCGCAAAGCGTGCAATCTATGTGCAACTGAAATGTGACCCTTATTGGTGAAACAAGAACAAGGTGGAAGGAGATGATAAAACATAATGATGACATATGATAGTATAATCAAAAGTTCCAGGAATGCTGCAATATTTTCAACATCCAGACAACACTTAAGCAGGTAGGTTTGAGGTTGCCAAAGCATGAGATATGTTGTAATTCAATAGATAAATGTGACCCTGATAAGTCTGAATGAAAACAAAAATAAATATAACTCTAATCAAAACAGAGAAGGTAAGTGTGTATAGAAGGGTGTAGTACCCACCCTTCCTACTGTAATCATCCATAACCAAAATGTAGTACACAGCAGTGTACAGAACAGGTACCCAAATGCTGTGTCAGTATTACAACCATGTGCCACACATGGCGCATCCCTGCGGCTGCTAAAACAGATACAATTGAATTCTGACTGCATGGATTCCGGTGGGTAGAGAAAGGATGCATATGCAAACATAGAATTAGCAAGTAAAGTTGTTAATGTGTTTACAATCAGAAATGTAACAGGGAGCTTCTAAGTTTCACATGGGCGTACTGTGTAGCTTCATAGATGTAGAAACTTAATTACAGTTCCAAAGGGACATCGGAACAGTTGTAGAGATAGCGTCTTACTGTGTTCGTTCGTGTGCATCCTGCATAGTAAAAGCTAGAATGAAATCGGCTTGTACGGATGCCGCCATTTTAAGCTATGCACACCTAACATCATGGCGGTAGGAAGAGGACTGTAGGCAGTTATAAGTTAAATAGAGTGAAGTCGCCATTTTGGAATGTGTTTGTAAATTAAACACTGATGAAACGAAATGTGAGTGTTAACAGGGTGAACAAATTGAGAGCCCATGCAACTTGTAAAATATGACATGCAGTGAAAATGCTACCCTGTTAGGTGTTGCCAAGATATCATCAAAAACCGTATATGGCAGATCAACTGTCAAGGGAAACAAGATGCTAGCAGCTAGTTTGAGAAAAATAATACAACAATTGTTATACAGACTATAAGAAAAATTAACATGAAAACATAAAAATGTACATACTGAAGCAAAAAGTAACAAAGTAATAAATCATATGTAAACATACAGAAAACCATAAT
Source organism: Pleurodeles waltl (assembly GCF_031143425.1). Taxonomy (NCBI): domain Eukaryota; kingdom Metazoa; phylum Chordata; class Amphibia; order Caudata; family Salamandridae; genus Pleurodeles; species Pleurodeles waltl. The sequence goes on from NC_090446.1 coordinate 484,160,009, forward strand.
AGAGGCTTTAAAGGAAAACATGTAGATCTTTCTCTATATTCAGTCCCTCCTCCACCACTCTAAGTTTGATGATCCACTTACTTTCCATGCGCCTTAACATTAGTGTCTTGTCTCCTCCTCTCGGACAGGCACCCAGTGTATTTATACCATGCGTGGTAATCCTCAGAACTTCTCTTTGTTCATAGAAGGAGTTGTAGTGGGTTGCAAACGGATAATCTGTGTCACATCTAATTGCCCTAATATGTTCTTGAATTCTCTCTTTAAAGGGCCTAATAATGCTACCCACATTCACACGTTCACAGACACAAATTAAGCAGTATACTACATTTCTGGTATTGCAATTCATGAATTTAGAGATCCTGTGGGATGTCTTGGTGTTATTTTGGAAAGTAGTTGTTTTGTCCTTAACATAGCAGCAGATGTTGCAATGCCCACATTTGTGGAAGCTACTGGGTAGATTGGGAAGCCACATTTTATTTATTGCGAGGGGCATGAAACTGTGACATAGTCAGTTGTGTAATGTGCATCCTCTGCTATGTATGATACTTGGTCTATTTGTGATCCCCTTCGTCATGGTGTTGCCAGCTAGTAAGAAGGATCAATTTTTCTGAAGAATCTTATAGATTTCATGGCTAAGGGTACTGTATGGAATAATAAGAGACAACTTGGTATGTTCCTTGTGTTTGCCTTTAATGGGGGCAGTAAGAAGAACTTGCCTGTTTGTTTTTCTAATCCTCCTGTTTGTCTCTTTTAGGAAATTCTCAGGATAGCCACGTGCTCTGAGACGCTGTTCCATACCACGTAGTCCCTGTGTGAATACCTCATCCTGACAGCAATTCCGTCAAATCCTAATAGCTTCTCCATGGGGTATAGCCTTAATCTGTGATCGTGGATGAGCACTCGTGGCATGTAAAATGGAATTACAGGCTGTCGGTTTTCTGTACATCTTACAACATATTTCATCACCCTCAACATACAGCGTGACATCCAGAAAGTCGACCCTGGTGTCACTGTAACAACTTGTAAATCTGATGTCAAAATATTTGTGTTGAGGTGTTGGATAAACAGATCCAGGGAGTTGGCCTCACCAGACCAAAACATGAGTACATCGTCTATATATCTGCTCCAGTATATTATATTTTGAATGAGTTCCGGGGGACAGTTGTGCCATAGGTGTTCCTTTTCAAGGAAACCCATATATAGATTTGCAAAGGATGGAGAGAATCTTGCCCCCATGGCTACTCCTTGTATTTGTTTGTACCATGAGCCATTATGTACAACATGTTAGAGTGTTCTAATAGAGAAGCACCCCTTCTATCAAGGAAGTTCTGTATAGCAGCCATGCCTTTCGCTCTCGGAATGCTGGTATAAAGAGAGGTGACATCCAGGGTAACCAAATAATGTCCTTTGGTCCATTCAATATCACTGATCTTGCATAGTAGGTCTTTTGTAACCCTAATGTATGAGGGTAGGTTACAAACAAAAGGTTGCAAAAGGTGTCAATATATTCCGATAGTTTCTCTGTTGGTGATCCTATCCCTGACATTATCGGTTTACCCAGTGGGAAAGCATCAGTTTTGTGTATTTTTGGAAGAGTGTAAATACAGTGTGATTTTGGTGTAGGGTTGTAAATATACCTGTACTCTATATCCGTTAAAAGACAACTGTCCCTCCAGTGACAAAGTTTCCCTTGTATGTTGCTATTGACCTCTTTCAACAGGTTGTGTGTGAGTTTACAATAAGCAGAAGTGCCTGACAACTGCATGTTGATCTCATTAAAGTAATCCTCTTTATTCATCAAAACTATGTTGCCCCACTTGTCTGCCTCCTAAATGATAATATCCTGTACTTCAGAGAGTGAGCGTATAGCCTCATGTTCTTGTCTTGTAATTTTGTGTGTAATAGTTTTGTGTTTCATGGTGTACAGGTCTTCAAATTTGTAAAGATCCATAGTCACACGTTTGTAAAAGATGTCAATGACATTGTCAGATGGTAAAAATGGAGTAAATTTGGAAGTCGGTTTAAGCCCACTGTCAATACTCAGATATGGATCTATGTCTAAGTCAGGTAAAATCTCCATAAGCGAAGGCATGGAGGTGGTATTGACGGTGTGTTCCAAGGATAACAATGTCTGTATATTCTTTGCATCTTTAATGGTCAAGTCGCTATGTGCTTTAATTTTAGGAATAGGAGAAACTATTGCCTTTTTCTCTTGAAAAAATTTAAACAGTTTACATTTCCGAACAAATTTAAATAGATTAACATGTAATTCAGAAAAATCAGGTAGTGAAATAGGCACAAAACCCAAGCCTTTGCTCAGAATCTTTATTTGTTGTGTATTAAGTGTCATATTTGATAGATTTACAATAGAGATCTCATTGTGACGTGAGGTAAATGCTTGTGGGTTGTGGATTAGTTCCTCTGATTGCGAGAAGCCGATCTCATTGTTACACCCTCTCTTTTTTTCTCTATTCCTTTTGTTCTTCCTTTTACCTCTTCTGATTCTTTTGTGTAGAATTCCTGTCATGTGCGTGGTTGTTTCTGCCCCTTGCAATATCTCTCTAATCCTAATAAAAAAAGCAATTTCTTAGAGACTGCACTAGATTGCTGCTAATCTGTGCTATTTGCATCCTCACTTGTTATACTTGAAATGCACGATAATTCTGTATCATTATGCATTGGATGAATAACATTTCTATCACTTACACATGTTTATGTTGAACTTTGATTGACTCAGCACATCAAAGAACGGACTATCAGAACTGTTGTGGTGTGCCTTGGTACACAAGTTTTGGATTGTGTTGTGCAAGTGATCCTCGAAGACAATTCCATCCTGGACCCCTCACAATCCGGATTCAGACGAAACCACAGCACTGAGACTGCTCTCCTCGCCGCCACAGATGACATCAGACATCAAATGGACAATGGCGAAACCTCAGCCCTCATCCTCCTCGACCTATCAGCCGCCTTTGACACCGTCTGCCACCGCACCCTACTGACCCGCCTCCAGGAAGCCGGCATCCAAGACAAAGCCTTCCACTGGATCTCATCCTTCCTCTCCGACAGAACGCAGAGAGTCCGTCTCTCCCCTTTCCGCTCCAAAGCCACCAACCTCATCTGCGGCGTCCCCCAAGGATCCTCCCTCAGCCCTACGTTGTTCAACGTCTACATGGCCCCCCTCGCTCAACTGGCCCGCCAACATCATCTCAGCATCATCTCTTACGCCGACGACACCCAGCTCGTCCTCTCCCTGACCAAAGACCCGCTCACCGCCAAAACAAACCTCCACGAGGGACTAAAATCCATCGCCGATTGGATGAACAACAGTCGCCTGAAACTCAACTCCGACAAGACGGAAGTCCTCATCCTCGGGCGCACTCCCTCGGCCTGGAACGACTCATGGTGGCCCTCCGTCCTCGGACCCCCGCCCACCCCTGCCAGCCACGCAAGAAACCTCGGCTTCATCCTGGACTCCGCCCTCACCATGTCCAAACAGGTCAGCGCCGTCTCCTCCTCCTGTTTCAACACCCTTCGAATGCTCCGCAGAATCTTCAAGTGGATTCCAACAGAAACCAGAAAGACGGTGACCCAGGCCCTCGTCAGCAGCAGACTTGACTACGGCAACGCACTCTACACAGGCATCCCAACCAAAGACATCAAACGACTCCAACGCATCCAAAATGCCTTCCCCCGACTGATCCTCGACATACCCCGCCGAAATCACATCTCCCCTCACCTAAAGGAACTCCACTGGCTCCCGGTAGACAAGAGGATCACCTTTAAACTCCTGACCCACGCTCATAAGGCACTTCACAACACCGGACCCTCCTACCTCAACACCAGACTGAACTTCTACACTCCAACACGTCAACTCCGATCCGCCAACCTCGCCCTCGCCATCGTACCCCGAATCCAGCGCAAGACATCCGGCGGCAGATCCTTCTCCTTCCTCGCCGCCAAGACCTGGAACTCTCTCCCCACATCTCTTCGCCAGACCCAGGACCTCCTCGCATTCAGAAGGCTCCTCAAGACCTGGCTCTTCGACCGCTAAATCAGCAGCGCTCCCCCCCCCCCCCTCTCAGCGCCTCGAAACCCTGACGGGTACATAGCGCGCTTTATAAATACTACGATTGATTGATTGATTGATTGATTATGTTGTGTTTATCACTTAAAACTCAGTTTAGTAACTATCCCTTTTATATATTGTTTCTTTATTATTTTTACTCATAAAGGGAAATAATCCTCCTCTAATTGTTCCTTTTAAGTTATTTACTACAGAAACCACACATCCACCTCTCACTTATTCTCTGATATAAATAATATTATTTGTTCCGGGCCCAAAAAAAGGGGGGGGGGAAGCCAATTCCTGAACACATTACGGTCTGCTGGGACTTAAGTTATCTTGAGATGAAAGATGAGCGCTTCAAACATTTAAAGACAATTCAGCTATCATTAGAAAAACCTGTTGATAAAGGAGGTAACATAGTAATGTGGGACAAAAAAAGCATATAAGGCTGAGGCATTGCGACAATTGAATGATACAGACAGTTATACTAGATTATCATTTAATCCAACAATGACAATCAAGAAAGACATTGACAGAAAATTGAAACAAAGACATACAGATTTATTGATTAAAGATGATGAGTTGAAATTTTTAGAAGTGTACCTTCCCATACTGCCAACAAGCTATTTCTTACTGAAAATTCATGACAGCTTGAAAAATCATCCAGGCAGACCTATAATATCATCATGTGGTTCAGTGGTAGAAAATACTGCAAAGTACACTGAATACTATCTATATCCCATGGTACAGAATTTAAGTTCGTACATCAGAGATACCATTGATTTATTATGTATCATAGATGGCATTACATGGCAAGAAGACTATTATTTGGTAACAATAGATGTAATAGCCCAGTATACATCGATACAACATGAAATAGGCATGCATGCCTTCGAGTATTTTTTTAAAGAGTAAAGGGTGGGAGAGTATATGTTGATGGAAATGATAAATCTTTGCTTAAATAATAATGTGTTTATTTTTGATAAACAAATGTTCAAACAAAAATGCGGAACTGCGATGGGAGTGGCCTTTTCACCTAGTATGCAAATTTAACAATAGGATGGTGGGAGAAAGAGGTTGCCTGGATTGAACATCATAAGGAATATACGCAAAAGATGGTACTATGGACAAGATATATTGATGATTTGTTCATCATCTGGAAGGGGACTATTAAAGACTTTGAGACCTTCTTCAATATTTTAAATTACAATCATGTGTGTTTGAGGTTTACATATGTAATTGACAAGAAGAATGTTTTTTTTCTAGACATATGTTTATATGTAGGGAACAATAAATTACAGAGAACTCTATATAGAAAGGAAACCTCTACGAATTCTATCCTACACGGATCAAGTTTTCATCCACAGCATATAATAAGAATATCCTACATGGGGAGTTTTTATGATTAAAAAGAAATTGTTCGAGCGAGAGATAATTTGAAAAACATGTGGAAAGCATGATCAATAGATTCAGAGCAAGAAACTACAGATTAGGAGATATACAAAGAGGTTTGGAGAAAGTGAGACAGATAATTCGTAGTGACATGCTAGTACAAAGACAACAAACTAAAGACAGGACGAAAAAGATACAAACATCTGAACCAAGAGCCATATTATAATACATCAAGGAAAGTGCTAAAATCAGGAACATTCTTCAGAAATATTGGCAAATATTAAAGAAGGACCCAGATACAAGTAGGAAAACAGGACCATCAGTATCCAAAGCTTTTAAAAACGCACCATCTATTAAGGATGTGCTAGTACATAGCTATTTTGAGGACAAGCAAGATGAAGGTTGGTTTGAAAAAATAAGCAAAGGCTATAGAAAATGTCTGTGTTGTAAAGCGTGTAATATTGCTAAAAATATGAGGTCCTACAGAGATGCAATGGGTGAAAAAATATTGATACATCAAAAAATGACAACCAATTTGTGGTATATGTTCTTGAATGTAAATGTGGGCTAAAGTATGTTGGTAGCACCATTTGTCAATTTAAAAAAAAAGAGAATACTTTAACACATAAGGCCCATAGAAAACAAAGATATAACGTATGCCACAGCACATGAATAGGTACACGAAGATTCTACATGGGAAGGTCTGTGATATTATGGGATAGGCACAGTACCCCAACTACCAAGCGGGGGCAATAGGATTCTAACTTTAAGATGAAAAGAATCTACGTATATTATGGCACTAAGAACAAAATACTCAAGGGGTTTGAACCTCGACGAGGAATTATATGTACATATTTGATGATTAAGATATGTATTGACAAAGACTAAACAACAATGATGTTTCAATGAGGCTAAATAGAGTATTTTCATCTTCCCACTTATGTGGTTTTGATGTTGATGAATTTCACTATTGAAAATGAAAAATTGGAATGGAATTATAATTGATGACAATTTATAACTAATTGGAAACATATGAGTATGTAACAACTATGATGGAATGTAGCAAACGAAGAATGATGTTTTAATTATTTGTGTATCTAAAAAAAAAATTGCTTTGTGATTGGAACATTTTAATGTATAAATGGACCTGAACTACGAGATCCAGAATGCTTTGGATCACAAAAATGTATTTATTGTCAACATGAAAGTATGACTAACAGTCATGAACAAGACCATTGTGTCAAAAAGCGTTGACTGTTTATGAGTGAACAAACAGATAGTCCGCTATGGAGCATTTCCCATTTCTTTTGGCGGTCGCCACTAGGTAATTATAGTTAGGACCTAGTTTCTATAAAAAAATATGTTTTTGCTTGGCTATATCTTTGGTGTCTCTTGACAAATCTTCACAAAAATGTCCAGACAAATTCAACAGTCACATGAGCTACTGTCTAGAAAGTTTCAGGTAATCTGTGAATAGGTGGCAGAAATAAAGGGGAGGTGAAGTTTAGATTGTTTCCAATGTTCATTCCCATAGGCAAAATTGAATAGTGATAGTGCCAAAACCACAGGACGGAATTACACCAAATTTGGCAAAAAGGTAGCTCTTGGCCCTCCACCAGAGCAAAAAAGCATTATTTTTAAAGATGTTGCTGCAATTTGCGTCAGATCCACAGCTCATGATCCCAATATAACATGTAATAAATTACTATACGGCAATGTCCACCATGACATGGTTCACATGTTAATAGAAAGAATAATTTGCCATACAACTGTTGTTCCTGTAAACCAACAACACAATTGGGATAGAATATACAGTGGTTACATGTAAGTGATAAACATCACACAGACGAATCATGTTGGTCTGTACATGAACTTGGATTTATTCAGTTCTGCTCCAAAATGTCAATCCCCTTTTCCTCTGCTATGTTTTCGGCACTTGCACTTGGGGTAGTCCTTTGCTTGCATCTAGGTACTCACCTGTGAACTTTTTAATGATGTCTGAATTAATGACACGTTATGCGTGATGAAGCCTCGAGGGCTGAAATGCGCTGGATGATGTAATTGTTCGGAAGCACTATGATTAAACCTTTCAACAGCAACAGCAACTTTAAGTGCATTGATCTTTGTTTGAAATCGGGAAGAAAAGTATTTGGATTGATAGAGGTTCCTCACACCCAGCTGGTTGAGGTGCCTGAGGTGTTGCTTCCCTCTCCCACCCTCCCCATGTTGTTGTGATTGCCCCGTTGTTTGTTGCCCTCTCCCGTGTTGTTGCTTGTAACTTAAACCTTCCTGGCTTGCGTTTTACTGTTCCCCTCCTATCCCGTATTTTTGCTTGTCCACTTTGTTGATTCAGCCTCCCATCCTCCCGTCCTGTGTTTCTTTGCTAGCCCTTGCCCCATTGTTGATTGCCCATCCCACCCTCTTGACCCACATTGATGCTTGCCCCCTGTATTCCCTGCTCATTTTGTCCATCACCACCTCTTATTCTGCCTTGTTGTTGCGATACTGGCCACATTATAGCACATTTTTATTGCTGGTGGGAGTACCGGTGGAAGTCATCTGTGCCCTTTGTTTTGCACTACTTCCCTTGCTTACAGATACCTTCCTCCCTACCATTCTGCAAGCAAGTAGAAAAAAAAGCTATGACGCTGCCAGTGCAGACTGCTGTGCAACATGGCTAAAAACATTGACAAAGGCAACAGCTTTTTTCATCTGCACTAATTAACAAAACACTGGGTTGCTGCTGGGGGCAAAACAACCACTGAGTTTTTCCTTTTGCTGTCTGGTTTTCATGGCTCAGCTTCCAGTTCCACAACATTAGCTGCCACCAGTGGCGTAGCTTGGTTAGTATGATGGGGGTGAGTATAAGATTTTCCAACAATCACATTCGAATTCACTCGACATGAAGGGGGCTTAAGGCGCAGTGAAAAAAGAGTAGTTCAGCTTGTGGGGGGTACTTAAAAGGCAATATTTTTCAAACTAATCATCACTTTTTCAGGTATTCAGAACACAAACCAGAGAAGGTGAGTGTGTGAGTTTTTGTCAGCGAGGGCATGTCAAAATCAACAGGTGAAATCCGACAGACACTTCACATTAGCCGACTGAAAGCCTTTGTACAACTATTTAGTACAGAATACATTTTTAGGAGAGGTGTAATAGACCCAAATGTCCCCTGGAGCTACACCCCTGACCCCTTCAGCCTCTGCCATGGGGGGGAGGGGGGGGGGTTCTGGGGCCCCCTCAGCCAAACACCTTGGCTAGAGAGCTTCTGACAGAGTCCGGGAAGGGGCCCCTCCATGTACTTTGCAAGGGTCACCTCTCAAGTTTCCTTACACCACTGTCAGCTTCAGTGAAAGGGCCAGCCAGTTCCAGAAGGAACTTGCTCGATGCCTGCCCAGCCATACCTTAAACCCTTAAATTCGAACTGCGTTTCAGGAAGGCAGCGTGTGACCATGCGTATATGCGGTGCACTTTTCTAACATTTTTTTCCCTTAAATAAGTGAGAACAATTCACCACCACAAACTGGCTCATTTTTAGATGACCTAACAAGTAATATTGTTTAGTACAGGTGAGTTCACGATTGAAGACTCCGATAGAAGCCATCATTTGGGTTTGTACTGTTTGACTGTGTCATTCCTCTCGCTCTGTTTTGTCATTAGACTGTTTCGTTTTCGTTTTTGCCAATTTCCAGAACATGGACATATTCTGGGCAATAAAAGGATTCTATCTTTGATTCTCACTCTGAATAACCAAAAATCCGCTATGATCATTCTTCCTTCCCAGATGCCATTGTCATCATTCAACTATAATTTCAATAAGGCACGGTGAAAAGGGAAAACACGTACAATGCTAGCATACGTGGATTAAACCAGAAATGCTAAGAAAATGGAAGGAGGAATGCCTTTTTTATTGCTGGTGGTAGGGAGGGTTGCATAAAAAAGTGCTATGATGCAGATAGTTTTTTTTTTAACTTTCAGCAATGCTGTACAACAACTAGTCCCTCACCGCAAGGTGTTTCGACAGTCAGTCTGGTGGGGGTTCTCCAGGTGCTGGAGGAATGCTGCGGGCATCATCTGGCTGGCGATGGCGGTCAAAGAGCAAAGTCTTGAGCTACTTTCTGAAGTCCTCCAGAGAAGGGGAGGTGCGCAGGTGGAGAGGGGTATTCTGGACTCTGGTGGGGGCAGAGGATGGGGGTAGGTCTTGGGCTATATGCTCCATGAGATTCCTGCAAAATGCACTAGGGGCGCAATTACTTAGCTACCAAATTGATCCGTTTTTCATCAAACAGGTATATACTACACATTATGCTTTTGTGAGGGGCAGAGTGTTAAGGGAATACCATTAAGGACTAACCCCCTGGGAGAAGGATATGTTTCTGGTCCTGAAGACTTGCCCTGATCCTTGTAGGACAATAAAATAGGCAAGAAACATATGTATTCTTTTTAATCCACACATTTGAGTCAGAAGGATCATTGTGTCCATTACTGACTTGCCTTTTGCTTTTTGATCATGAGAGGGGTCCCTGCATAATAAACAAATTCTGGATCACACCTAGTCATTTTTAATTTTCACTGCACCAATCTACGCACATTCTAAACACTACACTTTTTATGCACCTCAGCATTCACATCGGCAATTTAAAAAAGATCTCCAGTACAGAGCCCCTCTATGGGGCTCGTTGGTCATTGCAGCACCGGCCCAATGTGGAGCTGCCCGATGATGAAGCCTGACTCCCTCCAGGGTGTGTGAGGGTTCTTGCTCCTAAAAAAGCCTGCCCCCTTTCGGGGTCCTGACCTGCATGCGCTCTTCCAGTTTTATGTAGGAACTGCACACTTATCTTTAGTTATAGGTTGATGGCCTTTTCCAGGACTATGGCAGAGTATGTAAGGAGTGAGACAGGCTGTCGTTTTTAAGCTTGTTAGGGTCAGCTGAGGGCTTCTGGAGGTGCTTGACCTTTGCGTGCTTATAGGCACCGGTGGCGGTTGCTTTGGAGTTGGAGGTGTTGAGGATTATTGTGAGGGAGTCTCTGATTACTTCCCTTCCCAGGTTGTAGAAGCAGTGTGGACAGGGGTCTGCGAGGGATGGAGGTCATGATGGAGATCGTGTCTTTGGGAGAGAGCTGCTTCCATTTGGTGATCTGGTTTAGGGAAGGGGTGGGTTAGATTACGGGGGGTTGAGGTTGGTGGGCCGAAGTTTCTGTATATGTCAGCAATCGTGTGGTGAAAGTAGTCCGACAGCGTGTTGCAGAGGGTTTGGGAGGGGTGGATCGTGTTCTCTGTGGTGAAGGGGCAAGAGAATTCTCTGACAATATTGAAGAGTTCTTTGGCGTGATTGGTGCTTGCCTAAATGTGGATGGCAAGTGCTTCTTCCTTGGTCTCCCTGAGTCAGAAGTGGTATCTCTTAAGGCGGACGTGAAGGAGTCGAGGTTGATGGGCGTCTTGGAGCACAAGTGTCTCTCTAGTTTCCCGCAGTAATGTTTGAGGGTCAGAGGTTCTGGGGTGAACCATTTGGCTTGCTTTGTGGGTTTGCTGGTTCCGGTGTTCTTCATGGGGGCAATTGTGTTGGCAACTGAGGATATCCAGTTGGAGAAGTTCTGAACACGGCATTTGAGGGTTTCTGTGGGGATGGGTCTAGCTTCTTCAAGGGTGCTTATCCAGGGTGTTTCTGTAACTTTACCTCGGGGTGGTCTCATCGGGGTTTCAGGCAGCCCATCGATGGTGAAGGGGATGATGTTGTAATCAGTCCATGTTACCTCTGTGGTGTGGGAGAACTTAGCTCTGTGGTTGATAGAGAAAATGGGGTCTAGTGTGTGTCCTGTGCTGTGCTTGGGGGAGGAGACACCTTGAGAAAGACCAATGATGCTCATTTTTTCGAAGAGTTAGGGGGAGTTGGTTTTGTCCGGGGCTTCTAGGTGGATGTTCAGGTCCCCCAGGAATATCTAGTGGTTGGTGTTGATGGCCAGGGGGCAATGAAGACCAGGATGGAATTGCAGGATCTGTGGTGGGGCCCGGGGCCTATTTGAGAGGGTTCCTCTGATGGTGGTTTTGGCAGCAAGTTTGATCTGGCAGTTGAGGTGTTCCATGATCAGTGTTGTGTCGTCATCCGAGGCTGTGCATTATATTGAGTCCTTGTGGATGATGGCGATGCCTCCACTGTGTCTTTTGGGGTGGTCATGGTGGATCATCTTATATCCGGGGGTGTTGAGGTGGCAATATCTGATGCAAATGCAGGGGGTGAGCCAGGTTTCAGTGATGAACATTATGTTGTGTGCAAGGGTGATAATGGCGTCCCAGATTTTTATGGCATGCTTGCAGAGGGATCGGACATTAAGTAGTGCACAGTGGAGTTGGGGTTTGTGGTGGGGAATCTGCTGGGTGGAGTTTGTGGTGACTTCTACATCGCAGGAGAAGTGGCAGTTGTGCCAGGAGAAAGGGCCTTTGGTGGATTGAGGCGAGGCAATGCTGCAGTTAGATTTCTGGGTCTTCGGCCTGAGGTTTTTGATCTCATTGGAGGAGTACCAGTGCCAGGCTGCAGATCCAGGAATCTTGTCACTGGATGAGGTCCAGGTGCGGATGGGTTCAAAAGGGCTTGCCTTTAGTGCACCCGCTGTGGATGACCGCCATTAAGTAGGCCCCGGGGAGGGGGGGCACAGTCGGAGCTGTGTGGGCAAAAGGGCGCGGGAGAGAAATGGTGGGAAAAAGGAGGCAGGGGCCAGGTGCAATTACAGCAATGAAAGAGGCTAACAAAAGAGCAAAGCAGGTGCTATAAAGTAATACAAAGAGAAAGACACTACCGTATCACTAAAACAACAGGACAGAAACATCAGTGACAATCAGCAGCAAGTTCGGGAGAGTGCAGCATGGATCGGGTGCAGCGGGAGAGAGCAGGACTCAGCAGCTGCTCAGTGGGGTCGCTCAGTGACCTCCATTAGGTAGGGCCTGGCTGGAAGAGGTGCAGTGAGAAGTGGGCAGGCGAAAGGGTGCAGGAGAGCAACAGTTGGAAAAAGGAGGCGGGCCGGGGAGAATTACAGCAATGAAAGAAGCTAACAAAAGAGCAAAGCAGGTTCTAGAAAGCAATACAAAGAGAAAGACACTACATAATACTAAAACAACAGGACACAAAAATCAGGGGAAATCAGCAGCAAGCTCAGGAGCGCACAGCATGGATCGGGGGGGAGCAGGACTCAGGACCTGACCTTTCATGGGCATTACATTGTCCACCCTAAGTAGCACGGACAGTGGAATGTTTTTCCCTCAGTGGCCCCCTCTCCATTGGGTTGTTGGAGGAAGTATTTCACCTTTCATCGGCTGAATACTTAAACTCAGCTCCTGTCTTTAAATGATATTGGTGGATGGAGGGGTGGCGAGTAGAGTACGTCATCGTATTTGCAATGGAGTTAGTTCCCTGTCTGCCAAATCTAATTCAGACTCTTTGTCAACACTCTGTTACAACTGATTTTTGTTGTTTGGTGATTTATTTCATTAATTTTGGCTTCACGTTGATTTAGAATAAACTATTTTAGCTCATTAATTGTTATGGTGATATTTTTACTTCACTCACAACCTTTCAACCCTTATTCTTTTTTTTTCTTTTGGCCTTTTGCACTTCTTGAAAACTGTTTACCTCTGCACAACAATGGACTGACTGGCACACCTAGAGAGAAAAGCCATTCACAGAGCTGGCTTGCCTCTGCTGCCTCAGAGATCGACAGCACACAATTCTTCATAATTAATAATCCTACATTTTAAGTAGTCATTACATGTGTCCTACCTATGTACACTGGTACCTTTAGTGTCTCTTCCAGCCCATCTAATATTTGGCATGTTCTGAAAGTGCCATTTGGCACCCCTGGCCGAATAGTGGGTCCGAATTGCAGTAGCATAACAAAACTTGAGGGGGCATCCCTGCAAAGCCCCTGGAGGGTTCCCCTTCCCCTCTGGACCCAATCAGGGGCCTGCCGCCCATGCACAGTGTACTGTGCTGAGGGGTCCTCATGGAGCACCCCTGCCCGCACCGCAGGGGCCTTTTTAACGTCATTGCCGCCTGGACCATATTGGGGCACTTTTGATGGGTCAGAGGGGGACCTCGCTGACCCGCCTACGACCTACTGCAAAGAAGGCCTGAGCTGTGAGCTCCGAATATTGATGTGTGCAGGTTGAGAGTGCACGGCGCCTGGCAGAAAGCACGAACGAGGTTTGCATATTCATTTGTGCTTCCCGAAGACATGAAAATGATCTGGAGTAGAGGAAATATTTGAAGGGGTGACATTCAAAATAAGGCACGCAGATAGCTTACACATATTTTTTAACTGGCTGGCCATTTTGCAGTGCTCCAGCAGTTCTACATCATTTTTCAATGGCTTGCCTAATGGCGAGGCTTTCAGCTGAAGAGCGTTAATGGGATTATGACCAATGAAAATAAAAGCTTCTAGTACCCAGAGTGAAACTTGCAAGAGTAAAAGCACACATCGCGAACAGTTTCATAATGACTCATCGTAGAGGAAACTGTGAGCAGAAAAGAAAGGTAGAAAATGCTGAGACAACCTGCGAAAGCACATTCACAGTTGAGACATTTAGACAAAGAGTGAATGTAAACTACTCATTACAGCAAACCACTCTGTAGGAATGAAGAGTTCACACTGCGCAGACAACCGTGACACCCTGAGCCGGCTGCACCAAGACTTATGCTGAGTGAATGATGCAGAAGATGATCATTCCCTTCAATCAAGATTGAGGCTATAGTTCTTTCCCTGTCCTAGGAAGAGTCCCTCGCTCCTGCAGCTTGGAGAGCACACAGGGGGTCCACCCCTCTCTGCACAGTGAGACCCACCCTGAAACAATGCACTGGCTCATACCCTTTTGGTTGTACTGGGAGTCCTAATTCTAGATCTGCCCCTATTAGGGTGTCTAGATTGTGACTTCTCAATCCCATTTCAAATTAGGTAAGGACCTGACCAACTTATGTATCCTCCTGCAATTATTCAGAATTAATCTTACACCTATTAATTGGGTCTTGTCAAACTCATCTAAATCTACCCTTCATGAATAACTTTATAATAGAATAGCGCATTCTGGACTATCTAGATGCCACACTTCTAAGGAAGTCGCCATTAGGCGGGAGGGGACCCGGTAGCTCATTATCTAGTTAGTCGCCACATCCCCCTAGGCTCATAGTGGGCATAAAAGTGGTAGCCGTTGCATCCAGACCTCAGATCACATCTGTACTGGAGGGAGGATTGAAGAAGGACTGCACTGCTGTTCCCCAGACTCAGCAAAGAGAGGCTGCACCAAAGGCTGGACTGCACTTGCTGCATGTTCAGCTAGCAAAGAAAGGACTGTACCTGTGGTGTCTAGCTCAAGGAAAAGTCATCCCTCAGACAGAGAATGTGACTCCCAGTTACAGCCACAGGACCATAAATGATGAGGAGCTGCTCCTCTGAGAGCCTAGCACCAAGAAGCCTGTTTGCCACTGGACGCCTAGGTGCAGCCTGAGAGACTGAGTCCTGACCCTTAGAAGTTGCAATTGAGTCTGCTGAACGCAGAATAGTTGTCGAAGTGCCGTTTGCTAGCCCTACATGGGTGTTACTGCAAGGTAAATGGAACTTCTGGTTTTGCTGTAACCTGAGACCTGTAGACCAGTGAAAAATGGTTTTGAGCTGATTAACCTGGACTTAATGGAACATTGACCCTGAGACCAAAGTCACAGCTACATGTTTGTGGATCAAGCGGTGGACACAGGAAGTCCGCAACACTGGCTCAGCTTCTTCAGCAACCTTGAACATCTTCAGCATCCTGCACCCTTTGCATCAGGGCCATTCCATTGACTTCTATATTAGTTCGCCCAGTGACCCTGGAACTGGACTGTAGACTGCTTCAACTGCGAGGTAACTGTTCAGCTGGATGTATTTGTGGTCACTGTGACTGGCTCCCTGTCACAGTTGAGCCCAACAAGTTGTTTTCAAGTTACTTGGCAGGGTTAACCCTAAATCGCGAGTTGCATAGATTAGAAAGGTTAATTGCACTAAGTGAAAAGCTGTAAAGCTATGAGTTGTTGTTTTTTTCCAAATTCATACCTTTGGAGCCCTCCAATGGATTTTGTTGTTGAGGTGTCTATTTAAAGATAAAAATACCATCTATTTTTATAAAGTGGCGTTTGATTTTTATTGTGTTGTGATTTCTTCTTATTCAATTGTTTCGATACTTATTAATGCTTTATACTTGTTTATTTGATAAAGCATGACTGGTCTGAACCATATCTACCCAGGACTGAGCTAGGGTTTTGCAAATGAACCAGAATGGACATGATATGGAACTGTGACTTTATTACACTGTGAGGCTGCACAATCATAGCATATAATAAATCACTATCCTCATGTTGGTGCCTAGCAGGTGTTCCAGAACCTATGCTTTGCAGTACCATGCAGTTAATAAGTTAGAAAGCTTAAAAATTCACCAACTCAATACCTAACAAGGAGTGCTTCTGACTATTCATCAGTTTTACTTAATGTGGTCAAGTTCTGAAGTTCCAAGAGAATTGTTTCTAAAAGTTGATAAAAGTTTAGGAAATATGGAGATCTACTTGATTACCCTGTCCACACTCAAGATCAACAACTTGAGAACATTGTGCAAGGACAGGAATGTCAACTTGATTCCACAGCCAAGAAAGAGGTTCTTGAGAAAGCACCCAGGGCCTGGGAAGGGGCTTGTAGAGCTCAGGCTTTGTAGGAAGATGAAATCACCCCAGACAGTGGGAAAAGGATAATGACAGTAGAGTCATTCATGAGGAGGATGGGGGATGGCGACACACAGACTCCATAAACACATGCCAGGGTCCCTTCGGTATCTGGAGATGAAAAGAGCTCCACTTCAGATAAGGGGCATGGATATCTTGAGGCCCAGAGTAGGCTCCTTGCGTTGGAGGAGAGAAGACTGGCCCAGGAGGAGAAAAGACTAGCCCATGAGGAGAGGAGGGTCGAGCTGGACCTGCAACCCAATAAGAATGGTGGCAGCAAAAGAATAACTGAGGTAACTGCAGGGGGTGCTCATGATTCAAGGCTGCCGGAGGGTAGTGGGTCTAGGTTTGTAGAGGTGGATGACAAAGACAAGTGGCTAGCCTCCTATGAGAGGGCTGGAAGGATGAGGAAGGTGAGTACTTAGCACAGGGGGCCTTGCTGTGGGAGCTAGCATCAGTGTGGAAAGAGAGATGCTATTGACATTAGAGGATGAGGTGGCAGAGTCTTACCCATGCATGAAGACAGCACATGACAAGTTGTTTGGTTTGACCACAAAGGAATACAGACAAAAGTTTAACAACACCCATAAGGGAGAACAACACACATGGGTGGACCTTGTGGATGCTTCAGTAAAGACACTGGATGGCTGGATAAAGTGTAACAAGGTAGGCACTTATGAATGGCCCTATACTTTGATGGTACTAATCCTCCTACAAGGACGTTGCACAAACATCTGGTAGAATCAAAACTATCAAGCCCCAGAGTGCTGTGTAAGGTAGCAGATGACTGGGTGCACATTAGGTACCTAAGAAGTCCCATGGAGGTGATCCCATAAAGGGGGTCCGGTCCCTCCTCAGGGTAAAGATGTGGGAAACAAGCATAAAATGAAAGAATTCTCCAACAAGGCCCAAAAGAATGCCCAAGGTTTTAGACCCAATACCTATCATTAATTGAAGGCGAGGGACTACCATAGAAAGAATTATGTCCCTTCAAAGGATTGGGTGTGTTTTGACTGCCATCAGCCAGGACACAAAAGAGGAGATTCCACGTGCTCCAAGAAGCCCCCCAATGGTGGGTGGCCTAAGAGCATAGTCAGCCTAGGGATGGGGAAGAAGTTATCACTGTGGATTTTAAGGAGTATTCTGAGGGCCCCCTTGTATCATTGGGTGGAGTGGAAATTGACACACTGACTACCTGGCCTCCAAGCATGGAGATATACAGGCAGTGGCAAAAGATCAGTGAGACTGATGTCAAGGTTCTGAGGGATAGAGGGACCAGCATAACCATGGTCATAGCCAAGCTTGTTGCCCTATACCAAATCATACCTGATGAGGTACACCAGATAGTCAACTCTAACAATGACACAAAGTTCTTTCCATGACAATGGTGAACTTTGTGTGGGGAGGGTTTGATGGCCTTAAGAAGTTAGCTGTGTCCCCTGCCATCTCAGTGGAGTATCTGCTAGGAAATTACCCAGAGATTTCTGCCTGAATATCGGTGGAAAGGATGGATCATGCAGTAATGCTATGCCTCCCTGAGAAGGTGTGTATAGCAACAAGAACACAAGAAACCATGCAGGGTAGTCAATGGAACCTAAAAGAATGGTCCTGGCCCCTAAGAACAAGAGAAAGGTTCGGGTGTCTGGTCAGCTGGCATCCAAAAGTCCTTAGACCCAGAAGGACTCTAACCCCGAGGGGAAGAACCTAGTGTCTGCAGAGGAGGATGTCTCAACTTTCCCCATGTTGAGGGCCTTAGGCAGTTGGTTCAATGGCAACAGAAGGGGTATGACATGAGCACTGCACCCACAAGATATACTGGGGTGAGGGAGTTCTGTACATTGAGACAAGGGTCCCCAACAGGGGCAACCAGCAGAGTTTTGGTACCCCAACAGTACAAAACATTTCTCCTCATTCTAGCCCATGACAATCCCCCTATACGGTCATCTGAGACATACTAAAACTTGAAACAGATCCATCAACCACTTTTGTTGCCACCAGATGTTAGAGAACGTGTAAGAGCTGGGTTGCTACTGTGCCACCTGTCAAGCCAGTGACAAGACAGGGGGCAAGCCAAAGGTCGTTTGAATCCACTACATGTGATTGGGACTCGCTTTGAGAGATTGAGGATAGACATTGTGGGGCCACTTGTCCCTCAGACTGCATCCAGCAAGCAACAGGTAAATTCTGGTGGTAGTGGGCCATGCCATTAGATAACCTAAAGGCAATTCCCCCTAAGACAATCATCCACACCCAGAGGCAAAAGCTCTACTTGGTATCTTCATCTAAGTAGGTTTTCCTAAGGAGGTGATCTCAGAGAAGGGTGCTAATTTCATGTCTATTTAACTGAAGGCTGTCTGGGATGAGTGTGGTGTACTTGCAAGTTCACCACCCCTTATCATCCCTAGAATAATGGCCTAGTTGAAAGATTCAAAAGACCATGAAAGGCATTTTCATGGGTTTACCAGAGAAACTCAAAAGAAGGTAGAATGTCCATCTACCATGCTTGCTGTTTACCAATGGGAAGGTGCCACAAAAAGGAGTGGGCTTCAGCTCATTTGACCTTTTATTTGGTCACCCTGTGAGGGGTGAGAGAAGGTTAGCAGAAGGGCGTCAAGGAACCAAATCAGAACACAGTGGACTATGTGCTTGTCCTGCATTCTCATGTGGCTGAGTATATGAAAAAGTCAAACAAGAATCTGGAGGCCAGCCAGGAGCTTGTCAAACACTGTTATGATCAGACATCCTCCTTGGTATAGTGGAGTACAGGCCAGGGAAGTTGGTGTGGGTTTTGGAGCCTCCAAGTCAAGCGGATAGGGCCTTAACCAATCTTGGACAAGAAAGGGGGACTTAGATCCCTCAGACACCAACACAGAGTGATACATTTAAACAGACTGAAACCACACCTTGACAGGGCTTGTATGACCATGCTCATGGTGACAGATGGGAGAGAGGTAGAAGAGAATGAACCAATTCACTTCAGAGCTCAAATTGACCACAGGCCTCTCAGGTAGCGGATGCAAATGAGAGGATAGAACCCCAGATTGTTGAGGTGGCTCATAGTCCTAAAAAATATAGACTTTACAGAAGAACACAAACCTCAGAGTGACTATGCCAGTGCAAATGGCCTTTCCAGGTTTTTGCACTTAGATGTTGAGAACTACTAGGGTGTAGGCTAGTTGCTTATTCATCTGGAGGGTGTCCATGTAAAGAAATACTTGCGAGCCAATTACGAGTTTGGCGAACAGGAACACCCGTCCGCCAAACTCTTGATGGGAAGGTCACCGCCCAGCTGGCCTCATTATGACTTTCCCACTAGACTGACTGATGGAAACCAAGATTTCTGCCGGTCAGACCATTGGAAAAATGGCTGCAGAATTGTCGCCAGCTCATAATTGAGCCGGTGGCAATGGTGCTGCACGCAGGGGCACCAGCACACTTAAAATGCGCACTGTCTGCACAGCAGACAGTGCGCATTGCAAGGGTGTTGAGCAGGGGGACCCCTGCACTGTCCATTTCACGGGCCTGGGAAGTGCAGGGACTCCCCTGTAGCCCCCTGCACCTGTTCTCCACCGGCCTTTTCATGGCAGTAGTACCTCCATGAAAAGGCTGGTGGAGAACAAGATTGTAATCAGAAGGGGGCCGCAGACTTCAGTGCCGCCCTGGCTGATTACAACCTGCAAGCGCCATCAGCCCGTCGGGATGGAAGATCCTGGCAGGGATTGCAGTAGGGTGGCAGGTCTGCCCGCCAACCTCATAATGTGGTGGTCAGACCACCGCAACTAAGGTAGTTCGTCCGCCACCAAGGCATTGGCAGCCCTCGGACCGTCAATGTTGTAATAAGGCCCTTATTTTTGCATGATCACCTCCAAGTTTAGACTGAAGTTGTTGGTCTTCAACTCTGAAAAAAGAGCCAAGCAGGCCTCTGTGTCAGTGTTCTGGCCCTTAAAAAGGTATATGTCTAATTGACTAACCCACAATTGCCATAAGTTAACTTACTTATAAGTTTCTAGTATATGGTACTAGGGATACCCAGGGTCTGAAAGTTAAGTGTTCCTCATTGAGTGCAGCACTTATTGTGCCACCAGGAGTGTGACAAAACAAAGCATGATTTCCAGTCTGCCATTTCTGGCTGGCAGAGAAGTTTGTCAGCTGCCTACTTGACTTTGCCATTTGAACCAATGGCAAAGCTGATGCTGCCTGGACCCAGATCCCTGCTTCTCTTCTTCCGACAGATCTTTTTAAGAGTCTTGGGGAGTAAAGGGGAGTTAAAATAAACACTTTAAATCGATTAACAGTGTAACCTATTTGGTCACACATTAAATCACAGATACAGAGAATAAAGTTCAAATATTTATTTCAAATTGAGGGC
This sequence comes from Pleurodeles waltl, assembly GCF_031143425.1. Lineage (NCBI taxonomy): Eukaryota > Metazoa > Chordata > Amphibia > Caudata > Salamandridae > Pleurodeles > Pleurodeles waltl. The sequence continues at coordinate 484,180,568 of NC_090446.1, forward strand.
CAAACCTATGGAAATGAATTTCAAAAACATGCTATATAAGTACAAAATCACCAAAGGTGAAGTAAAGCATTGAATGAGATTAAATCAAACAAGCATAAAACATACAAGAATTTCGGTTGCAGCAATACAAAAGATGAGAAATGAAATCTGGTAGTCTGTATATAAATGGTGATCCTCTTGGGTAATCATTGGAGAAATTACATTATTCTAAGTACCCTACACTACGCTAAAGGAAACCCTAATTATTTCTCATTAAGTATAGGAAATAATGGAAATATTGGAAAGTGTCAGCAGAGCAGAAACCTCAGTAGAAGTGCTGATAGAGAGGTGTTGTGTAGCATAAAGCCACACAAAGGGATAAAGAGTAGAGAGGTCTGTCCCCCCACAAGTCTCAAAGGGATTCTGCTCTTGTCAGAAGCTAAAGAGAACCAGAATTCTTCTAACCAGGTGAATACTTAGTAAACCTACAGAACCTTCGAGAAATCCATGTCATCAACACCAATAGTTTTCCATCTTCCTTGTACATCTGAAATCGACTACTCCCATCAAGTTCTCATCCCACAAACCAAACTTCAGGAAGACCGTGAGTGTCTCTTGAAGCCTGGTACACAAACAGGAGTCTTTTCCTCTCAGTTTATTAGCGTTCCTTTGTCGTTGCCAAAGTATCCTCCCTTACCCAACTATCTCAGATACACCATATGCCTTTTATTAACTTTAGACTCAAATGGACGCGCTTGCAAATAAAGAATACTGCAACATGAGAAAAACTCCATAATGAAAGTTAAACACATGAAACCAACATTTCAGGCCTTTGGGTATGCTAATTTAATATGGCATTTCTCTGCACATTCAAAATACATGATTATATGTGCATCTTCAATTATAACTGTAATATGATTATAAATGAAATGCGATCATATGCAAGTTCACCATAATACCACAGAGAGTACATGAATATAAATCTGCATAAGTATTACAGTTCAGCATGTTAAGATCAACACTAGAACACACATATATATGAATTACAAATTTTCTACTGTTAATGCACCTTCAATAATATGATTTAGATGTTCCACTTTGCATTAGTAACATTAAGGCTCACAATACATGTATTGTTGGTTACATTATTATGTCATTCCAGTGACGCATGATGATAAGTCAAAATGTTGTGTTACTAAAGCCCAATCCTTCCTTTTTAATATTTGTAAGTGACCCCTAAGGTAGGCTTACCGAGTGGTACAGGCAGGATGCAATATATTAGAAGGATGAACATGTGCTCCCTTAACTTTACATGCCTTGACATTAAAAACCTGAATTGTTGTTTTTACTGTGAAATAACAAATAAGCCAATTGGTGAGTACAAAGCTATGCACTGACAACTCAGCAGGACAAACTTCTGAATAGGTGTACTAAGCATGATACTTCAAAGTATCAGAAGAATTATTTTGTTAAGCATATCTTGTTGCTCAAATCAAATTTATGTAACCTTTGCACGAATGGCAAATTAAGGAAGTTGCCACTTTGTTGCCTAAAGTTTCTAATAGCCGTTTATAGTTGCACCCAAGCTGTTGTACTTGAGACAACCTTCTGATCTTTTGAAGAGAGGTTCGAGTGACTCTCAGGAAGAGGAACAAAGAATTTGCCCTGAGTAGAGGCATGCCTGCCTCCAGGCATGATGGCCAGTTTGAGTATGCACCCAAATGGTGAGCTTCAAAGGGGAAACAGCCTTTGAATGGCAAATGGTACACACACACAAGAGAGGCTGCTCTTTTGTTTTAGCAGACAGGCTGGCATCTTGAGCAGAGAGGGAGAAGCCATTGTTAAACCATTTATTCCATAGGCATGTAGCCCCCAGGTAGTCACACCTCTGGGTTGGATCAGGGAGCTCTACTTACCAAGAGAAAGGTTCTGCTATGTGGGGAGTGGGAATAATAGTGTCTTCTGGAGTAGCTAGATGTCACACTTTGCAGGACGTTGTCATCAGGTGTGTGGGGACCTTTAGCCCAATGACTAGTTAACTATCACATGCCCCTAGGCTTGTAGTGGACATAAAAGTTGCACCTCTGGTGCCCATACCTCAGATCACGTCTGTACTAGAGAGAAGACCAGAGAAGGACTGTCCTGCTGTTCCCTAGACCGAGCAAAGAGAGGCTGCACCAAAGGCTGGACTGCACATGCTGCACATGGGGCTAGCAAAGACAGGTCGGAACCTGTGGTGTCCCGCTCAAGGAAAAGTCATCCCTGAGCACCAGACAAAGAAGGTGACTGCAGGACTCAGTTTGCTGACTCTCTGTTACATATCAAAGGGCCATGAAAGCTGAAAACCATGCCCCTCTGAGAGCCCAGCACCATGAAGCCTGATCACACTGAACACATTGGTGCAGCTTGGGAGACCAAATCACACCCCTCAAAGTTACACTTGAGTCTACTGGACCCATAAGAGTTGTTGGAAGTTACTGCAAAGTAAAAGGAACCACTGTTTTTATAACCGGAAACCAGTAGATACCTGGCAACTGGATTTGTGGTGGGCTTCACAAGGACTTTGTAGAACATCTCCCCCTGAACCCCTGAAGCCAACGTCATTCCTCCATGTTTGTGAAACAAAGGGTGGCCATAAGAAGACACCTGACACCAGCTCAGCATCCTTGGTATCCCTGAGCATCTTCAGCATCCTGAAACCTTTGCATCAGAAAAACACTCCATTGACTTTTATGCTAGTTTGCTCATAGGCCCTGGAACTGGACTGGAGGCTTTAATTGTGAGGTAACTGTTCAACTGTACCTTTTTGGTCCCAGTGACTGACTCCCTGTCACAGCTGGTCCAACAAGAACACATTTAGAGCATTTTCAAGTTACTTGGAGTGGCTAACCCCAAACCATGTGTTGCGGTAGATTACATTGATTTATTGTGCTAAGTGAAACACTGTGATTTATTGTTTCTTCATAATTTCATGTATCCAGAACCCTCTACTGAACTTTTGTCACTGAGGTTTCTATTGAAATATACAAATACAATCTATTTTTATAAATTGGTATCAGGTTTTTATTGTGTTGCATTTTCTTCTTTTTCAATTGTTTTACACCTTAATACTTTACACTTGTTTATTTGATAAAAACTGTCTTCTCTGATCCACAACTACCCAAGAATGAGCTAACTCTTTACAAATGAACCAGACTGGACCTGATATGGAATTGTGACTTTATTACACAGTGAGGTCGCACAAGCACACCATATATTAAGCCACTTTCCTCACATAGGGCAGCCTTCCTCATTCTCTCCTTCATGCAAACATTTTCCTCACTCCTTGATATTTAGTCCTGAAGAGGAAGCACGGCAAATCTTCCTATGCCTGGTGCAATCTGTCCTATAACCAAATTCAAGTATTGTGCTGTAAGTCAACCATTAACATTTTCTTGCATGCAGGGCCAGATAATATCACCAAAGAGTAACAGTTAGAGGGGCACAATGAGTCATCCTGGTTTGTTCAAACATTTGCAGTTTTGAGGAGATCCACTCAGGGGCATCTTGTTGAAATGTCAGTTTGTGCTTTTGGTAGCAGGCATTACAAAATGTTGTCTCTCAACCCATGATATCGCCTGGTGGGTTTAGTGTTACTCGTCAGTGTCAGCTAATCAAGTATGTGTTGCTTTAGTCCACTTCTTTTAGAGCTGACCCCAGGTGGAGATGAGCACGTCTTCTTTGTTCAGGTGTTAGCAATGGCTCTGACCTTACCCACAGTTTTGGTAAGGTGTCCCTTTCTTGGAGGTCACATTGTTAACCAGCTGTTAGAAATGGAGTCTCTAGGTGGCAGAGGTATACACCCTTGTCCAAGTGGGGACCATAATCTTAGTCAGGGTAAATCACACACAATCCATATTATCCTGTGCCCACCCTCTGGTAGCTTGCCACAGAGCAGTCAGGCTTAACTTAGAAGGCACTGTGTAAAGGATTTGTGCAACAAATCATACAGTAACACAGTGAAAACACCACAAAAATACACCACACAGTTTTAGAATAATATAGGATATTTATCTGTTTAAATTAAGGTCAAAACGATAAAGATTCAATAAGCACAATTTGAGATATCACTTTTGCAAGATTGAAAAGAGTCTTAGATCATAGAAATCAACAGTTGTCTCTTGTTTGCACAAAGTATCTGGTTTGCGTCAAAAATAACGCACAGAGAATGCAGAGGAGGAGATGTGTGGAAAAATAGGGTGTGCATCGGATTTTCCTTTGCAGCACAGCGATGAGATGTTTCTTTCCACGCTGCGAGGGGCTTTGAGTCAATTTCAGGCGCACAGTCTTGGTTCCTCACTGTGATGCAGTGATCTTTTGACGCCGAGGGATGATGCAGGGAAAATCTTGGGCATGCGGGAAGAAGTCACAGGCGTTTGCGCCGATCTGGTAGGCAATCCTTCAAATTTTGTGTTGCATGTCAGGTGATGCGTCGATTCTTCACTTGGGAAGTCGGGATGCGTCATTCAGGTTTGGCTGTGCGTCAATCCGGTAGGCTGTGCGTCGAATTTCTGCTCGCAAGGCAGGCGCTGCATTGATTCTTCACTCGGGAAGTCGGGCTGCCTCATTCCAGCTCGGCTGTGCAGCAATTTCTCAGCTGCAAAACGGCTGTGTGGTGTTTCCTGCAGACTGTGCGCCGATTTTTGGTGCACAAGGAGTTTTCTGAAGAGACGAAGTCTTTTTGACCCTGAGACTTCTGAAAACATGAGGCAAGCTCAATCCAACCCATGGGAGAGCACTTCTCAGCAAAGACAGAGGGCAGCCAAGCAGCAGGGTAACAGCAGGGCACCAGTCATTCTCAGCAAAGCAGTCCAGTTAAGTCCTTTGGGCAGCCAGGCAGTTCCTCTTGACAGGTTACAGGTTTAGGTCCAGACGTGTCTGAGTTGGTGGGGTCAGGGACCCAGTTTGTATACCCAAGAATGCCTTTGAAGTAGAAGAGATTTCAAAGAGTGGTTTTGAAGTACACAAGGTTTCTTTTCAGTACAGGTCTGTCTGCCAGGGTCCCAATAGGGGGGTTGGCAGTCCATTGTGTGAGGGCAGGCCACTAGCCTATGAAATGTAAGTGTCAAGCCCTCCACCCTTCCAGCCCAGGAAGACCCATTCAGTATGCAGATGAGTGTAGATATGACTGAATTTCCTCTGTTTGTGGTTGTCTGGGTGAAATGCATAAGGAAGCTGTCAACCAGCCGAGACGTTGATTGGAGACAGGCTGTAAGGCACAGATTTATTTTAAGTGCAGAGAAATGCCCACTTTCTAAAAGTGGCATTTCTAAAATAGTAATATAAAATCCAACCTCACCAATCAGCAGGATTTTCTATTAGCATTCTGGTCATACTAAATGTGACTTGGTTAGCCCTTTCTGATCAGAATCTACCACTCAAACAGTATACGAGAGTAGCCCTAATGCTATCCTATGAAAGGAGCAGGCATCACAGTAGTGGAAAAATAATTTAGGAGGTTTCCACTACCAGGACATATAAAACACACATGCACATGTCCTGCCTTTTACCTACATATCACTCTGCCCTATGGGTTACCTAGGGCCTACATTAGGGGTGACTTATGTGTAGAAAAATGGGAGTTTGAGGCTTGGCAAGTACTTTTAAATGCCAAGTCGAAGTGGCAGTGAAACTGCACACACAGGCCTTGCAATGGTAGGCCTGAGCCATGGTTAAGGGGCTACTTATGTGGGTGGCACAACCAGTGCTGCAGGCCCACTAGCAGCATTCAATATACAGGCCCTGGGCACATGTAGTGCACTTTGCTAGGGACTTACAAGTAAATTAAATATGCCAATTGGGTATGAGACAATATTACAATGTTTTAGGGAGAGGGCACATGTACATTAGCACTGGTTAGCAGTGGTAACGTGTCCAGAGTCCTGGAGCCAGCAAACATTAAGCCAGAAAAAAAAGAGGCGGAAGGCAAAAAGTTCAGGGGTGACCCTGCAGAGAGGCCATTTCCAACATATCCCCCTTCCAGCCTAAAGCCAGTGTAGGCTAATCAATACTTTGATAGACTACCCTGCTTAGGGCGATAGAACATGGACAATGGCCCACTACTGCAGGGGCACTTGCCAGTTCTATGCCTTTCTGAACTCAGTGAGGCTCCTCTGTCTATATTCTCTGAGGCCACTACACTGACCAATAGGGAATCCTTCTCCTCATCTGGGGATCCCATCTGTGAAGCTCATAACCTTAATTTGCTCACAGATGCATCCCTGTAGGCAGACAGTACTACCATGGCCAGCAAAGTAATATGGCCCATTCCACTGCGTGGGTCTGACTTCTGTCCCCAAACCAGGGGATTCTCTGTCCATAAGGACAGCAACCAACAGAGGTCACTAACAGCTGTCAGTGTCAAGAGCCAGGCCCCAGGCCATCCACTGCGAAGTGGAGGCCCTGAGTGGGGCTATGGGGTAAGCTTCTCCTCCAGCCTTGGTGCTGGCAGAGAGTTCCCTATGGGCTCCTGCGGTTTCCCTGACCTCTGATGTATTTCAGAATGGGGGGCAGAAGCACCAGGGGGCTTGTACCCGTTCCCTACTTTACCTCCCACCAGTTCAGGGGTGGTTTCCTGACACTGGTCAATCAACCCAGGGTCTGTAACCTGAGGCTGAACAGGGGACAGGGATGAGTCCTCCCTCACCTTGTCCCTACATCTGGGCTTCAGTACCCTCCTCTTTGGAGTGGTACTGCCAGACAACTGAACTGTCAGGGTGCCCTTAGGGGTCACCCCTCTCAGTTCTCCTGCCAACTGGGGTAAGTCATTCCCCAGAATGCAGTCAATGGGCATCTGAGGACTAACTATGACCCTTCTCTGGGTTACCTCCCCACCCCATTTCAGGGATACCAGGGCCATAGGGCGGAAGAAATCCTCCCCATGGGCTGGAGTCACCCTACACACCTGGCCAGTCTAGTGCTCTGGGGAAACCATCATCATGGTATGACTAGCCCCTGTGTCCCTCAGAGCTGTGACTGGGACCCCATTCACTCCCACCTGGTGGAAGTGACGACTTCCACCCTCAGGGATCACCAGCTCACCCTCTGAGTCTATCTCCCAACTGAGAGAGATTAGGGCATGGTCTATGACCTGCCCCTGGGGACCACTGTACACGAAGGCCACATTGGCTATCTCTGTAGAGGTCCCACCAGTGGGTGGTTTCTTTGGACAGACAGTGTCCCCCTGGTTGTACCCTAGCTGGGAGCACACAAAGCAGCAGGGTTGGAAATAGGGTGCCCTGGGCCACCACCCAACAGAACCACCACCCTGTTTCTCAGATGGGGCATGGGAACCCTTCCCGCCCTTACTCTGGGACTTGTCTGGGTCATCTCTAACCACCCCCTCACTCTGTTGGGGGGAACCAGAACCACACTTTTTGGGGTCACTCACAGGTAACGTCTTGGATACGCTGGTATTAGCTCAGAGGTCCGCTCCTCAGCAAGCTTCCTGGGATCAGTCAGCTTACTGTCAATAAGGTGCTGGTGCAACTCTGTAAGGCAAATACTGAGCATATGCTCTCTCTGAATCAAATTATATAACCCCACATAATCATTTACTTTACTGCCCGCACCCATCCATTCAGTGCCTCCTAGAAGAATCATGAAAGTCTACCCAAATTTGGTTGGGGAGACTGGTACTGTCCCTGAATTTCTGGCGATACTTTTCAGGGGTCAGCCCAAACTTGTCAATCAAAATGCCTTTCATAGGGGCATACTTGTTCAGATCCCCAACCTCTAGTGTAAGAAGTGTGTCCCTCCCAAGTATTGGCATGTGTTTCCACAAGCCAGCCCCCCATTGCTCTTCAGGAACCCCATGTGCCCTTAATGCAACTTCATAGGCAGCATACCATTCATCAATGTCATCTCCCACCACATAACTTGGCACCACATCTTTGGGTATGCAAACCTTTTTGTCTCCAGCAGGTCCTGTGTGTATGCTGCCAACATCACTGCAGGAATCAGACTGCCTAGACTTGTGGTCCAGCTCTTTTAGGCTCAGTTCATGAGCCAGAAGTAGTTCCTTTTCAGCCAAGGCCTTCTCAGCTGCAGCCTCAGCTTGTTTGGCTTCTCTCTCAGCCTAACTCTCCTCTACCTCCATGTTTAACCTTGCCAATTGCAGTTGAAACTCTCGCTCCTCCCTCCTTTCCTCTGCGGTCAGGCCGTTACTTGAGACACTGCTCACTGGTTTAGCAGGGGCACAGATCCAGGAGTGCCATCCCCCACTGCTATTGGCAAATCCTCTGGAGAACCATCTTCTGACTCTTCCGCCTCAACATTCTCTTGTGAACGGGCTTCTGCCCAGGCCCTCAGTGCCTTTTGGTGCTCCTCCTTCCTGGAGGCACCCCGAGTAGGTACGCCCATCCCTTACAGAACCCTTTCAGCTGGCTGACAGTGTATGGCTCCAGCTTACCTGGGTCAAACTCTCCAGCTCCTCCTTGAGACCCAGCCAGAGACATGTTGTTTAGGATTCGATTAAAATGTCAAGCAGGACAAAATTGCAGAAAAAAAGAGAATAAATCAAATTGACCTTTAACTGTGGGTAGGCAGTGTACAAATAGCTATTGTATGTCACTGAACAAACACAATTTCTATCCTCACCTCTGATCACCAATGTTAGAAATGGGGTCTCTATTTGGCAGAGGAATGCACCCTTGTCCAAGTAGGGACCACAATCCTAGTCACAGTCAGTCACACACAATCCAAATTACCCTGTACCCACCCTATGGTAGCTTGCCACTGAGCAGTCAGGCTTAACTTAGAAGGCAATTTGTAAAGGATTTGTCCAATAAATCATACAGTAACACAGTGAAAACACCACAAAAATACACCACACAGCTTTAGAAAAAATATAGGACATTTATCTGGTTAAATTAAGGTCAAAACGATAACGATTCAGTAAGCACAAGTTGAGATATCACTTTTGCAAGATTGAAAAGAGTCTTAAATCTTAGAAATCAACAGTTGTCTCTTGTTTGCACAAAGTACCTTTTTTGCATCAAAAATAACACGCCAGGAGACCGGAGAGGAGGAGATGCGTGGAAAAATAGGCTGTGCATCGGATTTTCCGGTGTGGCACAGCTGATGCGTCGTTTCTTTCCACACTGAAGGGGCTTTGTGTTGATTTCCAGCGGACAGTCTTGGTTCCTCACTGCGATGCGTGGATCTTTTTCACACCCAGGGACGATGTGGGAAAATCCTTGAGTTCGTGGGAAGAAGTCACAGATGTTGAGTTAATCTGGTAGGGGATGTGTCGAATTTTCTGTCGCACAGCAGGCACTGTGTCCATTCTTCACTCGTGAAGTCTTGCTGCGTCGTAGAGTGCAGTGGTACAGAGTGTAGTGTCGTGGAGTGCACTGGCATAGAGTAGAGTGGTGCAGAATAGAGACCAGTTGTGTAGAGTGCAGTGGCATAGAGTAGAGTTCAGTGGCAGAGAGTGCAGTGTTGCAGAGTGGACTGTCGCAGAGTGCAGTGGCACATATCAGAAAAGCATAGAGTGCAGTGGCATTGAATTCAGTGGTGTAAAGTGGTGCAGAGTAGAATAGAGTGGTGTACAGTACAGTGACAGCGTACAATGACATAGAGTGTAGTGGCATATAGTGCAGTGGCATAAAGTGTTGCAGCGTAGAGTATAGAGGCATAGAGTGCAGTTCTGCAGAGTAGATTGGTGTGGAGTGCACTGGCATAGGCCGTACTGGTTTTAAGTAAAGTAGTGTAGAGTGCGCTGGCATACAGTACACTGATGTAGAGTAGAGTACTTTGCTGTGGTGTGGAGTGGAGATGAGTGGTGCTGAGGTAGTGGCACCGATTGCAGTGGCACTGAGTGCAGAGGCATAGAGTAGATTGTTTCAGAGTAGAGTGAGTGGTGCATGGCAGAGTACAGTGGCCTAGAGTGGCATAGAGTGCAGAGTAGATTAGAGTGGCGCAGAGTGGATTGGCATAAAGAGAACTGGTGTAGAGAGGAGAGGTACAGAGCAGAGCTTATTGGCATAGACAGCAATGGCATAGAGTGCAATATTGCAGAATAGAGTAGCACAGAGTGGAATGCTGCAGAGTAGAATTGTGGCAAATATCCGTTCACCATATTATGACACACCCACACCATTCCGACAGAATACAGCCACATACACAAATACGCCAACCTAAAGGACAGTGATAAACTGTCGGTCCCAAAACCCATACCGTTACGCCAACAAAACAACGCCCACCACATTATGACCCACAAATCACCACGGCGGCCATTCAATGTCGGTAAACCATTGGCGGTACACACCACCGCGCTCAGAATGGACACCCATATACAAAACAACACAACAATGGTTAATACCAAATACAAATACCAAATACACACATCTGACACTCATAAACACACCACACCCACACCACTATAAAACACAAACCCACATTACCCACAACCCCTTACAAACACCAATTGCCACCAGGAGACTGAGAAGAAGAGCACAGAGACAACTAGACACACACACCACTTACACCTATACACCCCTCACATACTCCCCATCACATATCCCACCACATTACCCAACCCACCCTCACCAACACACATCACACAACACCCATGCACCACAAAGGCACCCCCGTTTCACTGAGGAGGAGTTAAGGGTCATGGTGGAGGAAATTGTCATGGTAGAGCCACTGCTCTTTGGAGCTCAGGTGCAGCAGATTTCCATTGCAAGGAAGCTGGACCTATGGCGGAGAATAGTGGACAGGGTCCACACTGCGGGACAGCACCCAAGATCAAGGGACGACATCAGGAAGAGGTAGAACGACCTACGGGGGAAGGTACGTTCCATGGCAGCAAGACACCATCTCGCCATACAGAGGACTGGCAGTGGCCCCCCACCTCCTCCCCCACATCTAACAGCATGAGAGGAACAGGTACTGGTAATACTGCAACCTGAGGGACTCTCTGGAGTAGCCGGAGGACTGGACACTGGTAAGTCAATATTTAACACTTATCACCCCCCATACCTGCATGCCATCTCACACCCTCACCCTCACTCCCATCACTCCACTACATCCCACACCCTGCACCCACACATCTCACTAATCCCAATGCCAAGTCCTGGATGCCATACCAATGCTTGGACACCCCTCCCAGCCATGCATGGACACCCATCACTAAAGCATGCACAGCATAGGGAAACTAACAATCCCACAATATACCACCATGCACAAACAAAAGCTGGCAGGGTAAAACCAACCATACAGGGGAAGCTACGGAAGTACAAATGTCATACACTTGACGCATAATACATCATTTACATCCCCAAAGGTACTCTAGGCAATGTCATTGGAGAGGAGGTGCCACCACTATCCAGTCCCCCATCAGAGGAGGCCCCCAGTGATGACAGTAACTCTGGACTTTTGGATCTGGATGACCTACCTGGCCCATCAGGGACCACTGGACAGTCGGTTACCCAAGGCCACTCACAGACCACCACAGAGCCTCCCCATCAGGAACCAACACCATAGCACCCATCCAGCGTACCCACACCTCTGTCCCCAGGACACTTCAATCAGCAGTGTGCCCACCGATACAGGAACCCCAGGCCACACCTTATTACCAAGACAATCAGGGACCTGGGGACAGTGGCAGTGGGCACACCGTTCAGGGGACAGAGGCACAGGCCAACATGGACACTGGGAGGACTGCTGTGCGTCAGGGGGAGGACAGTACCATGGACTCTCCAGGAGGCACTCTCTGAGATCCTGAGAGCCTACCAACATTCCCAGGACACGATGGGCCAGATCCTTGCCAATGTGCAGGAGAACAGGCAGCTGCAGGAAGGACAGTATCAAGGGATCGGGGAGGACCTGCAGGCCATCATCACCACTCTGATCTCCATAGCAGGGATGCTGGCAGACTTGGCCAACATCATGAGGGAGGCAGTGTCACACCACTGGGCCCCTTCCACTAGCTAGTCAACTGAACAGCATTCCACTTCCACTGCCGCTAGTGGGCAGGAGCCCCTGCACAGGACCCACAGGCCACCAGCATCCCTCCCCCTGCAGAAGGTGAACCACCCTGCAAACATTCCCTGCGAACCAGACAGAAGCCAGAGACACCTGCCAAGACCACCGCCTGGAAATGAGACTCTCCTGATCGTCCCCATTGTGTCCCACTCTGTCACCTTGTCCACCTTGAACTGCCATTGCTCCCCTTCCTATGTCCCCCTTGGACACTGCATCTGAGGTACAAACAGACCGGAACAATACCCTGGACTTTGCTACATCATCACCCCATTCCATTGCACTTTCCCCTCTATTTTTTAGCAGTACACCCTTGGATAAAACTCGACTACTAGTATTTCATGTATTGCAAATTTGTATTGATTGAAACAGCTACAACCATTGCAAATGAACTGTACATAGTGAAAGTATAAAATGAATGACCTGTTGCTGGCTGTTTTGATCACATCGGGTCATCGTTGTCACATCACCAACATCTGTAAAATGGCAATCCATAGGTAACAGTAAGTAGAGGAAACAAGTGGGTAATGCCAGCATACCAATGCCACACAGAATTCAACAATAGTCATAGAAATGTGAAGTTGCACTGTCCCACCTGTGTGTCATTTGAAGTACTAACGGATCACCAATGTTCTGTTGTCCACATCCTCAACCTCTGTCTCCTCATCCTCTCTGTCCTCAGGGTCCACTGCTGCCACATCTCCAGTCTCCTCCTCCTGCAGAATAGGTACAGGACGTCGGAGGGCCAGGTTGTGCAACATGCAGCATGCCACTACTATCTGGCAGACCGTCTTGGGTGAGTAGCACAGGGATCCACCTGTCAGATGGAGGCACCTGAACCTTGCCTTCAGTAGGCCGAAGGTTCTCTCAATTATCCTTCTGGTTCACCCATGTGCCTCATTATAAGGTTCTTCTGCCCTTGTCCTGGCATTCCTCACAGGGGACAGCAGCCACAATAGGTTTGGGTAACCAGAGTCACCTGCAAATATTGAGGGACAACATTTAGCCACACACATCCTATTTGGCCAACAGCATAGGCATACACCTACATACACCGGGTGGGGACCAAGGCTCACCTGTAAACCACACCCTGTACCTCTTTAGTTGGGAGATCACATTTGGGATGCTGCTATTCCTTAGACAAAGGCATCATGCACAGACCCAGGATACCTAGCGTTGACGTGTGAGATGTACTGGTCCACCAGGCACACCTTCTGCACATTCATAGAGTGGAAACTCTCACGATTCCTGTACACCTGTTTATTTTGCTGGGGGATACAAACGTAATATGTGTTCCGTCAATGGCCCCAATTACGTTGAGGATATGTCCCATTGCATAAAATCCGGCTTTCACAGTGGCCAAATCTTCCACCTGGGGGAAAGCAATGTAGCTGCACATGTGTTTTATCAGGGCGGACAAGACTCTTGCCAGCACTATTGAGAACATTGGCTGTGACATTCCTGCTGCCAAGCCCACTGTCACATGAAAAAGAACCAGTTGCCAGGAAATGGAGCATTAATAGAACATGCAGAAGAGGGGGGGATCCCAGTGGGATGACGGATAGCTGATATCAGGTCGGGCTCTAACTGGGCACACAGCGATTGTGGCCCTGTCCAGTCTATAGGTGAGTATTATGTGCATGTCCTCCTGTGTACCTAAGTCCACCAGGGGTCTGTACACAGGGGTATGTCTCCATCTCCTACTCATCCTCAGCGGTAGGTATCTAAGGGACACAAGAGTGAGTAGGCTGTCACAATTAGAACAACTATACCACAACAGCAGTCCACATTGTACAATCATGTTTTGGGACAGTGTAATTTAAAAGTATGTACTTTTTATCCTGTGATACAGCAATTATCGATAGGCCTGTTACCCCCCTGAAATGATGCCCGCCTGTCCTGTGTGAAGGGACAGGTGGAAGTGAGGTAATTCCACTGACATTGTGCGCCATGGCGGTAGGCGGTCATGAACCGCAGTGCAATTCCTCATTGGATAATATTGGGCCCTATAGGGTACAGTGTTCAATGGGGATGTATGCTGGCGCTGACGGTACACACCACAGCGGATGTGACCACCATTTTATTTCACATTCCTCATTTGTTTCCTGACCTTCCATGGGAGAGGACCTACACTGCATGTGCTGCTGTGACCTGTTTCTGGAACCTACCATGGCCCGTGTGACCGAGGAACAGGCCCCAGCCTTCACTTCGGAGGAGTTGAAGCAACTGGTGGATGGGGTCCTACCACAGTACGGACAGCTGTATGGGCCTCCAGACCAACATGTGAGTACAGCGGGCACGATGCATGTGGCATGAATGCAAGGATTTGTGTGAGAAGGAATCGTGTAAAGGTGGGTGTATTTCCGCCTGGCAGTGTACATGTTGTGAGGTGGCCTATGTGTTTTGCAATGTTGATGTGATCGGGTATGGTGGGCCGTGTGTGACAGGCTGGACTGTTTGTTTAATGGACTTCTCCTGTATGTATTACCTCTGCAGGTCAGCGCCCATCAAAAAAAGGGATTATGGCGTGCCATCTCCAAGGAGGTGCGGACCCTGGAGATCTTTGGCAGGCGGAGCACCCACTGTCGCAAACAACGGGAGGACCTGAGATGCGGGGCACAGAAGACTGCAGAGGCCCAGCTGGGGATGGCCTCCTAATGAGGAAGGGGTACTTGTCGTACCCTGACCCCCCTGATGGGCCGCATACTGGCGTTGGCCTACCCTGAGCTGGATGGGCGCTTGAGGGTATTATGGCTGGTGGGGTGGGATCCGGGTGGTGGTTGTGTGTTAGTGGGTGCCCCTAAGGTCAGGCCAGACATAGCAGTGTAGGTCCTATGAAGGGTGAGGGTTGCAAGGCAAATACAGGTATCCTAGCTTGTTAGTATTCACTTATAGGCAGGGATGCGTTGGTCTCAGGTATACTGCAGTTGGCGGTGTGTGCTCCTCATGCCTTGGTGACTAGCCAATACACTAGTAGTGCACTGCATATTGCATAGGCCTGGTCTCTGTGTGTGAGTGTGCTGTGTACACCAACAGTGGTGTTGGTGCAGTCATTGAACCAGTGTATCCTTTGTCTCTCTCCTCCCCTTTCTTGTTTTGTCATCCTCTCCTTATGTGCATTAGCATAATCTGGCAGAGGAGCAGAGGCACCGGCAACAGAGGGAGCTGCATCCCACTGGACCCTGGAGGCAGAGTCCACCCACGCCGAGGGAACCTGTGGGACAGAGGGTGAGGGGAGCACCACAGTGGAGACTGGAGGGGACAACACAGACCCTGATACCTCCTCTGATGGGAGCTCACCGGTGGTGGCGGACACCTCTGTGACCACCCCAGCTGCAGGTACAGCCTCCACCCCCGTACCAGCACCACCCTCCCAGTAGCCTCTCAGTGAGTTGCCCATGCCCTCTCACCTAGGAGGGTGGGCATCTCCTTCACCCCAGGCACCTCAGGCCCTGCCCCAGTGAACCCTGCTGCCCTGAGTGAGGAGGCTTTGACCTCCTGAGATCCATCTCTGTAGGACAGTCAACCATTGCGAATGCCATCCAGGGGCTGGCATCCCAGATGCAGCAATGCAATGCATTCCTGGAGGGCATTCATGGTGGTTTGGCGGCCCCACAAAGATCAATTCAGGCTCTGGCCTCCTCTCTGATGGCAGTCATTGTCCCTGTTTTTACTGTCCCCCCTCCAACTTCCACTTCCCAGTCCCATTCTCCTCAACCCCAACCCATCCCAAGCACACAGACAGATGAGCATGCACACAAGACAACACCCAAGAGTGTCACAGGAAAACCTAAGCACCACACTTCATTCCATAGGCACTCACACAAACACCATACAGTTGCAGACACAACAACATCCACTGCTTCCGCTGTCTCCCCCTCCTCCTCCTCCTCCACATCCCTCCCAGTTACGTCCACACTCACACCTGCATGCACTACATCAATATCCACTACCAGCATCATTACCACACCAAGCAGAACACACACCTCACAGGCAGACACCTCCACAACATCCATGCACACGTCCCCTCTGTGCTCTCCCACCTTGTCTGCCCCCCCACGAAAGGACACAAATGCAAGCACTCAGACACCCAACAGCCATCCACCTCACAACAGCATACAGCCCATGCACCTGCACCCAAATCCAGCAGACATATACCTCCAACAACCACTCTGCCATCCTTCACTCCCATTACTCCTCCCTCCTCCCGCCCCAATGTCCCTAAAAAGCTTTTCCTTTCCCATATTGACCTCTTCCTTACCCCACCCCCCCATCCTGCACATTTTGACAGGGCACCAAGGACACAGCCCAGCACCTCAGCCAAACAGTCCAAGGGGACAGTGGTAACACCACCTACTTGTGATGGTAAGGATACAAGACGAAGAACACTGAAGGGGAAGGAGCCAGAACCACCTGGGATGAAATGGAAGAGTCCTGCACCAGCTGTAAGGAAGGGGAAGGAGCCTGCACCAGCTGTGAAGAAGGGGAAGGAGCCTGCACCAGCTGTGAGGAAGGGGAAAGAGCCTGCACCACCAGGCAGAGAGGGGAAGGGCTCATCCACCCCTGCCAGGAAGGGTAGGGGATCCACCCTCCAGGGACTACTGTGCATGCTGCCCCCTTCAGGGCAACACCCACTCAAAAGACTGTGGCCTTGCACTCCCTAGGACAAAGCAGTGGGCATGTTGCCCCCTCCAGAACCAGTGGACAAGACACCTACTTGAGAGACTGTGGCCTTGAACTCCCCGGGCCAAAGCAATGGGAATGCTGCCCCCTCCAGAGCCACTGGGCAAGACACCCACTCGAGAGACTGTGGCCTTGCACTCCCCAGGACAAAGCAATGGGAATGTTGCTGCCTCCAGAACCAGTGGGCTCATTCCTGCAACCGGCTGAAGTGCCCCCCTGAGGTGCCTGCCTATTTGCAAATTGATGCCCCTGCAGTGTTTTATCCAGATGTGCTCAGGATTCGAGTTGGGCCTTAGCTGTGCCCTGTGGCCAGGTGGGCCCTTTGAACTTTGGACTGGGCAGTGTTCCTTTTTTGTACATGTGTACATATCTGTTTCATTGCCAAATTGAATTATTAATTTTGATGTTGATCTGATTACAATCACTTTCGTCAGTTCCTATTGTCCTTGCATTATTCTGCCGATTTTCGGGGACAAATTGTTTTTGTAGTGCAGCTGGTTGTGTGTATGGTGTGTGTGTGCCGGGTGCGTGTCATGCGTGTGTGTGTCACTCTCTTTTTCCTCCCACCCTCTCTTGTGTGCTAGGCAGCTGTACTCACTGTCGTTGTCTTCATCTGCGTTGGTGTTCCAGACGAAGCATAAGGTAAAAGATCATCTGAAAAATTTGCAGTTCAGGTTCCATGGCGTCGTGGTTCTTCCATGTGTCTCCAATGGTGAGCCCTTTCACTTCTGAGCTCTGTTTCCGCCAGGCTTTTGTTGGCGTTGGTACCGCCCCGGAAAAGGTGGCAGATTGCAGGGCCAAAATATGGCGGGCGGAACTGTGACTTCCAGCTGGCTGTTGGCGGCTACCGCCGTGGTGGCTGTTGTTTCCGCCCTGGCGGTTGGTGTGGTACATTGGCTGTCTATGGGAGATATCACCGCCATGGTCATAATTTGATGGTACTTACAGCCAACCTGTTATTACACCACCAGGGTCGTAATGAGGGCCTATATGTGTGCGCCTGGCAGCACAAAGCGGAGCAGGCAATATCTATCAAAGGGTCTACTGGCCCAGTCAAGTGCTTTAATTTTTAATATTATTCATTTCCACGAGCACAAGGATGAAAAAAAAGTTTTCTAACTATATAAATGAAAATTAGATGACTTTGAAAAATGGTCCGGCCTACACTTGTCTTCCACGTAAGCAGGAAGGATACCCTATGATAGCCATGTCCTCTGTGGAAATATGCGTCTCTACGGGAGTTGCACTTTAATTATCATAATCATACCTCCCCACAAAAAAAGAAAAAGATACTGGAACAATTGGAAAGTTAAATGTAAAGAAATAAATAAGTACAATATAAAATAAATACTGAAGGCATTTTAGACAAACCTACAACATGCAGGATTAAATATTTCAAAAGGCAACAATTGGGTGAACTAGTCTACTGGAGTACGGGAATTCTGCAAGAGGCTCCAGCTCTGGGTTGAATGCTTGGAAATGCAGCATGCAGTGGCGTAGCGTGGGTTGTCAGCACCCGGGGCAAGGCAAGTAATTTGCGCCCCCTAACCCGTGGATTTTAGCACTCGCGAGTGCGAGCGCGCCCCCCCAGATGTTGCGCCCGGTGCGGCCCGCCCCCCCTGCACCCTCCACGCTACGCCACTGGCAGCATGCACACCAGGGAACAGATGCTACGGGCATCCAGCATTCTTGTAAACTACCTAGATTTATAGGTACACACAAATATAGGCAGTTTTATTTTTTGGTATTAAAAAGCCCGCAAACGCAACAGTACCTCAATCACGCCAGGAGCAGTGGACGGGCACGGATTAACTTGAATCAATCTGTGCTCGGTCCCTGCTCCACAGAAATACCTGGAAATGACATATTGCATGCACTGACCAATTAGGTAGCCTATAAAGAAGAGTGACGAAATTACAACAAATGATAAGCAATGGGTGGGCTCCAAGCCCTCTTCTGTATACACCAGAGTCTCACAAGCAGTTGGATGCGCTAGTGCATGCACTCAGATATTCAACCATGAAAATAATTCACACAGAAAGGCATATCAAAATAGAGATAAAGAGGTAGTGTGGAACAGGCATTCTTGAACTCCCTGACCCCTCTCACACCACTGTAGGCGGTAGATCGATCACAAAGGCTGCTCATTTTGGAAAATCACACACATTTGATGAAAAGACGCAAGACCACCCCCTTCAGAAAAACCCACCCACTTCTCATTGCAACAGCCCATTGAGTCTATAATCTCACAAAAGTAGTTTTAGAGGTCACACAACCCTCCGGGGGACCTTTCCTGGCAACAACCTATTACCAATAAGTACTGATTCATCACAACCACAGTCCCAAGACCTGACTCTCCACCATTGAGCAAATCAACAACATGCCATCCCAACAGTGCCATGAGGCCAAACACAGGGTCAGACTGGCCTATAGGGCAATCAGGCAGTGCCTTAAAGGCTGGTCCGATGGTTCAGTGTGTGGGATGGTTTTGGGTTGCTTGTGTGCCTGTTCTATGGTCTGCTGGACCGGGTTTTACAACTGATTTCTCCGATATCAAAGAACAAACGTCTGCAGCAAGCTCAAATCCATGCACGCTTCCATAGCTAGCTAACACCTCTGCAGCATTTTTTCAAGTTCAAAACCATCCCAATTTGCAAACATGGGCCACTTTTTTTAGCTATCTAATTTACCAGGGGGGCCACTTTCATTTTAGTCTATTTTCTGTCCCAGTCTGACACTTGCCCAAGGAAATGCCTTACAACTGGAGGAGCCGCCCTTGAATCTGGGGAACTCGGTTCAATTCCCAGCCTCAGCCGAACATCCTGTGATTCTGGGCGAATCACTTATGCCTGATTTAGAATTTGGCAGATGCATTACTCTATCGTGAACGTGACAGATATCTTGTTCACCTTATTACAAGTGCCATAGGATGTAATGCACTTGTAATATGGTGGACAGGATGTCTGTGTCGATTGCGAAGGAATAACCAGTGGCCAAACTCTATATCAGACCCATAATCTCCTGCTGCTAAAAGAAATACGTGCTTTAAGGCCTTATTCCAAGTTATATTTATTGAAGAAACTTCTTTCAAAACCCTCATATTCATGAAATGTGTATGTACATATAAGTTTTTGCATAGCATGAACCTAGCTCGAGTCACGGGGCATTAAGCAAGCATGAGAGCCCTTGAGTTATGATTCAGGATTGTTTGTATTATAGCATGGGGGTGAGCCCTATCGTTTGGAGATGTAATGTTGTATGAAAAGCTGGAACTTCAGCAACTTTCAAAATTGTAGATGGGGTTTTATCATTCAGAAGCATAGGTAGAGAAGGCTTATCTTCTTCTTTTCTCGTTGTTTGCTGTGTTTTGGTTCCAGTCTGGCAACATCCTTGCTTTTGGTTAGGGGTGTGTGAAATTCATGTAATTTGTTTTTTTTGTGTAATTACATTACATTTGGGGAAAATTATGAGAAATGCAAGCCTGGTATTTTTGCACTGTTTTTGCGGGAAGAGCATCCTCACTTCCAAAATTGATACTTGGACGAAATGACTTACTTGATGCTAACAAATAGCACAAAAATGCAAGTGCTGCAAATATGACGCGCTTACGCTTCGTCTACTTTGTTCTAGTTCTCCCACATTAGGATTTTTTACCTGAGCCACCCCAACCAACCCATGTGGCGTAGTGCCACAATATCACATAAAAACATAATGCAGAATGCCAAAAATTGTGTTAATTATGTCGGAATAATTAACATTTTGTGTGGGCCTACTTCTGGTGCGATACTGTCCAACTGAGTTTTTTAATTGCTCTTCCAGATAAGGAAGGACACTGGTTCTTGTGGCTTTGTACGTAATGCACCTTATCTTGAAGATGAAGTGGCCTGGGGGAGCCTGTGAAGTTTAATGCATCCGCACTAGAGTGATTTTTTATATATATATATATTTTTATTGTTTTCTGCATTATCATGCAATATACAAACAGGATTGCAATTGTTCATTACACTTCATTACTGTAAAGTTTAGGGAAGACTCAATATTCTGAGCACAATCAAACAATTTAACACAAACCCTCAAGCCCTCCCCCAGCCCAATACTGCTTGCAGTATCTCTCAGGTCTGAACATGCTATACATCCAATATCTACTATCTTTTGTTGTTTGTTTTTGTATCTCAATATATTTCTCAGCTCTTTAATAATGTTTTCACGTTCGATCTTTACTTGTGTCTGCATCCCACTCCCTAGGCCTCCCTCACCCCTCCTTTCAGTGTGCAACAGTGAGCTCCATTAACTCCCAACACATGGATATTGTTTAGTCATCACTCAGTGTGTTTGGTTGAGTATCTGGCCCCCCAAGGTCCTGTACCATCTGAGCCCAAGCTGCTACATCCTCTGCTAATTTGGCATCTGTCCGGACATGTTTCATCCGAATGTCTTCCGCTACTGCCCATTCAGCGAAATCTCGATACCAGTCTCCATAGTTAGGGGAAGTGGGGTTAAGCCATTTAATCGGTATACGACGTTTAACCAACAAGAGTCCCAACACCATAAATTTGCGGCTTAAATTTTTCCCCCCATGAGTAGGCAATAATCCCAGCAGTATCACCTTGGGAATACGTACAAATTTCCACGCCCCAGCCCTGCCAAAGGCCATTATTATTCTCTCCCAGTAGGAGTTCAGAGCCTTACATTGACATACCATGTGGAAACAAATTGGCAGATGCCGCAGGGATGGCAGCAAGGGGATCGAGCAGGATATATATGCTGAAGAATGTTCGGGCCAGGTATATTTGATGATTATAGTTATATTGTATAAGTTTAAACCTGACATTTGAACTGTTAGTCCTAGCCCCTTCATACACGCTTTTTCATTCTGCAGCTGAAATCTCCTCTTCTAGCACTGCCCCCCCATTTACTCTGCGCCGCTGGAGTAATACTCTGAGCATCCTCCCTCAGTGCTTTATAAACGCATGAAACCAGTCTTTGCTCCCCTCCCAGGCACAATAATTCATCCAGGGTGGCAGAGGTCGGGGTTCATCAGGAAATCCAGGCCACTGACCACGTGCCTTTGCCGCTATCTTTGCATTTTGTAGGAATTGACCTCCTCCCAACTGAAATGCATCCACTGCATCCTGTTGGGTAATGAATTTCCCTCCAAGATAGAGAGCTCCTGCTACCTCACATCCCCCATCTTTCCATCGCTTCATAGAGGTGGCCATAGCGACTCCTGCAAAAGCCCGCATATCCCAGGTTGGTACATCCCTAGAGTAAGGGTAGCAACGCAATACAAAGGACACCACTCGGGTCCATGCACTACAGACCTGCTTTACTATGTAGGGTGCCCCTTCCCTCACCACTCGATTACCCCGGAGTAGAGCTGAGCAGGTGTGTGGTCCCCACCCATCCTGCAGTAGTCTCTTCTCCCAGTTATCTTCAGGGTCAAACCATTGTACCGCACGATGCAGCTGAGAGGCAAAATAATAAAGTTCCATATGACAAAGCTCAATGCCCCCACATTTCCATGTTTGTCGCAGCATAATCTTCCCCACCCCTTTCCTCCTACTTGTCCACAACAATTCCAGAATTAGACTATCTGTTTGTGCAAAGTGCGAGCTAGGCACTTTGTATAGTGTATTCTGCAAGCCATATAGGAAATGAGGCAGGATAACCATCTTAGTAATGGCTGCCCTGCCCATCAGAGAAAGAGGTAATTCCTTCTAGAATCTGACCAACATCCTCAGAGCCTCCAGTACCCTGCCATGGTTGAGGTCATAGTATTCATCAGCTGTATGTTCCAATCGTATCCAAAGGTATCTCAGGCCCCCAGGTCACCACGGTAAGCCAACCAACGGGAGAGCATCGATTCGGTCCACAGCTAAGGCGCCCATTGAGAACAGGTAGGACTTACTAAAACTTACACGGAGTACAGAACACTCCCCAAATTCCCCCAATGTCTTTAGAAGCACAGGAATCGATGATTCTGGGTGCTGCACATAGACCAGCTCATCGTCTGTATAGAGGGAAACCACATGGGTAGTCCCCCCAGCATGCAGGCCCAGTGGTTCAGCAGTTCACACAAGTCCGCCGCTAATGGCTTCATAGCCATAGCAAACAGGAGTGGGGACATCGGGCAACCCTGTCCCGTCCCTCTCCTCAGCTGGACACTCTGCCAAAAGCGTGCTCTATATCTAGGGCTCATGCCACTGTAGATACGTGTGATATATGAGGGTAAGGTTACGAATATTAAACATAGTGCTGCGATGGGGTATAAAACCACACTGATCCTCATGAATAAGGGAGGCAAAATGCGGGAGCAGAGGCAAAGCCAGAATGCTGCTTAGTATTTTATAATCCACATTCAAAAGGGACAGCGATCTATATGCAGCAGAGTTTGTCAGATCTCTATCCGGCGTGTGGATAAAGGCCACCCAAGCCTCCTTCATCGATTCCGGTAGTCTACCACAGGCTGACGCCTCCTGGTATACCACCAGTAGCTTCTCAGCAAGGATATCAACACATTTTTGGTAGAACTCTGCTGGAACGCCATGAGAACCAGGTGTTTTGACCTTTTAATTGTTTTATGGCCTTTTGTATTTCTTTCCAATCACGGGGGACGTCCAGCAGGGCTCTGGCAGTCTGCGTCAGTTGTGGGAGTGTGACCCCATTTAGGAAGACTGGCCCCACCTCCGGTGGCCCATCCTCCGGCAGAGCATAAAGTCTGTCCAGATGGTTTCGGAACACCATATTAATTGCTACCTGTGCACATACTCTTTTGCCAGCAACGTCTACTAGTGCAGTGACAGGCGTGTGGTCAGCATGTTGTTTAAGCAACACCAAAATCGCGCCCGCAGTGTCGCCCTCCGCATGTAGACACTGGCGGTATGCCTTATAGACATATCTTTCCAGTCATCACCAATCCTCCAGTAACACCTGTCTAGCCTGCCGCCATTCTTCCTTTCTCTGTGGCTGCGTCAGAAGGCATTTCTCCAAGTCCCGGAGCATGGCCTCATGGTCGAGTACATCTTTTTCGAGGTGACGTCTAACACCATAGGTAGTCTGCACACAAAGACCCCTGATCACAACCTTCATCGCTTCACAATCACATCTACTAGTTGTGGATGTTTCCCAGTTTGCTTTAATGTATTGCACCTGTCCGTCCCGGACTGCTTTGTCAAACAGGGTATCCGTTAATGCCTCTGGCCGCAGCTGCCACATCGGAACAGGGGGTAATTTCTAACCTTTATTCAAATGTATTAGGAGCGGCGACTGATCCGATATGTAGTGGGCCAAATATGCAATAGATTGTATCTTTGGGGATAGGATCTCAGATACTAAACAATAGTCCAGTCTGCTGTAAGTGTATGCTGCCGGGGTGTAACAGGAGAACTCCCTAATGGTAGGGTTCCTATGACGCCAGAGATCCTGCAACTGCAGTTTTTGCATAGTATCTAACAGCTGTCTAGTTAGGTGGGGTTTCGTGCGTTGTCACGGAGAATCCTGGTTAAGCGTACCATCCAGGACACAGTTGCAGTCTCCTGCTAATATAATCTCTGCCGTTAGATTTGGGGAGGCAGCCCGTACTACCTCGCCAAAGCAGGCTCCACTATCTACATTTGGGGCGTACACATTTATCAAGCAGTACCCGATATCTGTCCTCTGGATCTAGTACATGTTCTGTGTGTTTGAATGGGACCCCAGGTGCTATCCAGATCAGCAGCCCCCTAGCAAAGCCAGAATAGGAAGTCACGTATAACTGGCCCTCCATTGTTTTTGAAGTCTATAGATACAACTCCCCCATGTATATGTCTCCTGTAGCATTGCTATCAAGACACAATAGCGTCGGAGGTAGTCATGTACCTGGCGACGCTTAGCTAGCTGAGTCAAGCCTTGCATATTCCATGACATTAATGTGTATGCGTCTGCCATGAGTGTAACCAAGGGCATATGTCAAAGACAGTTATTCTGTACATCAGAACCAAGAGGTAAACTTTCCCAATGATTATGACAAGCAGTAGGACCCATCAATGAAGAACCAAAAAATGAACAGTCCTAAAATCCCCCCTTCCATAGGCAGTGACCCAATCCCATCCTGTGTGAACCATAACAGGTTAAAGGCCATCGGGCCCCACCTCATGTCCCAGTTAAGCAATAAAAACAGATTAGTAACTTATTGATCAATTATATATAGCATTACGTTTCATCAGAGGTCATCACCAAGCCTAACCAGGAGGCATGCCTCCAGTGGCTAGAATTGCGCATGTACCCCTGTGGGGGTATAGAGCCAACTGGCCCCTCACATTGGCATAGGAGATCGCACATTTCTTAGTAATATATACATCATTGTATAGGATTAGTCTAAGTTTGGCCAACAGCAATCATTTTCAAAAAACGCATTTCTCTTAGCTACCCATGGATTTAGTGCAGTTTCCCCTTCTCTCCCAGCACCACCTCGCCGTAGATAATTCATTCGTTCAGCAGTGTCAGGGCTGGCCATCCCCTGTAGCATCCGTAGCTGAGTCAGTATGTCTTTGCTGTTCTTCAAGTGTGCTTTGCCCGTACAATTCTTCTCCTTCCGCAGCCAGAGTGCCATCCTGTTGCACAGTAACCCTGCCTGTTGGAGCCAGTGATGAGGCTCCACTTTGCAATGGTTTCTGGGTGCACCTCCTTGCTCGCTGGCTCTCCCGAGTTCCTTTTTTTCTGTCCCCCATGCGGAAACACCATGACCACCCATTCACCTGCCTCCTGCAGGTCCATAAATTTTTTTACCTTATTGTTGTGAATGAGTTTAAGTTTTGCCGGGAACACCAAACTATAGTGTAAATTTAAATCTTGCAACTTTTTCTTGACGTCCATAAAGGATTTCTTAAGGTTCTCTACTTTAAGGGTGTAGTTTGGGAACACCAATATTTAGTGGCCGTCATAGAGTGGCTGTCCATTATTCTGCACGTCCTGTAGGATCATGTCACGGTCTCTGTAGTGGAAAAAACAAGCAATAATATCACGCAGTGGTGCACCAGGGCGAGAAGAAGGCATCAAGGCCCTCTGGGCGCGTTCAACATTGAAGAAGGGGGTATGTTCCTCCGGAGGGGAGGCTATTGTTACCAGCCAGTGTTGCAGGAATTCTTCCACATTGTGCCCTTCCACCCCCTCTGGGAAACCCACAAAGCTCAAATTGTTTCAGTGGGATCTACCCTCCATGTCCTCCGCCCTCTCCTCTAATCGCACTGCAAGCTTCTGGATGGAGGAGATAGTATCTTTCAGGGCATCCACTTCCCGGTTAAGCACGCCAATGGTGCCTTCCGCATCTATCACTTTGTTCGCCACTTCACAGGGGTCTGCCCGCAGTAGTGTAACATTCTGCCACTGTGTTGATTTTGGTGACCAGTTCAGTGCTTGTGCCCTTGATTTCATTCAGGATATCAGACATGGCTGGTTCTTGGGGGTCGCAGCTCTACGCGGCGCCCTGGGTGTCCCTCAGGGTGTTCGTGCCCATCTTGTCTTTGTCGTGGGTGACCTGTTCATAGTTAACAATCTTATTTACCTGAGACTGCCGACCTCCTTTGTCTTCGCCCATGTCTTCCAATAGTGCCAGCTACTTTTATCGAGGGACAGGATCAGCACAATAAAACTTCTCATGCCTTTCCAATAATACTCTCAAGTCACCTGGTAGCCCCCGGCAGCCTTGCTCTTCCCAGTCTCACACTTCGAGTGTTTCCCCCCGCTTAGCACACTAATCAGGTAGCTGCAGAGATCTTTTCCACTATATCCCCACCTGCCCCCAGCCAACGACACTGCCCGCATGCATGCACTGTGTTCTGTCGACACCCCAGCTGCCACTGCGATTTCGGGGTATCCTTTGCTGCCCACACAGTTAGGAGATGTTGCACAAGCTGCTCCCAAAGGCCTTCGTCATACTGTGTTCCGTGCCCAGGACTATTCACGGGTAGGGACTTTGTCAGGTCCCAACCCTCTCCCCACCAGGCTCATCCATCATCTGTGCAGCCTCCAGGGCCACTGATTAGTGTCTCCCCACACCTGGCCCTCCTTCCTTGGGCTGGCTGCTCACCGCACTGTAGGCCGCACCATACTCCGTTCCAGCCATCTCCTTCTTTTGTTGCTCACACATGTAAGTTATGGTGCATAAGTTGAGCCCAGGGGCCCTCGTCTTAGCATGGTCTAGGCCCAGCACAACTGATGGGGGTAGCCCGTCAGGACCCAGCTTGCTCCCCACCAGTCTCATCCATCATCCGCTCTTCCACTGGCTGCCGCTGAGCGTCTCCCCACACCTGGGTCTCCTTCCATGAGCTGGTCCCTAGTAGGGCCGCAACACTCCTCAGCTCCAACTCCTTGCTCGCGGACTCCTCACTGCTGTCTTTTACTGCCATCAGCCCTCCCTGCCACCTCCTCGCTCCACTTCAGCACCTTCGCAGGGGCCCAAGATGCCACCACGCACACCCTTCAATTCTGTCTTCGGGTCCGCAGCCACAGCCCGGCTCACCCAAACAGGTAACGCTGCTCCACTGTGTCACGCCTCGGCCCAGGGGAGGCCGCGACTCAAGGTTTCGCTTGGGGCACCACAGCAAGCCCCACCTGAGGACCTCTCACCTTCATATAGGCCTCACCGGGTTGCTCTGACGACCGTCCCAGCACCCTACGTACTGGGCATCATCCCCTGGTACTGTTTAGTCACTGATGGCAGGATGTTTGTGCAGGATAGATAGGATTATTTACAGGTCAGCCAGAGCTCGACAAAACACGTCTAGTCAACCATCTTGTTGGCTCCACCCTCCATCCGCGTTGGAGTGATACGCTTAAACTTCTTTGGGCCTTTAATGAGATGTGCTTCCACACACGTAGGATGCCTTTCAATGGAGACTGTGTGATGTTAGACTGTACAACTGAGTCCTGCCTTTACCTTGGACTGCTCTGATGTTGGTTTCACTGCTGGTTAGGTTCCACCTGTGTGAGAGCAGAATTAATTACTAATAAATTTGTATTAATTATTTGTGATAAGAATCTATGTGAATTAGAATAACATAGAGAAAAGCGTATGTCTTAGAAGATGTGCCCACTTGAGTGGCCATCATTGTGCGTGTAATAACCAATAATAAGGTATGTTTCTTCATGTGCAAATGTAGAAGATGTATTAACAAATTTTTATGATATATTAATGTTATGCATTTACTTAAATAATATTAGCCATTGAATAATCATGTAGTTTTGGGCCTACTTGACAAGCCTCATGCTAAATTACCTGACATTGAAAATGTTTGTAAATGTTCTGTGAAAGCATAGAATTAGCGTTATTCAGTGTTCACACGGGGATGACCAAGTGATTTGTAAATGTCTTAAACTTTCTCATGAGAACTGCCTGCTAGAACATCTTGTACTAGAAAACGCAACACTGTAGACTTGATGCGTGAGACAGCGATGTTCCCAGGACCGAACAATGGATGCACTGACTGCAGCTAGGATTGCAACAAGAAAGTTACCTGATGAGCCTGACAATGGGAACAGGAGAAGAGGAGGCAATCATTGACATGTGAAAGATGGTTTAGTTATGTTTTAGAGATATAGGTTATAGCTTATTGGTTCTACAGAAACCGTACAAGATTCTGACCAATGATGGCCTGTGATGACTTTCATGGAATTTTAACTGAGTCTGCCTGCCCTTTCTGAAACCTTTGGAGCGCTTCTTTCCCTCCCTGTTAGTGTCCTACTCATGAGAATCACAGTTCTTTGTCTTCTGCTATATTTGTGTTAATTCTGATTCTTTTAGTTTAATGTCCGTGGTTCAGTTACCTTAGAGTCCAACCGTGACTGAGTTACTCCCTTTCACTGCCAATTCCTGATGCTGACCAGACAGATGTCCACCTGACGAAGCAACTGTCTTTTGCTGACTCAATGAGGAGAGGTGTAATGATACTATTCTTTTGTGTTATATTTAGGTTTTTCTTTTAGGTACCCACCGCTATTTTGAGCCATAATTAGAGATTTTCCAAATTATCTTTTGACTAAATTGTTTTGCATGATGCCCAAACATACTATTATAATTTGAAGGTTAGTTAGGAAGCCCAAGAATGTTGACTTATTGCAATTAACAAAGAATTGATTCTATTTACCTGTAGAGTCTTTATTTATGCTGTTTCTGTTTTCCAATTAATGCTATAGTTGATTTGTACTGTAACTCTTGAGTGTTTCACTGTCAATGCTTTAGCTAAATTGAGATTCTTTAGAATATTCGGTCACCCAGTGTTGTTTGTGTATGTTTATCATTTGATTTTGCTACAATTCTACGTGATATTAGCATTGTTGATCTATGGAAATAAATATACAAAAATTATACTAAAAGGCGTGGTTATTCATTTCCAAATCGGTCATGGAACGGAAAGATTATTGACTCTAATATGAATGTTGTTTACTAATTATGTTGGACGGATTATTGTTGAACATATGACTTACAGTGGAATCACTCTAAGCATAGCCAAAAGGTCCATCAAACATTTAAGATGCCCCCTTATTAATTAAGCTATAAAAGACCAAATAAGGTCAGACTCGCTCACAGATTTTGGTAGCAAAGTCGAATGGTTAGTCTCCTTAAGAGGCCACAATAAGTTGGATGGTCATCGTAATTTCCAGAATTTGCAACAGTTGGATGGTGCTTCTCCTTATGAAGCCATTATGATCCCCCAGATCTAAAGGCTATAATTGTTCCAAGTTTTGTTAGTAGAAACGAAAGATTAAGTCTCCCTAACAGCCTACCATGACTTTCCCAAAATCTTGGAGTTTGCCAATGCTTGCTTGAGAATGTTCTCAACATTTCTAGTGAGAGTGTGAAGGAAATAGGTGTTGTGCTTGCAAAGCTTAAGCAAAGCGCAGGGGAAATGTGATGTTTTAAAGTAAATAGGGAGTTTGAGTATTCCAAATGAAGTTGTTTAAGGAGTTTGCATACTCCAAATGAAGTTGTTTAGGGAGTTTTGCGTACTCCAAAGTGTGCGTATAGGGAAGTCGTAGAACTTCATATGTGTGGCGCTTTATGCTTAAAACTTGCCCACGTGGTTGTTGTTGGTATATGGACCCGTGCGTGGTCTAAGACTCCGGAGTATTCAATAAGTGTATGAGACACTTGGTTTATGTTGTAATTTGTCTGTTTAATAGGTCAATTGGGCATGGTTGACAAACTCACAGTGAGTGTTAAAGTGAGTGATAGTTTTCAACTGAGATTTGGTGAGTCTTATGTGCACCAAGAGGATCCAATGATCAGTTGAGATTAAAATTTGCAGGTCGAATTTTGCTTGCATGTCAGAGAAACTGAGATAGAAGGAGTATCTGTCAGAGTGAAATGCTGCAGTTGAAAATTCAGCAAGGTTTCTGAAGCGATTGTGTTACTTACCTGTAGGAAACAGACAAGTTGTGTGTTGATTTTATTTAGTGCGTGCAATATTTGCATTTAGTTTGGAACGGATCTGAAATTTAGGAGTAGAAGCTGAAGGGCTTTGTCAGCCGCTGTACGTCAGTGTGACATCACTAGAGCCGTGCTGGGATAGGTCGGTTAGTGAGAAAGGTCGCAAACTAATTGGTGGACAACCGTGAAGCATAATTGGTTGAGAAGGTAGGCGAAAAAGATTTTGGGATTGAAATTTACTTCCTGATTTGATTGAAGAGGAGCGTAAAGTACGGAAATTTAGTTTTTCAAAGCAATAAAATGTGCCCTAAGGGGAGATGTGTTAATTCCAGTTAGAATAGGAGACGTTACACCGCCGTATGTTACACCGCATATATCGCATTCAAAGAACAAGGAGCTGCACCGTGTTTTTGGCTGAAACAATGGTGTAAAGAGACAGAGAAAGAAGGGAGCTTAGCGTCTCCAGGCCAAGGAACATTTAATTTGAGAACCTTATAGAATTTGAGGAGAGAATTGTATGATTCGAAACCTCCTCCAAGACCTGCACAATTTGAAGCATTAGCCATTTGAGAGTTAGTGTTTAAACAGCAACATAAATTTGAGAGGAGAATGAGAAAAAGACTTTAGCTGAGGCAAGATGGGATAGACAGCAGAGAGTTTGGAGAGCTGACCCTGTACACGGAATTGGGATGTTTCCTGCAATTACACAAGAATACAAGAGTAAGGCTAGAAAGAGTATCAAAGAGAAGGATTTGTATTTTCAGATGACAGAGAGCAGAAATGAACAGAGTCTAGAAAGTCCTTGACTTATGATGAAGAGTCAGAAAATGACAAGTTTATTTTGCAATTACCGAGAAAGCATCCCCCACCATATGCAGCACATGAGACAGGTCCAAGTACCAGTGTAGATGCTACAGTTCTGGTACCAATTGAAACTGCACCAAGACAAACACAGGTTGGCTATAATGTTCCTACTACTTCTACAATTCAGACACCTATACCGCAGAATGAGATACCAAGAATTTACCCAGATGTGCCTATTTAAGATACTGCAATGAATTTAATGATACCGACAGGTCAAGCTGCCCCCAGGAGACAGATTTTTCAAAAGCCGACATTGATTCAGATGGAGCCTACACCAAATTAAATGTCGCCAGTGCAAGCACATACAGTCTCGGGATACGCTGATATAACACGGTCACAGATAGAGATGTCTGCATTTACAAGTTAGGATACAGGAATAACATACCCTACAGATCAGAACTTTTGACTGACTCCAGATGTTGTATCAGTACTTGTTACTATTGGTCCAGTTACACCCTTGTTTGCCCAGGGAAATAATAAGAGCAGCGATCAGAGTAATCTGAATCCAAGTGGAGGGATGGAATGGTTCAATGAACATGCAGGGATGATGTCTCCCATGAAACCGACATTTGACAGTACAGGCCTGTTAATTGATTTCAGTTGTCCCAGGACTCCTCCGAATAATCAGGGGAGATCAGACATAGGTCCTAACCCAAGTTTGGTGACACCAGAGACTCCGTGTCTGACGTTACAGCAAATACCAAATGTGAATAATAACCATATCTCTTTACAAGGTTAACTGAATGGTTGGAGAAGCTGGGTAGCACACAAGGAGATTCCAGTGGAGGAAGTTCACTGAATTTGACCAGGCTTAGACTAGAGGCAGACAAATTAACTGAGGGAACAACAGGATTACACTGAATTGACTCATACCACGAAGATGAATTGCGTTATTTGTGCAAACTAATTACCAACAGAGCAGGATTAGTACATCAGAAAATAGCAGACCTGGCTGGGAAATATGACATAGAAATTGAGAAAATGAAACATTTGAAAAGAAGTTACAGATTAAAATTTGATTCAAAGGACATTGAGAACATGAGAATACCGGGAATGAAAATTCATATTAGGGAATTAATCCAGAGCATTCAAACATGGGGAGCATTAGCTAAATGGGAAGGCAGATTGGTAATGAAACGAGACAAGAAGAAAAGGGATTCTGTGAATCTTGCTGCAAAGGTGCAGCACACTGATGAGCCAGTAAAAATATTACCATTGAGAGAAATTCTGGGAGGGAATTTTATTAATGTTCCTTGGAGCAGAAGTGACATATTGTCATTTTCAAATGATTACTCTAGGTTGAGAGAGTAACCAGTGGAATGGTACCAGCAAACAGATAGATTTGTGAAACTTGCAAAATGCCTGTGGGAGGATTTGAACACCCTATTAGAGATAGTGGTTCCAGAAGAGTTATTCGTTGAATGTAAAAGATGTATAGATTGGCCGACAAGACAACCTCCACGAGATTCGGCTACAGGTGCACCATCTCCTGAAGTAATGCAATACTATTACAAGGTGATTGAATTTTTGATAATGAGAATTTCGCCCAGGAATATTGATTGGCAGAGAATAGACAGGACAGCTCAGGAAGGAAAAGAGTCCATACATGCATATTATGAGACATTGTTGCAGGCATTTATACATTACAGTGGTTCAGAAACAATTGAGCCGAAAGACATGATTCATTTTGTGTTCAGATTTGTTGAAGGATTGAGACCTAAAATTAACCAGATATTGAAGAGTCATTTGATTGGTTGGCACACAAAGCCGAGTGATGAAGTATTGCAATATGCTAAGTGCTGTACTGACAAGATTGAGTTGAAGTAAAGGAAGTTGAAAGAGAAGGCAATGGTGATGCAGATTAAAGCGGCACAATAAGGAATGCAAGGGAGTTTTCCACAGCAGGGAAACGTGTGGTTGCAGAATCAGGTGAAAGGTAGAGGTTGAGGCAGAATTGGAAATGTGAACCGCTGTCCTGATTTGAATACTGTAGTCACTCAGCATGATGTGCAGGGAATGAAAAGGATGTTACCATGTTACGCTTGTGGAGGCCTCGGACATTGGAAACCGGAGTGTCCGATGCTAGTTCAGTAACGACGATTGAAATCAATTATTTTCCAATCATGAGTGGACCAAGAATGAGGGTTCAAAATCAAAATTTTCAAAATAATGTGAATCAGGTGCAAGGTCTTCAGCCTATGCAACAAATGCAAATGCCACATTTGCAGATGCCTCAGTCGCAGCAAATGCAACCCAAAGTCCAAATGGTACCTAGGCAACAAATCCAGATACCTTAAGCCCCAATGGAACAGCAACAGATGATGCTTCCTCAGCAGGGCACAGGTCAAAGGTTTAACACAAGTAATAACACAATACATCAATACCCTTTACACAGTGAGAATGGATCGAATGATGACTGGATGAGCAAGCGTTCGGATGAGGAGGAATGTGTGTTAGCGGCTTCGTTAGAAGTAGATCATAAGAGTCCATATGTGAAAGGAAAGGTGATGGGTCACAAAGTCTCATTTTTAGTCGACACAGGAGCTTCACGCTCTACAGTGAGAAGTGAAGAAGTTCCAAATTTCTCCTTGCAGGGAAAACAGTGCAGATTGTAGGAGTTGCAAACCAGTATTTGACAAACCTGATTACAGAGCCCATTTCAGCTAAAATTGGAAATTTTAGAGGCTTACATATATTTGTAGTTTGTGACTCAAGTCTGGTTTACTTACTAGGAAGAGATTTGCTATGCAAAACGAGATGTTTAATTACTTGTTCAAATGATGGAATTGCCATTCAGAAAAATAGTGATGATGAAGATGACCAATCTGAGATAACCGATTGTGACTCAGGGAATGAAGAGTACCCTTTGATCAGTTTCTTTCCTGTTTTTACATTGCGAGATCTTCCTTCTGATTTACAGGGAACTGTTAAGATGAAAGTTTGGGATTTTTCAGGAATGGAGATTGGTTTAATCAAAGGAGTTGAGCCAGTTGAAGTTTCAGTTAAGCCAAATGTGATTTTCCCCCAGATTCCCCAGTACCACATGACGCAAGATGTTGTTGAAGGAGTTGCCCCGAAAATGGCATAATTTGTAAGGCAAGGGGTTTTAAAAGAAAATTTGCGCAGTCCATGTAACTCAACTATAATGGGATTGCAAAAGCATTGTGGATCAAATGTTTATTATCGTCTTCCAATAGGATGGTATGGCACATGTTACTTGGGGATAGTTTTCCCAAAGATTTATCAACTTGAGAACCTGAATAAGGTACTTAAAATGAATAAATTTCTCCTTGCTAGACCAAGGAGAGAATCTTATACTGGCATAATTGTTGAGATATTTGGAACAATAATTCCTTCAGTGGGAATTATCCTAAATTCTTTGAAAATTTGAAAGTTCTCTACTATTGTGGTAAACATGCTGACTAGTTTTTCAGGAGCCATTGTCCTGATGGACACGGAAATGGCTGCAGTAAGATCTATGACTCTTCAGAACTGCCTTGCATTAGACATTCTTTTAGCCAAAGAGGGTGGAGTTTGTAAAATGCTGAATTCCCTACATTGTTGCACATTTATCCCTAACAATCTGACTGATGTTAACGTTGGAAGAACCTGGAGTATGGGAAAAGGTTGGCAAATGTTTCGCTTCTGTGGGAATTTAATTGGGCAACCTAGGGAAAGGGAGAATTCTGAAAATAAGACAGATAATGTTGATTATTATAATTTGCATAATTGGGTTATGGGGAGTTTGAAGATTGTATAATATGATTAAATTGTAGAAGATGAAAAATGATCAGAGGAGGGACGAAATTGAATTGGAAAAACACTTTAGAGAAAATTCAAGGAAGAAGAGAAATGCAAAGGGTTACAGTATGACATCATTTTAGGTGAACAAAAAATGTGTCGAAAATTATGAAGGTGTGATTACATATTTTGTCTTCAAAGGAGGGATTTTGAGAGCAGAATGAATTACTAATAAATTTCTATTGATAAATATGATAAGAACCTATGTGAATTAGAATAACATAGAGAAAAGAGTATGTCTTAGAAGATGTGCCCACTTGAGTGGCCACCATTGTGTGTGTAGTAACCAATAATAAATTCATAATTGTATGTTTCTTGATGTACAAATGTAGAAGATGTATTAACAAATTATAATGATATATTGATGTTATGTATTTACCTAAATAATATTAGCTATTGATTAATCATGTAGTTTTGGGCCTACTTGGCAAGCCTCATGCTAAATTAACTGACATAGAAAATGTAAATGTTCTGCGAAAGCAGAGAATTAACATTATTCAGTGCTCACACGGGGATGACCAAGCTACTTGTAAATGTCTTAAACTTTCTCATGAGAACAGCCTGCTAGAATGTCTTGTAATAGAAAACGCAACATTGTAGACTTGATGCATGAGACAGCGATGTTCCCAGGTCTGAATAATCGATGCACTGACTGCAGCTAGAATTGCAACAAGAAAGTTACCTGATGAGCCTGACGATGGGAACAGGAGAAGAGGAGCCAATCATCGACATGTGAAAGACGGTTTAGTTATATTTTAGAGATATAGGTTACAGCTTATTGGTTCTACTGTAAACATACGAGATTCTGACCAATTATGGCGTGAGAAGACTTTCATAGTAGTTTAACTTAGTATGTCTGCCCTTAGGTAGGGGACACTCTTTTTCTGAAACCTTTGGAGTGAT
This sequence comes from Pleurodeles waltl, assembly GCF_031143425.1. NCBI lineage: Eukaryota > Metazoa > Chordata > Amphibia > Caudata > Salamandridae > Pleurodeles > Pleurodeles waltl. Next base: position 484,216,230 of record NC_090446.1, read on the forward strand.
TCTTTCTTCCCCTGTTAATGCCCTATTTATGGAGAATTGCAGTGTTATGCCTTCTGCTATATTTGTGTTAATGCTGATTATTTTAGCTCAATTTCTCATTGTTCAGTTAACTTAGAGTCCAACCTTGACTGAGCCACCCCCTTTCACTGCCCATTCCTGATGTTGACCAGACTGATGTCCACCTGACGAAGAAACTGTCTTTTGCTGACTCATTGAGGAGAGATAAAATGATGCTATTCTTTTGTTCTATATTAGTGTTTTTCTTTCAGGTACCAACTGCTATTTTGATAGAGCCATAATTAGAGATTTTCCAAATTATCTTTTAACTAAATTGTTTTGCATGAAGCCCAAACATGCTATTCTAATTTGAAGGTTAATTAGGAAGCCCAAGAATGTTGACTTATTGCAATTAATTGATTCTAGTCACCTGTTGAGTCTAGATGTATAGTGTTTCTGTTTTCCAATTAATGCTGTTGTTGATTTGTGCTGTAACTCTTGAGTGTTTAACTGTCAATGCTTTAGCAAAATTGAGATTCCTTAGAAGATTCGGTCAACCAGTGCTATTTGTGTATGTTTATCATTTGGTTTTGTGACTAATCTATGTGATATTAGCATTGTTAATCTAGGGAAATAAATATACAAAGATTATACTAAAGGGCGTGGTTATTCATGGCCAAATGGGCCAATGGTGCATAAAGATTATTGACTCTAAGATGAATGTTGTTTACGGATTATGTTGGATGGATTACTGTTAAAAATATGACTTACAGTGGAATCACTCTAAGCGTAGTCAAAAGGTCCATCGAACCTCTAACGTATCCACTTATTAATTAAACTATAAAAGACCAAATAAGGTCAGATGCGCTCACACCTGCTTCAGGAGGGAGAGTATGTACCAATTGGATAAAATGGTAAACAGCACAACCAGACTTGAGTAATTTAGACAGATTGTATAGCAAGGAATTCAAAACACAATATTGGACTCATTTTTGAACCAGAAAGAACATTCATGGATTTGCGTTCTGATCTGAATTTAAAACTATAATCAATTGGAACGCATACAGGATCTACAGTGACATTTTCTCTTGCAGTCGTGAAATGCTACATCTTTAGGTACAACCAACCTTGCGTCTTAGTTGTGTTGAGCTTTTGTGGTGATATGAGTCATTACAGCTATCTGGACTATGAGCGCTTTAAATCAATATGCAAAATTAGTAGAAATACTTGTTAAATGCTATCAAACGGTGAAGAACAGGTATTGATCTCTGCATGCACATAACAAAAAGAAGTTAATAACAATTTCACATCAGAATAAGTGCTACTTCTTAAAAAAGATCTCATCCAATATTGCAGCCTGCTTTGCCTCAAACGATCTTTATATTGCCAACATTCCACGTGTATTGATTACCTGCACTCATCAACTTTTCATCTCCTTTTCTAAACTGCCTCTTCGCTGAAGGATGATGAAAATCATAATATGGTTCTAAATAGTTATCTTGAAAAAGATGATTACTTCTCAGCGTTCTCATATGAAAGCCGACTTCTTTATCATTACATTTATTTCCTTAGTAGCGGCATTATTAAACAGGGCTCCTTCTGATAAATCATATGAGTGTTTTAACATCTAGCACCAGACCTGACACCTCAAGTCCTTTTCGGTCATAAACATTAGGAAACCACAGCAACCAGCACGTGCAGTTACTGAATACAGTGCTGCACCAACTGCTCTGACCAATGGTCATTCGCATGTGCTTCTGACGGTTCTGCAACGAACAGATCTCGGTGTGCAGTTGAGCTTTTGCTATTTATTTCTATAATCATAAGTTTTGTGGCTTGGGAAGAATCTTTTGTCTGGCTGCACCCAAAGACCATTGGGTTATAGAGTCCACATTTTTGATACGGGTAACCATTGGGGGTGGTGTAAGGACTTGCGTACACCTTTTTAAGGTTTGGATGCTTTTATTGCACTAAATGCGATGACATAAAAAAACGATCATTTAAAACCCAATAAAGTATGCTATCAGAGCTATCTAAATTGTGTGAAAAGGCGAATTAGATGGCATTTTTGAAACAATCTCCGGCAGTATTATTTTGATCCATTTGACAAGGGAGAGTTTATTGTCCGAATCAGCACATTGTGCTACATATTATGTGGCATAACACACACTAAATGCAATGCTTATTACCTCACAAAATGTATATCGATAAGTACGAAAAGTTAAAAGCACATCATTAAAAACCAACACATATTCTAAACCAATAAATAACATTAGATTCATAAACATTTCATTCATACAGTTAATGGTAATGTGATATGTAATGTCATCTACAAGATTTTGACAACATTTGTAATTGTCATTTGTTCCATCAAGGATGCGGTCAGGACCACTACATCTGATGTGCGATTGACGGTTTACATGCCTGTTGCTGTCAGCTGTGAATTGCAGACCTAACCATTTCACTGTTCATAGGCTTTAATTCATAACCACAATTTAACTGTGATCTTTTGACTTAAGCAATGTCAGTGAAAATAAATGGGGCCATTCAGCAACTGTACTAACAAAGGCTCATTGACATTCTCATTACTACAGTGCAGGGGTAGAATTTTGATTTATTACCACAGTAGAGAAAAGTTGTCATGAGAATAGCACTGTTTAACCCTTCGCAGACTGCATATTGCACCTACTTCACAGATTGAAGCAACCATCCTAACGATTGTAAGGCCTTTCAATGTGATTTTATTTTAATGCCCAAATGTTCAAAAAAATTCAAATCTCAAATTTTTACCCTGGTTTTCTTTAAGTGTCTTTTTTTAAAAATAGGTACATGCGTGAAAATAATGCCAGGCTTATGCACTAAACGCTTATGTGCAGAGTGTCATGCTAAATTTTGTGCCCTTGTTGAGGAATGCGAGGGACATCATGACCCTCTAGTGAGCCATGGCCCCACAACACACTCAATGACGGCAATAAATAGGATATTAAACTGTGTACGTCTACATATATAATATATATATAGTATGTGTGTTTTTTCTCTCAAATAATTTTACAAATTGGGCAGCATAACATTTTTTGCAGGTTGGGAAGCATTACAGGAGAACATTTTTAAATGTAACACGTTTTATTTTTAACTTTGCATTGCTTACAGATTATCGAGGCATATCATTACTCATTTTAAGCTCTCATGATTGTATTGGAAATAGAGAATGCCACGGAACCGACCGAGTCACTTTATTTTCCAGGTACCTGTCGGAGTCACCCAGGAAACTCCGAACCACGTGTGCTCCCATGATTGCAGCAACTTTAGCATGAAAGGATACCGATTTTCATCCACGTGGGTCACTTCTCTCAAAGCAGTTTAGCATCTCCCTGCCCTCGGCATTAACTCTGGCCCTGTATGTATCTCAGCACATTCCCAGGTGATTAAGGGATCTCTCACATAAGTGACTATGTAAGAACCCCCTGTATGCTCTAGGGAGTGGGGTGATCTGTGTCAGATTCATAGTTTCCGGATAACCGTGCACTACATGATACTTTCAATTTACATTCGTTTTAGTTGCATTCATCAAAATCTAGCATCAACCAGGCCCTTGTGAGCCTACATTGGACACTGCCATCAAGGAGTGCCACTGCAACGCCGTCAGCGCTAGAAGTTCTGCTTCACAAACCTCTGGTACCTGCATGACTGAGAAATGCCCATTTCTAGACAAAGCTTACAGAAGGCAATTTGTCTCTTCGCTGCAGGTAACTTTCACAAGGGCTAATCACAGGATAGCACCATACACCAAGCATGATTATCGTGCAGATGCCTTTGTGATTGGGTTTTAATCACTTCATTGCCAAATAATCTATCCTACCCACTGCTCTCATTGGGCTGGGCTCGGTTGAGGCGTGGTCAGTCTCTGGTATTTCCAAAGGAGGCTCCAGGTCATGAGGCAGCTTTCAGGGCTGAATTGTCTGCCATCATCCCTCCCTGAAATCCCTCATGGCTGCATTTCGTTCATAACCACATACTTGTGCCTGCAACCGGTTGAGAGACCTACTTGCTTATCTGACACAAAGCAACACTTTTTTGCAGGTAGGTTGTTCTGCCAAGACGGAAAGACTTGCCACACGTAGGCAGTACCACTTTACAAGTACATGCACATAGCAGCCGTGGCTGGTGTGTGGTAAGTGATAGACTGGTCCTCACCAATCAGAAGAGGCAAAGCGGAAGATTTGGGCAACAGAGCAGCTTAGCTAAAGGCTGGCCGCTGCATATTAAGAGACACACAAGATTTTCTGGGTGCTGGTGTGTAACTGCATGCACGAGAGTGTGTTCCCCTCACTCTTGATATAAGAATAAGGTAAATTACGTCTGGTGCAGGGCGTCATCTATTTTTCAAAGCTCTTGATTTTGCCTATCACCAGGCACTGACTCTTGTGGTCCAATGGGTGTAGTGACGTAGTCACAAATCATATGAGAGATTTTAAAGAACATGAGGCCAGCAGAGTCAAAGGTGGGAGGAACTGCAATTTGTAGGCTGCATATGGGTGTTGCCGCCTCCCTTCATTATGTATTTCTCACTGATTGGATGGAAGCCTGGAGCTTCAGCGCTGGATCCAGGCACCACCAAGTGCCTTGCCGGATACTGCTGTTGGCTAGTGCTGCTGGCTTTCCCAGAGGCCTGCCTGATAGGTGGAGAGGGAGGCTGTGGCGGGGGTGCCCCCTGCCCCTAGGGAGAGCACTCAAGAACTGGCCACAGGCGGATCTTCGGCATGACCCGCTGACCATGCAGGACCCTGTCGATGGATGCTCACTGACCAGGCTGAGACTGGGCCATGACTGCATATTCTAACTATAAATTGCCTGTGTTTCCACTGTATTGCAGCCATTCAGGATACCTCAGAAGGGCCTCCAGCGTGGAGAGGAGGAGAGGGAAGGTTCCTGAACCTGCGACAGCACAGGGAACCATGTCGTCTGGCTGTCTGGCCCTAGGATTGGTGGCCTATGCATGGAAGCTGTTAACGGCCGTGGCCCTTTGAAAATGAAGAGAGGACACTGCGCCTGGGCATTGCATTGGATGGCCATTTGAAGCCTAGGTCTGTCCATGCACCCCTCTCTTTTACTGGGGTGAGGAGAACCCCAACATTTTGCCCGCATATTGAACCAGTCACTTCTTCCTGCCTGGATTGACACACTGGGCGACCCCCATCCTCCACTGGAATGGGGAAGCATGACCCTATGCAACCCAAACTCTCATTTTCATCTAGGTAGCCCCTGAGGCTTCGGAGATGGCCTTGGAGGTCCAGCATCATGACAGCACTGAGTGGCTATCAACCCCCCTAACCTAGACCAGATCATCAAAACCATGTTTGCAGACCTTAAACAGGGCCTCCAAGTTATTGGCGTGACAATTAACATCATCATCAACAGGCTGGACAACATGAAAGAAATATAGGACAAGGATGGTGTAGGCAACTTGATCGTCCTGAAACTAGTTTTGGAAGTTGAAAATGCCCACACTGCCACCAACAAAAATTTGCTTCGGATAGAAAAAATACTCATGTTAATAAGGAACAAAAACAAAGACATAGAAGTCAGATGTCAGTGAAATAATGCTTGCATAATTAGCCCTGTGGAGTCTACGTTGAAAATATGCTCTGTTACTTTTTTGGAGACCACCTATCACTACTTTTTGCGGTTAGGAGGGCGCAACGTTCACTGGGTCCTTTTCTACCTCTGGGGGCTCCAGCACAACCGATAATTGCCTGATTGCTAAATTATAAGGACAGGGATATAATTCTACACCTAGCTAGAGACCGCTAGGAGGTACATTACCAAGAGAATCTAATTTCACTGTTCGCGGCCTTCCCCCATCCTGCCCAGGCTATCGGCTGCAAATTTTTTCCTATTAAGCACCTCCTTCGAAAGGCTGCGATACCATACTCTCTTACTTACTTACCTGGCTAAGCAACGGGTCCCTTTTGAATGGTAATCTCCACTTCTTTAATGATCCCAAGGATTTGCTGAGGTTCTCACTCAGGCTTGTGACTTCCCAAGGAACACGCTCGGCCCTGATAGAGGAAACCTAGGCTGGTGATGTTGATAATGTTGAATGAATGTTTTTCTTACACGCCACTGCTGACATTTGAGACATTGTTGTTTTGACTTTCATCTGTCATCCTGTCATTATATCTGTTATGTTATGTTATGTTATTTTTATTTGTACCGCGCACAGCTGCCCCAGCAAAGGGGCGTCCCGGCGCTTTGAGAAGGTAAAAACAACACAGCACTAAAAGCGGGCAAAAGAAGACAAAACACAACAGATAAGCTTAGACAAATAAAAAGGTCTTAATAGCCCGCCTAAACTGAAGGAGCTCATCAATGGCCCGGATTTGTGGAGGAAGAGAATTCCACCAACTCGCTGCCAGGACTCGAAAAGAGCACCCCCCCAATTCTGCTCAGCTTAAAGCGCGGAACCACTGCTAAGTTCTGGCCTAACGATCTAAGAGTGCGAGAGGGAACATAAGGAATCAGCAATTTCTCCATAATTTGCGGGGAAGTACCCTTTAAGATTTTAAATGCAAAACAGAGAACCTTAAATCTAATCCTCTGCTGCACAGGGAGCCATTGGAGAGAGCGCAGAGTATTGGACACCGAACATCGCCTGGGGAGACCAGTCACGAGTCGGGCCGCAGCGTTTTGAACCCGCTGGAGCCGCCGAAATTCTGACTGGTTTATCCCCGCCAGTAGGGAGTTGGCATAGTCCAACCTAGACAGCACTGATGCTTGAACCACCAGCTGTCTTGTAGGTGCATCAAAGAATTTGAGGATTGGTCGAAGTCCTCTGATGATGCCATAGCAAGAAGCCGCCACCTTCTTGGTATGACAGATGAAACTCAGAGAAGAATCAAACCATACCCCCAAGTTTTTTATCTCTGCCGCTGGGAGGGGAGTCACACCCAACTCCGAAGGCCACCATTTATCATCCCACAAAACCACCTGTTTACCAACCACCATAATCTCCGTCTTTTTGGTGTTTAACTGGAGACAGTTGGATTTCATCCAGTTAGCCACTTCCCGCAGACCATCACAAAACCTGGGAGCCTCCAGGTCTGAGTCCCCACTCAGTGTGACCGCCAGCTGCGTATCATCTGCGTAGGATACCATGGTTAGGCCCCACCGGTTGACGACCGCAGCCAACGGTCTCACATACAGATTGAAAAGGGTGGGACTCAGTGAAGACCCCTGTGGGACTCCCTGGTCTAACGGGTAGAGTGACGACTTACCGGGCGGGATCGCCACCTGGAATGAACTATCCATAAGGAAGGAACGAAACCAGTGCAAGGCGGAGCCAGAAACGCCCACCTCCTCAAGACGCCGAATCAGAATTCCGTGCGAGACCGTGTCGAAGGCGGCACTAAGATCTAATAACAACAGTGCCGCCGTCCGACCGGAATCCATCACGGAGCGCAGATGCTCGACCATCGAGAGGAGGGCCGTCTCCGTACTATGACCCGCGCGGAACCCGTTCTGGGTAGGATCAAGAATGTTAAACCTACCAAGGTGGTCTGTAAGAGTGGCATTCACATGGGCCTCTGCTATTTTCGTGGCCCAAGGAAGAAGGGAGATAGGGCGGTAGCTTTCAGGTTTAAGGGGGTCAAGGGTCGCCTTCTTCAGAATTCCCTAGTTTCAGCATGGTTGGCTGAGGAGGGCCCATCAGCTCATGTTGATCTTCTACTTAAACTTACATCCTTGAATGCCTTGGGGTCACGGTGCCTTGGAATGTTGAATCCTTTGCACTCGGCCACCCAGCCTATTACCATTACTGGGGTCTTTGGGAGGATTACTGCCCCCCCGACCCCTGAAGGATGTACTCCTCTGTTACTTGTGCCTGGATGTTGGTTGGGGAGGGAAGGCATGGGAGAGGAAGGTTCAACTAGTTGAGATAGTCGAAGTGGGATAGGGGAGTAAGACTGTTGTCATTTTCTTTCTGGTTATGTTATGACAGAGCATCTTTCTTGACCTTACCCCATCAGTAACTCTTCTTTGCCCACCCACACTTTGATGCCCCTGCTAAATTCTTTGGCAGCTCATGCTGCAGTATCACCTGCAATGACCACTTTGCAATGCCTTACCTGGAACATCCGAGGGCTAAATGACCAGCGCAAAGCTTGTCTAACCATCGCCTATCTTTGCAGACATTGTGTTGACATTTGCTAACTCCAAGAACTGCATCTTACCAACAGCTCCATATGCTGCCTACGCACCATATAGCCCGTGGAGATGCATGTGGCTGTGTACTCTAACTACACATGTGTATCTATACTTTTTCGGAAAGGCCTTCAGTGGTGCAAGCTAGCATCTCTGAGTGACACTCAAGGCAAATCTGGCATTGTCCATGGTACACTGCAGGGTCAACCATTCACACTGGCTTCCGTGCATGGTTCCACCATCAATTGTTTTTATTTTATTGTGGGAAACTGTTGTGGAGTGGCGATTTCCATGTGGCATTGGTCTTTGGGACCAATCTAGCAACACCATATGCCCACATCCTGGAGCAGCTGACCACCTCAGTCTCCGCATGTGGGAATATGAGATGGTGGATGTGCAGTAACCTAGTCACCCCAAGCACACAAAGGTACATGCATCAGCACTTCAGACAACACTTAATTTAGAATTGGTTACTGGCTTGTCATGAGGGACGCAGTCCTCTGCACCAAAGCAGTCACTCACCTCCCTCTCTGACCATGGCCCGATGCTGCTGGAGATTGCTCTCTGTTAGAAATGGAGTCCCTAGTTGGCATTGGTTTGCACCATGTCCAGGTAGAGACCCTCACTCTAGTCAGGGTAAGGGAGTCACACAGTCAAGATAACCCCTGCTAACCGGCTTGGTAGCTTAGCACAAACAGTCAGGCTTATCTCAGGAGCAATGTGTAAAGTATTTGTACACACACACACACACAGAGTAATACACTGAAAACACTACAAAAGCACTCCACACCAATTTAGCAAACTAGCCAATATTTATTAGAGTAAAATAAGACCAAAACAACAAAACTCCAACATACACAAGCAAAGTTAAAAAATGTATTGGATTAAATCTTCAATCAATTAATCAATCAATCCCAAAAAATTATAGAGCACGCTACTCACCCATGAGGGTCTCAAGGGCCTTGGAGGGGTCAAGGGGGGGCAGAGAGGGTCACTGTTCGAACATCCATGTCTTGAGGTTCATTCTGAAGAGCAGGAGGTCTTTGGTTTTGCGGAGGTTGGTGGGGAGGGAGTTCCAGGTTTTGGGGGTGAGGTAGGAGAAGGACCTACCTCCTGTGGTGGTGCGTTGGATGCGGGGGACTGTGGCTAGGGCGAAGTCGGCTGATGGGAGTGTGGAAGTTCACTCTGTCATTGAGGTAGGTTGGGCCGGTGTTGTGGAGGGACTTGTGTGCGTGGATGAGGATTTTGAATGTGATTCTCTTGTCTATGGGGAGCCAGTGAAGGGATTTGAGGTGTGGAGAGATTCGTTCATGGCGGGGGAGGCCAAGGACGAGGCGTGCAGCTGTGTTCTGGATTCTCTGGAGTTTGCGTTTGAGTTTGAGTGTGGTGCCGGCGTAGAGGGCGTTACGTAGTCTAGTCTGCTGCTGATGAGTGCAAGGGTGACTGTCTTCCTGGTCTCTGGGGGAAGCCATTTGAAGGATTTTTTTAGAGTGGCTAGTGTGTGGAAGCAGGAGGAGGTTAGAGCATTGATTTGCTGTGTCATGGAGAGGGAGGGGTCCAGGATGATGCCAAGGTTGCGTGCGTGGTTTGCAGGGGTGGGTGCGGGGCCTAGGGCGGTGGGCCACCAGGAGTCGTCCCATATGGTTTTATTGGGGCCGAAGATGATGATCTCGGTTTTGTTGGAGTTAAGCTTGAGGTGGTTAGCTGTCAACCAGTTGGTGGTGTCGAGGAGAGCAGCGTGTAGGTTGGTTTTGGCGGTGGTGGGGTTGCGGGTGAGGGAGAGGATGAGTTATGTGTCATCTACGTAGGAGAGAATAGTGATTCCGTGTGATCGGAGGATGTTGGCTAAGGGATCATGTAAATGTTGAAGAGTGTGGGGCTGAGGGAGGACCCTTGGGGGACTCCGCAGAGGATCTTGGTAGCGGTGGAGTGGAAAGGTGGAAGGCGGACTCTCTAGGGAAGGAGGTGAGCCAGTCTAGGGCTTTGTGGCAAATTTCTATGTTGTGGAGCCGTGTGTGGAGTGTGTGGTGGCAGACAGTGTCAAAGGCTGCGGAGAGGTCTAGGAGGATGAGTGCGAAGGTCTCGCCTTTGTCGACTTTGGTACTGATGTCGTCAGTGCATGCGATGAGGGCGGTTTCCATGCTGTGGTTCTTGCGGAACCCGGATTGTGAGGGGTCAAGAGTGATGTTTTCTTCGTGGAAGTGGGATAGGCGGGCGTTGATTAGTTTCTCAGCAACCTTGGTGGGGAAAGGGAGGAGGGAGATGGGGCGATAGTTGGAGAGGGTCTCTGGGTCGGCTTTGTTTTTTTTTAGGAGAGCGGTGATTTCCACTTGCTTCCAGGGGTCCGGGTAGGTGGCGGAGTCGAAAGAAGATTTGATTATGTCGCGGTGTGTGGGGGCGATGGTTGGGATGGCTTTGTTGTAGATGCGATGTGGACAGGGGTCAGAGGGGAATCCGGAGTGGATGGAGTTCATGGTTTTATACTAAATCTTAGTATAGTCCTTAGAAACACAATAGCTCCAACGGGGGCTATAACCCTGTCTTGATGGAATCACCTCAAGCAGTCCAACGCCACTTGTGAGGGAGTGCAGGCCGGTCACAAAGTTGCACATATCCCGGGTACAGTACCTTTGAACATGACGAGGAACCTTGGACGTTGCATGGAGTCGGGAAGGTGAGGCGGCGCTGGATCTATTGTGGCATTGCTTCTTTATGAGAAACATCCTCAACATCGACTCCGGAAGAACGATGCCATGAACAATGCAATCATAACCATGCTTGCCGGAGGAACAATGACTGCCTTTTTCCTCTGCCTTAACCACGCATGTGATGAACAACGCATTTGCGTGGTTAAGGTAGAGAAAAAGGCAGAGTGGATCAGGAGAGGATGCAGTGAGGTAAGTGAGGTTGGGGGATAGCTTTTAGAGGTGAGGTAGATTAAGGGCTTGGGGCAGGGTGAGGGGTTTGAGTAGTTTTGTTTTTGGGGGTGGGGTGGAGGGGTCTGGGTAGTTTTTGTTTTAGGGGTGGGGGGTCAGGTAGTTTTGTTTTTAGGGGCGGAGTGGGGCATCGGGGTAGTTTGTTTTTTAGGTGTGGGAGGTGGGGGATCAGGGTAGTTTTTTTTAGGGGTGGGGTCGTTTTGGGGTGGGGGTCAGGTAGTTTTGTTTTTAGGGGCAGGGTGGGGAGATTGGGGTAGTTTGTTTTTAGGGGCGAGGGTCGGGGTTGTTTTGTTTTTAGGGGTGAGGGGATCGGGGTAGTTTGGTTTTTGGGAGCCAGGTGGGGTAGTTTTGTTTTTGGGGGTGGGGTAGTTTTGTTTTTGGGGGGTTGGGGGTCGGGCAGTTTAGTTTTTAGGGTCGGGTAGTTTTTTATTTTGGGGTGGGGTGGGGGATTGGTAGTTTTGTTTTAGGGGTGGGGTGGGGTAGTTTTGTTATTAGGGGCGGGGTTGGGGTAGTTTGGTATTTAGGACCGAGGGTGAGTGGAGTAGATTGGTTTTTAGGGGCAGGGTGGTTTGGGCCTGGCAAGTGGCTGCACCTGCCAGGTTAACATGGCAATTTAAAACTGCACACACAGACACTGCAGTGAAAGTCTGGGGCATGTTTACAGGGCTAGTCATGTGGGTGGCACAATCAGTGCTGCAAGCCCACTAGTAGCATTTGGTTTACAGGCCCTGGGCACATATAGGTGGTCATTACAACCCTGGCGGTCGTTGTTAAAGCGGCGGTAAAACCGCCAACAGGCCAGCTTAAAAAATTTTGGAATCATGACCGTGGCGGAAACCGCCAACATAGACAGCCACTTTAACACTCCAACGGCCAAGGCGGTACAAACAAACACCTCAACGGTAACCGCCAACAGACAGGCGGAAGACAATGTACCGCCCACAGAATTACAACAGTCCAATCCGCCACCTTTTCCGGGGCGGATTCACCTCAAACAAAAACACGGCGGAAACAGGACTTGGAAGGGAAAACGCTCACCTCTACACACCCCACGAGGAACCAGGACGCCATGGAACCGGAACTTCAGATTCTCCCTGCCTTTGTCTTCCTGCTCCTCTACCAGGAGCACGAACGCCGGCGGCGAAGACCACGGTGAGTACTGCACCTACGACACAGGGGAGGGGGGAGGGAAAAGAGAGTGACACTCACACGCAACACCTCCACCCCCACCCTCACCCACTACAACACACACACTAATACATCATGATACATTACAGTTACACCCCCAACCCCCCTGGAAGAATGCAAGGACAAAAGGAAATGAGTCGAATGATTGTAATATATTCAAAGACATGAATCAAAAATATTTTTCATATATAAAGATATTCACACTATAAACAAATATATACACCAAGAATACAAGTCCAAGGGATTCCACCATCATAGTACGTGGACCACTGGGCCCAAAATGCATAGGCAAGGCATACACAAGATAACCAAACAAGACGGAGAGAACACTGCTGGGGCATCAGATAGAAATAAAACAGGCACCTCAGGGGGAAGGGAAGGGGGGGCACCTCAGCCGGATGAGTGCACAACGCCAGATCCACGAGGGGGCTCCATGACCATTGATGTATCATGGGGAGTGCAAAGCCACAGTCTCTCAAGTCTCTACAGTGGGTGGGTTGCCCACTGCTTTATCCAGGGGAGTGCAAAGCCACAGTCTCTCAAGTCTCTACAGTGGGTGGTTTGCCCACTGTTGCATCCTGGGGAGTGCAAAGCCACAGTCTCTCAAGTCTCTACAGTGGGTGGTTTGCCCACTGCTGCATCCTGGGGAGTGCAAAGCCACAGTCTCTCAAGTCTCTACAGTGGGTGGGTTGCCCACTGCTTTATCCTGGGGAGTGCAAAGCCACATTCTCTCAAGTGGATAACAGTCTCCACTGGTTCTGGAGGGGGCTTTGTGCCCAGAGTGCTTCATCCTGCAAAGGACAGAGGTAGTGGATGTCATTCTCCACTAGTTCTGGAGGGGGCTTTGTGCCCAGAGTGCTTCATCCTGCGAAGGACAGAGGTAGTGGATGTATCTCTCCACTGGTTCTGGAGGGGGCTTTGTGCCCAGAGTGCTTCATCCTGTCAAAGACAGAGGTAGTGGATGTCATTCTCCATTGGTTCTGGAGGGGGCTTTGTGCCCAGAGTGCTTCATCCTGCCAAGGACAGAGGTAGTGGATGTAGCTCTCCACTGGTTCTGAAGGGGGCTTTGTGCCCAGAGTGCTTCATCCTGCCAAGGACAGAGGTAGTGAATGTCATTCTGCACTGGTTCTGGAGGGGGCTTTGTGCCCAGAGTGCTTCATCCTGCCAATGACAGAGGTAGTGGATGTATCTCTCCACTGGTTCTGGAGGGGTCTTTGTGCCCAGAGTGCTTCATCCTGCCAAGGACAGAGGTAGTGGATATCATTCTCCACTGGTTCTGGAGGGAGCTTTGTGCCCAGAATGCTTCATCCTGCTTGTGGCGGCCTCAGTAGCGTCAGAATCTTTGGCGCTCAGTGGCCTGCGGTGCCGTTGGCGGCGGTGTCCTGTTCAGCGGTGCCGTTGGCGGCGGTGTCCTGTTCAGCGGTGCTGGTGGCGGCGGTGTCCTTGGCAGCGGTGCTGGTGACGGCGGTGCCCTGTACAGCGGTGCTGGTGGCAGCGGTGTCCTTGGCACCGGTGCTGGTGGCGGCGGTGTCCTTGGCAGCGGTGCTGGTGGTGGCGGTGTCCTGTTCAGCGGTGCTGGTGGCGGCGGTGTTTTTGGCAGCGGTGCTGGTGGCGGCGGAGTCCTTGGCAGCGGTGCTGGTGACGGTCTTGTCCGCCGTGCAGGTTTTCCCAGACTTGCTACTTTTATTGTGCCCCTTCCCCACCTTGGATGGTGGCACAGCTGGATCCACACTCCCACCTGTACCCCTGGGAGCAGCTTTGTTTGAAGATTTTTTTCCTCTTTCCCGCCGGGCAATGCCCAACTTTTGGTGTTTTTGATGTGGGGGACTGTCCATGCTCTGGCTCCTTGGCACACTGGCTGCCCTGCTGCCTGGCACACTCCAGAAGCCGGTCACTACGGGCACACTGCTCCCATCGATGTTGTCGCTGAGGCGCTGGGTGGAGAGGCGGGCCCTAGGAGACTGAAGGGGTGGGGGAGGTGAGGGGAAGAGGTCAAAGTTGGACAGGAAAAGTTTTTGGGACACACTGAGACGGGTAGATGGAGGGGGTTTGGGAGTGGAGGAAGAGGTAGTGGTTGTAGGAGGTGTACGTTTGGTGACTTTGGGTGAAGGTGCATGGGCTGGAGGCTGTCGTGAGGTGGATGGCTGTTGGGTGGTTGTGTGGCTGTGTTTGTGTACCTTGGGAGGTGGGCTCACAGACACACTGGGAGAGGACACAGGGGATGTGTGAATGGTAGTGGGGGTGGTGACTGCACGTGAGCGGGGTGTGATGGTGGGTGTGCTGGTGATGGAGGTAGTGGCTGAGGATGTAGTGCATGCAGCTGTGAGTGGAGACGAGACTGGGAGGGAGGAGGGAGACGAGGAAGAGGGGGACACAGTGGAGGCAGTGGCTGTTGGTATGTCTGTATGTGTATGATGCTTGTGTGAGTGCCTGTGGGATGTGTGGTGCTTATGTTTGCCTGAGCTTCCCTTGTGTGTTGAGGTGTGTGCATGCTGGTCTGAGGGTGTGCTTGGGAGAGGCTGAGGTACAGGGGTTTGGGTCTGGGTGGAGGAAGTTGGAATGGGGAGGGTAGAGACAGGGACAATGGCTGCCATCAGTGCTGAGGCCAGAGTCTGAAAAGCTCGCTGATGGGCTGCCTGACCAGAATGAATGCCCTCCAGGTATGCATTGGTTTGTTGCAACTGCCTCTCTACACCTGGATGGCATTCAAAATGGTAGACTGCCCAACAGTGAGGGACCTGAGGAGGTCAATGACTTCCTCTCTGAGGGCAGCAGGGATAATAGGGGCAGGGGCTGAGGTGCCTGGGGCGAAGGAGATGTCCACCCTCCTGGGTGAGCGGCCACGGGCAAACGCTGAGGGGCTGCTGGGAGGGCGGTGCTGGTAGGGGGGGTGGCGGCTGTACCTGTAGATGCGGGGGGCACAGAGGGGCCCGTCACCGCAAGGGAACTCCCATCAGAGGAGGAGTCTGTATCGCTGGTCTCAGCTCCTGTCCCAGCCGTGGAGCTCCCCTCGCCCTCCGTCCCACTGGTGGCTTCTGACTCCATTGACTCTCCCTCCAGGGCCATGTGGGATGCAGCTTCTTCCTGCTCCGGTGCCACTGCTCCTCTGCCTGATGATGCTAATGCACACAAGCACAGGGAGACCACAAAAAGGGGGGGGAAAACAGAAGACAGACATGTTGAGCGCATGCAATACCGCTACCATTGGTGGACACTACAGACACAGAAGCCCCCTGCACTACGCTGTGCACTTGGAGTTCCCTAATCAATCCCAGGGACATGGTTTACAAGGCTATGCCCGATTGCTGCACACATGGATGTCACAGGAGCCTGACTAGGTGTAGTTGGCTCTGTACACAGGTGGGGTGGGGTGCCACAGGACCTGCCTTAAGAAGGGACCCTGCCTACTAAACTCGCCCTGGCCTAGGGGAACCCACAGCCCACCTCCCCCACTCAGACACCTCCACTGCGCGCTGAATCAGCTGAATGAGAGTGTGCTCACCCCCTTGTGGCTGCTGTGATGCCCTCAAGCACCCATCCAACTCCGGGTACGCCACTGCCAGGATCCAGAACATCAGGGGGGTCATGGTGCGATGGGCACCCCTCCCACGTTGGGAGGCCATCCCCAGCTGGGCCTCCGCCGTCTTCTTGCTCCAGCTACGAATGTACTCCCATCTTTTCCAGCAGTGGGAGCTCTGTCTGTGGTAGACCCCCAGGGTCCAGACTTCCTTGGCACGCCAAATATCCTTCTTCTGGGGTGCGCTGACCTACACGAATAGTACAGGGGAAAAGGAGAAGATATAAGCGCCTGCAACGTCACAGTCATTGGCCCGCATCCCTACCCTTGCCATGTCGCACATGCACTCACCGTCGTTTCAAGCACGCCTCATTCTCCCCCCCACATTTTTCATCCACACCACTCCAAACAGCCATTGCCCATACAGCATGCACAGAGTGTACTCACCTGTTTGTCTGGAGGACCGTAGAGTACCGTGAACTGGGGGAGGACCCCATCCACTAGTTTCTCCAACTCCTCCGTGCTGAAGGCAGGGGCCCTTTCCCCAGACGCACAAGCCATTGTCTCTTCCAGACTGAGGTCACAGCAGCACTTGCAGTGTAGTTCCTCTCCTTTCGAAGATCAAGTATCAAGCGATTGACCAGAGAGAAAATGGCAGTCACGTCCGCGGCAGTGTGTACCGTCACCGCTGGCATACATCATCATTGGCTCCTGGGACCCATAGGGTCCAGTGTTAACCAATGCAGGTTTGCGCTGCGGTCTTCGACCGCCTACCGCAACGGTGTACAACGCCAGCGCAATTACCTCATGTCCCCTTGTCCCACCTTACAGGTCAGGCAGCCGTCATTTCAGGGGGCCACATGGCATTAATTTTAAATGCATCACACATATATAGGCCTTGATTATACACTAAGACAGCCATATGTCGATTTTGAAAAATGTTCATATAAAGTTGTGTTTACATATCTCAGTGTTGGTTGACTCTCTGCTCGCTGTTCTCCTCCATAGAGCACGTCTGCTGGGGAAGGTGAGAAGATGGCAGCATCCTCCGGTGTACAGACCGCTGGTGGACCTGTCGACAATGGAGGAGCAACATGTGATCATCACCTACAGACTTGATCGTGCCACAATCCAGGAACTGTGTGCCCAGTTGGAGCCAGACCTGATGTCAGCTATCCGCCATCCCATAGGAATCCCCCCTCAAGTGCAGGTGCTGTCTACTCCATTTCCTGGCAAGTGGGTCTTTTCAAACAACAGTGACCATAGCATCAGGGATGCACCAGCCTATGTTTTCCAACGTGTTTGCCAGAGTGTTGTCTGCGGAGCTACATCGTTTTCCCCCAGGTGGAGGATTTGCCTACAGGGAAAGATGACTTCTATGCCCTGGGACATATCCCCAACATCGTAGGTGCCTTCGATGGGACACATGTGGCCTTGGTCCCCCCACACAGGAGTGAACAGGTGTACAGAAACCGTAAGAGTTACCATTCGATGAATGTGCAGATGGTGTGTTTGGCAGACCAGTACATCTCCCATGTAAATGCCAGATTTCCTGGATCAGTGCATGACGCTTACATTCTGAGGAATAGCAGTATCCCTTATGTGATGGGGCAACTCCAGAGGCACCATGTGTGGCTATTAGGTGAGGACATGGACCCAATACAGTGTGACTAGGTGTCTGGGTATGTCCCTAAGAGTTAGTGTGTGTCTAACAGTTGTCCCTCGATATTTGCAGGTGACTCTGGTTACCCCAACCTGTCATGGCTACTGACCCCAGTGAGGAATCCCAGGACAAGGGCAGAG
The DNA here is from genome assembly GCF_031143425.1 of Pleurodeles waltl. Taxonomy (NCBI): domain Eukaryota; kingdom Metazoa; phylum Chordata; class Amphibia; order Caudata; family Salamandridae; genus Pleurodeles; species Pleurodeles waltl. The sequence goes on from NC_090446.1 coordinate 484,233,870, forward strand.
GAACGCTACAATGAGGCACATGGTCGAACTAGGAGGATTATAGAGAGGACCTTCGGCCTCCTGAAGGCCAGGTTCAGATGCCTTCATATGACAGGTGGTTCCCTATTCTACTCACCAAAGAAGGTGTGCCAGATCATCGTGGCCTGCTGTATGCTTCACAACTTGGCTTTGCGACGACAGGTGCCTTTTCTGCAGGAGGATGGTCCAGATGGAGGTGTTGTGGCAGCTGAGGAGCCTGTGGACAGTGAAGACGAGGAAGCAGAAGAAGTAGACATAGACAACAGGAACACAGTGATCCAACAATACTTCCAGTGAGACACAAGTAAGAAGACAACACTGCCTGCTACATCTTTTTGATCCTTCTAGCTCTCATCTGTCTGTAATTTTCGCACAGTGTATGGACCCGGAGTTGTCACTTTCCCTTTCGATTTCACAGATGTGGGTCCCAATGTGTGACATCTGCTTTGTTTCCTCATAGACTAGAGCTGTGTGACATAGGTATGTTGACAATACAATGGATATAGCATTTTTCCACAGTTATTGCAAATACACATTTTCGAAAGCACAGACTAACTCCAGATAGTTTTCTGATTTAAGGGTGTTTATTTAAGTGCTAAATAGTGGAAGGGGTTGTAAAATGGTCAGGGGTGATGGTGGAGGAATGTCCATGGCAGAGTCCAGTCTATTAGACTCACAGGTGCATTGTCCAAAGGGGCATAGGAAGTGGAGCTGGGGCAGTTTAAGGATGGACAGGGTGACAAAGTGGGACAGAAGGATGACAATCAGGGTGGTCTCATTTCTTGGCAGGGGTCTTGGCATTGTTCTCTGTCTTTGTCCTGGATCTCAGGGACCGCTTGCGGGGTGGTTCTCCATCTGCAGGGGGTGGGGTGCTGGTGTCGTGGTCCTGTTGCGTTGCCTCCTGTCCACTAGCGCCGGCGGAGTTGGTGGGCAGTTCATTGTCCAGGCTAGTGTCAGGGGCCCCTTGTTGTGCCACAGTGTCCCTCCTGGTGTTGACGAGTTCCTTCAGCACCCCTCAATGGTGCCCATGGTGGAATTGATGGATCTGAGTTCCTCCCTGAAACCCAAATACTGCTCCTCCTGCAGCCGCTGGGTCTCCTGAAACTTGGCCAGCACTGTTGCCATCGTCTCCTGGGAATGGTGGTAGGCTCCCATGTTGTTGGAGAGGGCCTCATGGAGAGTGGGTTCCCTGGGCCTGTCCTTCCCCTGTCGCACAGCAGCCCTCCCAGTTCCCCTGTTTCCTTGGGCCTCTGTCCCCTGAACCGTGTGCCCACTGCCACTGCCCCCAGGTCCCTGTTGTTGTTGGGGTGGTGGGTTAGCCTGGGTTCCCTGTAGTAGTGGACACACTGCTGATTGACGGGTCCTGGGGACAGAGGTATGGGCCAGCTGGGTGGGTGCTGTGCTGGTGTTTCCAGAGGGGGGAGGCTCTGTGGTGGCCTGTGCCAGTGTGAGGGGAACCGATTGTCCCGAGGTCCCAGATGGGCCGGGCTGGTCATCTAGATCCAGTTGGACAGAGCTGCTGTCATCAGTGTGGGCCTCTTCTGTGGGTGGACTGGACATGTCTGGACTCTCCTGTCCGGTGACGTTGGGTAGGGGTCCTGCAGGGGTGTAAAGGCATAAATATTGCATCGTTGTGTGCCATGGTGTGCAATGGGTGGGTGACCCTGTACCCCAGTGCTTGCATTCCTGTGTAGGACCTTGTGTGATAATGGTTTAGGGGGTGTATGGGTATGTGCAGTCGCCATGCTTTGGTGATGGGTGTCCATGCTTTGGTGTTACATGCAGGGCTTGGGTTTGGGATGTCTGGTTTGTGATATTGGGACATACGTGAGGAGTTGGAGTTATGGGGGTGAGGGCGAGGGTGGGGGTATGTGATAGCATGCAGGTAGGTGGGGGATGAAGTAATGAAAGATTTTACATACCAGAGTCCATTCCTCCAGCTACTCCTGCGAGGCCCTCAGGATGCAGTATAGCCAAGACCTGCTCCTCCCATGTTGTTAGTTCTGGGGGAGGAGGTGGGGGTCCGCCGCCAGTCCTCTGTACCGCGATGTGGTGTCTTGAGACCACGGAACGCACCTTCCCCCGTAGGTCGTTCCACCTCTTCCTGATGTCACCCCCAGTTCTTGGGTGCTGTCCCACTGCGTTGACCCTGTCCACGATTCTGCGACATAGCTACATCTTTCTAGCTATGGTGGTGTGCTGCACCTGTGATCCGAATAGCTGTGGCTCTACCTGGATGATTTCCTCCACCATGACCCTGAGCTCCTCCTCAGAAAACTTGGGGTGTCTTTGCGGGCCATGGGGTGGTGTGGGTGATGTGTGGGGTGGTATGTGTTGTGATGTGTGGGATGATATTTAGAGGTGTGTTGTGTGAGGTGCGTGGATGTTGTGTGAGTGATGGTGTAGGGTGCCTGTGGATGCTATTGTTCTTTCAGGTGGTGTCTCTCTCTGGCCTTCTGTCGCAATTGTGGTCGTAAGGGTTTGTGGGTGATGTGGGTGTTTGTTTTATATTGTATTGGGTGTGTGGGAGTGGTGTGTGTATGTGTATCAGGTGTGTGTATTTCGAATTGTCCAATGTGGATGTGTTTTGTAAATGTGTGTGTATTATGAGCGCAGCGGTGTGTACCGCCAATGGAATACCGCGGCTGAAAGACCGCCGCGTGGATTCGTGGGTTGTGATAGTGTGGGCATATTCCTGTTGGCGTGACAGTGTCGGTTTTGTTATCGCCAGTTTATCACTGACCTTTGGTGTGGCGAACTTGTGTGGGTGTCTGGATTTTGGCGTATTCCGAGCTGTGGGTCACAATGACCGTGGTGGAATTCCGCGGCGGTGTGTTGGTCGTCTTCTGCATGGCGGTAAGCAGCTTTTACCGCCAATGTTGTAATGACCCCCATAGTGTACTTTACTAGGGACTTACCAGTAAAACAAATGTCCCAATCATGGATAAACCAATCACCAATACAATTTAGACAGAGAGCATAAGCAGTTTAGCACTGGTTAGCAGTGATAAAGTGCCCAGAGTGCTAAAGCCAACAAAAACAGGTCAGAAAACAGGAGGAAGAAGGCAAAATGTTTGGGGATACCTTGTAAAAAGGGCTGAGTCCAACACTCTCCCTGCATTACGAAGCCGGGCATACACTTAGCGGCTCCCTACAGGAGTCCTTCAAGACGTTCCGAAGTGAGATTTGGATGACTAACATAGAAGATTTGTCACAAAACATCCAATCTGCGACTTTGTCGTCCATCCTCTGGGAGGCATTCAAGGTGGTCATACGTGGCTCCTGTATAGCAAAAAAGGCAGGAGTGCTGTGATCGATTTGGGTGCAGCTTGCCAGGCTCGAAAGGAGATCCGCTCTCTTGAGCTGGCTTTGTGGTGAGACTACAGCTCTTGCCTCCATCAGGAACAAACTCAGCTAATATGATGAGGTGGCCCTTTGGGAGACACACTACCTGGGCAAGGAAGTGACTGCTAGGTGTTATAGTGAGGGTGACAGAGCAGGTTATACACTTGCCTGACTTCTTTGGAAGACCTTGGTTAGTGACCATATTGTGCAATTGGTGGATGACCGGGAGTCCACACACACTGACTCTTTAGGCATCAGATGCACTATGACAAACGTCTATGCGGCATTCCACTGCTCCACTGCGCCTCCTGACTCTGACCAATTGGCCCACTTGTTGGACAACATACAGCTTCTCTGGTTTGAGAACTCACTCAGGCAGTTCCTTGATGTCCCCTTCACCGCTGACAATATCGTGTAGGTAAAGGAAGGCATGCATGGGCTAAGGTGACAGGGCTGGACAGCCTTAATACGTCCTTCTATAAAGAATATGCACAACTTCTTATCCCCACTCATCTCTTGGCAATTTATGAGATGACCCTTTAGAAGGCGGTACTTCTTCCTACACTGTGCAATGCAGTAATTGTAACTATTTTGAAGTCAGGGAAGCCTCCTAATCAATGATATTCATACCACCCAGTATCTATGATAAACGTCGACAATAAAGTGCTGCTAAGCTATTACCCAATAGATTGCTACCATTGCTGCAGAATATTGCCTGACCTGACCAGTCTAGTTTTATCCCTGGGGGTAGCACATCTCTCAACCTTCATACTATGTTTGCACTCATGCACTTCATTAACAATGAATTGAAGGTGTCAACAATTATTCTCAATACCTTCAAGGCATGTGACTCCCTGGAGTGGCCCTATTTGTTCCAGCTGCTGAGGGACCATAGGCTCAGACCGCGATTCATCAGGTTGATTAAGCTTCTTTAGACATCACTGTGCACTAGACTGTACATAAACATTGAAGTGACGGACCCCTTTTCTGTGACCAGGGGCGCCCGGCAGTGATGCCCATTTTATCCCATCGTACTTGTCATTGTAATTGAACCACTGGCAACCCACACGCAGCAGCAGCAGCAGCAGCCGCAGCAGCAGCAGCAGCAGCAGCATCATTTGCATAGAGGTCTTTCTTCCTAAGATATGGGGAGCTTTGTCTCCTCATATGTGGCAATATTACTTTGTGTAGATGTGAACCACAGGTTAATATGTCTCCCGTATCACCTGAAGTTATAATATAATATCTGGTGTCAGCATTAATTGGTCCAAGTCCATACTACTTCTACTCACCTCGGTAAGAACAACTTTGGTATTGAATATCCCTTAAAGTGGGCATAGGGATCAGTCTAATACTTGGGTGTTTAAGTCAGCACAGACATTGCCGATACCTTGAAAGTTAACAATGGCATGTTGATGACTTGGCTCGAAGAGCAAATACCAGTACTTAATTGTTAAAATAAAATAAGTACCAGGGCCCTTGTCAGGAGGCCACGCAGCTTGCAGCACTCATTGCCACTGCCAGCACTGCCAATGACAGTACTTCCAAAACTACTAACCATCACACTGCACAAGTGTGACCATTTAGACTGTTCAAGGCCCCCAAAGCTATAAGAATGTCATGGGTAGTCGGTATTAGTTATTTTAAAAATATATTGAATTATTAAACAACGGTTCTGCTCGTCTTTAAATTACACAAACAGCATCACCCTGTGGCAGCTGTCATAAGTGCTGGCAATTAAGTGCTGATGCCAAGCACTGGAAACCACCAGCTTAAATTAAGCATTGGTATATACCAATTTGGACCTGTCTGCTCCTCTCGATGGCAGATAGAACTGTCATTGTGAAAATGATTGTACTTCCTAAATTCCCCTACATCAGTGGTTCCCAACATTTTGACTTCCTTGGACCCCCACTTTATCATTACTGGAACCCGGGGACCCCCACAGAATCATTATTGGAGTCCGGGAACTCGCCACTGAGTCGTTACTGCAAGCCGGGAGCCCCGGCCTACACATTGTTGATGATTTGAATAACAAAACAATACACAAAAAATATAGAAGCAGGCATTCCATCAAACACATACACAAATGATAACACTTTTGTTAGAAATGGGGTCTTTGATTGCAAGTCAGGTTACCCCCTGTCCAAGCAAGGACACTCACTCTAGTCAGGATAAGTCACACACAATCCAAATGATCCTGCCCCCACCCTCTGGTAGCTTGGCACTGAGCAGTCAGGCTTAACTTAGAAGGCAATGTGTAAAGTATTTGTGCAATAAATCATGCAATAACACAGTGAAAACACCACAAAAAGACACCACTCAGGCTTAGGAAAATCTAAGATATGTATCTGATTAATTTAAGGTCAAAACAAGCAATGTTTGATAATCTCTAGTTGAAAATTTTACTTTGATATCAATAAGTATAGTCTTAAGTTCTTAAAAGCAACAATTGTCTCTTGCAAGCACAATGTACCTGGTTTGCGTAAAAATTACAAACAGGGAGACCGCAGAGGAAGAGATTCGTGGAAAACAAAGGGTGTGCATCTGATTTTTGTGCGCATGCAGACGATGCGTCAATTCTTTTCCACACTGCAAGGGCTTTGCGTCGAATTCCGGCGCATAGGCGTGAATTGATGCAGGGTCTTTTAATGCCAAGGGACCATGCAGAGAAATCCTGGGCGCGCAGGATGAAGTCACAGGGACTGCGTTGATCCGGTGGGCAATGCGTCGGAGTTTCTGTCACACGGCAGGCGCCTCCATCGATTCTTCATGCAGGAAGTCAGGCTGCGTTGTTCCGGTTCGGCGATGCGTCGATCCAGTGGGATGTGCATCGAAGTTCCGGTCGCAAAGCGATTGCAAGGAGTTTCTTTGCAGCAATGAAGACTTTTTGGTCCTGAGACTTCAGGAACAGGAGGCAAGCTCAATCTAAGGCCTCAGAGAGCACCTCTCAGCATAGTAAGAGGCTAGCAAGGCAGCAGGGCAACAGCAAGGCAGCAGTCCTTCTCAGAAAAGCAGTCCAGGTGTGTCCTTTGGGTAGCCAGGTAGTTCCTTCTTGGCAGGTTGCAGGTTCAGGGGCAGAGTGTCTGTCCCAAGGAGTATCTTGAAGTGTCCAGAAGTGTCCAAATTGGTAGGGTCACAAACTCAGCTTGTATACCCAAAAATGCCTTTGAAGTGGGGGAGACTTCAAAGAGTAGTTGTGAAGTGCACAAGGTCCCCTTTCAGTACAACCCTGTCTGCCAGTGTCCCAGTAGGGGGTTTGGCAGTCCATTGTGTGAGGGCAGGCCACTGTCCTTTAAAAGGTAAGTATCAGGCCCTCCACCCTTCCAGCCCAGGAAGACCCATTAAGTATGCAGATGTGTGCAAGTGTGACTAAGCAACCTGTGTTTGTGGTTGTCTGGGTGAAATGCACAAGGGAGCTGTCAACCAGCCCAGCCCAGACGTGGACTTTAAGGCACAGAAGGATTTAAGTGCAGAGAAATGCTCACTTTCTAAAAGGGGCATTTCTAAAATACTAATGTAAAATACAACTTCACCAGTAAGCAGGATTTTGTATTACCATTCCAGCCATACTAAATATTTCTTGTCTACCCCTTTCTTATCAGAGTCTGCCACTCAAACAGGCCTCACAGCAGTGGAAAACAAACGTAGGAGTTTTTCACTGACAGGTCATATAAAACACCCAGGTATTTGTCCTGCCTTTTGCCTACACAACGCCCTGTCCTATGGGTTACCTAGGGCCTACCTTAGGGTGCCTTATATGTAGAAAAAGGGGAGCTTAAGGCTTGGCAATTACTTTTAAATGCCAAGTCGAAGTGGCAATGAAACTGCACACACAGGCCTTGTAATGGCATGCCTGAGACATGATTACTGGGCTACTTGTGTGGGTGGCACACTCAGTGCTGCAGACCCACTAGTAGCATTTAATTTATAGGCCCTGGGCACATGCAGTGCACCTTACTAGGTACTTACATGTAAATTAAATATGCCAATCATAGGTATAAGCAAATGCTACCATGTTTTAAGGGAGAGAGCATATGCAATTTAGCACTGGTTAGAAGACATAAAGTGCTCCTAAAACCAGCTAAAACAGTGTCAAAAAGTGGAGGGAGGCAGGCAAAAAGTTCGGAGTGACCACCCTAAGGCTGTCAGGTATAACAACTTTTTAATGTACTTTGCAAACAAATAAAATAACAAAAATACACATTTTAATTTTAATAGCAAGATTAGAGTTTTTGCAGATTTAAAAGCCACACATTGTCAATACTATATTCAGTTTGATGCACCTGCACTGCTCCCACAAATCAATTTGAGCATACTAATTTAAGTTTTAGTCTCCAATTTCAAATTCCTTGCCATTTACAGTATGTTTTAAAATGTTCAATTGTATGTTTAGCCACTTTATTTAGATACACTTTATTAATCTGTTAATATCAGTTAATGGACCCCCCTGGGAACCACTGCTCTATATGTTCAATAATATCCCCGTACACCTCCTGTTGCACTTCTTCTGTCAACTCCATGATCAGCTAGTGACACCTCCCATGGGCCGGTAAACAACCAAGGGTTAACTGGAGCACACTGACTGTTCCCTTCAAACAGGGCGGCCTCTGTGCCCTGGATATGGAACTTTACTACTATTGCACCCAGGCACAATTTGCACACTACTGGATTCATCCCACTCTATTTCAGCCACACTGTGCTATTGAAATGGACATTACTGCAGCATGTCCACTGCAATCCATGCTTTACCTTCTTGTCTCCTGCCATGGACAGTAATTGACACTGTGGCCTGTTTAATCTGGGAGTGGGGCTGACTGCATCTTTGAGCTTGTGCACTGTACCTCTATTCACCCCATCTATCCCTAGAGGGCCTCCCACTGCTACTGGCAGCTGTGGATACTAGGGTGTGCCATCAATTTAACGGGACATAAATCCTCACTATGAGCAACTTTTTTCGGGATTAGCAATTCCTGTCACTCCAAGATATACTCAGATTGTTGCAGCATACCCTGCTTGACTTTTTCACACACTACACATTCCAGGCAGACTTCAGAACTATACAGAATACATTCCCCAAGGCCCCCCCAAACCTTGATGCTCGTGACTTACTATTGAGAACCCCCTCCCCTCAGAAACTGATCACAAGTTTTTATGTGACTATGTAGACCAATGCTTCTTTGTGCACCCCACAACCATATCATAGCTGGGTGGTGGACCTTGATCCCTCACTCACGGGGCTAAAGATGTTATTGCTGTGAACTAATCAAGGCACTCTCCCCTAATTATAGACTACGCTTGGGCATCTCTGCTCTCTCCATCGGATATATCGCACCTCCACTCAGTTGTATTGTATGGGTCTCTTGGATGATGTGTGGTGTCACAGATGCGGAGCAGACAACGCCTCCTTTCTTCACCTGGAATAGGACTGGACTACGGTGGCTCGGTTTTGGACCACAGTGTGTGATAGTTTTGTCACTACCTCTGACCACCACCCTGGTAAAACTCCCCTGGTGTCCGTGTTAGGCTACATGAAGTAGGTTCCCTGTGATGTCTGGCGTCTTACAAATATGCTGTTGCCTTTGTAGAAGTGCAGAGTTGCGATACATTGGGGGCACCGCCCCAACCCTAATCTCACTAAATGGCTGCGTGATGCGGCAAACTGTCATGAGAAACTGACTCTGTTTTGAAAGTTAATGCCATGACGCACACTCCCAGCCAACATCTGTGTGAGGAAGGGCTTCTTTTTAACATGGTTAGTCCCCACTTTTTGCCTGATCTATCATGTAGCCTAGAGATTGTAGTGCCCAGAGCACCTGCTAACTAGGTTCCCTGGGCCAGAGCTCTTTCCCTAAAACTGTTGAGATGCATTGACACAATTGGATATACTTTTAGCTACCACTATAACTCCCTAGTAAAAGGTACTTAGGTACCCAGGGCATGGGGCACTAAGGGTAGGAACCTGAGGGTAGCAGCACTAATTGTGCCACCCTTTAGGACCATGCACCCAGATACAACTAATCCTAGCAATGTAGGCTGAGTACTCTGGGATAAACCTAAAACACAAACTCGACATGGCACACTGCTTGTGTGCCCTGTTCAACATACACCACACACACTATGGATAAGACACCCCTATGGCATGCCTTACAGCCCTAAGGTAGGGTACACCAGGGTATATATGAGGGCACAGCTGCATGAGCAATATGCCCTCACTGTGTCCTGCCAAACCTGGGACATAATGAGGGTACAAAGCAGCCATTTTAATACATGTTCTGGACACTGGTCAATACAAGTTTTGCAGCCACATGATGGCCACTCTTGGTATCAAACAACTCAGAATGACAAATCCACATTGGTACCAGTGTTGGATCTATTATAAAATGTACTCAGGGATCACCTTAGAGGTGCCCCCTGCAAACGCTAACTACCATGGAATGGTTGCCGGCTAGTCCTACCCAAAATGCCACTGCCAGATGTCCAATCTACAACTTTGGAGGAGAGATCCGTCTATCCTAATGCGCACTGCCCTGGCAGAAAGCTTCAAAGGGCTCACCGCCTTCTAAACTTGACCCCCAGGTCTGGGGCTAGCAGCAGATGGTCACCCCCGTTGCAAACTCCAACTTTTGACAGGAGCAACGGTGGGAAACTAAACAAAGAGTAGGAGGAGTGGCCCCACCTGGTATGCACCACTCCTAAGGTGTTGCCCGCGAAGTGGGTTCTCCATTTTACTTTCATCCATTTTGGATGGATCAAAAATAGCCAACCAGGTATAGGAAAGGGACCCCTCCCCACAGGAAGTGGTCACTTAGTGGGTGTAGCCACTCTAAGGTGGATGACCCATTGGTCACTACCAGGTTCCCCCTAATACGCCCACTAAATACAGTATTTAGTGGGCATCCCTAGACCAGGAAATCCGATTTGACGGACAAAAGAAGACCAGCACCAAGAAGATCCAAGGCACAAGAACTGTGGACCAGCTGCAACAAAGAAAAGGCGCCAAACCCTGCCTGCTGCACCCAGGGCCTGATAATCGCTGCTGAGGAGCTGCTGGACACCTGGAAAAACTCTAAAGAACACCAGAGGTCCTCCATTTTTCGAAAACTGGCATAGAACTCCCTCCAGAGTGGAGGTACTACTCTACAACAGAAAGAAACCACCAAGCCAGTGAGGGTCTCTTCACTGACCAGCCACTAACTCCTGAACTGGATGCCACATCTAGACCAAACTACACACCGACTACCGCGAAGACAAACCCTGCTAGTGTGCCAAGATCCAGTGGTCAAACAATGCCAATACCCTGGGTATTGGTCAGCCAATGTTGGACATTGAGAAAACCAGCTGACCCGGGGCTGAAAAAGGACAAGGAGGAAGCCCCAGTCAAGGGACTTCAGGAACACCCCAGACCTCATGCCAGAGTTCCCCGGTTGTCCTGCATACGACCGTTGAACCACCTTACCTCCTGCTTCTGAGGGCATCCTTGCACACAGCTCCTGGTTCACCGATTTGACTCTGCACCCGGCCGCTCTCTACCCTGCACCGAAGACCCTACTGTGCCATAAGGGTCCCCGACCCCTTTCAACATCGACACTCCAAGGGGACCCCAAGGAACCATCTTTAAATTTACCTTTCCATTGCTTTTCCAAGTGGTCCTCCGCAGTGGCCCTGCACCAGCTCCAGAGACATTTCATTGCTGCTCCCGCCGGAGCCGGGAGACACCTGAACTTCTTCAGATGGCACAGTGTGCCCAACAATGACCTTGACCAACCTGCAAAAGAAGAACTTGGTAAACCAACTGAACGATTTTGAATATGTTTTTAAAGGTGACCTTCCATTGATTCCTATGGTGAATAATTACGCACCAAAAGACTAATTTTATTGAAACTTTAAAAAAAAATTATTTTGAAAAGCACTTAACCAATTTTGATAATCTTGGTCTTAAAATTACATAAAAACTGAAGTATTTTGGTCTCATGTTATTTATTTTAGTGTGAGATGCAAGATTGATACTATGAGTACAACAACTGCTTTGCACGTCTCCATGATTGGTCCATCTGCTCCAAGCTACCTTAAACATTAGAGCATTAGCTGATCTAGTTTTTACCTCTGTAAACCAAAGTGTGTTTGCCTGGACCCCCTGCACAGTGTGCCTAGCTTTGCACACTACATAGAGGGCCACCCTCCTACATTTGGTTGCTCAGTGGTGGGATAAAGACTTTGCATTTGCTGATACCACTTTGTCAATTTTGTGAGCACACGGATAGCTTTCCAGATTGCCTTTAGTTAATTATTTTTTGTTTTTTAATTGACTAAACATTTTTTGCAATTTTTTACAATTTGTTTGGGCCCTGGTTTAGGTCCCTACAACTTTAGCAAAAAGTTGTAAAAGTCATTACGTTAGTTGACCCATCTAAAAAGGGGATTCCAAATTCTTAAAAAGCTCCCAACTTTAGTAAAGTTAAAATGACAGATGCAGTGACCAAGAACCAGGTTCCAGACCTGGAACCTTACGAGGCATATAGCTATGACCAATTAAGGTGCGAGGCACATAGCTATGACCAATGAAGGAGACTCCTCAGGTTGTACCAAATTCGTACTTGAAAAGCCCCACTGCAGAGAAACTTAGGTTTCTGGTGGCCCAGCGCGAAAACGATAATCCCCAGATGAAGAAGAAGATGCTGCATCTATGGTGGGTGAAGAAAATCCTGTGGATAATGGGGATGGGGGTGGGTCCTTTTCTACCGGAAGCACTAGAGCACCCATAGAAACAGACCTGGACATTGCCAGGATGACCAAGAGACTGGTCTTTGAGAGTCAACTTTTGGAAATAGAGAAAAGAGTTGGCCTTAGGACCCATCTTTGGTGGCAGCATACAAGTATTGAGGGAGAAATCCTTCAACATCAAGCTCCCAACAGGAGTTGTCCCTCCCTTCACTGAAGGGGATGATGAAGTCAATTGGTTTTCTGTCTTTGAAAGAACCTGCATTGTTTTGGAAATTGAGAGAAAACATTGGGACACACAGTTGTGGGAGTTATTCTCAGGAAAGAGCAGGGATAGGCTCCTGACACTGAATGAGGCAGATTCTAAATCCTATGACCTCATGAAGGGTACCGGATAAAGTACCGGGAGGCTCAAAAAACCCAGAGCCAAACTTGGGTAGACTTTGTAGACGATTCAGTAAAAGGTGGGTGGTTGGTTAGCTGGAAACAAGGCTAAAAATTATGATGGGCTGTATAACCTATTCATGAAAGAGCATCAGCTATGTAATTGTTTCAATGATAGGCTACATCAGCATCTGGTAGACCTGGGTCCACTTTCCCCAAAAGAATTGGGGAGAAAGGCAGAACACTGGGTCAAAACAAGGGTGACCGAAACTACCACTGGTGGGGAAGACCAAAAGAGTGAGGCCAAAAAGCCCCCGCCAAGGGAAAGATGTGGATCAAAACAAAATAACCAAGACTCTTCTCAATGCCCTCAAAAACCTGTACAGGAGGGTGGGCCCAGAGTCTTCTCACAGCCTAGGGGTGGGTACAAAGGTAGGAACTTTGATCCCAACAAGGCTTGGTGCCATGACTGCAAAACAAAAGGGCACAAAACTGGACACTCTAGCTGTAAAAATAAAATAATGCCTCTAGTAAACCTGCAGTATATGCAGTTGCTAATATCTAGTTTGCCTCAGAGGTGTGGCTTGACAATGTCAGTGATCCTACAGAGGTAACATTAGTCACTGAGGGTGTGGTAGAATTATCCTGTGTTGTCTGGCCAAGTAATATGCAAAGATACAGACAGCACCCTTTGATGAATGAGGAGAAAGTAGAAGCCTTGAGGGACACATGAGCTAGTGTTACTATGGTAACTCAGCACTTGGTCCACTCAAATCAGTAATATCCTGCCACCAAATGCTGACAATGGGACTGTAACGGGGAGCTGTTATGGGGTTGCGGGCGGCAGAGCAGGTTGCCGTGACAACCCAGGACACCATCACCCCAAAGTGCTACGGGGGGCACTTTGTTGAGCTATGACCCGACCTGGAGCGATGGCTTCCGGGTGCAGGAGGAGGGGCTGGGACGCAGCAAGAGTGAAAAGCGAGAAGACGGGCAGAAAGGACAGCAAGGAGAAGGAAAAGAGCTGGAGGACGCCATAATGCAAGAAGATGGCCCTAGAACAATGAAAGAGGAGGAGGAAAGAGAGGACATAGGAGGAAAACAGCCGGGATGGAAGGAGGACCAAAAAGGGGAGATGGAAACAGTGAGAAGCAGCGAGGAGGAAAGAAGCAGAGGTCCACAAGGAGGAAACCTATTGCTTGGTGGTGGAGTGAACGGAGGACCTGCCAGAAAGGAGGACATTGCCAAAGAACCACGCCACGTTCCTGGAGGAGTCTGGCTAGACAAGGTACAGAGGTTATTCACCAGAAATATACCTACTGGGGCTAAGGGGCATGAGGGGGACGTAAGGGAATCCTAGGAGGGGTAGCCTCCTAGAAGGTGGGTCAGGTGGAGAGGAGAGTGCCAATTTTCTTGTCTTGCATGCAACCCATCACGTGTTCTGCACTTAGGAGTGACCCCTACTTACACATCCCTCACTTACTCCCCTCCCTTGTGAAAGCCCAACCTGACTACCCACTAGTACACTTACCTGACCTATGGTTGACCTTAAATCCGAGGTACACTGAGGAATGAAGTGACCTGGGAACAGCAGACCTACCCATCACTGAAACCGAGGAACCAACCGAAAGGAAAAGAAGAAAGAAAGAAGAAAGAAATAAGAAAGAAAGAACTCTAGTTAAAGTCACAAACAGTGTCTCTCTATTTGTCAATAAATAATTATAACCCCACACTCGACTGTGTGGCCATCAATAGTGTAGCAAGTAAGTTTCCATCCCATGGTTGTGGTAACTTTTGATTGGGGGGGGGGGTAGTAGGGCAAAAATTAGTGGTTGTGTCCTCATTCATCCCAGTAGATTGCCTGCTAGGAAATGACCTGGAGGATTTCCCCTGGGCAAACCAGAATTGAAGATCCATGCAGCAATGCTAGGGATGGCAGAATGGGCATGTGTTAAGACTAGTGCACAGAGCAAACGTCAGTGAGAAAAAGGAGATCTGGATCCTGAAATAGTGGCCAGCCTCCCAAGAGGAAAGGCAGGAAGACTGGGGAACCAGCTTCAAAACAGATTCCAAATCAGGACCCCTCTTCTCAGGGAGGAAGAGGATTCCACCTTCTTGGAGGGAACTGAGCCTGAAGAGCTTGGACCTTACCACTCAGAGCTCTTGGGCCCAGGGGGACTCTCCAGGAAAGATCTGTGCCAGGGGCAGAGGACCCGTCCTACCCTTGAAGTCCTGAGGCAGCAAGCTGCACAGGAACAGTTAGGGAATTTTAGTGGTACCCACAGGGTGTATTGGGAAGAGGAGGTCCTTTACACTGAGGCCAGAGACCTTAAACCTGGTGCAACCAGGAGGATGTTAGTGCCCTAGCAGTTCAGAGACATTCCCCTACCTGGGTATCTGGGCCAAAATAAAAATTGGAGTAGGGTAGTTAACCACTTTTAATGGCCAGGAATGTCCCAAAAAGTGAAGGACTTTTGTCAGTCCTGCTGCACCTGCCAGGCCAGTGGCCAAGCAGGTGGGTACTTAAAGGCCCCCTTAATGCCACTACCTGTGGTTGGGGCACCCTTTAAAAGGGTAGGGGTCGACATTAGCCCTTGTCCCTCAAACAGCATGAGGACACAGATAGATAATAATGGTAGTGGATCATGACACTAGGTATCCTGAGGCTATCCCTTTAGGACCATTACTGCACCTGTAGTTGCCAAAACCCTCGTGTGTATCTTCACAATGGTAGGGTTCCCTAAGAGGTGGTATCAGACAGAGGTTCAAACTTCATGTCTGCATACTTAAAACACATCTGGAAGGAATATGGGGTGAATTATGAGTTCACCACACCATACCAACCTCAAACAAATGGGCTGGTTAAAAGATTTAACCAGACCCTAAAAGGCATGATTGGAGGACTCCCTGAAAAACTCAGAAGGAGAGGGGATGTCCTGCTTCCTTGCCTGCTGTTTGCCTAGATTGAAGTGCCCTAAAGGGGAGTAGCTTTCTCTCCGTTTGAACTTTTGTTTGGGCAGACTGTTAGGGGACCACTAAGTCTTGTTAGGGAAGGCTGGGAGATGCCTCTCAAAGGCCCAGGCAAGACATTGTGGACTATGTGCTTGACCTACATTCAGGAATGGCTGAGTACATGGAGAAAGCCAGCAAACATCTTCAGGCCAGCCAGGAGCTGCAAAAGCTCTGGAATTACCAGAAAGCTGTTATGGTGGAGTTCCAACCAGGGCAGAAAGTTTGGGAGTTGGAGCCTGTTGCTCCAACGGCCCTCCAGGACAAGTGGTCTGGGCCCTAACCCATACTTGAAAGAAAAGGGGAGGTCACTTATCTAGATGACCTAGACAGTTACAAAAGCTCAAAATAAACTATACATGTCAACCTCCTAAAACCCTTCTTTGACTGAGCTGATGTGACCTTGGTTATGGTTACAGATGAGGGACAGGGAGATGAGAATGAGCTTCTCCCTGATCTCCTCTCCAGCAAACCCTGAGATGCTTCTGTGGATGGAGTGATCTTATCAGACACTCTCCCGAAACAACAGCAAACTGATTGCAGGCAAGTCCCCACCCAGATTGCTGGATTGTTCTCTCTCACCCCTGGAAAAACAAACTGGTGTACCCATGATGTGATCTCTGGTGACAGCCTGCCTGTCATGAACAAGATTTACAGGCAGTCAGACCATGTCAGGGAGAGTATTCAAGTGGAAGTTAAAAGGATGCTGGATTTGGGTGTCATTGAATCCTCTGAGGGATCCCTGGGCTATCCCAGTAGTTTTAGTCCCAAAATGTCACTCCAAAGGAGAGAAAAGGGAAATGAGGATTTGTGTGGACTACAGGGGCCTCAACTCTGTGACAAAAACTGATGCACACCCAATTCAAAGAGCTGATGAGCTCATGGACAGACATGGGACAGCCAAATATCGGAGTACCTTTGATTTAACATCTGGGTACTGGCAGAATGGTCTGCCCCAGGAGCAAAAGAGAGGTCAGCATGTTTTATTCCTAGTGGGCATTATCAGTTCACTGTTATACCCTTTGGACTAACGAATGCACCTGCCACCTCCCAGAGGTTGGCCCTTGCTTTTAGTGCAGCTTTTTTGGATGACACAGCTGTTTATAGTTCCAATTGGCAGGATCACCTGACCTTTCATCTCAGCTCCCTCCGGAACTGGGAGCTGTCTGAACTTCTCCAGCTGGGACTGTGTGCCCACCGATGATCTCGACCAACCTTAAAAGACAAACTTGGTAAACCAACTGTGCGATTTTATATGTATTTTTAAAGGTGACCTTCTATTGATTCCTATGGTGCATAATTACGCACGAAAACACTATTTTTATTAAAACTTCAAAAATTCATATCTTGAAAAGTACTTAACCAATGTTGATCATCTTGGTCTTAAAAACTGCACACAAATCTGAAGTATTTTTATAAACTGGTCTCGGATTATTGCTTTGAGTGTGTGAGTTGCAAGATTGATACAGTGAGTACAAAAAATGCTTTCCACTTCTCCAAGATTGGCCTAACTGCTCGACCAGCCTACCTTAAAAATTAGAGCATTAGGTGATTTAGTTTTTACCCCCGTAAGGCAACATGTGGTTGCCTTGACTCCCTGCACAGTGTGCCTAGCTTTGCACACTACATAGAGGGTCAATCTCCTACAATATACCCCCTAATCCACTATCTCTCCTCTTACATTGACCCCACTACAACTCCAGATGAGCTACACTGCCCCACCCCATAAAGGATTCTCAGCCTTTTGGAGGAGGATGCCCACTTCCCCAGTCGATGCTTGACCTGGCCCGGAAACTGTCTCCACATGATGTGACCTTTCTCTGCAACCCTCTGTACTATGCATTGACTTCTGGGGAAACCAATACTCTATAGTATACCACTAATGATTGTTACTGAGTGTAACCTTGAATACTGTGCTATAACTGTTGCCCTGGTTGTTTATGGCCTATTTTTAAAAAGAGTATATTAATAAGAAAAAACTCACTGGGCAGGCTCGTGATGAGCGTTTGCTGGTTCACTTATGTGCCCACTCTTTTTTTAACCATTGGCGTGGTGATCACAGGGAACATACACATCCGGCTGTCTGCACTGCAATCTGGCCGACCATATTACAGCAATGCATACCAGTCAGCACCGCTTTACTTTACTGCATGGGAAGCTGTTCTTAATCTAACTGACTGCTACATGGTGCGTGATCTGAGGGGCTATTCTACTCAGTGGGTAATACAGCAGTTTTACCCGAGGCTTTGTGCTACATGCAGTATATTCAGTTAGAAGGAAGTGAGCCTGCTTAACAACACAATAATGGGTGGCTGACTGACGGTGATGTGCTACTGTGCGCAAGTGTGCGTGCAAGAGACAGTGGGCCTCATTTACTGCAGCAAGTGCCTTGCTGGGCTGCCCATTGTCACCTGAAAAGGGTAGAAATGCACCACATATGCAAGATATAACACATTTCTGTCCACTTTCCCTACGCTGGTGCACAAATTGCTGCTTAGCGCCAAAGCAGGCACCATTGCACCATGGTGCAAGGATGCCTGCACTGTGGGGAAGATTGTTTTTTGTGCAGGAAGAGAAACCTTTCTATATGTGCTGCAGAATGCAACACGCATAGAAAGAAGAAAAAAACAGGGAGAAATAAAGATATTTCTCCTCGTTGCATCATTCTTATGCCACCCCTGAGGTGGTGTAGGAATCTGACGCATTCCCAGACTTGGAAATCTTGGAATGCATTAGATTCCTTTTGGTTCCATTGGTGTTGCATGGGAACACCCCAAGCAACACCCATGGAATGCCCTTTTCACACAGTGTTGTGCATGAAAGGGGTCTATATTTATAAGGACATGAAAAGGCACACAGTGTGGCTTTGCAAGGCCTTGAAAATATGGGCTGGCACACTGTGGCACTTGAGCATCAAAACAATGATGCTCCTGTGGTGCAATGTGCCACTAGGGCCTCGTAAATGAGGCCAATTATGTGGGCCTTCTACATCTGTCTATGGGGGGACCTAGGGGTTTATTTACAGGCCCCTTCCTCTGCCAGTACATCACTTTTTAATATAGGAAAAGGTTAAACACTGGCGGTCCAAGAGGCTTGTAAATAAGTTCCCTACCTTTTTCTTTTTCAGGAAGATGTTTACCTGTAGCAAACAGGCCCTAAAGGCATTAAACTAATAGTGGTCGATCTAGCAAATTAACAGGGAGAGCCGAACCAAGGCTCTGGTGGCTTGACTCTAAAAGAAGATGCATTAGCTGAGCCCAGAAGTGCTTTAAAAATTTTTAAAAAGTTTTAATTTAACTTGCAGAACTGTTTCATCTTATTAAGAGGCATTTTGTTTTTAAAAATTAACTCACCACAAACTTAGAAACTTTCCTGAGTCCCTTCCCTAACAACACAGCTATTTCTAAACAGGCAAGTCCACCTTGTCCATCTTACATGTGGCCTAGTTTATTTCGAAACATAAAGCAACATTATTTTCTGTTAAATATAAGATGCTTTTGCACAAACCATATCCTGAATTTGTGTATTTTAAGGTACATATATATGTGCTAATGAAGTGAAAGGAGGCTCGGTGAAATAAACTATTTTACAAGGATGAGCCCGTTTGGTCAAGCAGGGAAGCTGGGATTGGTTCCAGAATTGATGCTTTTACATTGCGCAGTGCAGATCTTGGGACTATTTAACAGTCTCTCCCACGCCATGAAAGTTGGAAAGAACTTTTACGCCTCACCACTTAAAAAAATCACCAGCCTTCACTGGTACATACATGTAGAAACTTGAATTCCCACATAGAGAGGGGCATGGGGTAACAAGCCGACCCTACCCTTCTGCAGCCCCAAAAACAGAGATGCTACAGGGACAGAAGGGGTCACAGGCGACTGTCTAAATCTGGAGAAACACACTAAGCAGCTGGCACCAGGACCAGCCATAGATGGGCCACCCCCACCCGTTACAAATCGGTATGATACCAGCCAGGCAGTCTCTGGTACCTACAGCAGCACAGTCCTGAGAGTCGATAGGATGAAGGGAGATGAGACGAGTGAGGATGACATTTGGGATGATTATGAAGGTGGCAGTGGAGTCTATGGGCCAGATGTATTATTCTTCAAAAGCGATTGCCTAATTGCGATTTTTAGCTAATCACAATTAAATAATCGCTATTGGAATGTATGAAATGAGTTTCATACTGCGATTCGCAGTGGCTCGCAATTGGACCTACTTCACTAATATTCATGAGGGAGGTCGCAATTTGCGAGCCATTGCGAATGGCTACAATCACAGGGGTGGTGGCCTGCTGGGCTCAGCAGACCGCCATGTCAGTGATTGCTTTTCAATGAAGCAATCTTTTTTTTTTAAATGCTGCCTGTTTTCCTTAAAAGAAAAGGGGTGTTGTTGTAAGTAAGGCACATGAAGTACATTTTATATCAACAAGTCTTATTCCTTGTTCATAGGCGAAAATAATATTACAGTTAAACATTGAGATACCTGTTAAGAATATTGTAACATAGTATAATTATTAGGCCTTTAAGTATGTTTACATATTAAACTTATATAGTTGTTAGAATGTAGATACTGGAAATGGTACAGTCCTAACTCACCTTAGAATGTGATGACTGATGGTCTAGCCGGGAGCCCAGGTTGGAATGTTGAGTGAGGAGCTGATCAGATGGCTGTATGAAGAGTTCGGTGAATAAAGTACTTAACTTGAAGCTTGGACTCCTGCCTATGATTACAACATTAAATTGGCGACGAGGATGGGATACTGCGCAGGGGGCAGTTGAACTCTTCACCCGTAATGCTGGTGTAAGGAGAATTGCTGATTTGGAGTCATCCTGTGAGTAAAATCTCCCTGAACTGCTGGGTCACTTAGACAGCCAGGATATCCTTATTATTCGTGGTGACAGAACCATCATATATATAGTGGAAGAATGAACTAAATGTGCAGTGTTAAACTGTGAGCTCGAAGAGCTAATTGGACATCAATTCTGCCTGGTGTTGTGACCGTTTTATATACTGAGTGTAGCAGTTGTGTGAAGTTTTTCAAGTGAGAGCGTTGAGATCATCAGCTTCGTGGCAAAATGATCTCCAGCCGTGCGTGAAGCTGAATAGGAGAAGTGTTTGGCGTTGTGGCATTGTACCCGGAGCGGCGCGAAGTACCGGAGAAGAGAGGAGGCAAGAGGAGTCCAGCTGAGCGGCTAAGTGATTATAGCAGTGTGCGTAGCCGGAGGCGAAAGCGTTCGTGTCAGTGACATTCGGGCGCGTTAAGTGTGAGGAAGGCTTTCAAGGTTTGTGACGCCTTGTCAACAACGCCTGAGCGGAGGGAGAGGCACGCCCACGTTGTTGACATTCCGGACGTGCTTGTCTTCGAGGAAGCGCTGTCAGTGCTTGCGGCGTTCTTCCAACAGCGTCAGTACGCTGTATTGAAAAGATGGCAGTGCTGTCAGAGCTTTGGCAAGTTTTTTCCAACAGCGTCAGTACGCGGTGTTGAACTGTAGCAAAATAAGGATTGAAGGCAGAAAAACAACAGAGGCAGTCACCGAAGCGTGGTGCAACTGACAGAGTTGGGCAGAGCCAAGACATAGGAAGTCCCAATAAAAACAATTGGAGGCATATTTTCATGGCACTGCTAAATAGGAAGGACTGATACTTCAAGTGTTTTTCTTTTCTTTTCTTTTCCATATGCATTAAGTGTTACACAAGTGTGTGTGTGTGTGTGGACAAGCTGAATTTATAAGCAATTATAATAGCAATTGTAATCAGTTAATGTTGTTATTTCATTAATTTACAGGCTGGAAGTTAACAAATTCTAGAAAATATTACCTAAGTTAAGCATTCAGAGTATTTAATCACATAAGCATTAACATAACATGGCTGCTGCAAGCATGAACCAACCCCCACCCTTCCTAAATGATGTAGGAGAGCCAAGTGTACTTTGGAAGGATTGGATAAAATTGTTCGAATCATATATAATTGCCATTGGGGGTGAAAAATATTCATCGTTACGAAAGCAGCATATTCTTTTACATAATCTAGGAATACATGGTAGGAAGGTTTACGATAACCTACCAGATCCTGAGGATGAAGGGGAAGAAGGAGAAGATCTGGATGAATATGAAAAGACTCTTAAAAAATTAGAGGATCACTTTGGACTAAGAATTAATGTTGTACTGGAAAGACATATGTTTTTTTCTAGAGCACAAGGTAAAGATGAAAGAGTGTCAAGCTATATAGCTTGTTTGAAGGGTTTAGCAATCACTTGTGATTTTGGGAGCCTGGAGGACTCGTTAATAAGAGATCATTTAGTTAGATGCACCAATAATAACAAAGTGCAAGAAAAATTATTAATTTTAAACCCCTCGTTAAAGGAAGCAATTGAAATTGCTAAGAGCATCGAGCATACAGCAGAATGCATGAGTTTGATTAAAAATACCATGACGGTAGATGAAGTGAGGGAAGTTAAGATTAGTTCTAAACAGGATTATAGAGAATCGAAACAAGAGGAAGAATGTAAGGTCCAGGAAGTATTACATAGGAAAAGTTCTATAGATAACACAAAAAATAGGTGTTATAGGTGTGGAAATAACAAACATTTAGCAAATAACCCAGACTGTCCTGCTAGGAGCTGCATATGCAGGAGATGTGGAGCCAGAGGGCATTATGCTAGAATGTGTAAAGGTGAAAAACATGAACAAGGAGGTAAGAGAACTGTGCACAAGGTAGAAGAGGGTAAAGACTACCATAGTAAATTTGTGTTACAAACGAAGAATAGTAGCGGAACAAAAAGTATGAATGAAATTTACCCTTCGTGTGACATTATTTTAGAAGGTGAGAGAGTGAGAGTGTTTGCAGATTCGTGCTCTCTGTTCACAATTATAAATTATGAGATGTATGAAAACAAATTCAAGACGAAAGGATATATTTTACAACCGGCAGATATATCCCCAAGTGGGTACAACAATGATCCAATACCATTGGAAGGTATGATGAATATGCAAATAACATTCAAGGATAGACAGATTAAAGGTAAAGTTTACTTTACCAGGAAGGGATCTAGGCCCTCATTCTGACCTTGGCGGTCTTTTCGCAAGACCGCCGAGTTACCGCCGCGGTGAAGACCGCCGACCGCGGCGGTATGCCGCTGTGCACATTCTGACCGCTGGGAGCGTTCCGCCGGAAAACCGCCAGCAGCCACACTGGCGGTCGGCGGGAAAGTGGAGACTGGTCAACCTCCACCGCCACGCCAGCAGAACACCGCCCACAGAATTACGACCCACATTTCTGTGTGGCGGTCTTCTGTTGGCGGTCTTCTGTTGGCGGTCACCTCCCCATGGCTCCCGTCGCCTCCCGGAGGACCAACGCACAAGGTAAGTTGACCGTCCGTGAGGGGAGGGGGTGGGGGGTGTTGTGTGATGTGGGCGTGCATGGGGGTGTGCGTGTGAGTGTGTAGAGGGGGTGTGTGAGTGCGTGTATGCGGGCGGGGGGTGCTGCTGTGTCTATGGGTAATGTGTGCTGTTCGGCAGGTGCGCATGTCTGCATGTATGTGTGCGGGTATGTGTCCCCGTTGTGTATGTGTGTGTAGGGGGTGTGTATATGTGCATGTTGGGGGTGTGTGCATGTCGGGGTGCATGTATGTGCATGTCGGGGTGGGGGTGGGGAGGGGGTTCGTACCACCTCTGGGGGGTGGCAGGGGGGTGGAGGGTGTGGGGGGAGGACTCGGGTGGGTAGTGGGGGGTGGGGGAGACCCCTATCAGTGCCAGGGAAGGAATTCCCTGGCCCGATAGTGCTTACCGCCATGGTTCGCACGGCGGTTCCCGCCCGCAAGAAACCGCGGCGGTAGGCAGGGTCATAATACCCTTGGCGGTCTTGGGACGACCGCCGGGCCGGAGTGCGCAAACTCCGGCCCCGCGGTCATGACCGCCGTGGCGGTCGGAGTGGAGAAGTGGCGGTCGGTCGCGGCGGGGACCGCCGCGGTCAGAATGCCATTTTTAATACCGCCGGTCTGTTCGCGGTCCGACCGCCGTCTCTCCGCCGACCGCCAGGGTCAGAATGAGGGCCCTAGTCTTCTTGGTTGGAAACATCAAAAAGAATTAGGCATACGACTTGACCCTAATCTAGAAGAACCAGTACGAGTGGTGGAAAATCTTAAAAAGGACCACAAAATATGTAAAGAGTTCCCTAACGTATTTGATGACAGACTTGGCCTTTTGATTAACTACCAACACAAGATTATTGTGAAAGATGGAGCAATCCCTATAGCTCACAAGGTGAGATCCATCCCACTCCTCATGCGTGAACCTTTAAAACAGGAGTTGAGTAGATTGGAACAACAAGGTGTGATTGAACCAATTGAAAGTTCATTATGGCTAGCTCCGATTGTTGTGGCCCGAAAACCTAACGGAAAAGGTATACGTGTATGTGTAGATCTCAGAGACTTAAATGCTAACATTTGGGTGGATAGATTCCCCTTGCCTAAGATTAATGAGATGTTGGGTACAATGGGCCCGGCAAAAGTTTTTAGTGTCATCGACCTTTCCTCAGCATATCACCAAGTTGAATTGCACCCCTCTTCGCGTTCGCTCACCTCTTTTATCACACTGTTTGGTGCTTTCAGGTATTGTAGAATGCCGTTTGGGCTAGCGTCCGCTGCGGCTGTGTTCCAGCGCATCATGCAAAATATCCTGAAAGACATCAACCATGTTCTATGTTTCCAGGACGACATGTTGATTTACGACAATAGCAAACAAGAACATGATGATACTCTAAGAGAAGTATTCAAAGTTTTATGTCAGGCCGGAATGACTATTAAAAAGGAAAAGTGCTGTTTTGGAGTAGAGTCTGTAGAATATCTAGGTCATAGAATTTCAAAGGAAGGGGTCCATCCTAAATATGATTTAGTCGAAGCAGTAAGAGAAGCTGTGGCTCCTACAAACAAACAGGAACTCAGATTTTTCCTAGGTCTGGCTGAATATATGGCTAAATTTGTATATAATTTCACTATGGTTACAGCACCTATGAGGAAGTTGTTAAAAAAAGATGTGCAATTCGTATGGGATGTAGAATGTCAACAGGCATTTAACATGATTAAGGAAACAATATACAATTCTCCACATTTGGGAATTTTTGATTCCAGGCATAAAACTTGGGTGACCACGGATGCCAGTGGTCAGGGATTGGGTGCAACCCTATTCCAATGCGTTGATGGGTAAGTAAAGATTGTTGCTTTTGCATCTAGAGCATTGTGTGGTGCAGAAGGGAACTACTCGACTATTGAAAGAGAGAAGTTGGCCTGTTTTTGGGCTATAAATCATTTCAAATTCTTCCTTTGGGGTTTACCATTCACAATAAGAACTGACCATAAGCCATTAGTCAATGTATTTACCACTCAAGGTAGAGAATGTGCCACTCCTCGTATAGCAAAGTGGATATTAGGTCTCGGAAGCTACAATTTCGAAGTGATATATGTGCCTGGTAGCAAAAACACAATAGCTGACTACCTGTCCAGGTCCACGAAGCAAAAATCGGAAAATACTGTTGAACAGGAGTATAGGAAGGAAATAATAAATCCAGAACCCATACTGTGGGTGGAACTGGCAAGTTTAACTAAGGAGGAATGGGTAAAAGAAACCAGGGAAGACAATGTATTGAACCTATTGAGAGAGAAAATTGTCAACGGGTGGCCAAATAGACTAAAAGATGTGGAGGATGACCTTAAGGGATACTGGGATATCAGATCAGAACTTCATATTTCTGATAATCTAATCATGAGAGGGGAGAGAGTCATACCTCCGGAGAAATTGTGGAGCAAACTAATAGAGTTAGCACATGAAGGTCATTTAGGGAGGAGCATGACACAAAATAAAAATAAGAGCTACATACTGGTTCCCAAAAATGGATGGGTTAGTAGAAAACTCTGTGAGAGAATGCACAACATGTGCACTTAGTGATAGAACTAACATAACACGCAAAGCTCCAATGTCACCAATGAGTGTGCCGCTTAAACCGTAGGACAAACTCGGGTTGGACATTATAGGACCAATTGATCACCTAAGTTGCAAGGGAAAATATGTTTGTGTCTTAATTGATTATCATTCTCATTGGACATTATTCAAAATTGTAAATCAAATCACAACGAGGGATGTGATCTTATTCTTAACTGAATCATTCATGAGTGAAGGAGTTCCCACCACATTAGTGACAGATAATGGTGTGCAATTTACATCGGATGCTATGAAAGTTTTCTTGAATGATTGGGGCATCCGTCAATTTAGGACTGCTTTATATAACCCTAAGGCAAATGGGTTGGTGGAGAGGATGAATAGAATGTTCAAGGAATGCATTCAGGGAGCGAAGGTGTCAAGGAAGCCATGTGAGGATGCGCTAAGACAAATGTTATGGGCGTATCACACCACACCTAATGCAGTCACAAGTGTATCACCATTTCAATCCTTGAAGGGTAGACACCCTGGTACTAAACTGAATCCTAACTGGCTGAGAGGTGGTGAACAAGTACACGAGCAGAAGGAAGTTAGTGCTGAATGTGTTAAGCGTAAGCAAGAAAAATATAGGAATTGGTACAATGATAAATTTGGCACTAAAGAAGGGTTTTGGCAAGTAGGACAAAGAGTGAAAGTCAGACTCCCTGATAAATTGCAACATGGAAATAGCAAATTCTCGGATCCACTTAGAATCAGAGAAATTTTTAAAAATGTTGTCAGATTAGAGGGTGGCAAATGCTGGAGCATGGACAGAATAGTGCGCCATCAGGAGTCGAAGAATGATGAGAGAGAAAGGTTGACCACAGCAAATGAGTCCTTTGGTCTGGCGGACCAACAATGTAGCACTCGGATCAGAAGAAGCCCCGCATGGCGTAAGGACTTTGGGCCATATTTATACTCTGTTTGCGCCGGATTAGCGTCGTTTTTTTTAACGCAAATTCGACGCAAAATGAACTCCATATTTATACTCTGGCGTTAGACGCGTCTAGCGCCAAAGTCCATGGAGTTTGCGTCATTTTGTAGCGTGGACACCTACTTTGCGTTAATGATATGCAAGGTAGGCGTTCCCGTCTAAAAAATTGACTCCGAGGCATGTGCGCCGTATTTACACTCCCGGGCAAAAATGACGCCCGGGAGTGGGCGGGTCAAAAAAAACGACGTCCAGCCGCTTTTGCGTCGTTTTTTAGCACCTGGTCAGGGCAGGCGTTAAGGGACCTGTGGGCTCGGAAGGAGCCCAGAGGTGCCCTCCCATGCCCCCAGGGACCCCCCCTGTCACCCTTGCCCACCCCAGGAGGACGCCTAAGGATGGAGAGACCCATCCCAGGGAACATAAGGTAAGTTCAGGTAAGTAATTTTTTTTTTTTTTTGTGGCATAGGGGGGCCTGATTTGTGCCCCCCTACATGCCACTATGCCCAATGACCATGCCCAGGGGACAGAAGTCCCCTGGGCATGGTCATTGGGCAAGGGGGCATGACTCCTGTCTTTGCTAAGACAGGAGTCATTTCAATGGGGGTTGGGAGTAAAAATAAATGGCGCAAATCGGGTTGAGGCGAAAATTTTGCCTCAGCCTGACTTGCCCCATTTTTTGGCGCCCAAGCTCCATATTCCCCTACGCCGGCGCTGCCTGGTGTACGTCATTTTTTTTTACGCACACCAGGCAGCTCTGCCGGCTGACGCCGGCTAACGTCATTGAATAAATACGGCGCCCGCATGGCGCTTCAGAATGGCGTTAGCCGGCGTTAGATTTTTTGACGCACAACTGCGTTGGCGCAGTTGTGCGTCGAAAAGTATAAATATGGCCCTTTATCTTTTCTCGCTAGGGAGGGGAGATATGTTGTAAGTAAGGCACATGAAGTACATTTTATATCAACAAGTCTTATTCCTTGTTCATAGGCGAAAATAATATTACAGTTAAACATTGAGATACCTGTTAAGAATATTGTAACATAGTATAATTATTAGGCCTTTAAGTATGTTTATATATTAAACTTATATAGTTGTTAGAATGTAGATACTGGAAATGGTACAGTCCTAACTCACCTTAGAATGTGATGACTGATGGTCTAGCCGGGAGCCCAGGTTGGAATGTTGAGTGAGGAGCTGATCAGATGGCTGTATGAAGAGTTTGGTGAATAAAGTACTTAACTTGAAGCTTGGACTCCTGTCTATGATTACAACAGGTGTGTTGAAAAATGAGAAATTAAAAGTTTTCTTTTCATTTTTAAAGAGTAGGTAGTGGTCCGTGGGACCACTGCCTGCTCTTAAAAAACGTTTTTGCATGCATTCACAAAGGGGAAGGCCCCCTCCTCTTTGCGAATGGGTTACCACCAATTTCAAATTGGTGGTAACTGCAATAGTTTTGCAACCGCATTCACGGTCACAAAACAATCATACATACCTCTGCGATTCGGTATTAGGAAGGGACGCCCTTGACACGCCCCTTCCTAAGACTGAATCGGTATGTAGTCGCAAATCCAATTTGCGATTCAAGTTACCGAATCACAAATTGGACTTGTTAAATACCAAAATCCATTTTTTCGATCGCAAACAGTCCGTTGGGCCATTTGTGATCGCAAAAATGTTTGATACATCTGGCTCTGTGTTCCAATGGGGCTTGATACAATAAGACAAATTGTTTCTGGCATGGCAGTGCTGATTACTTCATGTGAACCCTGGCATGATTGCAAAGAGTGCAGCAGGAACCAGGGCAATGTGCAGGCTTTGGTGATTTCCACCCGTCCTGTTGATTTTTGCAGTGACAATGGCGTGCACTTACATAGCATGGCGGTTGCGTTTTACATATTTAGACAATGTCGACTGTATCTGTGCATTGTCCAATTTTTGTGAAAAGACAAGGAGAACACTGACAACAAAGTAGTACCATTGACCTAGTGGGTGACGTCAATGGCTGAGAACTGATATAGTACAATAAGTAAACTGTAACAGGCTGAGGACTGAACAACAGACATCGCACGCTGAGTAGCCAACTGTCTCGCAGAGTAGCCAAGTGACACATCTGTGGACTAAGAGAATGAAGCATCAGTATCGCCTCACAGGTGCTAGTGCACTGTAAAAATACCCATAACATCGTACTGACCTTCTTGAAAATCAATGATCCTCTTTGACCCAGGCACTTTGAGAAAAACTCTGACATTCTTGATTAGCAACCTGGAAAGTTACCATTTTAGCATCACATTATTTGCAGCAAACGTAGGTTCCTACTCATATCCGGTCACAAAATACTGCTTGCATACTGCCACCATTATTTGTGCAACAAATAAAGATTTTTAAGAACTGATCTATATAATATTTGATTGGTTCTTACAAGACCGAAACGCATTAGGTCGGACACCTACCTTGTGAATATTAATGAGGTAGGTCGCAAACTGTGACACACGACAATTAGATTCCATGAAAGGACAGTGGACTGCTGGGGCCACCAGACCACCATGTCTGTGATCACATTTCATGAAACTTTATTTTTTTAAATGCAGCTCATTCTCCTTAAAGAAAACTGGGTTGCGTTTAAAAAAAATCCTCTTTAAGTTTGTTTCTGAGTTTACAGTGGCCCCACTGACCACTTGCTACTTCAGACAAACCTTCTTAACACTTACAGTGAGGAAGGGGTCCCTGGGCATTCCTTACATTTTGTGAATATGTTACCACCCCAACTTCAGTGGTGAAGCAATCACTTTTCAGTGGTTTACAACCGCAATTTGTTCCTAAACCATTGATAGATATGGCTAAGAACCCTTAATTGAAAAAGATGCTTACTACATACCCCTAAACTTTTCTCATCCAATTCTAACACCATTTTAGGAGTCCGTAAAACGTTTCCAACTCCTAAAATGGATTTAATACCTTGCTAAAAACATTTATTTTGGTTGCAAACTCCAATTCTGGGCAGTTCACAGCAATGAATTGCTAAGTATATGTGGCCCAACTTTTTTTTAAATGTATGCACATAATTGCCTTGGCAAAATGTTGCTCTTGGGCAGACTCTGAATTGCTTAAATATTAAATTTCCCTTCAGAATTACCCCTAAGTGCTGCTAAATGAGCCCTTATGGCATTACGTTTAAAGAAAGAATAAAAGGAAATATTCCTATCGAGTAATGGTCTTCAAATGGGCTTCAAATTACAGTGCATCCCAAGCCTTTCCCACATGGGGCTCGAAGGCAGTCTACGGGGGTTTTGTCCGAGATCCACAGTAAAAGACATTTGATGCTCTGTTGCTGTGTTACATATTCTGCTCAGGCAGAGCAGATAGATTACTTGAACAAAGGTAGCCCCTAGGCTTCTTGCTAAATGTAAATAGGCTTGTGTTGACTGGGTGTCAAAAGCACCTTCGCACCACAGGCAGGTGAACCAAGATGCAAACATTATACTTTGTTAAGGACACAAAAAAATATTTGCAAAGACATCACTGTGTGATGTTGTTAGAATGTTAGAATAGGTAAGAGAGAACGAGTAGATGGCTTGCATATTAATGCATTAAGACTGGATTCATGCTACCTGCATGAAGAAAAAAATATATATTTATATATATAAATAAATACATATATATATATATATATACATATATATATATATATATATATATGTTACTATATATATATATATATATATATATCTATTATATTTCTCCAAATAGCCCCCTCTAGGTGTACTCCAATGTCGGTGCTCGTGTCAGGGAAGGACCAATCACTGTATTAAATTCTCCACAAGTTGACAAACAGTCATACACGGCACTCACAGGAATTTTGGATTTTCTTGTTTATTCACTGATCGAGTTACCCAACACCAACGCGTTTCAACCAACAAAGTGTTGATCACGGTAAGTGAGTGATCCATGTACACACAATATATACTCTCTCCCATCTCATACCTTAATGTAGCATTATGGGATATGTAGTTCTAACATTATTATAAGCCTTACCCCAATAAGTGAATTAAAGCACCATACCCCACAACTAACAATTTAAAACAAATATAAAGCAAATTTGCAACAAAAATACATATTACATCATAACCTTCTGTTACTAAAAGTCACTAAATACTCTCTTTTAATGTTTTCATTTTCACAGCCTGTCTGAGGTCGACATACCATTTTATTCCTACTTTGAACTGCCCTTTTCCATTCATCACTGCAAGCGTATTAGAAGTCTTACGAGAAATAATGGTCTAGTACCATCTATTTCTATGACCCAACCGCCATATTAACTTTCCTCCCTCAGGAAATTCACACCCATGAGAATATCCCCAGAGACATCATTAGGTATCTATTTCATTGCGAGCATTATTCTAAATCTCACAAAGGATAATGGTCTCGTACCAAGTCTTACATTTACCTAATCAGCAAAATGCTTATTGCTCACGTAGGAAGATCATACATATGTCCACACGTCTAGGGGAGAAATTGGTATTCAGAGATGACAGTACAATTCCTCATCCCGATTTATCCCATACGGGATCTTTGTTTTTAATGTAATAATATACCTGGATTCTAACCGTCTTAACTGTTGAACTCTGTCACCCCCACTTTCCTGTTTTTTAATTGTAGCCACACTAAAGTACTTCATATGTGGCCAGTCAGCTTTGTCATGATTTTTCAAATGTTTTGTCATGGCATAATTCATATCATCATTTTGCACTGCCCTAATATGTTCCAGTATTCGTTTCTTCAATGGGCAGATAGTGCTGCCCACATATTTTAAACCCCAAAAACATTCTATAACATATACTACAAAAGTAGTTTCACATGAGATTCTCTCTACAATTGGAATATCTCTACCCTGAGAGTCTACTACTTTTTTCATATTGCATCCTATTTTGCATGCTTTGCATCTATTACAACAAAAGAAACCTTTATTCGAGTCTGTTAGCCAGTTGGAGTCTGTTGGTGATTCAAAATAGCTTTTCACTAATATGTGTTTTAAAGATGGTACTTTTCTGTATGTTACATAAGGTCGTGCTCCAACTCGTGGTCCAATGTCCAGATCTTTCTTGATCAGATGCCTGTGTCTATTTAAAATATTCACTATTTGTGAATTCTCTTTACTATAGTTCAGAATTAATCTTATCTTGTCATCTTCTACCTTTGATTTTTGTTCCATCAATTTGACCAAAGTCTGTGCTCGTGTTTTTAGTCTTGCTTTTTGTCCACCCTGTTTTATTTCTCTAGCCTTATATCCTCCTGTCAGAAATCTCTGCTCCATCTCTTCAAATTTCCTGTCCATATCTTTCTCATTTGAGCAATTTATCTTAATCCTAATAAATTCTCCATAGGGAATACTTCTTATGAGTGATTTCGGATGGAAGCTTGATCCATGTAGGATACTATTAGTCGCTGTAGGTTTGCGATGTAATGTCGTTTGTACTGTATTGTTCTCAATATATACCATCACATCCAGAAACTCTATAGAGATCTTGCTCATTTTGGATGTACACTGGAGTCCTATATCATTGGTATTTAATTTCCTAAAAACTATATGGAAAGACTAATGGTTTGGTTACGACATATAGATGATAGTTTCTTAATTTGGAATGGTATTGAGTCTGTGTTTAAGGAGTTCTTTAGGAAATTAAATACCAATGATATAGGACTTCAGTTTACATACAAAATTAGCAAGATCTCTATAGAGTTTCTGGATGTGATGGTATATATAGAGAACAATACACTACAAACGACATTACATCGCAAACCAACAGCGACTAATAGAATCCTACATAGGTCAAGCTTCCATCCGAAATCACTCATAAGAAGTATTCCCTATGGAGAATTTATTAAGATTAAGAGAATTTGCTCAAATGAGAAAGATATGGACAGGAAATTTGAAGAGATGGAGCAGAGATTTCTGACAAGAGGCTATAAGGCTAGAGATATAAAACAGGGTGAACAAAAAGCAAGACTAAAAACACAAGCACAGACTTTGGTCAAATTAACGGAACAAAAATCAGAGGTAGAAGATGACAAGATAAGATCAATTCTGAACTATAGTAAAGAGAATTCACAAATATTTAATATTTTAAATAGAAACTGGCATCTGATCAAGAAAGATCTGGACATTGGACCACGAGTTGGAGCACCACCTTATGTAACATACAGAAAAGTACCATCTTTAAAAGACATATTAGTGAAAAGCCATTTTGAATCACCAACAGCCTCCAACTGGCTAACAGACTCGAATAAAGGTTTATTTTGTTGTAATAGATGCAAATCATGCAAAATAGGATGCAATATGAAAAAAGTAGTAGGATCTCAGGGTAGAGATATTCCAATTGTAGAGAGAATCACATGTGAAACTACTTTTGTAGTATATGTTATAGAATGTTATTGTGGTTTAAAATATGTAGGCAGGACTATCTGTCCTATGAAGAAACGAATACCGGAACATATAAGGGCAGTGCAAAATGATGATATGAATTATGTGATGAGAAATCATTTGAAAAATCATGAAAAAGCTGACTGGCTACATATGAAGTACTTTTGTGTGTCTACAATGAAAAAACAGTAAAGAGGGGGTGACAGAGTCCAACAGTTAAGAGGGTTAGAATCCAGGTATATTATTAGATTAAAAACAAAGATCCGGTATGGGATCAATGGGGATGAGGAATTGTACAGTCATCTCTGAATACCAATTTCTCCCCTAGACATCTGGACATATGCATGATCTTCCTACGTGAGTAATAACCAGTTTGCTGATTAGGTAAATGTAAGATAAGGTACAAGACCATTATCCTTTGTGAGATTTAGAATAATGCTTGTAATAATATAGATACCGGATGACGTCTCTGGGTATATTCTCATGGGTGTGAATTTCCTGAGGGAGCAACTTTAATATGGCGGTTGGGTCATAGAAATAGATGGTACTAGACCATTATTTCTTGTGAGACTTGTAATACGCTTGCAGTGATGAATGGAAAAGGGCAGTTCAAAGTAGGAATAAAATGGTATGTCGACCTCAGGCAGGCTGTGAAAATGAAAACATTAAAAGAGAGTATTTAGTGACTTTTAGTAACAGGAGGCTATGATGTAATGTGTATTTTTGTTAGTTGTGGGGTATGGTGCTTTAATTCACTGATTGGTGTAATGCTTATAGTAATGTTAGAACTACATATCCCATATTGCCACATTAAGGCATGAGATGGTATATATTGTGAGTAAATGGATCACTCACTTACCGTGATCAAGACCTTGTTGATTGAAACGCGTTGGTGTTGGGTAAATCGATCAGTGAATAAACAAGAAAATCCAAAATTCCTGTGAGTGCTGTGTATGACTCTTTGTCAACTTGTGGAGAATATATATATATATGAAAAAACACACATGGATATATATTTTTTCTTCACTGAAAAAAAACAAATATTACAGGGACATTATATTTAAGTTAATTTTCTACCCACACAGAACCATAACAATTCACCAGTTGTAGTTATACTTATAGTTATCATATGTTTAG
This sequence comes from Pleurodeles waltl, assembly GCF_031143425.1. NCBI lineage: Eukaryota > Metazoa > Chordata > Amphibia > Caudata > Salamandridae > Pleurodeles > Pleurodeles waltl. The sequence continues at coordinate 484,267,804 of NC_090446.1, forward strand.
AACCTATAACTTGAAGCCTAAAGGTGCTTTCCAGCATGGGTTATATTTCTTCAGATAAGAATATCTATAAGTATAACTATAACTGGTGAATTTCTATGATTTTGTGTGGGTAAAATATGAACCTAACTATAATGTCCCTGTAACATTTGTTTTTTCAGTAAATTTATGTTTTTTGATGTAAAGTAATGCATAGATTCTGTATGTCAATACAACCACCACCACACATGGCTTTCAGATGTGCGCAGTGGGAGTTGGCCGCAGGCCTGCTGTCAACACCCCCCCCCCCACGCCAAATGCACCATACCCCACGTTGCGCATGAACTTTGGCCGTCTGCAGCAGAGGTATCGTGTGTGAATGGATGAGGTTTTTTATTTCTCAGTCGGGTTTCTGATCTGTGGGTCCCCGCGGAGGATTGGCATCCCTAGACATACAATTTGCTTTTTCCTTTAATAAATCCAGAACTACTGAGCAGATGTACACCCAATGAAAAAAAAAACACTCTTACCGGACCAAGATCTAGTTTTCAGACAAATTTGGAGTAAAATAATTCAGTCGTGTGGGCTGTAGTTGTCTAAAATCCCATAGGGAAATTGCATGGAGTAAATGTGTTTTGGGACCGCCTGTTTTTATCGGACCCCGCATGACAAGTCACCCTGAAACTTTCCAGAAAGTAGCTAAAGTGAACGGCACACTAGTTTTGAAAATAAAATTTCATGAAAATTCGTCAAATGGCACCAAAGTTATACACAAAACAAAATCTACTTTTCCATGCATATTTATGCAGATAATGGCCTTCCATCCGGTACATACTATTAACATAATTGTTATCCACTTTTAGTTAATATGCACCTCAAATCTATTAAATGTATCAATGTCAGAAGAATGAAGACCTACAGGGACTTAACTTATGCTTGCACATCTCATGTAGATATGTACAGCTGACGCAGGGCCGGCTTTAATTTTGGTGACGTTCAGTGTGGCAATCTATGTTGATGTCCCCTCCACTCCCATAATAACCTCCTCCTCCACAATTTATCTCACTATCTTCCTCCAACGGTGCCCCTCATCTCTTCTTAGCTACTCTCTCATTTTGAATAATTTTGTAGTGTTACTCATCTCAATGCGGAGTGTTAGGGCACTTTACATATTAAACAGAGACAATGAGTCATATAAATGTATAAACTAAGGTATAGGAAAGGTTTCTTATGACAATGGAAACTACAAGGTATAGTATTCACATTTCATTCATACTAGTAACCATTATATGTTAAGAGTGCTTGGTCTGGAGAAAGGAGGAGTCAGATTTACTGCATTTTCCAAAGTATAATTCCGAAAGTTGCTGCGCTGTGTTGCATAAAAAAAAAGAGATTACGTATCTACTAAGCTATAAGCCTTTTGTTCTCTCCTGTAGTGCTAGCACATCTTAGGCTGCCATGTGGCAATGCACACACTCTTGCACTGAAGTGCAAGGGTCTGTGTGTGATGTCAAGCATACGTTTTAAACTGGACTACCCATCCAGCACAAAAAGCAATGGTTCTATGCTTTGAAAAAGTTTAACACTTTACTACTTTGTATGAAGTTCAGGACACAGGCAATGTTGGAAAGGTTTGAAGAAAATACATATTTTCTCTAATTTTATGTTGATGCAAATTTCTTTCTCTCAAAGTTAGTCGAAAGGGATTAGCATCAAAATCCTTGTGGTATGTGCATGAAAACATCCATTTATCACCCATGGAATGTCTCCTTCACAAAACGTAGAGCATAGTTCTACTTTATGTTACTTAAGTGCTAATTTACTATGCAATTCAGGATTTGTGCTGGAAAGTAAACCCCAAAACAAAACTTTGCATCAGGGTTGCATTACTTTTGTGATGAAAACAAGGCTCAAAATAGTAGTAAATACACACAACAAACTCAGGATTTGAAACATAACACAATGATTTGGGTGTCATACTGATAAAAATGTATTGCTATCTAAAGGAACCTTTTTAGCAATCTTATAATAACGAAAGATTGAGAGAAATAAATATGGGTTCTAAAATTATACTTGCAATTTGCATGCAGCTCTTTTATACCGGTTCATAGCTCAATGTGCTATATTTGAAGTATTGTAACTTATGAACTATAAGTAACAAAAGAATCTTTGTGAAAAAAGGAGAAAAATACTGAACTATCTACATATAAAAACAAAAATGTGATCTGCATGTTACACATTGTGCTTTGAAGCATGAACATTAACCTTCTATGCTACTCTATCATGAGGCAACACTGTGATTAGAGAAATCACAGATCTCTCCACCAAGTGTGTTAACCATCAGAGATATCAAGCTATTGCTATTATCACCTGAAAATGCCAGATATGCAATGAGCTCTGCAGGCTGCTCTTATCTCACATAAAGGATGCCCCCTGGAGCTTGGCACCTGATGCAATAGCATGGGTCATACAACTCTAAAAGCCAGCACTGGATAGGCACATGATCCACTGGGTTATTTCTAAGGATTGGAATTGTAACCTGCAGATTACACAGTAATCGCTAGAATTCCTGCATTAACCAAATGAGTTTTGGGGCATGTTATGGTTAATCGAAATGATCTGAGAGTCAGCTGAGGAGATGATCATGAGTGGGTGATTGCCCCTAAGAGCCCATAAAGGAGATCTCAAGATCTCTGAAGGCTATCAGAGATTGGCTCAATGTCTATGATTGGCAGCTGTAAAGGCTGCCACAGTGAATTGAAGGGTAAGCTAAGGGCTTCTAACAGTAAAGGTTTAGTGTGGCTAGCTTAGGGACTTTTATGTCTTCTGGGAGCCTAAACAGTGTGACTTTTGTTAGGCTGAGGGCAGGTTGGGATCATTTATGAAAAGCCAGCAGACCCGGAGAGTTAATCTGATGGACTCTGAGACCTAGCAGAGTAAGCCTGGGGGTCTTTTAAAGGAAACTGAAGATTTATTAAGACTGAATGACAGATGATAGGCAAATATTTCTCATTGCTGGCGCCTAAGGGCTGGGTGAGGGTGTCTCAGGACTGGCAGTGGGTCTCTCGGTGTGACAAAGTGCTAGTTTAGGGTTATATCGCATCTGATTGGTGATCTCTTACATTTCCCTGATTTGCTTTATGGGTTTCCTGAGGGTCTTTGAGCGCCATATGCACATCTGTGAAAGCTAAGAGGGTGGCTGGGTCCAGGCTGTGGCAGCCCCCCAGGGAAAGTATAAAAGAGAGGTGGATTGTTTGCAGGTGCTTTCTAAGGGAACCAGAAACGTGCCGCCAGGAGAGAGAGCGCGAGAGAGCGAGGCAGAGCCGGAGCAGCCCAGCGCGTGCAGCACTTTTCCCACGGGAGCACGGTAGCCCAGGGCCCAGGACTCAGAACCTCTCCCCCAGCGCCCTGCTGAGGCCCCGGTGATCAGCACGTTCCACATCGAAGCTCCGGAGCGTTTTGGAGCGTCTGGAGTGCCGCACGAGAGCACAGCACGGCAGGCAGCACAAGCAGTGCAAGTAGTACATTCCACTGGCCGGGTGAGTGGCCCCTCTCACGGTCTCCCTCGCGGACCTCTGCAGAAGCGGCCCGCCTGGGTGCAGCTTGCGGGGGCGAAGAGGGGGGCCAGCCCCTCCGACCACTGAAAAGGAGAAGGGCCAGCTGGGATTGGACTTCAGCATGTGCAGCCCGTACTACCAGTACTGCACAGCAACCTCTACTACCTGTACAAGCACAGCAACCCCGGGGGGCCCAGTGGAGAGCCGAGTACAGAGCACGGCTGAAGGCAGATAGTTGGAGGCGAGCGGCGGCGGCGGCTGGTTGTTGCTGGTCACTGGAGCCTGGGAGCCCAGGAGGGTTTGGTGAGGCATTTGGGGGAAAGCGGATCTACTCAGCTTTGATCTCCGCAGTGAAAGCACCAAGGGAGAACAGTGAGTAAAGCAAGCAAGTAACACTGCAGCACAATCTCAGCAGGTACTCACAGCAAGTAAGCTTCCATTCCTCCATACATCTTTAACTTTTGAAAAAAATGTTGGCATCTGATTTCTTGTTTTAAAGCTATGTGTGCGACCTTGTGAGATCAACAGGGTTACAATTGCGTACTAACGAGAAAAAGATTCAGCTGTTTGTTGGGCTTCAATCGGAGCTGCTGTGATGGGTTGCTCTGCTTTTCGTCAGAGCTTCAATAGAATATAGCAACAGAGGGTCCCGAGGAGCCAGCGACCCGAGCACCGGAGACCGACTGTGGCACTAGAGAGAGGTCCCGGAGACTGACCCCTCACCACAGACTGACCCAGGGTGCCAGAGACTGACCCCGGCCACAGGGCACCAGAGAGAGGCCCTGGAGACTGACCCCTCACCGGAGACTGATCCCGGCCACAGGGGATCAGAGACTGACCCCGGCCACCAGAGACTGACCTCCAGGCACCACAATCTGACATCGGGTACCAGAGAGAGACCACAGAGACTGACCCCGGGCACCAGAGAGAGAGATCAGGTACCAGAGACTGACCCCGAGCACCCGAGACAGGACCCACATCAGAGACTGACCCCGGGCACAATATCCCGGGCACCATACCCCGGGCACAAGAGGCAGACCCCGGGCACCGGAGACAACCAGCTGCGCACCCCTGTAGGACACAGGGCTGCCGGTTCGGACCGCCGCCGCCGCCGTTGAAGGCTGCCTGCTTAAACACGCTGGGAGGACTACAATACCCAGAATCCTCTGGGTTTCCTGTGCGCCAAGTGGCGCGAAAGTGCTGTTACGCCCCCGGGCCCAGGCCCCTAAATTGCAACAAGGTACCACGCACCGCGCCGGGCGCCGGGCTAAGGGCGGGCCCTCTGTGGCCCTCTGAGGCCTGAAGAGACTGGTCTGGGCACGGGACTCTGCCTAAACTGTAAATTAGCTGTATTACATCTTGATTACGCGGTTTTGTGTTTTGTGTTTTGTATTGCTGAATTATAGCTGGTGGTACTTACTGCAACCAACCTATGATGGCTAACTGTAATAACTCCGCCAAAAATCTAGGGGCTACTATGCTTGACAACTACCTGGTTAAGGTGGTTAAAAAGATTAATAGCGATCGCAGAGTCTCTCTAGGGAAAGGAGGTTCCCCCGTTCAGACACACCCTAGTTCCTCCCCACATATAGTGTCTACTTTTGAGGATCTGGGCGTCAACACTGACAAGGATATGATACTAACTGAGGCACAGATACATTCTAATCCCTTAGACTCAACGGATATAATTGGCGAGAGCCCATTTAGCCCCGTGGTTATGGCAGTGACTCCCCCCCAACCAGCAAGAGCAGTTAGGGCTTGCAGAAAGTCGTTGGGCAAAAGAGGAGTGGGGAAGGTCAGCAATTCTCGAAAGCCCCTCGAAGCAAAAACCCATACTATTAAAACTAAAGGACTAGACGGGGGATCTGATAAGCCAGTGGGTTGCTGTCATAACAGGCAGTATATAGAAAATATACTGGCAACAGTAGAGGATAAGTTAGCGACAAAAATGGCTGAAATTTTTAGCACATTATTGCTGAAAATTGAAGTACTTACCCAAGAGGTTCATAGTCTGAGGGTACAAGCAACATCGACACCAGCAGATGTACTAATGGTACCTCTAGATTTACCATCTGGAAATTGTGTTGAGCAGGCAATACTCGCGGGCAGTAGTTTAAGACATAAAGCCCCATGTAACGAAACAAGTTTGGAGGCGGAGCCCACTATACCTAGGGAACCCGAAGTGATTCGAGGGTCCCTAGAGGGTAGGCCTCAATCAACTCGAGTCCATAAGGAAGCAAGAGAGCACAATCATAATTATAATGTTAGGATTGATCTCCCACCGGAGGCCGCTCCATTTGTATGTATATTGTCAGGAGTCCCAGAACTTAGTTCAGGTAAAAAAGAAGGTTACAATGATTTAAAAAACAAAGTAGCCTTCTGGCTTACTAAGAATAGACCTCTCCCCCCTACCATTGATGGTAAAATCTTAAATGTGAGAAGGGTGGGTTGGCTTGGCCACATGATTAAAGATATCCCAGGTGATCTGGTAATAGTTAATTTCAGGAGTATTAATGTGGTCCCATTTTTGAGAGGCTGGTGCCCGCAACTTGCAGATGGACCAAAGTCACGTGGGAACTACTAGATTTTTATCCTACGGTGTATCCCGAGGTGAAGGTGCCTTCCCAGATTAACAAAAATGTCATTAACCCTCCCAGGGGTTGGTTCGCACCAGAAAGCATTGAACCCTTGATTACTGCCGGGAGATATGGGCCGTTATCCTGCCTAGATGAGAATGATTGACTCATCAGTAGAGAAGAATTAGTTAATTTAACTTTATTGAAATCTCCCCACATAGAAGATATAAGTCGGAAGGCTATTGTCACAGATCAAAGTAATAATTCTGACACTACCCCTGTTGGTACATTGTCTGCATTACCCAATTTTAGTACGGACTCACCCTCTGCTTTAGCTGAGCCTGTTGATATGTTTTCAAGGTATATATCCTGGAATATAGCCGGTCTGGAGTCCAGCCAGTGTATTCCTGATTGGAGGGACTTCATAGATCAGGGCGATATAATTGCATTCCAGGAAACTTGGGCTATCACACCGATATTTCAGGTGGGGTATTTGAACTTTAGCAAGCCAGCAATTAGAGGCCAGAAAGGGCGTCCTGTTGGAGGTCTTACAATTTGGGTCCGCCAAAGTGCGGGTGTAAGAGTTGAAGAAGTGACAATTGATAGTCCAGACATAATTGCTTTAAAGATAAAATCCAACCAAGGTACAAACATCCTGTTGGTTAATATTTATGTCAGGGGCCCCCAGGGAGGAAGGGTTTCTCCGACCCTCCTCCTGTTGGATGACATTCTATCAGGAACAACGACCGATGGCCACAAGATTGTGATGGGGGATTTTAATACTTGTTTTGAGCCTTTGGGTATTGAGGACGGCCCGCTCACCGAGGATGAGGATCTATCCTGGGGTATTCCCCAACTCGAGATACCTCCGATTGCTAAGTGGTCGAGCTCAGCCACCTATATCAAGGGGCTATGCCTGGATATGGGTCTAAGAGCTGTTAACGGAAGGGTCAAGTCAGATAGGAAGGGCAGGCATACGTTCAACAACGGCAGACACAGTAGTCGTATCGACTATATTTTGGTCGATGTGAGGCAGTGGTTTGCAGTTGTTGATATGTTAGTTACGGAACGCCCAGAGAGCGATCATGACCCGCTGGTTTTGACCCTAAGGGATTCCAGCTTTCAGAGGTCTGAGGGCAGTGGTCCTAATATAATAGATAAAGAGGTCATCGTGAGCAATGATACGCGCAGGGTACGCTGGCCCAAAATAGCCGTGGACGCTGGGGCCCGCAGGGTGATAAGAACCTTAGTGTCTAGTTCTGTGGAGCTTTTAAACAATTGTGGCTCACAGGACGAGATTAACAGCGAACTTATACGTACCCATTCTGACTTGTTTCAGGAACTTAAAAAGTTGTTCATCAAATTTATTCCTAAACAACCTAGGACCAAGAAATATTCATCCACTACCTGGTTTGATAAAGAGTGTAGCAAGACAAAAAGAGTTCTCTTTGAGGCTATTAAAAACAAAAATCATAGCCAGATTAGATCTTGTAGAAAACTATAATGAGGCAAAACGTAAAGCAAAACAAAAGTGGGACGAGGAACGCTGGCTTATGCTGTCAGAAGCCTGTGGCAAACGCAATATGCAACAGTTTTGGTACCTCATAAAATGGGGTATCTCGCAGGACGCCCACTATAGTCCAGCATCTGTCTCTAATCATCAGTTAGTAAAAAAATTGAGGATCAGTTTAAGTGTCATACAGTAGAAGTGACTATACCCTACTGTCTTGAGCCCGTCGAGTCGTTAATTTTCTCAGTTACTGAAGTCATTAATTGCCTGCAAAACATTCCCAAAGGGAGGGCCCCTGGTCCAGATGGTATTCCAGCTGATATTTTTTTGGAAGACCAGGACCTGTGGGTACCTTATATACTCCACCTGGTGAATGCAGTTGCAGCAGGCGCTAAAATTCCTGACTCATGGTATGGGGCAGAAATCCTTCCTATATACAAGAAAGGCAACCGCTCAGTACCCTCAAATTACCGGCCTATCAGCCTTATTGATGCGATCCAAAAAATCATAGCGCGCCTCATTTTAGGGAGGATACAGGAATGGATAACAGACTCAGATATTTTGACTCCATTGCAGGCGGGTTTTAGACCTCATGTAAGCACCCTTGATCAAGCCTTTCGTTTTGCCCTTTTATATTGGAAAACAGTTTTTTTGGGTAAGGGCAAGTTGTATGCAGCTTTTGTGGATCTAAGATCTGCATTCAACTTGGTTCCTAGGACTAAACTATGGGACCGCATACTGGAACAGGGAATGCCCAGGGCTCTAGTGCGACTCTTAATGAATCTTCATGCATACACTTATGCCCAAGTTCGCTGGGGTAAGCCTGGCGAGGTTACGGACAGGTTCCATGTTTTGAAAGGTGTTAGACAAGGATGTGTCCTGGCTCCCACTTTGTTTTCCCTGTTTATTAACAGGGTTACCAAATATTTTGCAACACATCCCACGGATGCTCCCCAGATAGCGGGAATGAAAGTACCATTGCTCATGTTCGCGGATGATACCTTGTTATTATCTAAGACAAGGCAAGGGCTCCAGCAGGCCCTACTCAGATTTGAGTTATTTTGTGACGAGCATGAGCTAGAAGTAAATGTTTCTAAAACAAAATTCATGGTACTAAGAGGTCGAACACAAACTATGGCAAGGGTTAAAATGGGTGGCGCTATTCTTGAGCAAACTAATGTATTTACATATCTGGGTGTGCATTTTAGTGATAATTTTAGTTGGAAACCCCAGATTGATATTCAAGCACTTAAACATGTTCAATTGGGCGGTGCCCTTCTTAAGGAATATAAAAGATCATTTACCCGCCCGATGTCCCCACTTATGGAAATCTATGGGTCAAAAATTCTTCCCTCAGTTTTGTATGGGGCAGAGCTTTGGGGTTATAGCAATCTGGACCGATTGATGCTGGCCCAAAACAGATTTATAAGGGGGGCGGTTGGTCTTCCGAGGTCATCCCCACGCATCCCGCTCCTTTATGACCTTGGGCTCCAACCGGTGGAAGATCAAGCCAGATTTCGGCCCTTGGCCTTCTGGCGGAGGTTGTGGTCTACCCCAGAGCTGTTATTATATGCGAAAGCATGTCTCGAGGTAAGGGACACCCTAGGATCCGATAAGATTGGTTGGTTTAAGGGTGTTAGAACCACCCTTTGTGCCATGGGTCTAGGTGCCCTTTGGCACAACCCAGACTCAGCTACTTTTCCTTCAAAAAAAGAGCTGAAACAACTATATTGGGAATGGGTGGTAGGCATAAGACACTCATCCCTTATAGGTAGTTCCCTTACAACAACATTTGTACACGTGAAAGATGTCTCTGCAATTGAAATGTATTGGGATGTTATTACAAAACCTATGGACCGCAAATTATATCACCAAGTTAGAGTGGGCTCAATACCATTAAGGTGTTTAACCTCAACCTGGGGCATTGGAGGCCCAGATAAATGCCCATTGTGTACTGAAATGCGGGAAAATGTGAGCCATTTGTTCTTTGTCTGTCCATTATATGCTGCCCCAAGGTAGAAGTGGTTGGTACCCCTATGCAAAAGTCTGGGCACACAATCGGCCGAGACTACTTGTAGGATCCTTAAAACTGATCTTTCACCTACTATAGCAATAGGGGTGGCCAAATTCCTGGGGTGGGCATGGATAATTCGTTCTGAACAACTAAAACAGTTACATGTTTTAGATAAGTAAAATATCTTGAACATTAGAACTGAGTTTTTAAAGTAATGTACTTCCTTTTTTAATATGTTAAAATATTTAACAATTGAAGCATTAGTAGCTTTTATGAAATATTGTATTTATTGTTTTAATCGTTAGCACTGTTAATTTTACAAGTATTATGACGTGTAGCATGTCTTTTATGATGAAATATCGAATAAAGACTTCATTGACTTGAGGTGCTTTCTAAGGGGTGGTAGAGGTTTTCTGGGAGATGAAAGAGGAAGAGCAGGGGGCTCCTTTACAAACACCCCGATCAAGCTCCCTTTCATCAACACACTCTTTTGGAGTTGGTCCCTGTTCCTCCTATCTCACTGACGCACAATGCTAGGGACAGAAAGGCCGTCTAGGAGTAATTTGCCTGCATCAACAAAGTCAGGAAGGCTCCACAGCAGGGAATGCCTGCCTGCTTGTCTTTTATTACCCTTCCCATGCCTGCTGTGTTTGTGGTGGAAGCTTCTGATACTGACACTCGTCCAGTACTGGTTTTATATGTAAGGGAAGCTTGCAATGCTGATGCTCGTGCAGTTCTGGTTCTGTATGTGGGAGAAGCATGTAATTCTGGTGCTCGTGCAGTACTAGTTTTAGGTGTGAAGGAAATGTATAATCCTATTGCTCGTACAGTACTGGTTCTATGTGTAAAGGAAGCTTGTAATCCTGGTGCTCGTGCGCTACTGGTTCTATGTGTAAGGGAAGCTTGTAATCCTAGCACTCGTGCAGTACTGGTTCTGTGAGTAAGAATCTTGTAAATCTGGTGCTCATACAGTAATGATTTTATATGTAATGGAAGCTTGTAATCCTAATGCCTGTACAGTACTGATTTTATATGCACAGGCGCAATGTAACCCTGGCTCTCATGCAGTACTGATTTTGTTGGTAAGGGAAGCTTGTAATCATGGAGTATTGGTTCTATGTGCACAGGAAGCTTGTAAACTTGGTGCTCATGCAGCATTGGTTTTACATATAAGGGAAGCTTGTAATCCTTGTGCTCATGCGGTACTGTTTTTTGTGTGAGAGATGCTGATAATCCCAGTGTTTGGGCAGTACTGGTTCTAAGTGCATAGGAAGCTTGCAATCCTGCAGCTCGTACAGTATTGGTTTTATGTGTAAGGGAAGCTTGTAATTCTAGTGCTGATGTAGTACTCGTTTTATATGTAAGGGAAGCTTATAATCCTTGTGCATGTGCAGTACTTGTTCTATGTGTGTGGGAAGCTTGTAATCCTGGTGCTTATGCAGCATGGTTTTATATGTAAGGGAAGCTTGTAGTCCTGGTGTTCGTGCAGTACTGTTTTTTGTGTGAGGGGATTTTATAAACCTGGTGCTCATGCAGCACTGGTTCTATGTGAGCAGGAAGCTTGTAATCCTGGTGCTCGTGAAGTACTGTTTTTTGTGTGAGGGAATCTAATAAACCTGGTGCTCTTGCAGTACTAGTTGTATGTGAGTGGGAAGCTTGTAATCCTGGTGCTCGTCCAGTTCTTATTTTGTGTGTGGAGTAGGTGTATAATCCTGGTGCTAGTGCAGTAGGGATTCCATGTGAGTTGGAAACTGGTATTCCTGGTGCTGGTGCAGTATAGGTTTCAGATGTAAGGGAAGCTAGTAATCCTAGTGCTCGTGCAGTACTGGTTTTATATGTAAAAGGAGTTTATAATCCTGGTGCTCATGCAATACAAGTTCTATGTGTGCAGAAAGCTTGTTGTCCCAGTGTTCGTGCAGTACTGTTTTTTATGTGAGGAAATCTTATAATCCTGGTGCTGGTGCAGTACTGGTTCTATGTGTGTGGAAAGCTTGTAGTGTTTCATGTGTGTGAGGAAAGCTTGCAAGGCTCTGGCAGCCTGTGCTGTAAAATGTAAAGTTTGAGTGGGATATGCCTCTATTACTAAATAACATGCTTTTCTGCTGTTTTTAGCTCCGGATCCCCGCAACTTCTAACACTCTATGCCAGCCGTATTCAACGTTCAGCATTTTAAGATGTCACTAGCCATTTGATGTATTATTTATTACTCAAATTATGCTCTCCATTAAAAAATAAATACTGATCGCTATCATAGAGTTGAGCTCGTTCGCTACGCTGCCTTGCCGGAAGCAATATCGGGCAGCTGTGAACATTTTACCAGGGCCGGACTCGGAACCCAAAGCAGCCCTGGCAATTTTGTCGGACCAGCCCCAAGTCAGGGAGGGTTGGGGGTGGAATGAGAGAAGGGGGTGGGGGTCAAGTGCAAATCACTGCTACTTTTCTCACTGGGAGCGGATATTGCTGCATAGCCGCAAAACCAGCCCCCATTAACAAAACCGCCCCCACCCTTCCAGCCTCCCGGTGAAACGCCCGAGGCCCACTACGGCCTGTCCGGCTGTGAATTTTATTTTACCAGACATGCACGATATTTGGCCTGCGTAGTGGATGACTTTTGTCGGATATCAGGCACGCGGACATGTGTCAGTGAGTGGTCATTGGCAGAGCTGTCAGTGGATTCCAGGAACGCAAAAGCAGTGGATGCCACGGGTCATGCTCATTGGCAGGAATGAGCTCCTGATCTTTGTTGATTATTGTTCTGCCTGTTTTTCATTGGGCCTCCATTCCTGTAAACCGTGGGCCGCGATGGAGCGAGTTGGAGTGCCTGAGATCATCTGAGCTAAACTGGGGTTGGCAGGGGATATCTCGGGGACACCCAGTTAAGCAGATTGCGGTTATCCCTGGGGCACTCCGCGGCGGGAGCATCCCGTTTCCCTGCCCATGCACGGGAGAGGCCTAAGAGGACATCACCCGCATTAGACAAGAGCTTAACCAGCGTGTAACAGCATCCCTCTGATAATCTCTGCAGGGCTGCTGCAGGCACAACAGCAGGGCACGCGGGGTCTGACGCGGCCGGGGGAGGAGGGGCGGAGGGACATGGTAATGTGCGCATACTTGTGTGAGAGAGGGAAGGAAAACTGAAGAAAGCGGACAGAGAGGGAGGACAAGGCCCCCCACAAAAACACCCTCCACTCAAAAAACCCGCCCACACACGACTGACAAAACAATAGACACACACACAGAAAAACTACTGACCAAACCCCACACATCAGCACCAAAACATAAACACGCTACTATCAGGAGAGGAACACCTAGAGAAATTAGCCACTATCTTGAGGTTAGTCCAGTGCTTTAAATACAAATATAGAAGGGTGGGCACTTACTATTTAGGGTACCTGCTTGTTCCTGGGAAGTGCTGGAACTCTCAATGTATTGCAGCAGTCCTAATAAGTACAAGTACTATTTTTCTCAAATTAAAGAAGTGCGGGTATTCGGTACTGGACTGTACCTTCCCATTTAAAGTACTGGGTTAGCTTCCAGCATGTGGAAAGGGTAGCAATGTAATTCTCGCAGCCCAGCCAGCAGTGGAACAAGTTGAATGGTGTCATGGTGTCTTGGGGTTGAGGGCAGGTGAGCAATTTGCGTGAAGCTTTAAATGAAAATGGTAAAACATACATATACAACTTTTTGATAATCGATTCATCCAAGTGAACCTCTTCAGAGCTTGAAACCCTTTTTAAAATAAAACTACTGTTTATAACTTGTGACCAGACTAGAGAAATGCACCTTTAAATGTTTTAGCCCCAGTGAAAGTTGACTTTCTGCATAGTTCCCAGATGAGCTGATCCACCATCTTTCCTAAACGAGGATCTTGATAATGCTCCTCTAGATACAGAAAATTAATGCATATGGCTGACTTGTAGCTGAGCATTATGGGAAGTGCCTTTCACTGGTTTGGAAAAATGTTTCGGTGTACAGGCCAATTTCCCTAAAGGGAGTGATTTATTTAACATTTACACTATACATACCGTTGTGTGGGGTAGTTGTGGTGGCACTGGTGGAATGGTCAAAGGTAATCGATCTCAGGAAGAATATGGTTAAGCAACATCTAAGTGTCTATCCTGACCATCAGTCACAGCCAGCTTCTCCTGATGTATGCAATGAACTTGGAGCATCCAGTAGAACCTTATATTTCGGCTTGCTCCTTTCTAGGAGAGGGAAGTGCCTTGGATACAATGAAGCTAGCTCAATTAGCTGAATGTTCACTGCTAGAACACAAAGGGCTCTGAAGATTATGAGTCTGATTCCTGGTGAGGCCAACTGGTATATCTGTACTAAGTCCTTACCAGAGATTTAATGAGTTCAGGAGACAACGTTCGCTCCTTGCAGTCAGCATATTGCTGGACTCCACAAGGTTAAGTGCTTTTTCCTTCTAGAACGAACGGCATTTTTGCACTCATGCTCACCAAGATGGGTATTCCACGAACTATGTGGAGTGTCAGCAGAGAAAAGCGACAGCTACACTGCAAAGTTCAGCGCTGGGCAATGGATGTCAAACTTGGACTTCTAGGTGTGCCAAACCGACGCCATGAGTTTCAGGCAGGGGGCGTGCACAAGCCTTATGAACTGCCCATTCCAAGATGGTAATCTGTCCAGAAAATTCTACCTGTCTACGTGGGGTTCCAAATCGACGTGGGGCCTTTTCCTGTGATGTCAGTTCTTGTCTGAAAGATATATATATAGGCACTTACAAGCGATTAATCTTTATTTTTTGTTGAGCTTTTTGCCCAATTGCTACTATTTTTGCACAAGATTTTTGCTTCTTGCTCTTGGTTTTTCTACAGCACATTCTGTCTCTTGATACACTTTCTTGGTTCATTTGATGTTGGGGTGGGGGAGAGTTTGGTACCTTTCTGTTAACTTCTACATTACTGTTCATTTTCAATGAGGAACTGCATGTCCAAGGAAGGATTTAGGAATAGCTTATCACGAAACTCTGGTGAACGTACACATTTTTTATGAAAACATCTCAATTGAAATGATCACAGGCTTTAATCTACAAATATGCAATTTGGGGCTAAGGGGCGCTTTGGGCACGGTTGTTTTGAGCTCCACAACAACTCAGCTGAGTGCCGATGTAATTTAGGACACAACTGAGCTTCTTCTCCAAATACATACAGCCCCAGGCGCACAGGTTTGTATAGTTATACACAAACATTACAGGGAATTAAACAAAACAGTTTTTCAATTAAATCCAATTTTCTGCTTGCGCCTGAAATAACTCGAGGCTCGCAGCATCTGCAGGTCACGTGCGAGCAATCAAAATGTCCATATGAATATTAAAGCGCTTTTTACTCACAGTCATCTGCAGCTGTAAAATGCTAAATATATTTAATTATTCATCTCCCAACAGTGGCCACGAGCCAACTCTCCTTTGGGCCACCAGGAGTGCTTTACTTCCCGAGCCAAGCTATTCTTTTTAAATAACTGCAGTATGGCATCTTTTTTTCAGTTCAAGCTTGTTTAATTTTTACCCTCCAACTTAATAGATGCACGTTTATGTTTTTTTTGTTTAATGTCTCGTGTTCTTTGGGGGGTGCTTTCATTTTATTTACTCCCTAAGATCCTAAAAAGATGGATTCCCCACACCGATGAGTTGAACGAGAATGAAGACAATTAGGTGAATTTTGTACGGTAAGTCTGTTGCACTCTGGGTAGACATCTTTTGGATTAATTGTTTGAGGAGACTGAAAGTGGAAGGATATGCGTGAACTGATGCTTCATAAGCACATCCAATTCCTCACGAAAGCCTCACACTCCACTATTTTCAAGCTCCTGTGTGCTGTATAGAAAGTAGTCAACCATAAATCAGTCTGTACCCTGCCCAGAAGGACACGTTGTGTCAGAATTACTCGGTCACTTGACCCTCCACAGAAAGACAAGCAACCTGGATCTTGTCCAGGAGATGTAACTTGCTTGCCTGAGCACAGGGAGCTCGGCATCCCCATCTGTGCACAGCCCTCACAACTAGGGAGATTTGCTAAGGGAACAAAACGAGTTGCTTTGGGCCACCACTCTATAGCCACAACCATTGTTTTTAGCTTGTCATTGTTATGAAGATTCCACAAGTAGAGGCTGAAGTAAGTTTTATTGCAGCTTAGGTGCTGAACAACCCCACCTCAATTAAGGTAAAGGCAACCAACATTAATTTAAACAATACATTCTGAACAGGAGTTAAATGTCCTCACTAGCAGAACAATACGAGTAAGCGCAAACCTAGCCATGCCCCCAGTCTAAGGTAAGTATTCCCAACATAACACATCTTTCCCGTACAAGTGATAATAAAAATGCACTAAAAAAAATTGCAAAATATTTCTACTAAAGGAACTAAGGACAAACTTTATGAAGTGACAAAATCATCCAGCCCTGAAAGCCTTTCAATGACACATCCATATTTGCTCATACATGCACCCTCATCACCACTTACACCACGCTCACATGAAGGTGAACTTGAATTAACCAAATCACCATCCTCACCATCTGAACATCGTGTTCATCCATCAACCACCTAAACTTCCTCTTCACTTTACCTCCCACTTCCACTGCTCTCCTTCGTTTTCCCTGTTGAAAGGAACTGTAGCATGTACCACTGTGGTTCCTGTGTGGATGGAGAGAACATCTAGAATCAAGCTAAATCAACAAATTCTAATAAATGCATTTACACAGTATCAAGACCAGTATGTTCGGAGGCATAATGAAAGAGTGAATAAAATACTTAATTTTAAGAAAGGATAATCGGCACGAGTTTATGTAGCATACCACAAAAAGGGTTGTTCCAAATGGGCTTGCTCTGAAGAAATCAATGAGGTCAAAGGAAATAAGGTCCAGTTGGACGGAAAATGTTGGCACTGTTAACTCTAATGAGACTTAAAATTGTTAAGTGCAATGTGAGTGACCCTGAAATGTGTGGCAATGACGTCCAGCGGTGTGATCAAGAAGGAGAAGAAGTGAAGAGTGGTGTTCCCCACTGAGTAAGAAGACTGCCAAATTAGCTGGATGATTTCTGTGTACTAGTATCCTGAGTACAATTAATAACCTCCATCAAAAGAAATCTGTCGTTTACAGCACATGTAATCTGTAAATTCTTACCATGCAATTACGTTGAAACTCCCGCATTTTAATTTTATACTTAAACTTTGGTTTAATGTTTCTAAGAATCCTTGTATTTATTTTTTTATTCAGGAAAGGGGGATGTGTTGTCATGACGTACGCTATGTCATTCATAGTGATTCTTGCTATGAGGCTGGGGGACATTTCTGTTGGAATTCTGGAATGTGGCAGTGAACATCAAGTCCTGGCAGGGGTTGCTTCATGTAGACTTGGTTTCCATTAAAACTCTCATTATTCAACTCAACAAAGAGTCTACTTTGAAAAGAACCCTGAAAAAAAGAATCCCTGAGGGATACAGTGCTGGGACGTGGCCTATTTCAGATTAGGCACCCAAAGGACCAAGAGGGAAAGCGTTGCAAAAAGCCAGAAGCTCAGAAGAATACAATTAAACACATTACTCCAGCCGCAGCTCTTTGATACACACTAGAGCGCGGGCTGCAATGAATAAGAGAGGTCTTCTGGCTGACTGTAATTGTTTATTGGAGATGACGAAAGTACCTCAGCCACTAGGAAGCCCTGATTCTAATGCCAGCGCCTAAAAGAAGAGTGAGACTAGTAAGAAGGGGACCTTATCAAATGTGAGAAGCTGGCCTGGTTTGTAGTGGGTTCCAGAGGTACTTACACCTTATACCAGGTCCATTGATCCACCTTAGTGAAATGTAGACAGTGTCTAGCAGCTTAGGCTGCCTAGGGGTATCTGCAGCAGAGCAGCCAAGACTGAACTCTTGCAATACCACTATAGTCACACAGTACTTATGCACAATAAAGGATAATACTCAGTGTTACCAAAAATAAAGGTACTTTATTTTAGTGACACATGTCCAAAAATATCTCAGAGGCAATACTCCTACTGGAGGTAAGTAGTATAAGCAATATATATACACTAGTAACCAAAATCAGGTAAGTACGCAGTCATAAAATAGTGCAAACAGTGAAAAACACAAATGTTTGCCATAGGCCTATGGGCAACGCAAACCATATACTAAAATAGTGGAATACGAATGTCGGTTTCCCCCCCTAGGCAAGTGTAGTGTGTAGAGTGGCACTGGGAGTGTAGGAAAACCCCAAAGGTAAGTAAATTACCCCACCCCAGAGCCCAGGAAAACAGGAGTAAAGTACAGCAAGTTTCCTCAGAACACTCTAGGAGTCGTGGTAAAGGATTATGCAAAAACCAAGCAAGATTGCAAGAAACCAATGATGGATTCCTGGACCTGAAGCCCTGTGGAGAGAGGAGACCAAGTCCAGAAGTCGACGAAGAGTCCAGGAAGAACAGGAGCCCCTGCCAACCTGGATGAAGGTGCAAAAGTGGATTCTCTGGTTAGAAGAAAAGTACAGAAATGCACCAAAGAAGACAGCTGCAGGTTCCTGCTTGGTGCAAGAGATGTCCCATGCCGAGTCATTGGATACAGGCTGGTTTTCGTTGCTGGATGCCGCCAACTAGCCTTGGTTCACGCAAGGACGCCTTTTGTGGCAAATAGGTGCTGCCTGGACCCAGGAGGGACCTGGGGGTCTCGACTCAGACTGAGGAGACAGAGGGTGCTCCCAGCACTTCAGAGAGCTCTCAGAAGACCAGACAGCACCCATAGGAATCCCAGAATACGGGGGCAAAAGAGTTGTGAATTGCGGTTGTCACAGCACTACACAAAGGGATCCCACGCCGCTGGAGAACAACTCAGGGAGCTGAGCGTCACAGGATAGAGTGCTGGGGACCTCAGCTACGCTGTGCATGAAGAACGTTTGGAAGAAATGCACAGATGCCCAAGGAGCTGCAGAAGATGCGATGCACAGAGGTACTGTATGGCATGATGGTGAGGCAGGTCCTTACCTAAAACAAATTTGGACAGCAGTCAGAATCACTTCGGTCCACCACCTGTGTTCCAGGGATCATGCTCATCGACAGGAGAGGAGTCCCAGAGTACCGGTTGTCGTTGCAGAGCGGTGCCTGCTGAAGCAGGGAAGTCACTCCTTCACTCCATGGGAGATTCCTTTGGTCCTTCTGGTGCAGAATGAAGACATGCAGTCCTCAGAACATGCACAACTGGGAAACCGTTGCAGTTGCTGGCTGGAGATGAAGTTGCAGGGTCACAGTAGCCTTCCTGGATACTTTGTTGCAGTTACAGCAGTTCTGGAGCAGTCTGCAGTTGATCTGACGGGCTGAAGCTGAAGCAGAGAGTGCAGAGGAGTCCTGGTGGAGTCTTGCAAACGGAATCTGAGGAAACACCCAGAGGGGAGACCCTAAATAGCCCTGAGAGGGGGATTGGCTACCTACCCAGGTATGCACCTATCAAGAGGGGTAACTGACGTCACCTGCTGGCACTGGCCACTCAGATGCTCCTAGAGGGTTCCCACACCTTGGAATCCAAGATGTCTAATGCCAGGGACACTCTGGACTTGCTCTGGGCACCACCCCTGGGGTGGTGATGGACAGGGGAGTGGTCACTCCCCTTTCTTTTGTCCAGTTTCACGCCAGAGCAGGGACTGGGGGGCCCTGAACTGGTGTAGACTGGATTATGCAAGGAGGGCACCGTTTGTGCCCTTCAAAGCATTTCCAGAGGCTCTGGGAGGATACCCCTCCCATGCCTGTAACACCTATTTCCAATGGGAGAGGGTGTAACACCCCTGTCCTAAAGGAAATGCATTGTTCTGCCTTCCTGGGATTGAGCTGCTCAATCCCCAGGAGGGCAGAAACCTGTCTGTGAGGTGGCAACAGCTGGGGCTGCAGTGGAAACCTCAGCGAGCTGGTTTGGCAGTACAGGGGGCCCATGGTGGAGCCCCCAGGGTGCATGGAATTGGCCCCCCAATTCCAGATTTGGATTGGGGGTTCAATTTCATAATCTTAGACTCCTCACATGGCCATATTCAGAATTACCATTGTGAAGCTACATATATGTCTTGACATATATGTAGTGCACGCTTATAATAGTGTCCCCGCACTCACGAAGTCTGGGAAATTGGTCCTGGACAGCATAGGCGCACCTTTGCTGGTTCAAGGGTGCCTTCACACACAGTAACTTCGCACCTAGCCTTCAGTCACTGAAGGTTAGACATATAGGTGACTTATAAGTTACCTGGTGCAGTGAAAATGGTTGTGAAATAGTGTGTGCACTATTTCACTCAGGCTGCAGTGGCAGTCCTGAAGGAAAGTTTGTATGAGCTCCATATGGGTGGCAAAAGAAATGCAGCAGCCCATAAGGATCTCTTTGAATCCCAATGCCCTGGGTACCTAGGTACCATATACTAGGGACTTATAAGGGGGTTCCAGTATGCCAATCTGAATTGGGATATGGAGTCACTAGACTATAGTGACAAATTTGGTAAACAGAGAGAGAATAAGTACTGGAGTTCTGGTTAGCAGAACTCCAGTGACACAGTCAAGAATACTGACAACACAGTAACACACACTGACATATAGGCCACAAACTAATCCCAGCTAGACAGTAAAAACACACTGACAAACAGGTAGAAATTGGGGGTAACATGCTAAGAAGGATGGTACTTTCCTAAAAATAAAGCTCTTATTATTCAACTCAACAAAGTGTCTACTTTGAAAATAACCCAGAAAAAAAGAATCCTTTAGGGATACAGTGCTGGGACGTGGCCTATTTCAGATTAGGCACCCAAATAACCAAGAGGAATGCGTTGCAAAAAGCCAGAAGCTCAGAAGAATACAATTAAACACAGTACTCCTGCCACAGCTCTTTGATACACACTGGAGCGCGGGCTGCAATTAAGAAGAGAGGTCTTCTGGCTAATGTAATTGTTTATTGGAGGTGACGAAAGTACCTCAGCCACTAAGAAGCCCTGATTCTAATGCCAGCGTCTCGCCCAAAGGAAGAGTGAGACTAGTAAGAATGGGTCGTAACCATCCCTTCAACACGAGCTAGCAGCATGGTGTAAAGCACACCTCATGAGCAGCAAGGTTCTGCAAACGAGTTCCAGTTGGTTGATGGCTCAAAGCATTTGGGAAAAATCATAGCACCTTATAACTGGAAATAATGAAGTTGAATGCTCAATTCAGTATTGTGTGGAAGGTGTTTCATCAGGCCAAGAAGTTTAGAAGCATCTTTTTAATACGTTAGGCAACACCAAGGGCACTAGAAGTCCAATAAAACAAATCTGACATTGACATATCATTGTTGGAAACTCTAGCTCAGTATATTACTTCCATGACTCCTGCTTCGAACATCTTCACACTTCAGTTGAGGAAGTGTTAGCTCGTGCTCAGATGGGTACCTAGACAGCGCAGACCTGCCCTATACAGGGATGCTCATGCGAGCCAATTTTGGAAATGAAAACATTTCTCCCCTCCGTATTCTTTATTTTGGTCGACAAAGTAAAATGTTCTAAACACCAGGTGGTCTTACAGAGCAAAGGTCTGGAGCTCACAATTTCAGTCATGGAAGCCCTCAAGTAGCCTCAATTAACTACAACTACAAAATCGAACCAGCCTCAATCTCCCAAGTCAAGGTCGCCTCAGCATACAGCAGTAATCTGTGGTGACTCTGGCCATGAGTTCAGTGAAATTTTAACGCAAGGGAAATCTTCCAATGAACTTAAGAACAGCAGAATTGAATTAGACTCTTCAGGGGCTTCACAGCCATTTTTCTCCTGGTCCAACAACGGCTAGTAAAGTAGTTCAGTCTGCACTGTCTAAAGGGAAGCGCAAAATGCTAAGGAAGCAAATTAAAAGAAGAGAAAAGGAAGCAAAAGCCCAACGAATAAAGGAATTAACCACTACATTTTTCCAAATTTTTAAAGCTTTAGCCGTGTGCAAGTGTAGTGAAATCAGTATCTGCTCATCCAAATGAAGACCTGGAATAGGGCAAACTCGCAGCACAAAAGCCGACGAAACAAAGTAAATTAGCCCAAAAGGCAACAGGGGTAATTCTGTGTCAATATACAATGAAATCTATGTTTGCTCCTGATTGTATGATCCTAAGGACAGGTATCCCTACATTCCATCTGCCCCAAGGCAACCAAGTCACAAGAAAGACAGAGAGTTCCATCTTTGAAATTTAAATATGCAACACCTCCATCCATGGATACAAAGAGTCAGAACATAAACCATAGCTGCAGGGGTCCTGCTAACCCTGAGGCAGAAATTGGGAAAAAGGGACTGCTTGTTGCTGCCTTTAGAATCAGATAATCATAAGGCAGCAGTGCCACTATCTCAACAACTACCATAGAGATGTAGTGGTGATTCCAGAACTAAGACTGCTTTCTAACCCAAGTATAAATCCAGAGGGCAGAATGATAGTGGGGACATCTTGAGGCCCATGGATGCTCTCAGTGATCTCGAGCATCTGACATCATTGAAGCAATTGAATGTAAGTCATCAGTAGAAGAGAAGCCGAGAGACACGCCAGTTGTCACTTGGGCTTCCAAGGACATTGCTAATCTAATCCTACCAAGGTAGAAAGTCTTTTCAGACTGGGCCATCACCGTCACCATACCACCAGATACAAGATAATCAAAGGTGTTATTAGAAGAAACTCAGAAGCCAGTGGCCACTGAACCAAAGGCCAGCCCGGAAAGGACTTGTTGGCCAAGTCTGGAAACAATTCTAAAAGGTGCAAGGGGACCTGGTGTAAACCATAAGACATCAGATCCCGAAAGGATTCTAGTGTTGTGGTATAATATAAAAGGCCGTCAGTACAAGCTACACTGTCTCCCATATGCTAAGTCAGAAGATTGGGGGTGACTCTCACTTGCCTTGATTGGCACTAACAATGCATGACCAAGCCTCACAATTATATTGCTATGGGAGAACAAGTTATACCCTTGAACTATATGAGAGGCTAGGGGCTTCAGTTACCTGCGGGGAGGGCCACCGGTGGATGGAAAGGTCCTTGTTGCCCAGTGCATTGATTTTCCACATACAGCTAGGACTGGGAATTTATTGGGCATGAGGACATTGCATTTCCACCTATGTTCCACCCATGTTCCCTGGGAAGTAACCTCCTGCTACTGAAGGCTACAGGTTGATCTAGGCACTCTTCATTAAGCTGTGAGAGTACTGCTCCTATACCATGCTCTGAGGCGTCTGTTTGCACAACAAACTCCTTGGATTAGTCTAGCTGTGCACATGACAGCCTTCATGGCATCAAAAGCGGTCTGGCAAGCCTTGGTCTAGATCACCCTCTTTGGTTGTTTCTTGGAAGTCAACTCATTCAAGGGGGGAACAATGGTGCAATACCCCTTGACAAACCTCCTGTAATAGCCAGTGAGGCCTACAAAGGCTCTCACCTCAGTCTGGGTATTGGGAGGCTCTGAAGCCACAATGGTGTCAATCTTTGGCTGTAGTGATGCCACCTGGTGTCCCAAATACACCACAGAACCCTGCCCTATTTGGCACTTGCTTGCCTTAACAGTGAGGCCTGCCTTTTGCAGGGCCTCCAACACTTTGCAGAGGTATTGCAAATGTCCCTCCCATTTGGAACTAAAGACAGCAATGTCATCCAGGTAGGCAGCACTGAACTCATCCAGTCCAGCTAACACCTGGTGACCAACCCCTGAAAGGTGGCAGGGGCATTCTTCATCCCAAAGGGCATCACCTTAAACTGGTAGTGCCCATCTGGGGTGGATAATGCAGACCTCACCTGAGCCCCCTCAGTCAGGGCGATCTGCCAATACCCAGAGGTAAGATCAAATGCACTTAGCTATTTGGCAGCTCCCAACCGGTCAATGAGCTCATCAGCTCTGGGGATGGGGTGCGCGTCTGTCTTGGTGACCGCATTGAGTCCCCGGTAACCCACACAGAACCTGAGTTCTGGAGTGGCACCAGGAGTGGCAGGTGTTGAGACCAACACCACAGAGCTGGCCTAAGGGCTGCTGGAAAACTCATTCACCCACAAAGCTAACATTTTTAGAGACTTTGGCCGTCATTACAACATTGGCGGGCGGCGATTCGCAACCGCTGTGCGGCCACCAATGCAGCCTCACTCCTGCCGTGCCCATTCCGACATCCCCGCTGGGCCGGCGGGGATGTGGGCTGCAAAATGGGAGCTGGCTCCAAATGGAGCCGGTGGTGTTACGGCTGTGCGACGGGTGCAGCTGCACCCGTCGCGCTTTGTGTAGGGCTGTGCCAGGGGGCCCCGCAACTCCCCTTCCCCCCAGCCTTTCCATGGCGATTCCTACCTCCATGAAAAGGCTGGCGGGAAGGGGAGTCGTAATCCCCTGGGCAGCACTGCAAGCAGCGCTGCCCTGGCGGATTGAAACAGCAAGGACCACCATGGCGGAAAACCACCGGGACCACCGTGGCGGAAAACTGCCCGGACCACCGTGGTGGAAAACCGCCGGTCCCGGCGGTGCGACCGCGGCGTAATCCGCAAGTTTGTCCTGCCAGCCTGTTGGCGGTACAACCTCCAAAACAGCCCTAGCGGTCTTTGACCACCAGGGTTGTAATGAAGGCCTTTGTCTTTAATGTTAGCCCTTACTCTGTCAGTCACTCTGTAAACCTTGTGTTTAACAGGAGGTGTGCCCCCCAGTGCCCACATCATGTGTACACAAGTGAGTGACCCCTGGGATCAGAGAAAACAGTGAGGCGAACTGACCCAACACGTGGCAACAGCCCCTCTGTTGCTCTGGGGTCAGGGAGGGGGAGAGGATCACTCCCTCCACAGACCCATCTTTTCCTCCTGCAGACAGGAGGTCAGGAAGAGGCTCACTCTCTTCCTCCACCCCATCATCTGTTGCTAGGAGCATGGACAATTCAATCCGCTCAAACTGTGGCTTGAGCCGGTTCACATGTAGGACAATAAAAGGGTTCCTGGGAGTCCGCAAGTACACCAGGTAGGTGACTTCACTCTTGCGCTCCACCACCTTAAATGGGCCAGTCCACTTGTCCTGGAGCACCTTAAGCTCCACTGGCGCCATTAATTACACTTTTTGTCCAGGCTAAAACTCGACCAGAGCGGCATCCTGGTCATACTAGTGTTTCCTGTCTGCCTGGCTTGCTTTCAGATTCTCTTGGGCAAGAGCTCTGAAGTGGGCAGTCTGGTTTCTGAAGGCCAGCGTGTAGCTAAATGCATCCTGATAGTTTACTGGGGGCTTTCTCTAAGCTCTCCTTCACCAGACTCAAACGTTCCCTAACAGGGAAGCCATAGAGTAAATCAAAAGGACTAAATCCAAGCCCTTTTTGAGGCACCTCCTTGTAGGCGAACAGAAGGCATGGCAAGAGGACTTCCGCCTCTAGGGTTCTGACAGGCCTTTTAAGGTGCTGTTGAATTTCTCAACCAGACCATTGCTTTGGGATGGTAAGGAGTGGTGAACATATATGTTACCCCACACTCCTGCCACAGAGTCTTCATATATGTGGATATGAAGTTGGCACCCCTATCAGATACCACTTCCTTGGAGAACCCCAATGCACGACCCACTAAAGGGGAAGTGACTGACCTCAGAGGAATGGCTTCTGGGTACCGGGTGGCATGGTCCACCAAGACCAGGATGAACCTGTTGCCCATGGTTGTCTTGGTATCAAGAGGCCTCACAATGTCAATACCGAACCTTTCAAAGGGGGTACTAACTAAAGGAAAAGGTTGGAGGGGAGCCTTACATTTCCCCCCACTCTTGTCACTGGCCTGACAAGTTTGGCAAGACCTACAATGAGCATCTGAGTGCCTGCACATTAGGAGCCAGTAAAAGTGGGTGACAAGCTTTTCAAAGGTCTTGTCCTGCCCCAAATATCCAACTAAAGGCACATCATGAGCCAGACAACAGTAGGAAGGCTCTGAAGCACTTGGGTACCACCAGCACACGGGCTGGCCCAAGCTCAGCAAACTTACGCTCACTGTACAGGAGGCCATCCTCCCAATAAATCAGGTGAGATCCGGGCACCATGCCTGCTGCTGCAAACCCACTAGAGTAGGGAATGTCTTCTGTGCCTCACAGAATGCCTCCCTGTTGGGTCTCCCTTTCTGCTGCCACTGTGACAGCTCAGGGACCTCACCCAGTTCAGCCACCTGTTCCCATGTAGGCTTCGGGGTGTCACCATCAGGCTCCGCCACCTCCCAGACTGTGGGAACTTCTGGGGCCAGTTTCCCGTGCTCCCTGCCCTTTCTCTTTTTGGTGGTCCCCTGGGCCACTGTTTCAGGCTCCAGGGGCTCTTGACCACCCTGATGGGCTGCCATTGACCTGGTGGATATATAAATACACACCCAGGCAGACCCAACATCTCCAAGTGTGACCTATGTTCCACCTCTTTCCAAAGGGAATCCTCCAGGCCATTGCCAAGCAAACAATCCAAAGGCATGGTTGGACTCACAGCTACCGTCAAGGAACCTGAGATCCCCCGCCCATTCAAAGGGAACCTGTGCCACTCTGCACAGGTGCTCTGAGTAGGCCACTGCAACTACTTGGTGAAGTACCCAGGGATCTATTTGATCTTCAGACACCAGGTGACTCCTCACTGTAGTCACACTGGCTTCTGTGTATCTCAGAGCCTCCACCCTCTGTCCATTGATGGTCACCCACTGCCTGCACTTTTTAGTGTTCTCAGGCACTAGAGTTCTCTGGACCATCTCACTGTCCCCTAGTGAGACAAGGGCCATCTCAGCTTTCTCCCACCCACCTGGAACCAACTCCTCCCCAAGCACTACACTGGGACTGCACACTAGTGGGTGCCAGTGTACTCTTGGGGCACTTGGGGTCTCCCCTCACACGACCCAGCTGGCCCCATGCATAACACTTGCATGGGGGACCCCTTCCACAGGTCTCCTTTTGGAGAACCATGGCTTCTTTACACTGGGGGGCTGGAAATCCTTACACTGGGAAATAGGTTGGGGCCCTCTAGAGAACTCCCCCTGTTTACCCTTACCCCTCTTTCTTCTGAGAGGGACCCTGCCAACCCTTGGCATGGTCTCCTCCATTCCTCTTCTGTACCCTGGTGCTCTCCCAGCGGTCCCCTTCCTGCACAAGCTTCCTGGGGTCAGTCAGCTTGCTGTCAATTAGGCTCTAGAAAACATAAACTGTACAAGTGCTCTGAAGCAATCAAATTGTAAAGCCCCTCATACGTTGTCACCTTACTGCCCTTCACCCAACCATCCAGTGACCTGCAAAAAGAATCAACACATTCAACCATATTTGGGATTCCTTCTTCTTATAGACCTAAACGTGTTCTTATACTGATCAGAGGTGAGACCATACCTTGTGATCAGGGTGTCCTTCATGATAGGGTAGATGAGCCCCTGGGGATCCCCTAAGGATGTCAGGGTATACCTTCCCTCCACCTCGAAGAGCTTCTAGAGACCCACCCCCAATGAGCTTCAGGGACCAGATTCATATGGAGTGCAGACTCATAACCCTTAAACCATAACAGTATGTCATCCTCCCTCTTGTAATCCTTCACAAGGTCCTTAGAAATGTGCACCCTCCTCTCAGGCTGCACTGTGCTATTGCTGCCACCATCTCTGCTAGACTGGCTCCTCTGATACAGCTCCCTTAAACTGAGCTCAAGAGCCAGCAGCATCTTTTTCTCCTCTATGGCCAACCTTCTCTCCTCCATTTCCATTTTACGTTTCTCTAACTCCAGCTGATGAACTCTCTCTGCCTGTCTGTCCTGTACCTCTTCAGGAGTTAAAACCTTAGATGAGACACTGCTACCTGCCTTGGAGACGCTCTACCTGGACATAACAGGCCCACCCACTATACCATTGTGTATGGATTGCTCTTCCTCCTCCTCCTCCACCTCCACTGCTTCCTTGGCTGTCACCCAGGTTCTCAGTGCCTTTTGCAGCTCCTCCTTCCTGGTGGAGGCCTTAAAGGGACAGGCAAGACCTCTGTAGAACAGCTTCAACTGAGCCACTGTATAGCTCTCCAGTTTCCCTAAATAAAAAGCAGCTCTAACTGATGCATCTCCAGATTGGGACATGATAAAAAGTCAACAAAAGTGGAATGTTCCAAAGACAGAAAACAAGTTCCCAATGAAGTTAAAAAAAAGTCAATCAAAAATCACCAAAAATATGGAAGTAGGAAAAAAACAATCCAAAAGAGAAAAAGCCAAAACAAGCTGTATGCGGTCATGTAGAGGTCTGCACTGAAACAGTAGTGTACACTTAATCACTGTATGTCAAGTACAAATACAAGGTCAATCCCACCGCTGCCAACAATGTTAGAAATCAGGTCTTTGGTTGGCAGTCAGGTTACCCCCTGTCCAAGCAAGGACCCTCACTCTAGTCAGGGTAAAGGAGAATCTCCCTTAGTTAACCCCGCTGACATCCCTTGGTAGCTTGGCTTGGTAAAGTTTTTGTACCAACACACACAGTAACTCAGTGAAAACACTACAAAATGACACAATACAATATGTAATATTTATCTCAATAAAACAAGACCAGAATGACAAAAATCCAACATACACAAGTCAAGTTATGAATTTTCAAAGAATAAGAGTCTTAAATCTTTTAGAAAACAGTGAGAACGTTGTTAGCGTACAAAACTACCTGGGTTGCATCAAAATAACACCGCAGCGGCAAGTGTGCCTCGGAAAAGGCCAGAGATGCGTCGATATTTCACTCCCAAGTGAGACGTGCGTTGTTCCTCTCCGGTCGGGTCAGCGTGCGTCGTTTCTCCTCTCCAGCAAAAGAGCAATGCATCGATTCGGACAGGCACCTCGGGTCCGGACAGGCTTTGTGATGCCTTTCCACGCCCAGCGATGATGTGTTGAAAATCCGGTTGCACGGTATCACAAAACCGCACTACATGGGGTTTGAGTCATTATCAGCCTCCGTTAGCGGGTATTGCACGTCATTTCAGCAGCCGCATTGTGTCAATCTTCCAGCCGTGATGCAGGTGGAGTGTTGATTTCAGCCACAAAGCCGGCGGTGCATCGTTTATGAGCAGTGCTACTGAAGGTGTGTTGAAAATTTCCCTCCACGGCGATCTGTCCATGGATTTTCAGTCTTTGTCTCCCAGCTTCACCTTTCAAGGGCCTAGGAACTGGATAGGGCAGGGAAGGAGTCTCAGCAGAGAGTCCAGGTGCTGGCACGGGAAGTCTTTGATGGCCCTGAGACTTCAACAACAGGAGGCAAGCTCAGTTCAAGCCCTTGGAGATTCTTTACAAGCAGGAATGCACAATAAAGTCCAGTCTTTGTCCCCTTTCACAGGCAGAAGCAGCAACTGCAAGAAAGCTCCACAAAGCACAGTCACAGGCAGGGCAGCACTTCTCCTCAGCTCTTCAGCTCTTCCCCTTGGCAGAGGTTCCTCTTGATTCCAGAAGTGATCTAATTTTCAGGGGTTTGGGTGCTCTTCCTATACCCTTTTCTGCCTTTGAAGTAGGCCTTCTTCAAAGGAAAGTCTCTATTGTTTGTGAGATCCTCCCTTGCCCAGGCCAGTCCCCTGACACACACCAGGTGGTTGGAGACTGCATTGTGTGAGGTGTAAGTGACCACATTGCGCAGATGGCTCATCAGGATATGCAGGCTACACTCCAGCTCCCTTTGTGTCACTATCTAGAGGGAGCTGCAAACAGCTCAACTGTCAAACTAACCCAGACAGGGAATCCACAAACTGGCAGAGTCACAGAACGGTTTAAGCAAGAAAATGCCTACGTTCTAAAAGTGGCATTTTCAAACACACAATCTCAAAACCAACTTTATTAAAAGATGTATTTTTAAATTGTGAGTTCAGAGATCCCAAACTCCACTTGTCTATCTGCTCCCAAAGGGAATCTACACTTTAATCATATTTAAAGGCAGCCCCCCTATGAGAGGGATAGGCTTTGCAACAGTAAAAAACAAATTTGCCAGTATTTCACTGCCAGGACATATAAAACACATTAGTATATGTCCTACCTTAAACATACACTGCACCCTGCCCTTGGGGCTACCTAGGGCCTACCTTAGGGGTGTCTTACATGTAAGAAAAGGGAAGGTTTAGTCCTGGCAAGTGGGTACGCTTGCCAAGTCGAATTGGCAGTTAAAACTGAACTCACAGACACTGCAGTGGCAGGTCTGAGCCATGTATACAGGGCTACTAAGGTGGGTGGAACAACCAATGCTGCAGGACCACTAGTAGCATTTGATTTACAGGCCCTGGGCACCTCTAGTGCACTGTACTAGGGACTTACCAGTAAATCAAATATGCCAATCATGGAAAGCCAATTACACATACATTTTACACAGGAGCACTTGCGCTTTAGCACTGGATAGCAGTGGTAAAGTGCCCAGATTAACAAAAGCACCGAAAACAGAGTCCAGAACACATCAACAACCTGGGAAACTGAGGCAAAAAGTTAACGGAGACCACGCCAAGGATGCCAAGTCTAACTGAATATAACTGGTCTAAAGAAACAATTGTTACATCGTAAGAGGCATGCTATTATTGATTAATATGACCTCTGTTTGCTGCAGAAAACTGGGACAATGGAACTGTCCTATAAATTAGCCTATTTAACATTCTCAATCCCTACACTTACACCTACGTCAAGAAAGGCTTCTGGTGCATTAATCATTTGGGTTAATGTATCACTGAATTGTAAGGTTAAAAGTTTGGATATTGATAGGACAGATATTTTAGGTCTGAGTCTGAAAGTGAATAATACGAGTTGGTTGTGGAATGTGTATAAATCGCCCCTTACCCCAAAATAGAGAGTCACACTTAATATCTTTGCTGAGCCCACATTTGAGCAATCTTTCTGCATGGCCTCCTGTTATTGGTAGGTGATCTTAATATCACTTTTGAATCAATCACCTGCTTACATTCAGTTACAGAGGAATGGGTTGAAGCAACAGATATCCCTGGTCTGGCTATACAGTCACTTCTACCTTGCACTGTAAAGGCCATACAACTGACTTCTGTGATTCTCACAAGGCCTCAGAGCTTGTAATGGTCGCTTGCTCTCACATAAGGAAGGGGTTTGTACTTAACAAAAGTGTCAGTACTCTAGTAGGATTGATCATGCATTGTTGGATGTTAGGTACTGGAGCATTATTGTTGATGTTATCATCAAACACAGAAATTATAGTCATCACAGTGCATTGCACCTCACTCTAAAGAATTCGCCTACCTTTGATACCTTAGAGAGCAGTGAAAGATATTCTATTTAACCCATTATAGGAAATAATAATTGGTGAAATGTGGTAGAAGAGCTCCGTACAAATCTCTTCTGCTCTGGCTCCTTTCTAAGATTTACTTTGCAGGGACATCCCCATGGAAGCAATCCACACTGTGTTATTTAACTCAGTATCAGAATATTTCCTTGAACCACCAAGAAATAGGGTAGGGAGGAAATGGAGCTCACCACCGTGGGAGACATAATGGTAAATGCTGCAAAGCGAAAAGGCAACTGTTTCCAACAGTTAGAGCTTGTAATGGTGATTTGATAAGATTGGCCAGAAGCAACTGTAATCGAGTATTGGTGGCTAGCAAGAACACTTTGGGATGACGCTATTAGGCAGAACTACTCCAAGCCTCCAAAAAGAGAGATGCATCGTATTTGTGATGCATTAGATTTCAGGAGAGCTGAGGCAGACTTTCTGGAGCGGACTATTACATAGAGCCAAATAAGTGGGCACAACATTTCACTGCTTCATACTTACAGAGCATTAGTTCTATTGACATAGATTTAGTTGATTGCCATGTGTGCGACACCAAAATGGGGAATACAACTGAAGTGTCTTTCTTTCTATATATTAGACACCCAGAAGGTTATTCTCATTGAAACATGGCAAGGCACTTGGCCTTGAGAGGATCCCCTGTGACCTATAATGTTCAAACATGGACGTCTGGACACTATATTAATTTGTTGTCATACAGCATTCTGGTGGGCAGGACTATACCTGACTCTTGGTGTTGACTTATCATTATAACCATTTATAAAAAGCGCACAGGACGGTCCCTAGTAATTATAGGCTGGTAAGTTTATTGGATAATATAGAGAAATCTTTTGTAGGCATGTTGTGAATAGGTTTTCAGATGTGAGTGGAAGGCACTCAGATTCTATCATGTACGCAGGAGGGCTTTAGACTAAAGTTCAGTACTATGGATCATCTTTAAGTTGATGCTAATTTTTGGGAAGTACATAAGGTTTGAGAAAGATCACCTTTATATGACTTTTGTGGTCTTGAGGGCTGCTTTCATTCTGGTCCACAGGACACCATTATGGGAGGGTTTCAGGTCCTTGAGAGTACCAACACCTATGCTCCCCATATTAGGTAGGCTCCACAATGACAACTTTTCTCAGGTGTAATGGAGACGGGAGGGAGAGATAACTGAACACACCCAGATGCGTAGAGGGGTCGGCAGTCTTGTGTGTTAGCCCCTACTCTCTTCTCATGACTTGTATACATGATTCAGCCAAACTAAATGATGTGCCAGTTCCAGATTAACTATTTGCTAACGATACGGTCCTAATTTCACATACCTCCAAAGGCCACCAGAATTTGTTGGATGGTTTTAAAAATTACTGTGATTTAAGGGCTTGGAAATCAATATGCAGTAGCCTAAATGTATAGTATTGAACCCCCTACAAGACTTTAGAGGGAGCTTCAAGCTGGGTGGAATTCCTTTGCATAATTCTTACACATTTGATTTTTGGGGCATTAAAACTGACAACACTCTGTCTTGGGAACCTCACATTGAGGGCTGCAAAGCTCCATAGGCGTGCACTAATCTGAAGTACCCATACAGCACCTTTTACTAAACCTGTGTCTCCAGCTGTAGAGATTTACAGAGCAATGGTTCAATCAGGCGTCTTGCATGATGCTGAGATTTGAAGATTTGAACATTTGAGTGTACTTACCCTAAAAGAGAATTTTTTTGCAAGGTCGATATGTTTTTTTTTCAATGGGTCTAAAATAATTGAAGATATAATTGAATCTAGACCTGTACTGTATTAGGCAAGAATGTGGTCTACACCTGAACTTGCCACCTACATGACGGGTCTTCAGGAGATCCAGCAGTTGGATGTGGCTCATAGTTTGCCCTTACTCTGTCATGTGAGGGTCTGGCTTAGCAGTTTATGCGTTGAGGAAATGTAGGCAATTCCTCCTTCCATGCCGATGGGCTCCAGCGTTAGACTGAAAGAACACTATTGGGAGTATGTTGTGGTTTTTAGCTAAAAGAATGCTATTAAGGGCAGCCTACCTGGAAAATCTTTGGATGTAAAACCAGCGCTGGCTTTTCAACCTTATTTTGATGAGAACCTAGTGGCACAGGCAAAAGCTCTTTGTATTAAGACTAGGCACGAGACTTTAGGAATTCAATATTTTATGTACAAATGGGACAAAGGTGCCAAGTCGAGCAATGTCTGTATTATGTGTAATGAAAGTGCTGTTTAAAAACTGGGGCATTTTATATTTTTTTTGTATTGCATACCATCAAGTTAAAGAGAACTGCATTCGCTCTTTATGCCTCTCTTAAGGTATTAGGAATTATCTTCAGGCCTTAAAACATTACAATCTGACACTTCGGCCCCCATTCTGTTTGGTGAGAGTACATTTTTATACTGTGTCTTGACTAAGAGGAGGAAGTTAGGCTCGTATTTGTAAGGCACAGCACACTGACGGAATGATGAAAACATTTTGATGTATGATATTTTAATAACTTTTATGATATGTACTAATATTTGTTATGTCGTTTTGGGGTCTTTATAATGTATTATGCTGTATTTGTATTGTGTTTTGTGGGGTTTGCCTCAAAGAACCATATTGAGTGTTTAACCACCTCCCTCTTGATCATCAAACTCTGATTATCTTTAGTAAAACGCATCCTCCCACCCAGAATAGAAAATAGGATATATTCTGTTAAAGTGGGAGCAATGCGATACACCAAACCATTTACTCCCCCTCTCTTTTCCAATAAACCATTTCTTTCTATCCAATTGTGGTGCTTATTTTATCACTGTGTTAAATCTCTCAATTTCTCCACTACCCTCAGAGTG
Source organism: Pleurodeles waltl (assembly GCF_031143425.1). Taxonomy (NCBI): domain Eukaryota; kingdom Metazoa; phylum Chordata; class Amphibia; order Caudata; family Salamandridae; genus Pleurodeles; species Pleurodeles waltl. The sequence goes on from NC_090446.1 coordinate 484,301,480, forward strand.
AAACACTGATGTGGTCTTGGCAAAACTCCATTCCTATGTAACAATTGTTTCACTTCAACAGAGATACACTGTACATCATTATCAGAAATATCCTTTCTATGCGAAAAAAATCATTCCAAATGTTTACAAATGCACTGGTATCAGCAAACATCAGACACCTCACTTCTGTCCCCTTAGAAATGTAAATTGTGTCATCACTTTACAATCCTTCCATCAGGTTTCATCATCAGGTCCATAATATCAATGCCTGCTGTTTTCCAAACCATGTTGGGGCACTCCACTGGGGGAAGCCGTGGCCTCAAAGTGTCTTTTGACTTATCTGTCCCCTTACATTAAACACATGGTATTACAAGAGCTTCCATTTCGTTGTCTAATTCTGGCCACCAATAAAATTCCTTCACTCTCCCTTTACTTCTGACAATTCCCATAAGTGCTTCATGACATAACTCCAAAATTCTTTTGCTAACTGGTCCGGAGGAATAACTTTGGAAGCACTGCATAGCTTGCCATTTTCCAATAACTGATTGCAGATTTCCCAAAAAGGTTTGAAATTAGAATCGCCTCACACATTCATGCAACTCTTGCAAAAGTTCATTTCCATCTTTGGCATTAACCAATTCTTCTCTTGAAACACTCTTCCAACCTTTACCATTTAACCCTGCTACACTAAAGTTCTCGATATTTTCCTGAGAAACGTCTTCCAACAACATAGACAATCTACTCAAACAATCAGATACTCTGCTGTTAATCCCTGGAATATAGTGTGTGCTGCAAGCAGCAGTAGTGTTGTTTGGAAGGTAGCGCTACATTGCATATACTCTTGCGTGCCTCAAGGAGATGGGGCGTGCAGGACCATACATTGACACCATGAAGCCCATGGTGCGAAGCATCAGACTTCTGTAAACAGTGCCAGTGTTGATTGGAGGACAGGACTAAATTGCCCATAATCCTGCATGCCTGGAGGAGGCTGGGTTTGCATCAGTGAGGGGCCTTAAATTGGCACCAGGAATCTTGCGGCATGAGATGTACACGGGGTGCGCCCAGGCGCATACCCAGGCGAAGACCAGGTCAAGAGGGAGCCTGTCTGCGCCTGGCAATGGCTGACCAAGGATGAGCTTGGCCACTCCCTTGCCTCCTTCATGATTAACTCACCAAGAAGATCTCAGAGTGTAAAAGTACCTAAAGCTATTGCTTCCCTGTTTTCTTTTAATTGACTTCGTTTGTTGTTTCTGAATGGTGCCAGGATGGGCAAGTTGGCAACTTGTTCCATTAGGTGTCTTTTTAGCTGGTCCACCCTACTCTGGGTTTTTAGTCATATCCCTGTCATATGAACGTCCCTGCTTTTTCTTTAGCTCCTTTCTTGGGACTTTTTGACTATAGGCAGGGGAAAGAGGAAAGCCCCAAGCATGAAAGATGCTGTGGAAACTCATAGTTCAGTCTTTGACAAGTATTTGGTGGTAGCTGTTTCAGCTGACCTGGCAGAAAGGTGCCTTTTTTGAAAACTGGTGATTTGCATTTTCCAGCTACCTCTGCCAACATCCACTTAGCTGAACAGCAGGGGCCTGTGAACCATGTGAGTAACATTAATTCAACAATTAGCAGTCTGATTCTTATACAGGAGTAATAACATTATTTTTGTGCGGAGAGTTGACTGGGTTAGCTCACCAGCAAAGTTATTTTGCGGTGATTGTGTGATCATCAATTTTAGGTAATCATAACCTGTAAGACATCTACTTTCTCAACATCTATTAGGTGCTGACTCGGATGAGACTATTAGCCTGCTGCTTCTGGATTTTTTCTTACAGACAAAACCTGGGAAAGTTGCTACAAAACCCATCTCGTTGCACTCTACCCATAATGGGGGGTCCAGCATCCCTTGTAACATTCTTTTCAAATGTCTAATGGATCTCAACTAAATAGATTGATGGCAATGGACCCTGGGGTTCTCAAAAAGGGCTTTTTGCCAGGCTGAACAGACAAATTACATATTTTAATGTCAATGCCTCGCCGGCATTTCCATGTATCCCCTGTCGAATATTTTGGGCCTATCCAATGGGGTGCTACAGCCAATCAAGAGAGCTATTAGTATTACTGTCTCAATTTGTATTTCTGGTGACAACTGGAGATATTTGTTGAAGCTGGTTTGCTGGAATGTTTCAAGCATAATGTCTAAATTAGGTGATGAGGGATTTCTCGCTGATCTGCACAAAATTTGAACTTATCATGTTTCAAGAAACCTGTTGTTGGAAAATGGCCTCTCTGAAGAATCACCCCAAACCTTTTGCCTTCCTCCTCTTCTTTTTCCGACCTCATTTTTGCTGGCTTTCGGACTCTGGACAGTTTACCACTGCTACCCAGTGCTAAATTGCATGTGCTCTCTCCCTAAAAACATGGTAACATTGGCTCATACCCAATTGGCATATTTAATTTACTTGTAAGTCCCTAATAAAGTGCACTAAATGTGCCCAGGGCCAGTAAAATAAATACTACTAGTGTGCCTGCAGCACTGATCATGCCACCCACATAAGTAGCCCCTGAACCATGTCATTGCAAGGCCTGTGTATGCAGTTTCACTGCCACTTCCACTTCCACTTGGCATTTAAAACTACTTGCCAAGCCTTAAACTCCCCTTTTTCTACATATAAGTCACCCTTAAGGTAGGCCCCAGGTAACACATAGGGCAGGGTGCTATGTAGGTCAAAGGTAGGACATATACTTATGAGTTTTACGTGTCCTGGTAGTGAAAAACCCATGAATTCGTTTTCCACTACCGTGAGGCCTGCTCCTCTCATAGCATAGCATTAGAACTGCCCTCATATACTCTTAAGTGGTACATTCTGACCGGGAAGGAGTAGCCATGTCTTGTTTGATATTGCCAGAATGGTAATAGAAAACTCTGCTTACAGGTGAAGTTGGATTTAATATTAATATTTTAGACATGCCACTTTCAGAAAGTGGGCATTTCTCTGCACTTACTGCCATCTGTGCCTTACAAGCTGTCTCCAATCCATGTCTGGTCTGTGCCGGTTGACAGATCCCCTTGTGCATTCCACCCAGACCATCGTAAACACATGACACTCGGTCACATCTGCATTCATCTGCATACTGAATAGGTCTTCCTGGGCGGGAAGGGCGGAGGGGCTCACACTTACATTTTAAAGGCCAGTGGCCTGCCCTCACATAATGGACTGATAACCCCCCACAGGGATCCTGACAGACAGCTGGGCTGAAAGGGGAACGTGTACACTTCAAAACCACTCTTTGAAGTTTCCCCCACTTCAAAGGCATTTTTAAGTATTTAAACTGTGTCTCTGACTCCACCACAGAAGACACTTCTGGACCTACACCTGCACTCTGTCAAAGGAACTGCATGGCTGCCCAAAGGACTCAACTGGACTGCTTTGCTGAGAGGAATGCTACCCTGCTTGTTGCCCTGCTGCCCTCTGACTCTGCTGGAAGGAACTTGCCTTCCTCCTGAAGTGCTCTCCAAGAGCTTGGATTGAGCTTGCATTCTGTTTCTGATGTTTCAGGGCCGACAAAGACTTCACCTCTTCAATAATCTCCTTGTGCATTGAAAATCGAGGCAACGCCTGCAGAAATCGATGCAAAGCCTGCATCATCGCTGGGAAATTGCCACGCTGCGGACCGGAACGATGCAGCACCGACTTCCCAAAGGAGAATTAGATGCAGCGCCTGCCATGCGACGAAAATTAGACACATCGCCTACCGGATCGATACAACACCTGCTTCTTCTACCAGCACGTCAAGGATAATCAACGCATAGTCCCTGGGCTTCAAAATATCCCCGCATTGCAGCGAGGAACCAAGACTGCGTCTGACAAACAACGCAAAACCTTGCAGCGTGGAAAGAAATTACGCATCGTCTGTGCCGCGCCAGAAATCCAACGCAACACCTTATTTTTCTATGCATCTCCTGCTGTGGTCTCCGTGCGTCATTATTTTTGATGTATCCCAGGTACTGTGTGTTACTGACTAACAGCTATTGATTTCTAGGGATTGAGACTCGTTTAAACCTTTTAAAAGTGATATTTCAAGTTGTGCTTATTGGATCTTTGTCGTTTTGACCTTATTTTATTCAGATCAATATTACCTATTTTTCTAAACCTGTGTGGTGTATTTTTTGTGGTGTTTTCATTGTGTTACTGTATGATTTATTGCACAAATACTTTACATATCGCCTTCTAAGTTAAGCATGACTGCTCAGTGCCAAGCTACCAGAGGGTGGGCAGAAGATCATTTGGATTATGTTGTTACTTACCCTGGCTAGGATTGTGGTCCCTACTTGAACAAGGGTGTATACCTCTGCCAACTAGAGACCCCATTTCTAACACCTGGTCCCTGGATAACATCACATGGCATGGTTTTTAGAGCTTTTGTGGTCAAACCAGTAGGTCGAGCGGGCAGAGCGAGGTGGGCAAAGCCAGGAGTGATATGATAACTCATGTTCGAGTTTCTAGAGATTATCCAGCAATTCTATAGAATTAAATAAACCGTAATTTGCCACATACTTATATTGCTTCTGCCACACACCTTTCAGTCAGAATTATAAGAGAGAAGGCCCTCCTGTCGAAGGGTAGGAGCAGCGTATAATTGATGCAATAGAATTGCTGGGTGATATAAAGCTTAGAATTGCACATTTACTGATGGCGCTGTGGTGCTACCACTGATGATATTTTTGTTTTACCTTCAATGGGTGCATTAGTGCAGTCATGAGTTATGTCCCCGGTTGTTTATAACTACCATAACCCCATTGAACTAGCCATTAGCCTTCCTGTCTTAGTCAAATCCCCTTGAGTCAATGGGCCAAGGAGTTTAGCCATAGCTGACAGCGGTTTAATGGACAGATGGTGTGAAGCTGATGGTCACAGTGAACCAAACCAATTTAGCATTGATTTATCACTACCTTTTATTGTTACAGCAGCACAGAGACTCAATTGAAGATGCCTTCGTTACACTGAATGACAAAACTAAAATCTGTATTCAGCGGCCAGCAAAAGTATGTAATAAAATGTATCCTGGCTGGTTCAATAAGGAATGCAGGGTAAGTAAAAACGTCTACGTGAGGCTCACTTCACCCGAGGAGACAGGTCTGTAATAGCTGCACAGAGGGCTGGATATAAAACAGTCGTCAGAATTGAGGAAATCAGCAGCCAAAAATTAGATGTGGGATAAACTTGTAGAAGCAACCATAGCTAAGGACAACAGAGGCTTCTGGAAAATCATCAATTAGCCTAAACTGATAGGAGGTCATCCATCCAGGAAAAAGTAGGAAATGGGGAAACCATTAATGGGGGACTACACTATTGTTTAAACCCCCAATCTTGAACCATATTTGGCATGGGTAAAAAACCCTTGGGAAAGACTGCTTTTATCAACATTTTGGTTGGGAACCATCAGATCCCACCTTTGTTTCCCCCTTGGCCAATACGATGCTGCCTCTAACCTGTCATTATGATAAGGTCTCCATGCAAATTAGATCATTTTGTTTTATTTTGTAAATTTGTATGAAACTTTAGCTAGGGAAATTTTAAAAGCTGTTCTTAAATGAAATTATATTGATTTTATCAGTGTGAGCCAGCCTTGTGTTTTGTGCATATGCTTCAAAACTAATTTGTTTGGTCCAATCAAGGACATTTTCTGAAATTAGCCATACGTAAACAAAATCTGATGACTGTCTGAATTTATTTTCTATCTTTTTTTATTGTATCCACGTATGGAATATTTACCATGATACTTTGAACCAGGTGACTGTTTTGAAATAATCATACTGTACACTAAAATCATAATCCAACAACTTCACAGAAAATGTAAACATTCTGAGAGCGCCATTTAGTAACCCTCTTATAGTTAAAACATTTAATAAGGGTTTATGATCATATCTTACAACATGTAATCCGGAAACAAATTGCCTAAAGTGCTGTAGACCCTAAGCAATAGGTAGGGATTCCTTTTCTATTACTGAATACCATGTCTCAGCTGGAGACACGGCACTTGAGGCAAATTGTCACTTTTTTGCCTCCTTTTTCCTTTTGAATGAACATAGCCCATAACAACTACATCCCTTACAACTAGAACCAGTGGTTAGAATGGTTTGTAAGGTGTAATCAAAACCTTGGATAGGGTTAGCAGTACACCATCTACTTGCTAACAACAATAGTGTTTGTGACAACTACCTGACCGGACAAATATGATTCTATTCTTTAATAATTGTCTCATGGTATCGTTTTTTCAACAAAAGTCTTAACAAATTTCAAATAAAACTCAAGTAACCCTTTTGTCTAATTCCTTCATAACTCACTCAGACCCAAGATAATTCAAATTCTGTTCAGCACATTTACATTTTGCATACTCTGCAATCAATCCACACTCTTCCAATGTATATTACACATTTTTGAGATGTTTATCATGACTTTCCTTGGTTACTCCAATAATTAAGATGTCATCTTGAAAAAACATCACTCTCTCATGAGAGCCGAAAAATGTGTGTATTAACTGTTGAAAGACTGCCACAACTGACACTAACCAAAAACAGCATAGTTAGATGTTGGAAACAACCAATATGAGTAATGAATGATGTAAATGTCTTACTCTTGTGATGTAAGCAAATCTGGTGGTATGCCATTGAGAAGACAGCTGAAGAAAACCATTACATTCCTTTCACAAATGCCAACATTTCATTTATTTTAGGCAAAGGGAACCATTCAACAATTATATTGTGATTAAAATCCCTTAAATCCACATGCAAACAAATATTTCCATTAGAATGCCTAGCCACTACTAAGGGGGAAAACCCATTTGGAAGCTTCAATAGGTTCTATGATGCCATCTTTTAAATGTTTTACAGTTTCATAGTTTACTTCATCCCTCACTATCATGGGTAAGTTCCATGGTTTATACAATGCAGGTGTTGCATTCTCCTTTAAAGTTATCCAACAGGTAAAACCTTTTATGACACCAGTTTTAGCAGAAAAAAACCCTGGGGAACTAATTTAGTATGCATTGGTCAACTACATCACTTTCTGGCACAACCATTACTTGTTCTGGACTATTTGGATTCAAAATGTTATCCAGATCCTGTTGGTCAATCCATCCAAGGACAGACTGATCTTCTTCAATCCCGTACAATTTTCCAATAACTTTTTTATTTTTAAATTCAAAGGAAACTGCAATAACCTTTCATGGGTATTGGGCCCCCATTAAAACTTTCTGGTCTAGCTTCAGAGAGTAACAATTTTCAACTAAAACATTGACAAATTTGTCTTGCCAAGTTTTCTCATCAATAATATTGTTTTGGCAGCACAAATCTGCAAAAATCTGCATTTCCACAGACCTCAACTTAATATTTCACACTGGCATATTACTCAATTTGGTTCTAAGCACACATACTGTATTAACAGGGTGTGTATCAGCATCAACACTCAATATACAATCATTGCCTCCTTCTTATTCTATACTATCTTTCTCAGTACCCAATATTGCTCCACCCTAATTTACCATTTTTACTTGACCTTGATTCTTTTTTACAAACTCTCGAAAAATTACCCTTAATTCCACAAAAGGAACACTTTTGATTCACTTCTAGATATCTTTTACAATAAGCTAAATATTTTTTGCTCTCACATTTGTAACATGTTCTTCCATGACTTTATTTAATCATATCTTTCTTTTTGTGAGCATTACTGCGCTATTATACTCTTTTCCTTTCCCTGTATCCTCTTTACCTTTAATCTTTCCACTGTGTACCTTTCCTGCAAAACCCTTGCTATTTTTGTTTCTATCACTAATGACTGCCTTAGCGCACTTACTCGAAATTTCAACCTGTCACACTATCGCTACTACTTTTTTCAACTCTGGGTCCCCATGTAATCACAATCTCTCTTGAAAAGCTTCAACGTTCACACACATTATAGTTTGATCTCAGATAAATGTCATCATGTAAAGTACTGAATTCACAAGTAAGCACAAGGTTTTCAAGGCTACCACATAGGGCCTGATTACAACCCTGGCGGATGGGATAATCTGTCGTAAACTTGACAATATCCTGTGCGTCGTATTACAAGTTCCATTATATCCTATGAAACTTGTACAATGGCAGGTGGGTTATTCGTGAGGTTTGTGGTGGGGAATCCCTTCCTCCAAGGTCGTAATCAGTCCTATAGCCTTCTATACTTTCATCTTGCTTTTGTTTCCTGTGAAACATTATGATGGTCAACAGCAATACAAATGCAAGGTGAAAAATACTCATCTAAATCCATCAACGCATGCAGGTATACACCCCCCTCTGTTTTTATTCTTTTTTGATTGAATAATTAGTTCTGAAACCTTTAGGACTCAATGCATGTAATAAAATGCTTTTCTTCCGCTTAGGTGAAATGCCATCATCAACAATAGTTTTAATATAATTAATAAAGTACTCCTTGCACTCAGGCCATTTTAAGGGTGGCTCTCCTTTAACTGTTGTACATGGAAGAGGAGGACTTAAGGAGAAAGTCTATGCAGCAAACAATACTACTGAAAGTTGGAAATACTTGGAGTATGTAAAGAATTAATGTAGTGCAAAAATAAATCTTTCCTATCCAAAACTAATGGGGTGAGGGGGATTGTTCAATTTCGCCGACAGAATTGGTGGCATTTTAGTCACTCTGCGTTACTCTTTAATACAGAGTTCTGGTCAAATTCAGCCAATAGCTGGGGCAGAATTTTTCCACAGCCAAGCCTCAGGAAATGCGAGCTGACAAGTGCGACCAGGGTTTGGCGTCCCCTAGTGCAATTTTTCTAATGATGGCAGTCCGGAACGGCCGTGGTCAGAGGGCACTATTGAAGTAGGTTTGTAGCCGCTGGAGTAGATTTTGTCCTTAAGCGGCAACAATATCAACTCGAATGGCTGTGCGCTCATTTGCTGTGTATGGTGCAGTTTAAGCATCTTTTTCAGTGCAGCTAGTGCTACCATTGAGAAATTGCAGTGTGAGCTGCGTGAACTGCATATTTTCCACCTATTGACAGAACTTTGCACAATCTTGCAGAGTTTTTATATAAATCGGTGAGTTCAACCCACTCCTATTCTAAGCACTATCTGTCAAGAGCAAAGTCACAGAAAAAAAATAGGTTGTACTGTTGCGACCTTATAAAAGTTTACTGCACCCAGTAGAAGGGTATAGATTAACAATAAACTTTACCATTTCATTAGAGGTGCACATAAGAAAAGAACCAACAGGTAGCAATATGACAAAACCATCGGTGGCATTCACCCTCAAGTGAAGATGGCAGTACTTCCAGTGGAATGCCCACATTGACCAAAACGTGCAAAGTAGAACTGCTGAAGCAAGATGGCAGTAGTAAACAAAACCTTATGTTGACCATTTCGACAAAACTTTGTTCCAAAATAGCCACTCGCAAGCGTAACTACTCGTTACATACAGTGCTTAATTTGTAAAGAAAAACGTGCCTGTGCCCAAAGCCTTCCTCTTAAACACGCGGCTGCGGCAATTAAATGTGTGAACACGGAATACTGAGGCGCCGTAATCCTGAAGCCATCTCGGGCCTCTTCAATCCATGTAAAGCCACTGCCTGCCCCTTCAGCTCACTCTAGCAGCTTTCTGCTTTCTCCCATTGTGACGTTTTTTCGTTTTTCCCTTACTCCGTCTTTCCCATATGTCTCTTTTGCTCGCAACAAATGCTTGAGGCAGAAGAATAAGCCCGGGCCCTCAAAAATAAGTGCCGGGGCTCAGCACCGGAAGCAACAAGCACAAATTAAGCACTGGTTACATATTTCCAGATATAAAATTGCAGCCAACATTCGAGATCGCATGTTGCACGTTACCATTCCTCCGCGGCAACGTGTCTACCCACAGTGCCGACGCCTGAGACCGTTTACAGGACAAACTCCATAAAAAACACTACAATATCGTCGACGTATGTGTTGATCCACTTGCTATGGTGCACACCATTCTGGATCAACGTCAGCGGCGCACCCTGGGAAGAATACACCTAAGGTCAAATTGCTCAGCAACGGGGTTTTCGTGGCTGCTCCAACTCGTCGCCAACTTTTTTATGAAGACCTCACAAGGAGGAAAGTGAAGTAAGTTTTATTGCGGTCTCTGTGCTGAACAAGTGCATCACAGTCAATATAAAGGCAACTGACATTAATTTATAATACACTATGAAGGGGAAGGAAAAATCATCACTAACAGAACAATAGGAGAAAGCGCAAGCCTAGTCCTGTTCCCAATCTGAGGTAAGTATTCACAACATAACAGTCAATCCTTTTACACAAGAGGAATCAACCATATTTTAATATGTCTTGGCCCTTCCTCCAAAATATCGGTCCAAACTGGACAGGGATCTCAACAAATTAAAGACACATTTCAGCATAACTGGTCCTGACTGGTGACGTGCACGTTAAATGTCTAGGCAGGACGAGTTCAAGGTAGACCCACTTGTTCCAAAAAAGTATTTTTACTCTGCAATTTTCTGATCACTTTTTCAGGTCAGGCCCATGAAGGTTATGGTTCAGTCAACACCCTATCTCCAAATGAGAACGCCCTCCTGAATAAACAGCCAGTATACTCGAATCAGTTACAAATGTTCCCATGCTTCTGCTAGATACCACATCATTCGGCCAATGCAGCAATGTCTGAAATACACCTTTCTTTAACATTACCTTCGACATACTTTAACTCTGCTGCCTTATGTCCACAACCTAAGCCATTGTAGTACATTCTCACCCTGAAAACCAAAATAGAAAGACTACTTTCAAAATGGCACAGGAATGAGACGTTTTATAAGAAGCTGCTCCTACCAACATAATCCTTTTCACAAAACATTATGCCCCTCATTACGAGCCTGGTGGTCTTTGGACCACCAGGGTCGTGGTGGTGGTCTGACTGCCGCCAAAGCAGTTGCACCACAGACCGACGCCCAGTTTCCCTCCACAGGACATGCTGCGCCACCCTGGGGATTACGACCCCCCCTCTCTGCCAGCTTTTACATGGCGGTTGCACTGCCATGTAAAGGCTGGCAGAGACAGGGTGCAGGGGACCCCAGGGGGGCCCTGTAATGCCTATGCACTTGGCATGGGCAGTGCAGGTACCTCCATGGCCAGCCCCGTCGCTCCATTCACTGTCTGCATGGCAGACAGTGAACTGCGCAACTGGTGCTGGTGCACCCTACGCAACGCAACAATGCCGCCAGCTCAATTATAAGCCGGCGTCAATGTGTGGCTGTTCCCCGCTGAGCCACTGAGCGGAAATGTTATTTCCGCCCGCTGACCCAGCAGGGAACTCATCATGGGGCCCGCGGGAAGGGGGCCGCACTGGCGGCAACCTGACCGCAGGAGTTTGGCAGATGGCCTTTTCTGTCCCCCAAAGTCGTAATGACCCCTTATGTGTTAAACTAAACTACAGGAACTTATTGACCCTGCCACCAGTAGTCCCTACGACCAAAGAGATCACGTAATATCTCTGACGTTGGTGTTATAGGCCTGCTCACCCACTGATGCAGCAGGCCTTTCTCCTTAGTCTCAGAAGTCATGTTTTAACTCCAAACTCATTGAGTTAATTCTTGCTTGTGCAGAAAAATGTGATGTGTTTTCAATTGCATCATTGTTTTCGTGAAGAAATATTACAGATCTTAGATTTTAGAACCTAATTCAGCTCCATCAAAAGAAGCATATTCTCTTTGAGGAAATAAAATTCATATGGAAGATAACAACAGAACAAAATAATTACTTTGACTATTTAACTATGCATTCTTCACAGTAATTATTAATAACAAAATGGTACGTTGTCTGTGATTCAGAATTGATCTCTCAAAAAAGTAGAGCGGCAGCTAATATGTGTGAGGCTACACTAAGAAAAGAGTGTATAGAGAAACTCTGCTAAACGTTAAATCAAAACCTTTCAGTTAAAACGTCCCAGTCTTTTCTATTATATAACACTTGTTGAAAAGAAGGTAAAGTCTGTAGTATTTTATTCCAGCGCCACCTGGTATGACTTATTGGAGCCACTACTATGTCAATCATACATTTTGTGTGTCACATGAAAGCCAGATACCATTTCCCTCTTGTTGTCCCATGTAGTCTGGATCGCTCATCGTGCTGTTTCACGAGACTGACTGAGCCTTATAATATATTCATCATATAGTTATCCACCATTAATAATTCCATGCCAACATCATGATGATCCTTATGGCCAGAACAGCCTTCCTTTGCTAGTTTCAGTTCATTCAATTGACATATTTTTATAGTATCTCAAAAGAAAAATCATAGATAAAGTAATACATCTTCTATTATTGATGATTCAGGCACTAGGACTAATACATCGAGGTAATTTATCCTCGTTATTTCACATATCGACAAAAACACATCTATGGCTGCTCTTCCTGGGGGAATTTCGTTCGGTCTACTTCTTGGACTCTCCTTTGGCCAAAGAGATTTTTTATGTGTACGAATGGAGCCTTATTGTTCCTATTCCTTACGCTGAACGTATGCTTTTTTCATCGTGTTGTAGCGTTCTGTTGGGTCGTATTCTTGAGCGTCGGTAATGTCATTTGTATATGCTGCATTCTCGTGCCGTTCTGTCGTGCCACGAGATGTTCTTGGAATGAGATTGCGGAGGGAGCGGGGGTTCGTAAAGGAGATGGTTGGTGGGGATTACGGGCGAGTAAGGTGTCGAAAGAGGAAGCTGTTGAATTCTGCTGGACATGAAATAAAATCATTTTAAATCTCACCTAAGGTACCTCATTTCACTCTCCTTATCATCTTACCCATATAATACAATGGGACATTGCATTGAATTGATTAAATAACCTTTTAATTTTAATTCCCTGCCAAGATGTGGATGGCATATTACATTTCCAGAAATGATATTAATGAAATCCACACAGTTTACACCTGAGATGGGAAAAGAGAGATTAAAGACTAGTGAAGAGAGGAGGAGTCCAACAAACGTAGTGGCAGACAGAGACAAAGAAGAAGACAGAGACAGAGACAGCAAAACATGACATCTGCCTTATAAGACGTTTTTTAATTAATAAATAAGAAAGCTCAATTGCAGTAAACTGTTTTCTAAATCTTTTGTCATCAAGTCAAAGTTTTGAATGTTTTATCAATATTTTTCCTGTTGTTCTAGGGCTCTGTGTGTTGTGAAAATGCAGATCCATGGTTCACTGAAGTCTTCAAATGAATGTTTATTTCCACCAGGAGAGACATCAGCATGCTAAACCTAAGATGATCTCCGAGTGTCAAACTGCTCCTGGTTTTGACTTGGAACACGTAATCACTGCTTCAAACCATGGACATGAATGCATATTGTGAGGGTCTCCAGAAATCAGCTTAAAAACAATGGTTGGCATTTAGATTCTTGGGCAATTTCAGTAATATCAACATGACATTTTTAACCCATTGTGAATCGAGTTTCCCAAGATTTTGGAATACACTTAAGTTAATGGTTAAGGTACCCTGATGTGAAAGTATATAGCCTTCACATAACCTTCTTTTCCACCCCTCTATAATCCTCTCCCTTCTCGAAGGTCTCTTCCTGTTCATTATTGTGTTCTGAAGTTGGTATAACCCACATTGACACTCCCCTGTATCATGCAGGTTTCTTGGCTGGCTCATTTATACTGCCTAAGTTGAACATGTTGAATATAAGTGTCTCTTGTGCAGGCAGATGCCTAGAGACCGACTGTATCTGTGTCTCTCATTAGTATGTCCTTTCTGCTGGTCCTTGCATCAGCGCCAGATGCAACATTCCTCTCCAAACAGGTGGGTGATGACTTGTTCTAATGTTCACTGAGGAGTGTAGGAAAGTAGCCTCTTTCTAGCTAGGTTACCCCCACTTTTGGCCTGTTTGTCAGTGTGTTTGACTGTGTCTACTGGGATCCTGTTAATCAGGACCCCACTAGTTATGCCCTCTCCTTTCAAAATGGTTGTTGGATACTGTTAACACAGCATTTCATCCACAATTGGCATACTGGTGCCCCCCTATAAGTCCCTAGTATTTGGTACCTAGGGACCCAGGGCACCGGGGTTCCAGGGGATCCCTATGGGCTGCAGCATATATATTTTCCACCCATAGGGAACCCATTCAAAGACTTCTACAGGGCTACCAATGCAGCCTGTGTGAAAGGTCCATGCACCCTTACACTGCCATTTACCTTCACTAGGTCACTTATGAGTCACCCCTATTGCAGGCCCTCCAGCCCTAAGGGCAGGGTGCAAAGTAACTGTGTGTGAGAGCACCCTGCACTTGCAGCGGTGCCCCCATGACCTCCAGAACCATTTTCCCAGACTTCATGAATGCAGGGATGCCATTTCATGTGTGTACTGGACATAGGTCACTACCTATGTCCAGCTACATAATGGTAACTCTGAATATAGGCATGTTTGGTATCAAACATGTTGGAATCATACCCCAAGGCTTTTGCAAGCATTGGTTGTATGATTCCATGCACTCTGGGGGCTCCTTAGAGGACCCCCAGTATTGCAATTACAGCCTTCTGAGGTTTTCCAGGCAGCCTCGGCTGCTGCCACCTCACCGACAGGTTTCTCCCCTCCTGTTGCTTGAGAAGCTCAATCCCAGGAAGACAGAACAAAGGATTTCCTTTGGAAATAGGTGTTACAGGCTTGGGAGGGTAGCCTCTCCAAACCACAGGAAATGCTTTGAAGGGCACATTTGGTGCCCTCCCTGCGTAATCCATTCTACACCGGTTCAGGGACCCCCAGTCCCTGCTCTGGCACAAAACTGGACAAAAAAAAGGGGAGTGACCACTCCCCTGTCCATCACCACCCCAGGGGTGGTACTCAGAGGTCCTCCAGAGGGTCCATGGGTTTTCCCATCTTGGATTCCAAGTTGGCAGGGAACTCTGGGAGCATCTGAGTGGCCAGTGCCAGCATGTGATGTCAGAACCATACCCTGATATGTGCTTACCTGATAAGGTGACCAATCCCCCCTTCAGAGCTATTTAGGGTCTCTCCTTTGGGTGGTTCTTCAGATTCAGATTTCAAGATTCCAGCAGGAATCCTCTGCATCCTCCACTTCAACTTCTCACTGAAGAAACTGCATCTGGACCCTCCAAGAACTCTACAAACTGCAACAAAGAAGCAAAGACGACTTCTGCAATATTGTATCTTCAGCTTTTGCCAGCAACTGCAACTGTTTCCTGCAGGAGGCTGGCCTGGCTTGTAGTGGGTACCAAGGGGTACTTACACTTTGTACCAGGTCCAGTTATCCCT
Source organism: Pleurodeles waltl (assembly GCF_031143425.1). Classification (NCBI taxonomy): domain Eukaryota; kingdom Metazoa; phylum Chordata; class Amphibia; order Caudata; family Salamandridae; genus Pleurodeles; species Pleurodeles waltl. The sequence goes on from NC_090446.1 coordinate 484,316,733, forward strand.
TATTAGTGTAGAAGAGGTGTTTCTAGCAGCTTAGGCTGATAGAAGGTAGCTATAGCAGAGCAGCTTAGGCTGAACTAGGAGACATGCAAAGCTCCTACTATACCACTGGTGTCATATGCACAATATCATAAGAAAACACAATACACAGATATACTAAAAATAAAGGTACTTTATTTTTATGACAATATGCCAAAAGTATCTCAGTGAGTACCCTCAGTATGAGGATAGCAAATATACACAAGATATATGTACACAATACCAAAAATATGCAGTAATAGCAAAAGGAAGTAATGCAAGCAATGTACAGTCGCAATAGATTGCAATGAGAGCACATAGGTATAGGGGCAACACAAACCATATACTCCAAAAATGGAATGCGAACCACAAATGGACCCCAAACCTATGTGAGCTTGTAGAGGGTCGCTGGGACTGTAAGAAAACAGTGAGGGTTAGAAAAATAGCCCACCCCAAGACCCTGAAAAGTAGGTGTAAAGTGCACCTATGTTCCCCAGAGAGCACAGAAGTCGTGATAGGGGAATTCTGCCAGGAAGAACAACACCAGCAATGCAACCAAAGTGGATTTCCGGACGAGAGTACCTGTGGAACAAGGGGACCAAGTCCAAGAGTCGCGACAAAGTCGAGATTGGGCAGATGCCCAGGAAATGCCAGCTGAGGGTGCAAAGAAGCTGCCACTGGATGGTAGAAGCTGTGGATTCTGCAAGAATGAAGAGGGCTAGAAACTTCCCCTTTGGAGGATGAATGTCCCACGTCGTGAAGAAGTTTTCAGAAAGAACGCAAACAAGCCTTGCCAGCTGCAAGGGTCGTGGTTAGGGTTTTTGGATGCTGCTGTGGCCCAGGAGGGACCAGGATGTCGCCACTTGGAGGAGGAGACAGAGGGGGTGCCCAGCAAGTCAGGGAGCCCTCACAGAAGCAAGCAGCACCTGCAGAAGTACTGGAATAGGCACTTAGAAGAGGAGTGAATCGGAGTCCACCCGAAGACACAAAAGGGAGTCCCACGATGCCGGAGGACAACTCAGAAGGTTGTGCACAGCAGGTTAGAGTGTCAGGTACCCAGGCTTGGCTGTGCACAAAGGAAATCCTGGAAGAAGAGTGCACAGGAGCCGGAGCAGCTGCAAATCACGCGGTACCCAGCAATGCAGTCTAGCGTGGGGAGGCAAGGACTTACCTCCACCAAACTTGGATTGAAGAGTCACTGGACTGTGAGAGTCACTTGGACAGAGTTGCTGAGTTCCAGGGACCACGCTCGTTGTGCTGAGAGGGGACCCAGAGGACCGGTGATGCAGACTTTTGTTGCCTGCTGTTGCAGGGGGAGGATTCCGTTGTCCCACGGGAGATTTCTTCAGAGCTCCTGGTGCAGAGAGGAGGCAGGCTACCCCCAGAGCATGCACCACAATGAAACAGTCGAGAAGGCGGCAGGAGAAGCGATACAAAGTTGCAGTAGTCATCTTTGATACTTTGTTGCGGTTTTGCAGGCGTCCTGAGCAGTCAGCGGTCGATCCTTTGGCAGAAGGTGAAGAGAGAGATGCAGAGGAACTCGGATGAGCACTTGCATTCGTTATCTAAAGAATTCCCCAAAGCAGAGACCCTAAATAGCCAGAAAAGGAGGTTTGGCTACCTAGGAAGGAGGATGGGCTAGCAACACAGGTAAGAGCCTATCAGAAAGAGTCTCTGAAGTCACCTGCTGCCACTGGCCACTCAGAGCAGTCCAGTGTGCCAGCAACACCTCTGTTTCCAAGATGGCAGAGGTCTGGAGCACACTGGAGGAGCTCTGGGCACCTCCCCTGGGAGGTGCAGGTCAGGGGAGTGGTCACTTCCCTTTCCTTTGTCCAGTTTCGTGCCAGAGCAGGGCTGGGGGATCCCTGAACCGGTGTAGACTGGCTTATGCAGAGATGGGCACCATCTGTGCCCATCAAAGCATTTCCAGAGGCTGGGGGAGGTTACTCCTCCCCAGCCCTGACACCTTTTTCCAAAGGGAGAGGGTGTAACACCCTCTCACTGAGGAAGTCCTTTGTTCTGCCTTCCTGAGCCAGGCCTGGCTGGACCCCAGGAGGGCAGAAACCTGTCTGAGGGGTTGGCAGCAGCAGCTGCAGTGAAACCCCGGGAAAGGTAGTTTGGCAGTAACCGGGTCTGTGCTAGAGACTCGGGGGATCATGGAATTGTCTCCCCAATGCCAGAATGGCATTGGGGTGACAATTCCATGATCTTAGACATGTTACATGGCCATGTTCGGAGTTACCATTGTGACGCTATACATAGGTAGTGACCTATGTATAGTGCACGCGTGAAATGGTGTCCCCGCACTCACAAAGTCCGGAGAATTTGCCCTGAACGATGTGGGAGCACCTTGGCTAGTGCCAGGGTGCCCACACACTAAGTAACTTAGCACCCAACCTTCACCAGGTGAAGGTTAGACATATAGGTGACTTATAAGTTACTTAAGTGCAGTGGTAAATGGCTGTGAAATAACGTGGACATTATTTCATTCAGTCTGCAGTGGCAGGCCTGTGTAAGAATTGTCAGAGCTCCCTATGGGTGGCAAAAGAAATGCTGCAGCCCATAGGGATCTCCTGGAACCCCAATACCCTGGGTACCTCAGTACCATATACTAGGGAATTATAATGGTGTTACAGTATGCCAATGTGAATTGGTGAAATTGGTCACTAGCCTGTTAGTGACAATTTAGAAAGCAGAGAGAGCATAACCACTGAGGTTCTGATTAGCAGAGCCTCAGTGAGACAGTTAGTCATCACACAGGGAACACATACAGGGCACACTTATGAGCACTGGGGCCCTGGCTAGCAGGGTCCCAGTGACACATACACTAAAACAACATAAATACAGTGAAATATGGGGGTAACATGCCAGGCAAGATGGTACTTTCCTACACAACCCCCCCCAAACGAAGGACAATAAGACTAGCCATGACCTGATGAGTCTTCATTGTCTAAGTGGAAATATCTGGAGAGTCCCTCTGCATTGGAGTGGGTACTCCCAGGTCTATGTTCCACTGTATAGTCCATTCCCTGTAGAGATATGGACCACCTCAACAATTTAGGGTTTTCACCTTTCATTTGTTTTAGCCAAAGTAGAGGTTTGTGGTCTGTCTGAACAATGAAGTGAGTGCCAAACAGGTATGGCCTCAACTTCTTTAGTGCCCCAGACCACAGCAAAGGCCTCCCTCTCTATGGCAGACCAACGCTTTTCTCTAGGGGTCAACCTCCTGCTGATAAAAGCAACAGGTTGAACCTGGCCCTCAGAATTGAGTTGTGATAAGACTGCCCCTACCCCTAATTCAGATGCATCAGTTTGAACAATGAATTTCTTTGAGTAACATGGGCTTTTTAGGACAGGTGCAGTGCACATGTCGTGTTTCAGCTCCTCAAAAGCTTTCTGATAGCTAGCTGTCCACAATACCTTTTTAGGCATTTTCTTGGAGGTGAGGTCATTAAGTGGGGCTGCAATGGAGCCATAGTTCTTAATGAACCTCCTGTAATACCCAGTGAGGCCTAGGAAGGCTCTCACCTGGGTCTGAATTGTAGGGGGAACCCAATCCATGATAGTTTGGATTTTCCCCTGAAGTGGTGCAATCTGTTCTCCACCTACCAGGTGTCCCAGATAAACCACTTACCCCTGCCCTATCTGGCACTTTGAAGCCTTGAAAGTGAGGCCTGCCTTTTGCAGGGCATCCAAAACTTTCCACAGGTGGATCAGGTGATCATCCCAGGTGGAGCTAAAGACAGCTATATCATCTAGATATACTGCACTAAAAGCTTCCAACCCTTGCAGGACTGTATTTACCAACCTCTGAAAAGTGGCAGGTGCATTTTTCAAACCAAAGGGCATTACTGTGAATTGGTAGTGCCCTCCAATAGTCGGAAATGCAGTTTTTGCTTTAGCATCCTCTGATAACTTGATCTGCCAATACCCTGCAGTCAAATCAAAGGTGCTTAGATACTTGGCAGATGCCAGTGTATCTATGAGCTCATCTGTCCTGGGTGTAGGGTGAGCATCAGTTTTTGTTACCTGGTTGAGACCTCTGTAATCTACACAAAACCTCATCTCTCTTTTCCCATCTTTTGAGTGAGGCTTTGGTACAAGCACCACAGGAGAGGCCCATGGGCTTTCAGAATGTTCAACCACTCCCAGTTCAAGCATTTTCTGAACTTCTTGCTTTATGCAGTCTCTGACATGGTCAGGCTGCCTATAGATATTACTTTTGACAGGCATGCTGTCTCCAGTATCTATAGTGTGCTCACACCAAGAAGTGGTGCCTGGCACAGTAGAAAAGAGTTCAGAAAACTGACCCAGGAGATTTATGCAGTTGCCTTTTTGCTCAGCAGTAAGACAGTCTGCCAAAACTACACCTTCCACTAGAGCATCTTGTTCTATGGAAGAGAAGGGATCAGGGAGAGGGTCACTCTCTTCTTCCTGTCCTTCATCTGTTGCCATGAGCAGGGTGAGATCAGCCCTGTCATAGTAGGGTTTTAGGCGATTGACATGGAGCACCCTAAGGGGACTCCTGGCAGTGCCCAAGTCAACCAAGTAGGTGACTTCTCCCTTCTTTTCAACAATGATGTGGGGTCCACTCCATTTGTCTTGGAGTGCTCTTGGGGCCACAGGCTCCAAGACCCACACCTTCTGTCCTGGTTGGTACTGAATCAGAACAGCCTTCTGGTCATGCCATTGCTTTTGGAGCTCTTGGCTGGCCTGAAGGTTTTTACTGGCCTTTTTCATGTACTCCGCCATTCTGGATCTTAGGCCGAGTACATAGTCCACTATGTCTTGCTTAGGAGCTTTTAAAGGTTGTTCCCAATCCTCCTTTACAAGTGTTAGGGGACCTCTTACAGGGTGTCCAAATAGGAGTTCAAAGGGGCTGAAGCCCACTCCTTTCTGTGGTACCTCCCTGTAAGCAAAAAGGAGGCAAGGTAACAGGACATCCCATGTCCTCCTGAGTTTTTCAGGGAGTCCCATTATCATTCCTTTGAGAGTTTTATTAAACCTCTCTACCAGTCCATTTGTTTGTGGATGATAAGGTGTGGTGAATTTGTATGTTACACCACATTCCTTCCACATGGCCTTCAAGTATGCAGACATAAAGTTGCTACCCCTGTCTGATACCACCTCTTTTGGGAAACCCAACCTGGAAAAGATTCACAGGAGGGCTTTTGCCACTGCAGGTGCTGTAGTGGTCCTTAGAGGAATTGCTTCAGGATATCTTGTGGTATGGTCCACTACCACTAAGATAAACCTATTGCCTGAAGCAGTAGGAGGGTCAAGGGGGCCAACTATGTCAACCCCGACCCTTTCAAAGGGAACCCCAACCACAGGCAGTGGAATAAGGGGAGCCTTTGGTGTGCCACCAGTCTTGCCACTGGCTTGGCAGGTCACGCAGGACTTACAAAAATCCTTTGTGTCCCCTGACATCCTAGGCCAGTGAAACAGGGGGACAAGCCTTTCCCATGTTTTAATCTGACCCAAATGTCCAGCCAAGGGAATGTCATGTGCCAGAGTTAGGAGGAACTCTCTGTATTGCAGGGGGATGACCAATCTCCTGGCTGCTCCAGGTTTTGGGTCCCTTGCCTCTGTATACAAGAGGTTGTCCTCCCAGTAAACTCTATGTGAGTCACTGACATCCCCATTTTGCTGTTTGACAGCTTGCTGTCTTAGACCCTCTAATGTGGGACAGGTTTGCTGTGCCACACTCAGCTCCTCCCTGGCAGGCCCCCCTCCAACCAAAAGCTCAGCAGTGTCTGCTGCCAGCTCCTCTGGTGAAGGTTCTGCACAGGGGGGAAATTCTTCTTCCTCAGAAGTAGAATCATCTGTAGAGGGAGGGATAGTGGGTAGGGATTTACCCTTACTAACCCTAACTTTAGGGAGCACTTGGTCCATTGTTCCAGGATCCAAGTCACCCTGTCCTTTTTGCTTTTTGGCCTGAGCCCTGGTTAAAGCAAAAATATGCCCAGGAATGCCCAGCATTGCTGCATGATCCTCCAACTCCACTTCTGCCCAAGCTGATGTCTACAAATCATTCCCTAGTAGACAGTCTACAGGTAAATCTGAGGCAACCACAACTTTCTTTGGACCAGTAACCCTCCCCAGTTGAGATTCACAACAGCCATGGGGTGGCTAAGAGTGTTGTTATGAGCGTCTGTCACTTGGTACTGGTGACCAAGTAGGTGTTGTTCAGGGTGTACCAGCTTCTCTATTACCATGGTAACACTGGCACCTGTGTCCCTGTAGGCCTGAACCTCAACACCATTGATTAGGGGAAGTTGCTTGTACTTATCCATATTAAGGGGACAAGCAACCAAGGTGGCCAAATCAATGGCACCTTCAGAGACTAACACAGCCTCTGTGGTCTCCCTAACAAGACCAACCCCAACTAAATTACCAAAAGTGAGCCCAGCTACTCCCTTGGATTGGCTATTAGTAGGTTTGCTCCCACCACCACTGATATTACTAGGGGCACTAGAGGTTGCAGTAGGGGTTGTGGTAGTGGGAGGCTTGGTGCTTTTCCTTGGACAACTGGCATCAGTTGTCCAATGGCCCTTTACTTTACATAAATATCACCATGGTTTCTTTACTTGATTAGAAGAGGATTTGGACCCACCGCCCCCCACCAGAGTGTTGTTGTAGGCCTGATGAAGACTCATTTTTAGATTTGTCCCCACCCTTGTCTGAAGACTTACCATCCTTCTTCTTGCCATCCTTGTCACCCCCTGTATGAACATTTTTGTTGACTCTTGTTCTGACCCATTTGTCTGCCTTCTTTCCCAATTCTTGGGGAGAGGTCAGATCTGAGTCCACTAGATATTGGTGTAACAAATCAGACACACAGTTATTCAGAATATGATCTCTCAGGATTAGATTGTACAGGCTTTCATAGTCAGAAACTGTAGTGCCATGTAACCACCCCTCCAAGGCCTTCACTGAATAGTCAACAAAGTCTACCCAGTCTTGTGAGGACTCTTTTCTGGTTTCTCTGAACTTAATCCTGTATTGTTCAGTGGTTAAGCCAAATCCATCCAAGAGTGCATTCTTCAAAACTGTAAAATCATTGACATCACTTTCCTTCACAGTAAGGAGCCTATCCTTACCCTTTCAACTGAAAGATAGCCATAGGATAGCAGCCCACTGCATTTGAGGGACCCCCTGTACCATACAGGCCCTCTCAAGTGCAGCAAACCACTTGTTAATGTCATCCCCCTCCTTGTAAGGGGGAACTATCTTATGCAGATTCCTAGAATCATGCTCTTTAACAGGATTACTATCAGGAATACTGCTGCTGCCATCATGGGGTCCCAACCCCAACTTCTTTCTCTCTTTTTCTAAGTCTAGGGATTCCCTTTCTAGAGCCAGCTGTTGCGGTTTAAGCTTCAGCCTGGACTCTTCCACTCTCAATCTATTAAGTTCCCTTTCTAACATTCTGTCATCAGGGTGGGTGGTTTGGGAATGCTTTGACACAGAAGAATGATGTGAATGAACAGAGGGAGACCTGTCCCTAACAGTTGGCACTCTAACAACCTGGCCTCCAGGAACAAAAACATCCCTACTGTGATGGGAGCTTCCATTACTACCAGCTATGCTATGTGGTCTGCTAAGGGGCCGGTTAGGAAGGGCACCCTCTAACACTGTTACTGGGGGCTCACCTGAGTCAGAGTGTGAGCTATCTCCTAACTTCTCAATTGAAGTGCCAGCTAAGGCCTTATCATTTTCAATAAGCATGTTAGACAATAATCCTCTGGAGGGGTTCTTTCCTACCACTAAACCTTTATCAATGCAGAGACTCTTTAGGGCCTTAAAGTTAAGGTGGTCATAAGCTGTATTGACCAAATTAAGAGGAGTTCCTACATCACACATGATAGAAAAGGTTTAGGGACAAATAAAAGAGAGAAAAAGTTTGAGGACTTTTTAAGGAAACAGAAAAAAAAAACTTTTTCAACTTTTTAGAAACTTTTTGAAAGTTTAGAGGCACTTTTCAGCACTTAACAGATAGTGTAAGAGAAGAAAAGGAGAACTTTTTGGTTAGGTGTACATACACTGAACTTGTTTTGTATATTATTCTCTTATGAAAAGTACAAAATGACAAAGTGGTAAGTAGTTGCAAGTGCTTATCCCACCGCTGCACAACCAATGTAGGAGGCTGGCCTGGCTTGTAGTGGGTACCAAGGGGTACTTACACTTTGTACCAGGTCCAGTTATCCCTCATTAGTGTAGAAGAGGTGTTTCTAGCAGCTTAGGCTGATAGAAGGTAGCTATAGCAGAGCAGCTTAGGTTGAACTAGGAGACATGCAAAGCTCCTACTATACCACTGGTGTCATATGCACAATATCATAAGAAAACTCAATACACAGAAGTACTAAAAATAAAGGTACTTTATTTTTATGACAATATGCCAAAAGTATATCAGTGAGTACCCTCTGTATGAGGATAAGATATATACACAAGATATATGTACACAAACCAAAAATTTGGTAAGTAATATCAAGAAAAGTAATGCAAACAGTGCAGAATTACAGTAGATTGCAATAGGAGCACATAGGTATAGGGGCAACACAAACCATATACTCCAAAAGTGGAATGCGAACCACGAATGGACCCCAAACCTATGTGAGCTCGTAGAGGGTTGCTGGGTCTGTAAGAAAACAGTGATGGTTAGAAAAATAGCCCAACCCAAGACCCTGAAAAGTAGGTGTAAAGTGCACCTATATTCCCCAGAGAGCACAGAAGTCGTGATAGGGGAATTCTGCAAGGACGACCAACACCAGCAATGCAACCAAAGTGGATTTCCGAACCTGAGTACCTGTGGAACAAGGGGACCAAGTCCAAGAGTCACGAAAATGTGGAGAGTGGGCAGATGCCCAGGAAATGCCAGCTGAGGGTGCAAAGAAGCTGCCACTGGATGGTAGAAGCTGTGGATTCTGCAAGAACAAAGAGGGCTAGAAACTTCCCCTTTGGAGGATGAATGTCCCACATCGTGAAGAAGCTTGCAGAGGTGTTCCCACGCAGAAAGACCGCAAGCAAGCCTTGCTAGCTGCAAGGGTCATGGTTAAGGTTTTTGGATGCTGCTGTGGCCCAGGAGGGACCAGGATATCGCCACTTGGAGGAGGAGACAGAGGGGGTGCCCAGCAAGTCAAAGAGCCCTCATAGAAGCAGACAGCACCCGCAGAAGTACCAAAACAGGCACTTAGAAGAGGAGTGAACCGGAGTCCACCTGAAGACACAAAAGGTAGTCCCACGACGCCGGAGGACAACTCAGAAGGTTGTGCACTGCAGGTTAGAGTGTCGGGGACCCAGGCTTGGCTGTGCACAAAGGAAATCCTGGAAGAGTGCACAGGAGCCGGAGCAGCTACAAATCACGCGGTACCCAGCAATGCAGTCTAGTGTGGGGAGGCAAGGACTTACCTCCACCAAACTTGGACTGAAGGGTCACTGGACTGTGAGAGTCACTTGAACAGAGTTGCTGAGTTCCAGGGACCACGCTCGTCATGCTGAGAGGGGACCCAGAGGACTGGTGATGCAGTCTTTTGTTGCCTGCGGTTGCAGGGGGAGGATTCAGTCGTCCCACGGGAGATTTCTTCAGAGCTCCTGGTGCAGAGAGGAGGCAGGCTACCGCCAGAGCATGCACCACCAGGAAACAGTCGAGAAGGCGGCAGGAGAAGCGATACAAAGTTGCAGTAGTCGTCTTTGCTACTTTGTTGCAGTTTTGCAGGTGTCCTGAGCAGTCAGTGGTCGATCCTTTGGCAGAAGGTGAAGAGAGAGATGCAGAGGAACTCGGATGAGCACTTGCATTCGTTATCTAAAGAATTCCCCAAAGCAGACCCTAAATAGCCAGAAAAGGAGGTTTGGCTACCTAGGAAGGAGGATAGGTTAGCAACACAGGTAAGAGCCTATCAGAAAGAGTCTCTGACGTCACCTGCTGGCACTGGCCACTCAGAGCAGTCCAGTGTGCCAGCAACACCTCTGTTTCCAAGATGGCAGAGGTCTGGAGCACACTGGAGGAGCTCTGGGCACCTCCCCTGGGAGGTGCAGGTCAGGGGATTGGTCACTCCCCTTTCCTTTGTCCAGTTTCGCGCCAGAGCAGGGCTGGGGGATCTCTGAACCGGTGTAGACTGGCTTATGCAGAGATGGGCACCATCTGTGCCCATCAAAGCATTTCCAGAGGATGGGGGAGGCTACTCCTCCCAGCCCTGACACCTTTTTCCAAAGGGAGAGGGTGTAACACCCTCTCTCTGAGGAAGTCCTTTGTTCTGCCTTCCTGGGCCAGGCCTGGCTGGACCCCAGGAAGGCAGAAACCTGTCTGAGGGGTTGGCAGCAGCAGCAGCTGCAGTGAAACCCGGGGAAAGGCAGTTTGGCAGTACCCGGGTCTGTGCTAGAGACTTGGGGATCATGGAATTGTCTCCCCAATGCCAGAATGGCATTGGGGTGACAATTCCGTGATCTTAGACATGTTACATGGCCATGTTCGGAGTTACCATTGTGACGCTATATATAGGTAGGGACCTATGTACAGTGCACGCGTGAAATGGTGTCCCCGCACTCACAAAGTCCGGGGAATTTGCCCTGAACGATGTGGGGGCACCTTGGCTAGTGCCAGGGTGCCCACACACTAAGTAACTTAGCACCCAACCTTCACTAGGTGAAGGTTAGACATATAGGTGACTCATAAGTTACTTAAGTGCAGTGGTAAATGGCTGTGAAATAACGTGGATGTTATTTCACTCAGGCTGCAGTGGCAGGCCTGTGTAAGAATTGTCAGAGCTCCCTATGGGTGGCAAAAGAAATGCTGCAGCCCATAGGGATCTCCTGGAACCCCAATACCCTGGGTACCTCAGTACAATATACTAGGGAATTATAACGGTGTTCCAGTGTGCAAATGTGAATTGGTGAAATTGGTCACTAGCCTGTTAGTGACAATTTAGAAAGCAGAGAGAGCATAACCACTGAGGTTCTGATTAGCAGAGCCTCAGTGAGAGAGTTAGTCATCACACAGGGAACACTCACAGGGGACACTTATGAGCACCGGGGCCCTGGCTGGCACGGTCCCAGTGACACATACACTAAAACAACATATATACAGTGAAATATGGGGGTAAGATGCCAGGCAAGATGGTACTTTCCTACATTTCCTGGTTGTGCATCCTCAGAGGACAGCCTGTCTTCAGCCTGAGCCAGAAGAGCGAAGGAATCTCCCTTGGGGTGAAGGAGTCACTCCCCTGCTTCAGCAGGCACCTAATTCAATGACGACTGGCTGCATGGATCTCCTCTCCTGCCGAGCTGCATTGATCCTGCATCACGGGTGGTGGTCTGATGTGGTCCCGATGGTCCTGATGTCCTACTGTCCAACATTGGTGGAGGTAAGCGCTTTCCTTCCCACGCAAGACAGTACCCTGTGCGCCGCGTGTTTTGCAATTGCTAAGGCTTATTGGCACCCTTCCCTGAAGTTCTTTGTGCACCGTGCAGCTCTGGCCTCCTGCACTCTAGCCTGCGATGCACATCTTCCTGAGTGGTTCTCCGGTGGCGTGGGATCCTTTGTCGTAGTGCTGCCTGGACCTCCTTTTGCACCTCCTTAGTCCCTGTGCTGTGGGACTCATGTGCGTGCTGCCTGGTCTTCTGTGGGCTCTCTAAGTTGCTGAGAGCCCCCTCTAATTGTACCTTCTGGGTAGAGTCCACCTGGTCCTTCCTGGTCCCAGGCAGCGCCATTGTCTGCTAACCGCGAGCTTTGAGTGTGCCAAGGCTTTTTGGCAGACTCCAGCGACCCATAGCAGACTGTAATCCTCCATCCGGCATGGGACATCATTTGAACCAACCAGGAACCCGACCCCGTCTTATTGGATGCTATACTGACTGTTGTTCTTCACAGTGGTTCTTGTTTTACACCTTCATCCTGGTTAGCAGGGGCTCCTGTTCTCCCTGGAGTCTTCTGTGCTTCTTGGACTTGGTCCCCTTCTTCCACAGGTCTTCAGATCCAGGAATTCACTGTTGGTGTCTTGCAGTCTCTTCTGGTTCTTGCATAATCTTCTTTCCAGTGTTTCTGTGTTCTGGGAAAGTTACTGTGTTTTACTCCTGCTTTCCTAGGCACTGGGTGGGGTTCTAGAACTTACCTCTGGTGTTTTCTAGTACTCCCAGTGATCCTCTACACACTACACTTACCTAGGTGGGAAACCGATATTCGTGTTCCACTTTTTTGGTATATGGTTTGTGTTCCCCCACGCCTATTTCTAACTATTGTGATTTTCACTAATTGCACTGTTTTCTAACTGTTTTTATGCACATTTCTGTATACTAGTGTTTATAATTTGTGTATTACTTACCTCCTAAGGGAATATAGTCTCTATGATATTTTTGACATTTGCATCACCAAAATAAAGTACCTTTATTTTTGTAACACTGGGTATTTTCTTTCATGTGTGTGAGTACTGTGTGACATGAGCCTCGCATGTCTCCTAGATAAGCCTTTGCTGCTCAGCTACAGCTCCTCCTAGAGAGCCTGGCTTCTAAACACTGCCAACATTTCACTAAGAAGGGATACCTGGATCTGGTATAAGGTTTAAGTACCTTAGGTACCCACTACAAACCAGGCCAGCCTCCTACAAGGAGAACATACCTGTTCAAGACTTTGTTGTATCAGTGTGCACTGTGGAATGGTAGCTGGCAATGGTCTGTCAAGCATCCTTTGGTTTTTTTTTAATGTCTAGCTCCCTTCCTCCGTTTGTGTGAGGAGGTATCAGATGTGGCTGGCTACTGGTGATAATCAACGTACACTTCGCATGGGAACTTTGTCTTCAGAGTTTTACTGGTGAGGAGATTTGTGAGCTATGGGGTAATCACACGAAACCTCTTCACATTGCTTCTGATAAGGGTGCTATCTTATTAAGGTTATAGGCTCATAAACCCTGTATTGCACTGGTGAACCTTGATCCATTGAAGCATGATGGGGTTGTAACAAATACCTGAGTTCATGTGGCCTGTGCATTGCAAACCTGGCGACTGTGTTGTCCTGTTATGATCTGTGCCTCTTTGGCAGCAGTAACAGAGGTCAAGAGCAGGTGTGCTGTTGTCATCTCCTGAGAATTCAGTCTTGTACAGGCAAAGTTTTATTTAAGCCAGCGTGGCATGGTCTCCGGGTTAGCAATTCCGATAAGTTAACATTTCATTTTTATTACCATCAAACTTGTTCCCAAGCACTATTGGATGAACTCGAACACCGCACTAACCATGCTCAAAACTTGCATTTTTTCATTTTCATTTTATCTCCAGGTGATAGAACCATACTTTTGTATGTATTCATTACTTGTTATGAAGTTCGGAGTGGTTCACAAAATGTAAAAATATGAGGTTCACATTTTTCTTGATGCAGAAGGGCTGCTTTTGCTTGAAAATAAATAGGTTCATGGTTCACCGAAGCGTTCTAATGAATCTTTACCCTCGCCAGCAGAGATCATTCATGCATGCATTCAAGCAGCGCTAAAGTTAAAATTATCTCTAAATGTCAAGCTGTCCATGGCCTTCACCAATCACACATAATCAGTACTTTAACCTGTCAAGATGAAAAAAATAATTTGTGAATCTGTACAGATCGAAAATAAATGTTAACATATATTTTTAAGCCCGAGTTTCTCATGAAGTTTGCAAAGCTCCTCATATAATGGTTAAAATAGAATGTGTGAGGTTAACCATATGGGCTCCTGAGTGTCCTTCCTCTCCACCCTCTTGAATAATCACCTCTTTTCTCCAAGGTCTTTTGTTTTTCGTTATGTTCTGAAGGTGGTATAATCTGGCTACAAACTCCTCCCCGCTATTAAGGTGCTTTTAGTTATCCCCTTGAGACTGTTAAAGTTGAATAAGTTGAAGTTGAAACCAAGTGCTTGCGGGGGGTCGTGTGCAGGTAGATGCATTAGAACTTACCAATGCATGTGCTTTCTCGTCTTTGCTTGGGGGAGCAAGGAACACCAGCACTCACCTTAACCCCTTAGCTGCTGGGCCTTTTCCCCCCCAGTGCTGAGCCCTTTTTTGGCTATTTGGGGTAGTTCGCGCTTAGAGCTTCATAACTTTTTGTCCACATAAGCTAACCACGCCAAATTTGCGTCCTTTTTTTCCAACATCCTAGGGATTCTAATGGTACCCAGAGTTTGTGGTTTACCCTGGAGGAGACCAAGAAAATAGCCAAAATACAGTGAAAATTTAGTTTTTTCCAAAAAAATGGGAAAAAAGGGCCGCCGAAGAAGGCTTGTGGTTTTTTCCCTGAAAATGCCATCAACAAAAGGTTTCTGGTGCTGAAATCACTATCTCCCCACCTTTCAGGAACGGGCAGACTTGAATCAGAAAACCACATTTTCCAACACAAATTTGGCATTTTACTGGGACATACCCCATTTTTACTATTTTTGGTGCTTTCAACCTCCTTCCAGTTAGTGACAGGAATGGGTGTGAAACCAATGCTGGATCCCGGAAAGCTAAACATTTCTGAAAACTAGACAAAATTCTGAATTCAGCAAGGGGTCATTTGTGTAGATCCTACAAGGTTTTCCTACAGAAAATAACAGCTGAAATAAAAAAATATTGAAATTGAGCTGAAAACAACAGCCATTTTTCTTTATGTTTTACTCTGTAACTTTTTCCTGCGATGTCAGATTTCTGAAAGCAATATACCGTTTTGTCTGCTGGACTCTTCTGGTTGCGGGGATATAAAGGGCTTATAGGTTCATCAAGAACCCTAGGTACCCAGAGCCAATAAATGAGGTGCACCCTGCAGTTGGTTTTCATTCTATACTGGGTATACAGCAATTCATTTGCTGAAATATGAGGAGTGAAAAAGAGGTATCAAGAAAACCTTTGCATTTCCAAAATGGGATCAAGATAAGGTTTTGAGGAGCAGTGGTTATTTGCACATCTTTGAATTCCGAGGTGCCCATACTAGCATGTGAATTGCAGGGCATTTCTCAAATAGACGTCTTTTTTACACACTCTCTTATATTTGGAAGGAAAAAATGTAGAGAAAGATAAGGGGCAATAACACTTGTTTTGCTATTCTATGTTCCCCCAAGTCTCCCGAAAAAAATGATACCTCACTTGTGTGGGTAGGCCTAGCGCCCGCGACAGGAAATGCCCCAAAACACAACGTGGACACATCCCATTTTTTCACAAAATACAGAGCTGTTTTTTTGCAAAGTGCCTACCTGTGGATTATGGCCTCTAGCTCAGCCGGCACATAGGGAAACCTACCAAACCTGTACATTTTTGAAAACTAGAGACCTAGGGGAATCCAAGATGGGGTGACTCGCGGGGCTCTGACCAGGTTCTGTTACCCAGAATCCTTTGCAAACCTCAAAAAGTGGCTAAAAAAACAAGTTTTCCTCACATTTCGGTGACAGAAAGTTCTGGAATCTGAGAGGAGCCTCAAATTTCCTTCCACCCAGCGTCCCCCCAAGTCTCCCGATAAAAATGATACCTCACTTGTGTGGGTAGGCCTAGCGCCCGCAACAGGAAATGCCCCAAAACACAACGTGGACACATCACAGAAAACAGAGCTGTTTTTTGCAAAGTGCCTACCTGTAGATTTTGGCCTCTAGCTCAGCCGGCACCTAGGGAAACCTACCAAACCTGTACATTTTTGAAAACTAGAGACCTAGGGGAATCCAAGATGGGGTGACTCGCGGGGCTCTGACCAGGTTCTGTTACCCAGAATCCTTTGCAAACCTCAAAAAGTGGCTAAAAAAACAAGTTTTCCTCACATTTCGGTGACAGAAAGTTCTGGAATCTGAGAGGAGCCTCAAATTTCCTTCCACCCAGCGTCCCCCCAAGTCTCCCGATAAAAATGATACCTCACTTGTGTGGGTAGGCCTAGCGCCCGCGACAGGAAATGCCCCAAAACACAACGTGGACACATCACAGAAAACAGAGCTGTTTTTTGCAAAGTGCCTACCTGTAGATTTTGGCCTCTAGCTCAGCCGGCACCTAGGGAAACCTACCAAACCTGTACATTTTTGAAAACTAGAGACCTAGGGGAATCCAAGATGGGGTGACTCGCGGGGCTCTGACCAGGTTCTGTTACCCAGAATCCTTTGCAAACCTCAAAAAGTGGCTAAAAAAACAAGTTTTCCTCACATTTCGGTGACAGAAAGTTCTGGAATCGGAGAGGAGCCTCAAATTTCCTTCCACCCAGCGTCCCCCCAAGTCTCCCGCTAAAAATGATACCTCACTTGTGTGTGTAGGCCTAGCGCCCGCGACAGGAAATGCCCCAAAACACAACGTGGACACATCACAGAAAACAGAGCTGTTTTTTGCAAAGTGCCTACCTGTAGATTTTGGCCTCTAGCTCAGCCGGCACCTAGGGAAACCTACCAAACCTGTACATTTTTGAAAACTAGAGACCTAGGGGAATCCAAGATGGGGTGACTCGCGGGGCTCTGACCAGGTTCTGTTACCCAGAATCCTTTGCAAACCTCAAAAAGTGGCTAAAAAAACAAGTTTTCCTCACATTTCGGTGACAGAAAGTTCTGGAATCGGAGAGGAGCCTCAAATTTCCTTCCACGCAGCGTCCCCCCAAGTCTCCCGATAAAAATGATACCTCACTTGTGTGGGTAGGCCTAGCGCACGCGACAGGAAATGCCCCAAAACACAACGTGGACACATCACAGAAAACAGAGCTGTTTTTTGCAAAGTGCCTACCTGTAGATTTTGGCCTCTAGCTCAGCCGGCACCTAGGGAAACCTACCAAACCTGTACATTTCTGAAAACTAGAGACCTAGGGGAATCCAAGATGGGGTGACTCGCGGGGCTCGGACCAGGTTCTGTTACCCAGAATCCTTTGCAAACCTCAAAAAGTGGCTAAAAAAACAAGTTTTCCTCACATTTCGGTGACAGAAAGTTCTGGAATCTGAGAGGAGCCACAAATTTCCTTCCACCCAGCGTTCCCCCAAGCCTCCCGATAAAAATGATACCTCACTTGTGTGGTTAGGCCTGGTGCCTGCGACAGGAATAGATCACACAACGGTCAATGTTGGTCCTTACGTGAGGCAGCTGTTGACCCTGGGGTGATCCATTCCTGACACAGACACTAGGTGTAGGCACTCAAGTGGGGTAGTGTTTTTATCAGGACAGGTGAGGAGTCACTGGGTGGTAGGAATATTGTGGATCCCAGCATATTCCTGTAGTTTGTGTGACAGAAATGCGAGAAACATTTAGTTTTTTTTCAACATTTCAGCTTTGCAGGGTATTCTGGGTAAGAAAAATTTGGGGAAGCCACACAAGTCACACCTCTGTGGACTCCCCCGAATGTCTAGTTTCCAGAAATGTTTGGGTTTAGTGTGTTTCTCTATATGGCCGCCGAATCCAGGACCAAAAACACAGGTGCCTGCCTTACAAAACCAGTTTGTTTTGCCATGGATAATTTTGATGTCTCCACAATATGATTTGGGTGGTGGAATTTGGGGCTGAACTAAATTGGGGAGCTCCCAAGAGAGCACTCTCTCTCTGCTTGCCGCCACATTCACCTGCTCTCTGGGTTGACCTAACCCACTATTACCCAGTTGCACAAACAGCTTGCGAAGGGACAGCAGGACTGTCCTCATCACCTCCCTCATAATGTACTGGAAGAGGAGTTATCGAATGGGACTCCTCTGACTGAAAAATCACTCCCAGAGTCTGCGCCATTGTCCTATCCCTCAGATGCTGTCTCAGTATCTGATGTCTCAGTCTCTGATCCTATGTCAGAGCGGTCCTCTATAACCCGAGTGTAGGCAGCAGTCATCCATCAAGATGCCATCTCTGCTATTGGCTAAACTGTTGCTCTAAAACACTAGCCTACGTAGACAGTCACAAAATCGATGGTGTGTGAGATACGTGCAACAGTAGAGGCCACCTTACCTGCGCTTCTTCCCTCAATCAGCACGTACTTTCAAGACACTCAAAAAACACCTTGTCACATACCATTCGTCACAGTCTTTAGCACCTCCTGCGCCCAGTCCAACAATCATTATTGGTGCTCCCACTCCCTCCTCCTCGGATTCCCTCATTACCACCCAGCAAAAGTGCCCTTCATCTCTCCATAGACTTTGCTAATGTACTCAGCTATTTACATAAAATACAGATTTGCTCTTTGCAGTAGGCATATAAACCTTCTGCGCTTCTTTATGGCACTA
Source organism: Pleurodeles waltl (assembly GCF_031143425.1). Lineage (NCBI taxonomy): Eukaryota > Metazoa > Chordata > Amphibia > Caudata > Salamandridae > Pleurodeles > Pleurodeles waltl. Next base: position 484,334,897 of record NC_090446.1, read on the forward strand.
AAACTGCCACTAGACAAGTCGGACCCTTTTCCCCCCAGGGAAACCACACACATATTGACAAAAGTGATATGTATATGACAGCCAATCACCTGAAACTCAACTCAAGCAAAACCGAAATAATCCTCTTTGGCCCACACAAAAACACCTGGGACCCCTCATGGTGGCCCACCACGCTAGGCCCTGCACCCACCCCCGCCAACCACGCACGCAACCTCAGCATCATCCTAGACTCCTCCCTCTCGATGACCCAACAAATCAACGCTCTCACCTCCTCATGCTTCAACACACTCCGTATACTGAAAAACATTCAAATGGATCCCCACAGAGACCAGAAAAACTGTCACTCACGCACACAGCAGCAGGCTTGATTACGGAAACGCCCTCTACGCCGGCACCACTCTAAAACTCAAGCGCAAACTACACGCATCTAGAACTCAGCAGCACGACTCATCCTCGACCTCCGCCGACACGAACACATCTCTCCACACCTCAAATCCCTCCACTGGCTCCCCATTGACAAAAGGATCACCTTCAAGATCCTCATCCTCGCACACAAATCACTCCACAACACAGGCCCTGCCTACCTCAACGAGAGTCACCTTCCACACCCCCACACAAAACGTCCGCTCAGCTGACCTCTCTCTCGCCTCTGTCCCCCCGCATCAAACACACCACCACCGGGGGCAGATCCTTCTCCTACCTTGCACCCAAAACCTGGAACGCCCTCACAACCCACCTTCGCCAGACCCAAAACCTACTTCTTTTCAGGAAGGGCCTCAAAACCTGGCTTTTCGAACAGTGAACCTCCCAGCCCCTTTCCCTCCCCCCGCCCCCCCCAAGCGCCTTGAGACCCTCACAGGTGAGTAGCACACTTTATAAATCTCTTTGGTATATATAGATCTACCTCTATATATATATATATATCTATGTACATAGATATATCTATAGATATATCCATGTACATAGATATATCTATCTACATAGATATATAAATATAGATCTATATATAGATCTATTTTTTTTAGTTGTTGTATAGTTTCCTTGGGGGCCAAAATGGCCCCCAGGGAAACCCTACAACATCTAAAAAAAAAATTGCCCCCACAGGGGGTCACCCTGCCGACGGGCGACCCCCTGTCATTTTTTTTTTTTTTTTCATTATTTAAAAAAAAAAAAAAAAAATCCCCTGGGGGGAGGGGGGCGCGATCGCGCCCCCCCCCCCAGGGGGCACCTACCTTTTTTTATTTTTATTAATTATGCCCCCGGGGGGGGGGCGGCCCGTTTACCGAGGGGGCCGCCCCCACAAAGTGAAATCCCTGGCGTCTAGTGGTGTTTCCTGGCCCCCGATCACAGCTGTGCTGCGATCGGGGGCCAGGAAACACTTTGAGAAGGCCTCGTAAGAAAGGGGAGACTCTCCCCCTTTCTTACGAGGCCTTCTCAAACTGTTTCTGGCCCCCGATCGCAGCACAGCTGCGATCGGGGGCCAGAAACAGTTTGAGAAGGCCTCGTAAGAAAGGGGAGAGTCTCCCCTTTCTTACGAGGCCTTTTCAAAGTGTTTCCTGGCCCCCCGATCGCAGCTGTGCTGCGATCGGGGGGCCAGGAAACCTGAAAGTGTTTCCTGGCCCCCGATCGCAGCACAGCTGCGACCGGGGGGCCAGGAAACACTTTCAGGAAGGCCTCGTAAGAAAGGGGAGACACTCCCCTTTCTTACGAGGCCTTCCCGAACGTGAGAAAGGCCGTTTTCCCCATCAAAGCAGGAAGCGGCCGCAAGGCTGCTTCCTGCTTTGATGGGGAAAACACCTTTGCAACGTCAGCGCGCCGCGAGGCGCGCTGATGTCACAAAGGGGCGGGTGGGGGGGCGGGGGGAGACACGGAAGCTTCCGTGTCTCCCGGGGGGGGTTTAAAAAAAAAAAAAAATCCTCGGGTGCGACGCACCCGAGGATTTATTGATACCCTTCCTGGTGTCGGCCAATGGTCGTGACCCGCACCAGGGAGGGTGTGTGGGCGTCGGCCAGTGGCCGACGCCCGCACCTATCAGGTTAAGGTGTAAAAGGCCTTTTGTTTGGAAGCATGTAGATATCACATACACAGAATATTCTTCAGGTTTAGCTGCACGGTCTAAATGTCCCAACCTACTCTCTGACAAAACATAACTAATACTTACATTCCCACAGTACAATCTGACTCCTTAACAAACTGAACCCTTTCATGTTACCTCATCTGCACAACAAGAGACCAATTCAAAAGGCAGGTGAGAACTTTCAAAAACTGACTCCTGGCATCTTGCCTACATTTGCTGGCTGTTGAAGGGCTGTATTCACTTTGTTGGAGCATGGGTGGGAATTGCCCCTCTGTACTGGTGCAACTCAAGCTGGGTGAACCTTTTACTCAGCGTAAAAGGCTGCAGACATTGCTCCGTTGAATGAGCCTCTTTCGTAGTTTAACTCTTGCTCTAGGCAAAACTGCTGGTTTAAGGATGACAGTACTTATGTTTGTAGGTGACTTTGCCAGACCTACAACAAGTTGCAACTGTCGCCCAAACCCTCCCGGCTCACAAGCAGCACCTCAACAAAAACCCAAACAGTAAAAGGTGATTTGTGGCAGCCTTTACGCATGGACTCAAGAGTGTGACATCTCAGGGAGTTTCGTGGTTAAATGGAGATCACCCCTTTCTCACATGAACAACATGTCTCAATCAAACACAGGCAATGAAGAAGATGCAGTGAGTTTTCAATACGCTTTATTTAACAAAACTGCATTCTACGATAGGTTGTATGGGCTGCAATGATTAGGATAATGAATAATGCAATAAATGGAATAGTAAAGCCAAGAGTCATTAATACTAAGACCCCCACAATCTTGCAATAGCATAAAATGACATGAGATGTGAAATATGTCCTAGTACCTTAGTAATTTGAACCTTAACTCTAACCTAAAATAGAGATAGGTGTGTTAAACCTAATCTGCCACTGCTATGTCCATGAGAAGAGCCCCCCAACCCTTGTTACCTTAGAATGAGGTCTCTAGTTCAAACTCCGTAAAGACACGAAGATTGGGAAAGCATCAAGGCAACATGCAGCATCGATAGCAGCGATGGCATCTGGTCAGAATCCCTCTGACCATTTGCCTAAATGAGGTGCATTTATACAGATCCCCTCGGGCCCCTGACATAGGTCTGTTCCCAAACAATAGATAACAAGACATGCTTGGGACAGCAATTTATGTAAACAATTCTGATGGTGTGAAGAGGGAAAGTACCTTATGTGAACATCTACAGTTTGTTTATCTTTGTCGCTTGATATTGACGCCTTAGTGCACTGGCACTGATAATGTGAAACTAAACAATGGCCTGACTAGAAATAAGGCAGCCGTCTTAAAATATATAATTAAATAAATGCGCTAAAAACAGAGCAAGCTAAGTAGGGTAAAAGTCATTAGGTGACGGGGGCACGAGTCTGCAAAGCAAAGGTTAAGCGAACTCTTGTTTCCCATTAAAACAAACTGGGATTCACTACCCTCTCATGTTGACAGTGTCACCTTAAGGTCTTTGGTGGCTGCTGGCAAGATATATTTTGGGGGCCCCTGTATGGAACATTTTAATTTTTCTATCCATTTTGTGATAATTCATGCCCTTTGTGATGCCAAACAATACTAAGTTAAATTTTAAACTTTAACAGGCTCGCACAAAAGTTGAAATATGTCTTACTTGGGACATCACAAATCCGTAAAATGGCACTGGGTGGGAAGACTGAGTCAGGGGTATAGGTAGGCAGAGGGAGAGACATTTAGATAGAGAGAGTGAAATAGGATAGACAAAGGTCAAATAGAGAGAAAGTACACTTTCATAGGGAGACCTTTGGAAGGTGGGGGCTTTGGGCAACTGCCCATTTTGCCCATGCCTTAAAAGTCTCTGGTTGTTGATGGGTACAGGATCATTTAGCCTGCACTGCTATACTTTAAGCCAAGGATGTGTTAGAGTGGAGTCTCAGAATAAATAATTACAAATTCAGGGATAGCTAATCCAAAGGAGCGTGGGAACCTTAACCATCTACTGCTAACTACTACACCACAGACAGACTCCATACTGCCATCAATTTGGTTCCTTTAAAGTAAGGGTGGGGCTGAGGAGTTCTCTCTTTCCTGGTGAGGATTGAATGGTAAACTGTGTTAAGTGAACTGTGCATTTTAGATTGGCCGATATTTTTGATGTTGCCATCCTGACATGAACAGCTCAGGCTTCCGTAATCAACACAACCTGGCAACCAAAAGATCAGAGTAGCAGCCCGTTTGTCTCTGATGGAGTGTTGTGCTTCCCTGACCCAGCCAGACCTGGCACTGCTTTTATGCTATATAGTATTAAGAGCAGTGCTTGGATTAGCTGAGATGCTATTGCCCAGCATGCACATCTTTGCCAGGCTGTGCAGGCTGGAGAATGAGGCCTTCAGTTGTGCGCAAGGCAGGAGTATGAGCTTCTCAAGCTAAGAACAAGTTTTCTTATGTTCATTTATTTTACACCTTTACTGCTAATATGTTACAAATTTAAATTTGTATCACAGAGGTGTTCAGGGTACATTCGAAATTGATATAATGGACCTATAAATAGAATGTGTCCCGATCACCTCTGCAATACAAATGTAATCATATCATCGTTCACAGAGTGGTTTAACGTTTACATGACCCACAATTTTCAAAAGTTGCAAGTTGCGCTGTTAAAATCTCTACGTACTACATGACCCTGAGCAATGGACCTTGGAGGTATGTGAGCAGGGAGAAGCTACAATTCAAAACACCAACAATTCTCAATTTGTCAATGACATTTCTTTGTAGGAGTCAATGATGAGAGTTGGAAGAAAGTTTTGTATATTTGTTAGCAATTTTTAGTATCTCATTTTTATTGGCAGAAGCAAATTTTATATTTAAACTTCAAAAGAATCAATGATAAACAGAGCAATGCATAAAGCTTGTTTCATGTTTCATAAAATTAATTTCCCTACTCTAATCTAAAGGGTGGTTTTGTAAAAGAAAAATAATCATCAGTCAACTAGAAGAACCCATAAAGAGTTGGTAAATTAGAGATGCAAAATCATTAAGAAAATCAGTACAGTTTCAATGCAAAATACGTTTCAGGCAATAAGTCCAAAATGTATTTAAGTGTCAAGTTTAGTCGAGCTCTAAGTGAGTCTCAGAAAGTGACTGAGAAAATATCTGTGAGAAGTCTGAAAACCCTCAAAAGAGTGAAAGAGCATCTATCAGAAAGCCAAAGTGTCTGAGAGACTGAAGGACTGAGTGACTCTTTCTTGCTGTAGGAACACGCATTGTATAATAAACAAACAACATAACTTGTAACTTCTTTCTTCATCCACACCACTGGTTCAACCCATCATGTATCGATGTCTTCATGGGAACAGGACAGCTTTCGTTGACTAATCTATCTAAACAAAGCAGCCATGAAACATGTTATTTGTCATTTTCCAACATTGCAACTAAACTATTTACTAAATGCTGGTTCACACCATTGTGAAGAATAAAAGAGAAAAAGTTCATGGTTAGTGTAATGCATATTTGCACATCCCATTTTCTTTCTAATATGCCCTTTTCTATCCAACTTACTCACGAAGAAACAGATTTTGTGATTTCAAACTAAACATTTTATTAATTTAATGAACTTATGAACATGTGAAAGTTAAAAGAATACATTTTTCTCCACAGACCTATTGGTAAATGTTTCTATAAACTAACAGTTATTCATAATACTTTTCTGACCTAGGTCACTAATAGCAACCAAGTAAAATATGAGCTCGCTGGTGCATTCTTCAACTAAGGTCTGAGATATTGTTGCCTTGTGTTTTTTTTGACTGCTAAGAAAGAACAGAAAGGTAAAATAAATGCATTTCTTTCTTGTTTTCAGGCCTGCATGTTATTTCTACACGTTTAATTCTGCACCCATTACTTTGTTCATTGAAAATGTCCTCCAAGTGCCTGATAAAGGTGTAACAAAGAAACACTGAGTTCCAGTAACCTGCACGTGATAGACCTAGGGGTTGATTTATAAACATTTTATGCTGGGTTAGTGTCACAAAAGTGACACAAACCAGCACAAAATGTTTTTTTTCTAATTTACTTTCCAGTGCAAAACTTGTTTTGTGCTGGAAAGTACCCTAAAAGTATTGAAAGCAGAGCGAAGCACTGCTTTACGTTACTTAGCACCATGAGGATGTTACATGGGCGGTACATGGCCGTTCCCATGCAACCACTCATGCCTTTTGATGCAAAACCTTATCTACTAACAGTAGTTGACAGGGTTTACCACTAAAAGTTAAGACTATTTTGTGAAAAGGACGTGAAAAGGAGAAATGTTTTTATTTCTTCTTGCTTTGCCGACTTTGTATGTGTGCTGCGCTGTACAGCACACATGCAAAGTAGGAAAAGTTTTAAATTAAGTCTATGCTGGAAGGCTACACTTCCAGTACAAAACCTATGCTAGATTCACACACACACTCACACACACACACACACACCCTTTCATTATGACGCAAAGGTGTGTGTGTGGTGTGCAGCAGCAAAAATCTGAGCTGCGCTAGGGTGAGGGGAGGAAAGAGCCACATCTCTTTGGATGTGCGATCTCCTGCTGCCTTCCTGTCATGCCATGCAGAGGAATGTTTTTGGCTGCTACACTGCATTCTGTGACTGTTTTGTAAATCTGGGCCTTGGTGTCTGTATGACTTTTCTCTGTTCTGCGATGCTGTGGCAACACTAAAACAGAACTTTTCTTGACAGCTTAATTTTGTGCAGTCCCAAATGTTTGTATATAATCTTTTATTGAGTGACAATGGTCACTGTGTGGAGTTGTTGTGTGATGTGATTTTAGTCGATTGCAGCATATCCATGGCTTAATACCAAGAGTTTGCTTAGGATGGAAGAAGAGCCTGTTGGGGATTTGCTAGATCACTGTGAAGCTGATGTTTTTTTTCTTTTTTTTTATATATCTCTTTATTGGGTTTAATACAACCAAATACCGTAATGCAGCAATATACAGCAAACTGTGAAGTTGATGTTGACGGGCACAGAACTAGCGATCCAGTTGCTTTTCTGACCACTGAGCATCAAAGTAGACTGAGAATCATCATTGTACAAATGGTATATGTCAAGAGTTGGCAGGGGTTTGTCGAGACGTTCTGCTGAACCACAACCTGGATTATCTTATCCTGCTTAGTGAGGGGGAAGGGTACAGGATGGAATGCCTACATTCTACAGTTGCTGAGGATTTAGCACACAAGCATCCTTGGTTGACCGTAATCTGTATTCTGAAAGCAGTCCTCATAAATTTAATGTAACAATAAATGCTGCGTATATATTGTTTCTGCAAATGCATTGCCTATGCGAAGCGCTCTACAACCCTTCGGGTTTAGTCCATGTTATATAAAACTGCAAATAAATAAGTACATTGGACACAGAGTTCATTTAATAGGCTGTGCTTTGGAACACTATTGGGCTGTTGCCTAGCAACACTTGAAGAGTGCCTCAAAAGCAAAGAGAGTTGTGGGAGTGCAGTGCCTGTACCAATGTACACTACTCTAACGGGAAAAATCAGTGACACACTTGTTGCAACACCATATGTTCCAGTCCAAAAATATGCTGGCTTTTAAACCCACACCAAGGTTCGAAAATGTCCTAGGAGGGACCGATAGTCCACGCGAGAAACGGAGGGATATCTTTAACGTTTATTTACTTGTCATGGAAAGAGTTCGGTAGTCTGTTGAACGGAAACAGCACCCCGTTTCATAGTTTGGGTACAGTGAGGTTAAAAATGTGCGGAGCACGGAGAGTGAAGCACCATGCGCACGCCATCCAACACGGTAAGATGAGAACTTTGAGGAGGAACCTGATATTTGTGGAGGGCAACAAATGTTGTTCCAGTAGTCATAAATCTAGTGAGAACCCGGACAAATATTTGAGTGCATTTAGGGCCTTATTAGAAACCAGGATAATCCATATTCAAGAGCAAGCACCAGACTCAGCATTTCCACTGAATCCGTCCTACTTCACTTTTTACTCAATGCATTTGCCAGTTAAAACCTAGCAGAATTCCTGCAGGTAAAATATGCAACTGCCTGCGTTTGTGCATCACAGAAGTTAGAAAATGCAAAGCAGTACCCAGTAATCTCGGATTCGTAGGTGCAGAACTTGCCACATCCACTGAATGCCACATGTGCTGTAAATTTATTTAGAAAGGTAATAGTACCCTAAATATCCCCTTCGGGGTTATTGAGGGCATGAGCACATCAGTTACGACTACCATTTTTATGTCTTGGATTTGACAGCACAGATGTTGAACAAACCTGTAGAGATAACTTGGGCACACTGGCACAGGGCAAAGAGACCTGGTTGCGGGGTGCGGCATCTTAAGTGCCCCCCTGATGCCTCCTCCCGCACCTCTTGATGAGACAGTGCAGTACTGCGTTGGCACAACACCATTCATCTTCCTTTGTGAAGGGGGAGGGGCTCCTTACGTGGCGCAACTAAGGGTGCCCCTGCCTGAGGTGCGTGGGCACCTGGACAATATGCACAGAGTGGGCTCTTGCCCACAGCAGCTTCTTTCACACATTGGTGGAGACTTTGGCAATCACATCTTGGATCAGGTCAGTGAAATATTTCTCTCTCTCCCTCTTCTGGATCTGGAAAACAATTACTCTGTGAATCTGTAAATTGGGGTACAAGGTGTAACAGAGGAAAGGGGATGGAGTCGAGAGGTGGTGCTTGAAAAGCAGAGTCTTACATTAATGTATCATTTTTTTTTTTAATCCGCTGCAAAGAAATCCACAATAAGGACAAACGTGACAGCAAATCTGTTCCAGCTTACTTAATTGATCACAAAGAGGCTGCAAATTAAACTATATTACAGGGTTAAGAATCCTGGTGCAGTGATCTTTGTGTGCCTAGGAATTTTGAGGGGATTATAATAGTGGTGAGATAACAGGTGGGTAATGCAGTTCTGGGAGAGTTCTGTGTTTTGTCCAATCACAGGTTTGGCTCATAACGTCACATAGAATGTTAATATGCCCGCTGCAAAACTCCTGGTGTAACATGCAGGTCACAGATTCGTATTTTATGTAGATAGATAAGTGAGCTACTGCTATTGATACTGAGATCATTTAGTTACTTCCAGTTTATAAATTGCAGTCCTTCTATTATAGCATAGTAATCCATTTATTGGCATCAAGCAGCTGCATGTAAATTGTAAGCCATTGATTTAGGGTCTTATTGTATTTTTTCCCAATCTGTTGTTAAACTAAGATTGCAAAGAAGGGCTCCTCTAGGAATTTATAAAGTCTTGTTAGTACAGACAATCCCAATCAGTGGTTTACATTTGATATCCCCACTTTGAGTTTTTGCCGATCGTTCACCCTTAACATGTAATGTCTAGAAGTATGGACGATGCGTGATTCGTACACCTTATAAACTGTCATTGTCTTAAGTAACAGTTCTTGTACATTGATTTACACAGTTGTACAATTTATTGTGTCCGTGTGTGATGTAAATCGCTCTGACACCCTACATTGGGATGGGTAGTGCTCAGTCGTAGCTCGCTGTGTCAGTGGGGGTGCGGTGGCGCGCGCAGAGGGGTGGGGAAATATTAATAACATTTAAGAAAATAAATAAACACACATGCGCTCTGAGGGGAGTGCACAGAGCACTCCCCTATGCTCATCACAGCCTGTAGTCTGCCTCTTTCACAAGGAAGGGATAATAAACACAGTTTATTGTCCCTTCCTTGTGAAAGGATTTGCAGCGGTTGCTGCTGGTGGGGGGCTTGAGGGGGAGGGGTGACGCTTCTCCACCCTCATAGAGGAGCCGCCCTTGGTAGTGCTATAAAATAACTAAATCAAAAATCATTTAGTAGGTGCCATTTAAATCATTATTAATGTAATTACACACACACACACACACAGATAAATCTTGCATTTTTATAATGCATGCATATCTCTTACAAAGGGGTTAAGCAAAGGTAAAAACTTGCCTTCAAGCCATATATTCTCTAAAGTGGTTTTGAAGCGTTAAGCTGTCTGCCTTTGTTGTCCCTATATTGCACTGGGCTCTAGGTGTTAGGCTCCAGATGACTCCTAGCCAGAATGATACTTCAACAAAAAAAGGACGGATGGGCCCTTAAATCAGGCCTTTGTTTTTGCCCCGCTGGAAGTGAAAATAAAGCTCCTTGGCTGCCTCCAGGTTGCTGCTCTGAACCGAACAAAGACAATATTCGAGCGCTGCTGAACTGTGTCCCGGTGTTGGAAAATGACACCAGGACAAATTCTACCTATTTTCCTTGGACAGCTGGATCCTATATATTGCCAAAAAATAGCTGCTGGAATTGGGATACAGCGGCATCCCTCTAATTTTCAGGAATGCGCTCTCCTAATGCTTTTGACTGTACCATCAGTGGAGGGCTTGTGCTGAAGCGCATGATGAACTATTTTACACCAACAATCAGCCCTGACATCTCCTCAATGTTTGTTCCTTTTTCCCCTGTTGTGTCTTCTCATGGTTACTAACTCCCACTCCTCCTTTGTCTCTCGCCCCATTTCTCCTCTCCCTCCTTGTTTGCGTTGTGCATCGCTCCTCGTTATTCAAACAGTGGTGGCGAAGACTGTTGCATCCTTCACCATTGTTTGTTCCTCCCTGCTATTTTATCACCCCTGTAATCATTTCTGCCTTTCTGCTCCCCACTCTTCTGTCCCCCATCATCACTTCATGCTATTGAATCCATTGACCTTTGAGGTTTGTTTTCAGTATTATGCTCAGGTGCAGCCTAAAATGGCCGCAGGCACAACACATACTGTCTGGAGCACCTGGTCACAAGTAGCTCAGCCAACACTGCCCCAGCGCTGCTTCTACCACCCTCTGGCTACTACACACCTGCCTTTTCCCTTTCATCTTTCAACCTCTCCACCTATTCTCTCTCTTTCACAGGTTCACCCATCATGCTCTCCTCTCTTCCTCCTCCCTACATCGTTTCCCTGCTCGCCTTTTTGTGCTTTGCTCTCTTCCTACCCATTCTCTCTCCCCACCTTTGCTTCCACGCACTCTGCCTCCAGGCCCTTCTTTTACTCTGCTGTGTTGTACTGCTCATTATTCCGCACTCTCCACTTGTTCTTTGCTGTCTCTCACTATTCATTCTCTCCCTCGACATTCCTTCCCCGCATCCTGCATCCCATCTATCTTCTCCACGGCAGTGCTTCTCCCGCACCCCACAGCAATGACACAGTGGCATATCTGTAAACATCTGCATCAGTACACAGCAAGGACACCCAGATCCTGGCTTTGGCATTGCTTATTATGGTTGGTGAATGATTAAATTTGCAAACATTTTCTGAAAAATAATTAACCAAGTACTGCAGAAAGATGTTGTGGATGGCTAAATATCTGTCATACAAAACCATGTAGAACAATATTTTTTTAGCAACTACCAGGAGAGCTAGGCTGGCTAGTCGTAGAATGTACCTGTATCCTTGGGGTTGTACCTTCCCTGAGAATCAATAAGAAGAATTTCAAATACCAGAATTTATATAGCTACTCTCTGGTGATGAATGGCAATGACCAAGAAACACGTATATCGAAATTTCCAGCACTGTATGTGATAAAACTAACTGAGAACATGTTCTACTTCTGGGTGATTAAGCTCTATGAACTCCAACAACCAGAATGCACTTGTGAGAACTGGTGCTGATATGCCGACAGTGTGCTCCCACCCCTTGGAGTTGTAAAGCTCTTCTTGGTACTATTTGGCTGATGAGTCATGGAATGTACCTCAATGCTTGGAGCACTAGCTCATTCCTGACATCTCCAGTGTCACCATACACGAATATTAGGTGATCATGTGGGATAGACAATCCAGTTACATCTCATCCGAGCTTCAGAATGACATCCCAAATGTTTTTTTATCTGAGAACAGGGCAACCACTTGTGTGCTGGGGTGCCTTTCTTGACCACATCCCTTCCAATATCTATCAGAACATCCATGCATTGCTTTAAATGCATGTATGTCAGTGCATTCATATCATAAATGTATTCTCTTTATGCCATGCACATGAAGGTGTGCTGGTTTCTCTTTGCCAGATAATAGACTCGGGCTTCTTTTACAACAAACTGATGCATCAATCACGATGTGCCAGTTTGCTTATGCCCCCTAATGACACCATGGTAGTGCTGTCTTTACAATAACAATATAACAACATTTTTGACGGTTGTCCAGCAATGCTAAGGGGGCCCATTGAAAACAGCACAGTGTCACTTTAATGCCTGCCCTGGGAAGGCGTTAAAAGATTACATTAGAATGGCGCAGTGAAATCTTGTAGCTTTAATTGCCCATTCCTGTGGGCCCCCTAGCAGGGGAATGTCTCCCTTGCATACATTATACCTGGCGCAGGTATAATGTGGCGCAAGGGCTTACAAACTGACACAATGGTCCAATTGTGCAAGTTTGTAAATATTGGGCGGGGTGGGGGACTATTCTGCACCCCTATAGCATAAAAAAATGACGCCATGGTGGCACGAGGAGCTTGTAAATGAGCCCATAGGTATATTCAGGAATGGACAGACATAATTCCTCTTTTTATTGTTCCTTATAACTATGGAGATGGTTGAGATTGTTGAACAAAGCCCCTTCTGTAGCCGAGAAAAACCTATTTTAGTTACTCCTTCCTTAAGGAGCTCTTCTATAAAGATAGATCCATAGAGTCCCCCACTGATCGCTGGAATCATTGCCCAAAGCATTCAATAGTTTCGTCACAAATAATCTCTGGGTGTCAGGTGGAAAAAGTCAATACATAACTTTTGGTCTCTTATCTTTCCTTTGTTGTATAAGTCTCCTAGGACTAGCAGACCCTTCAAAACTTTGTTGTTCTACAGTGAAAATCTGTGTCCAATGATATAGAATTAGTGGGGAGGGAATGCCTAAAATATCCCTCTTCTGGGAAATTGAGTACCAGTGATCTAAGAGGACTGTTGTTTTCAGAGGGTTGCTAATCTGTTTTCTATATCATGGCACATGGTGGAAGCTTTTGAGAACTGAGTGAAAATGTGGGTTCAGAGTGGGGTGATTGAGTTCATACCATCACCTGACTTGCAGCACAGGGCTGGAGAACCACGAAAACCTGATAGAGACCTAAGAATGTGCATTTATTTGAGGAAGTTCATCAACATCATCTTGGCAGATTGTACAAAAACATACATGATAATGTAGATTTTCCTAGTTTTTAATGACGGAAAGTCTTAATTTTATTAAAGACACGGAGGCGAGTATTATGCGTTCTTTTCTTGCTTTAATTTAGACAGCAGCAAGTGAAAAAACTACAAATCCCATGGGTGCAGAAAAAATCTGCCAATGGGAAACATTCTGAAGTACATAAACGATAACCAATGAACATGGATGTATGGCATTATGACGTAACTGGACTGCAAGCAGCCCTCTTTTCTTGCGCTAAACACTTCAGCTAGTACGAAATAAAGGAACAATAGAAGCCAAAATGAGAACAGCCATAATAAACGATAACAACTCTGAGCAAAAGTTCATAAGTCCAGGAAACTGATGGTGAAGAGAAGCACAGTGATGATCTGCCAGGCAGAGAAGAGGATAAGGAGATATGGAAGACGTTGAAGGATTATCCACATCATGACTGTAGGGTTTAGGTAGCAGGTTGGACTGACGATGTTGACACTAAGGGGATGGGAAAGAAAAAATAAACAATAGTTACTACGTAAGGGTGGGATTATACTCGCCTCCGTGTCTTTAATAAAATTAAGACTTTCCATCATTAAAAACTAGGAAAATCTACATTTTATGACAAGACCGGAGGCTCCTATTATGCGAGTTTAAAGCAAATTAATGACATTTGAAGACACATTATCTACTGGTTTACAATAAAATACTCTAAAAACATTGTCATTAGACCAATCTGCAGATCTAAGAATGTCCTCAAGGCGGGAACCCGTCCAAAAAGCTTTGGACGCCATCGCACCTCTGGAAGAGTGAGCTCCAAAAATAGAAGTGTCAAAACCAGCCAAGGACATAATCCACTTAACCCAGCGAGCCAAAGTGGGCGACGACACGGGTTTATGAGGTTTCCTGAAGGAGATAAGCAATTGATGGGTTGAGGACGTTCTTAGATGAGCAGTCATAAGTTCATAAGCTTTTAAACGTTGTGCAACACATAATTTAGGATGATCTGGAAAATATGGATAAAAAACAGACTGTAAATTTGTTTTTGTTCTACGAGACACGGTAAAAGTTACACCAGACGGAGTAAACTGTCTTGCGGAGATATCTAAGGCTTTGACATCAGAAATTCGTTTAATAGAAACAAGACACAATAACATGGTGAGTTTAGCTGACAACATCTTCAAAGAAAGGGAAGAATTATCAGGCCATGAGAGGAGAAAATGTAGAACTACATTAACATCCCATAAAAATCTGTATTTAGGTAACGGAGGATTGGCAAACTTTACTCCCTTTAAAAGACGACAAATAAGTGGGTGTTCGCCCATCGGTTTTCCGTTGACAAAGTGGTGATGAGAAGAAATGGCTGATCTGTATAGATTAATAGTACGATATGCTTTGCCCTTACTGGCCTCAGCGGCGAGGAAATTTACTATAAAGGAGACATCTGTTGAAAGGGAATCGATGTGTTTTCCGAAACACCAGCTATGCCATAAAGCCCAAGCTGATTTGTAAGCTTTCGATGTTCCAGGAGCCCAGGATTGTCTGATGTATTCTGAAGCTTGTGCCGAAATGAGAGGGAAACTTCGGGAATCCCAGAAATTTTCCATGCAGAAAGGGACAGGACGTTATCAAGAATGAGGTTGTGGGGACGTTGCAGGGGATCTAAAAGAAGGTCCGGGAAAGAAGGGATGAGAAGGGGAAAGTCTGTAGTTAATTCTAGAAGGGTTGGAAACCAAATCTGAGATTGCCAGAAAGGTGCAATGAGAATTAGAGTAGCTTGCTGACGGCGGACTTGAGCTAACACCCTGCTGATCATGAGGAAGGGGGGAAAAGCGTATGAGAGGAACTTGGACCAATCTTGAAGGAATGCATCTGAGGCCAGGGCCAAAGGATCCGGACGCCAACTGAAAAATTGGGGAAGTTGTGAGTTGAGACGAGATGCGAACAAGTCGATTGTCATGGGTCCCCATTTGTTTTGAAGGAAACGGAAGATCGATGGATGTAGCATCCAATCGCTCGAGTCGTGGAGATGACGTGAGTGCCAATCGGCGACAGAGTTGAGAGTTCCCGGAAGATATTCTGCATGAACCGAAATTTGGTTTGTAAGGCAAAATTCCCAAAAGCTCTTTGCTAATTCTGCTAGAGGTTTGGATCTTGTTCCTCCAAGATGGTTTATGTAACGGACCGCAGAAATATTGTCCATTCTGAGAAGAATAGCGCAACAGACCCTGTTCTTTGCGAGGCTTCGGATTGCAAAGGAGCCTGCAAGCATCTCTAAACAATTGATATGCAATTTGGACTCCTCTAACGACCATAAACCTCCAGTCGAGATTGAGCCACAGCGGGCCCCCCAGCCGGTTAGGCTTGCATCTGACTCTAATACAAGATCTGGGGCTGATGGAAAAATAGCTCTCCCGTTCCAAGCATCTAAATGGTCTGTCCACCATTGTAACTCTGTACGGGAATCGTAATCTAGAGGAATAACGTCTGCGTAAGAAAGCCCTTTGCGGAGATGCTGAATTTTTAGACGTTGAAGAGCCCGGTAATGCAAGGGACCTGGAAATATGGCCTGTATGGAAGAGGATAGGAGCCCGACGATGTGAGCGAGAGTTCTTAGGGAGATAAATGAATGGCGTAAGACTTGAAGAATCTCTGACTTTATAGACTTTATTTTTGCAGAAGGGAGAAGTAGATTGGCCGAAACTGAGTTTATAAGAAAACCTAAGAATTCTATGTTTTGGGAAGGGAGAAGAAGAGACTTCTCCTTGTTGATAATGAATCCCAAGTCCGATAGGAGAGAACATGTTAGATTGAGGTGCGTATTGAGCAAGTGTGGTGATTGACTCATGATGAGAATATCGTCTAGGTAAATGAGGAGCCTTACACCCTGAGCTCTAAGGAGAGCCACCACTGGCTTTAAGAGTTTGGTGAAGCACCATGGTGCTGAGGACAGACCAAAAGGAAGAGATGTAAAGTGGAAGAATTGATTGAGCCATTGGAATTGGAGAAACTTTCTGTGATCTGGATGTATCGGGACGACTAAGTAAGCGTCCTGTAGGTCCAAGCGAACCATCCAATCGTTCTTCAATAGTGAGTCTCTGAGATGGAGTATGGTTTCCATCTTGAAGTGGCGGTAAACCACAAACTGATTGAAAAGCTTGAGGTTGATAACCGGTCGCATCTTCTTGTTCTTCTTCTGGACCAGGAAAATGGAGCTGGTGAAACCTGTGGGATCTGGATGAGTGAGAGCGATAGCTTGCTTCTGGAGAAGGGACTGAACCTCCGAAGAAATAAGAGCGGACATGTCTGTAGAGAAATGAGGAAGAGGAGGGGCGATGTATTGTGTTGGGATTGAATAAAACTCTATCATATAACCCTGAACCATGCTTAACACCCAAGGATCTGAGGTGATTAATAGCCAATTTGGTAGAAAATGACAAATCCGGCCGCCCACGGGAACATGAGAAAGGAAAAGATTTAGCTGCTTGATTGGTATTTCTGGTATTCTTGAATCCTCTGGATTGAAATCCTCTGGATCTTTGCGGGTAAAACTGAGGTCTAAATTCTTGGTATCCTGCGTTGAAGTTGCCACGGGAACCTTGATTGTAGTAGGAGCGGCCGGCAAAGCGGCTCCTTCCTCTGCCGGCCCTGACAAAAACCCGCTGGTGAAACACTTTCTTTAAAGACTGTTGAGCCTTATCAAGCGATGTGAAGGTGGCAACATATTTGCCTATTTCCTTAATAAAATTATCGCCAAATAAAAAACCCTCTGTTTTTGTCTGGGGTTGGAGAGAGGCGAGATGAACCAATTTGGAATCTAGTTTAAGGAGGATGCCCTTGCGTCTTTCCTGAGAAATAGCGGAATTAGCGTTTCCCAGAAGACAGAACGATCTCTGGACCCATAATGACAGTTCTTCGGGATCGATAAAAGACCCATCAATCCTGGCGGATTCAGCCATGTCAAAAATCCGGGTAAGAGGACCAATAACATCCAGAAGTTTATCCTGGCAGGAGGACCAGGCTTTATCGATTCCTTTTCTAGGGTCTTTGCCAAATTTTGGAAAAGAATGTTAGAATGGGTTGATCTAGAACAGGGGTAGCGGAAGACTTGTGCACCAAGACGGGACGAGGGCACTCGGATCTGAGCTTAGCTCGAGTTTGTTTATCCAATGAGCTAAATAACTTGGCTGAAACATAATCTCCGACATGAGTTGCTGGATACCATTCCGTGGAATTAGGATGTAAAATAAAGGAGGGATCAAACATAGGTACGCCTTCGCAATCTAAAAGAGGGTTGGAGGTGTCTGGGACAGAGGAGGAAAACTTAGATTTTTGGGGGATGGGTGAAGAACCCACGTCATCATGGCCAGATGGGTCCACATCTGAATCTGTATCAGGTACATCGTCGTCGGTATCGGGAATAGAGGAAATTATTAATGGGGGTATAACATGTTTAGCTTTAGCCTTTCGTTTTAGTGATGTACCATCAGACGTATTATTCTCCTTACTTGGAGTCTTTTGAGGAGCCGCGTCCTCTGCCATGGGTAAGGAAACCTCACCAGTCTTTAGCGCCAATTTTTGTACATTTTTTGACTTGGGGGAAAGGCGCTGTCTGCAAACCCCTGCAGACTGGGTAGATAAAGTCTTGTTTAACATTTTCAACATTGAACCTTCAAAATTTTTTGTTAATTTGTTCATAGAAGTATTTACAGCTTGTTGTACAGAGTTCTGAATAAACATATTAATATCTTGTTTAATGGCAGACACTTCCTCCTGGTCAACCTGAAGTGAAGGGGAACTGCCAGACTCCATTTTTGCCAACAAAGTGAAAAATTAGGAAAAAAAAATAAACAAACTTCTCAGAATACCGCTTAAGGGTTAATGGAAAAAGAAGGGGAGTGTAAATAATCAAGAAGCCCCGCCCCGGGGTGTAGACTAAGACGTTTCTGAGAGAGGTGAGCTGAGGCAAAACAACAAGAGAAGAAAAAGGAAAACCGGGCCGGTAAGAAAGCAATTTTTCTTGAAAACACGCTTGAAAAAGGGCTATCCGGGACGTGCGACGGCAGGAACTCCTCTCTCCTCAAGCGCGAGCCGAAATAACGGCTGACCGCTTGAGGAGCAGGAGAAACGCTGGAAAATGCGGCGCGCGCGCGAAGGGAGCACGAAGCAGGGAGAAATAAAAATGCTTCACAAACATGCGGCAACTTGCCGACTGTTCAAGGACGTGACGGAGACAAATAAATGCACTAGCGTGCCTAACCACGCTTCAATATAAAAAACGACATTTAGTAAAACACAAATAATACGGAATAGAAAGAAAATATGACTTAACTGGCTTGTGAGCAGCAAGGAAAGAGGGCTGCTTGCAGTCCAGTTACGTCATAATGCCATACATCCATGTTCATTGGTTATCGTTTATGTACTTCAGAATGTTTCCCATTGGCAGATTTTTTCTGCACCCATGGGATTTGTAGTTTTTTCACTTGCTGCTGTCTAAATTAAAGCAAGAAAAGAACGCATAATAGGAGCCTCCGGTCTTGTCATAAAATTTAGATGTTCAATACCTTGATAAGAGCAAAATGGTTCACTACCACTAAAATACCCCCTACTTACTCTCAGATTATATTGTATTCCCATGCAAGTGTTTTGATATCCTTAGTCACTCTTTTTGTTGTTAAAAGTTACCGGAAAACACCCCTTGCACTAGCTTCCACATTTGCTATAGAAGATGGGTGAATTATTGAAGGGCATGCTGGTGTGACCTATTTCCAGACTGATATCTTAGTAATATTGTTAAATTCATTGAGTAACAAAGGGCTGCCTATCAAGACTTAAAAGTCCCACACTAAAGTGCTAAGTGTGACGTAATTGTACTTTATTGAAGGAAGGGATATAGACAGAGATTGGGTTGGTCAATGCTCTTAATGGAGCGAAGCTACCATACTATGAAGACCAGCTTTGAGCATTTTTGGGACTCAGTGAATATTATATAAGTTCATACAGTGTGCCACAGCAAAAAAGACACAAGAGGGTTATTGTATATTCCTTGAATTAGGCCTTCCAACACTCTTGTGCCCTTATGATACACAGTTTTGATACAAATAGCTAAATTAATTTCAGAGTGAATGCCAGTGTCTGTTTACTAGCCACACTGCGCTACTCGGTTCAGAAAAGGGTGGATATAATTATATCATATATTATGAGACCATTGAAGGATGCTGAAATAACATACTTGGGGCCTGATGTACTATCATTTTGTGAATTGTAAAATGTTCAATGTGTGGTGTATCAAGGCCATAAAGTGAAAGATTTAGTTTATTAGCACACCAAAATGAATGCATAGTGAATTGTAATAGAAATAGAGATTCTCAAATTGTGATTCTGCAATGACATGCATCAATCACTTACAAATTGCAAACAGTGCATAACAGGCAATTTGCCCACGTAGGCGGTAATCAGATGAACACTGCAGTCTACATTTTAATGTCATTGATCATGTCACAAAAGTCATCAGAATGTGACAGTTTATGCCATAAGTTAAAGCATTAGTGATTTAAATGTAGAAGCTGCATTGACATGCAATATAAATGTGCACTCATTTACACTATAGAGTTTGATATAGGTTGTATTTGAATTAAATCATATTTTACTTTGATTGAACTCATATCAGAATGTAATTTAGGGGCTAGACTAACAAAATATATTTAAACAACATTGAATTTCTAATGAGTAATGAATTAAAAGTGCATGCAAAAATGAAAGAAATGTATCACCCTAACATATTTAATTAAATGCGTGGACAGAGTTCTTTTTCATTTAAAATGAATGTAACATGCATATTATTGAAGCATCATTAACATTGAATTCATACGTTTGCATTTTAAAGTGTGATTATTAAAACATATTAATGAAATGTATTGCTGTAATTTGTTTGTATTAATTTAAATGAGGCCTGTAGTTTTGTAACTTGTGATTGCACAGGAAATGCTGATTCATTTTCATAAAGCGTGCTTTTTTCAGACTTTGTTCTCATGAGAAGACTAGATTTTGGTAATAGGCCCCATTGTTTAGACATAGAGAGCAAGTATCTCATCATCCTTGAGAGTAGAACATTGTGGAACATGGACTGCCATTGAATACAATTGTTTCAAACTCACATGGAGTCACACGGATGGAAGATGTTCACATGAATAAACCTGGGAATGGAACTTGATGTTGCCAATTGGAGCACTTCTTCAAATTCCCCTGATGCTTGCATATCTCTTGTGTTCCTGAAGCTTTGCTTATGAAGAATCCTGTATACTGAGTCTGTTGGAGAGGTATCTTCCTCTCTATTTGTCCATATTAGATGTCCCTTTGAGACTTAGAGATTTTCCTAACCCCTTTTAGAAGACTCTTGATTGAGCTTCTGATGTGCTGACACTTTCCCTTTTTACTTATCTTTTGCCCACCTTAGTTAGTCTTCTTCTGCCCGAGATTTTCTTTTTCCAAATTAGTTTGATCCTTTTTGTCTTTTGTCTGCATGTATTTGGAACCGCACATGTACTTCCCTGATTTGGTCTACAGTAGGGCTATTCGTGTGCCCAGCTTAATTTACGTCTCTGCTAAACTAATTTGACCGATGATTGCTAATCCTGAGCAACGCTTATTTTCCATATCACTGATATCTTTTTTATAATATGTAATTTTCTTCTTGAATGCTTAGTTCTGTTAATGTTAATTCACCTGAATTCATGTTGTTACCTTGGACAACCCTAAGTGATTATGTATCTTTATAATTTGGTCTTGCGAATTGTCTACATGACTTTGAGCTTGAGTTTGTAATAAACTCCTTAACTTTATTTTTGACTGGAGTTTTCCTTCTTTGTCCACATTGGTCATTGTAGTGTAATTAAATTGAGTTGTATTGAAATTGTGTTAATGGTTCTACCATACCCTGTAACTGGGTCCAAAGATCTGTGCGCCTCGATTAGCATTGGTTTCTGCAAAGGTTGAAAATGCTACAGCAGTTTTGGTAGCAGAGTACGGATTGTCCCACAAGGGTTGAGTACCATATTTTTGTGTAGTGTTAGGGAGATAGGATTGACCTATGTGACTGCCCAGTCCAAAAACTGCCCACCCCAAATTCTGCTCCATGGTCCATTCCGAAGACTGATTAACTTCCAGCCTCATGCCTACAAGTGATGGAGTATGAGTATATATAGGATTTTGCACTTGCTTTGCTTCTGCCTTGAAGAATGAGGTGGAATGTGATTTTGTGAAGTGCTTTGTGGAGTTTTTGTACTCGAAGTGATTGTGGCGCTTTTGCTAAAACATTTCTGTATTTGTTGCTGTTGTTTCTGACGGGTCCGTTGTGGCCTAAGATCAAGGGAAAACTCACATGTGTAGAAGACAGTGGTTAATTTATTGTCTGCAGTAAGGTACTTGTCATGAGATGTCATTGAATGTGCCCTTAGTTTTCCTTGAGTTAGTGTGAGTTGTGGTTGGTATTAAGTGGATCATGAGTGAGCATGGAGGATCTGTACCAACCAGAGTGAGAATTGCTGGTGAAGTTTCACTTGTTGTGTAATTGTGAAAGCTACAGTCGGAAAGTGTAGGCCCGTACAGCTTTGAAGTGTTTGAGCTATTACCCGTAGTGTGCAGACATGTTATTGGTTTTTGCTCACAATGTTTTGCATTAGAGGTGTGCGTGAGTGATTGTGTGAGAGACAATTATGAAGCGATGCAGCTGTTGAGAGATGTGAGTGTGACGTTATTCTGTGCCACACTAGTATAGGTTGGTATTATGAAGCTGCACTGGTATTGGTGGACAGTGCAGCGTTGCTAATGGTTAAGAACAGCGAGAACAAAGAATTTTGGGATTGAAGTAACTTCCTGATTCAATCAAACGTTTTGTGAATAATCAAATTTGAGTAAAATGAAGATCTTTAAGGCATTAAAGAGTGTGTTAAGACAAGATGTATTTATTCCAGTTAGAGAGGGTATAGAAGCCCTACCCAAAGGAACAACAGGATATTATGTGTCATCTGTAAAAGGATTTTCTGCATGCGTGTGGCTTGAACAATGGAGCAAAATTCCTGAGAAAGAAGGTGTTTTAGAATTTCTCCATTATGGAACCTTTAATTTGAGAATTTTAGGCAACTTTAGATTAATAATGTATGACATGAAACCGCCTCCAAGACCCGCACAATTTGAAGCCGTTAGAATTTGGGAATTCATAGAGAGAGAGAAAATGGAAACTAAATTTAAGGACAGAATGCAGAAAGCGATTAAGACATTTGCAGAAGCTAGATAGAATGCAGGGCACAAAATGTGGACATCAGATATACTCGCGGGAGCTAGAATGTTTCCAGCTATCTCAATCGAAGAAGGTGAAAGCACAAAACCTAAGACTAGGAAACAGATAGGAAAGGCAGAAGAGAGAAACTGAGTATAAAAAGACAGTAACATATGATAGTGATTCAGATGAAGAGATCATAAATCAGCTCTTGATGAATCTTACGCTTCCTTATCATTCAGTTGAGAAAGGAACCATAAGTGGATAGCACAAGATGTAACCCTAGGTGTCCCAACTGCCCCAGGTGCACAGACCCCAAATCAGATAGTACCAGGTATAGCTGCAAATTCAGTGACCTATGTTTCCATAGTGTATCCATCAGTTTCAGCTGTAGATGCAGCTCAGCTTGTATCAAGTCCAGTGACAAACCAAGGCGTAACAAATTCCAATACAAGTCAAACAGAGCAGCACCTTGTGTGAATCAGCCTGTGCAAAACTGTACCATGCATCAATCTGTACCAATGCTGGTTCAGTTCAGTCAAATGTTACCCAAAGCCAAACAGGTCAAAGCTACAGCACAGTCATGACAGGACAGAGTGAAGGAAGGACAGTTCCTCAGAATCAGACAAATCATGAAGGTGGAGAAGCAATAGCAGTTCCCGTAACTATAGGTCCTGTTGTCCCTTTGTGTGCTTCAGGTACATCTGGAAGCAATATCCATCCAATGAGTGTTGCAAAAGTTCCTGAGGCACAAGCAAACTCTATTGGGATATCACCAGCTGGTATGCAGGGATCAGAATATTTCAATAACTCAGAAATGGAGAGATCCGCATCTCTCATCCGACCGTTAACCCTAACCCAAAATGGAGAACCAAATTTAACGACAAGTCAGACAGGATTCACTGCTGATGTGAGGTGTCCTCAGGGAAATCCACATCCATTCATGTTCACACCTGATCGGATTCAAAACGTGCATTGCAGCACTCCACAAAGAGGGGTTCTCTTTAATTCGCCAGAGAGCATGTCACATTTTAATGCCTGGATTCAGCAAAGTATGGGACGGCAAAGAGCAAACGTATCAGAAACAATATTAGTTTGCAAGGATTCGTAGCCCAACACCCAACAGGTTGGTTAAATAATTTGTGTCTACAGGGTGCAACATGTGTAGTAAATGGCAACACAAGAACAGAAGAGAACCCTGAGAGAGCTAGATCAGTGAATTAGAGTTGAATAAAATGATTTTAGGCACATTAGACACTTCCCCATTGGAATCTTACACTGAAGGTGAATTACAGTTCTTGTGCAAAGACATTACTCAATGTGCAGGACAGGCTTATGACAGATTATCTAAAGTGGCTGAGAAATATGATGTAGATTTAGAAAAATCAAGGGGCATATTTATACTACGTCTGCGCCGATTGTGTGTCAAAAATGTTGGCGCACATTCATTGCAAATGTTGCCCCGTATTTAAACTTTGACGCCCGCGGACGACAAAATTCCGCCGTGTGCGTCATTTTTTGGATGCGGCAACCCGCCTTGCGTTAATCATATGTGAGGTAGGCGTTCCCGTCCAAAAAATGGCTTAAACGGCCGTGCGTCGTATTTATGCTTTCGGGCAAAAAGACGCACGGCCGGGAGGCGGAGCCAGAAAATGACACACAGCCCGATTTGCCTCAAAATTTAACGCCTGGGTCAGGGCAGGCATTAAAATGGGGCAAACACACCTGTATTTAATCAGAACACACAGAACAAACAGCAGAGCAGCAGAGCAGCAACAGGGAGCCATGGAGGTGATTCTAATCCAGCGTGCAAGCAGACGCAGAGCCCAGCAGCAACAACAGCAGCTACAACAACACCAGCAGGGACCCCACAGGCAGCGCAGAAGGCAGGAGAGGATATTCCGCCCCAGAATCACCCTTCAGGGCCCCAGGGAACACAACATCATCGAGAGGTACGCATTGAACTGGCAGGTCATTCAGCAGCTGCTGCGCAACATTGAACCGCAGTTGGCCCCCACTTTGGTGACACCCCGCACCATCGCAACAGAAACCAAGCTGCTTGCCGTACTTCATATGCTGGCAAGTGGCTCTTTCCAAACAACTGGTGTCCTGGTTGGCGGAATATCACAACCATCATTCTCCGCCTTTTTGCCCAAAGTACTGGATGCCATCATTGGACTGACACCCGCCACATCTGCTTCCCTAACACACTGCAGAAGCAGCACGAAACAAAACAGGGGTTCTACCTCATCAGTGGATTCCCACACGTCCTTGGTGCAATCGACTGCACACATGTACGCCTTGTGCCACCTGCTGCAACTGAACACCTCTACCGCAACAGGAAGCACACACATTCCATCAACGTGCAGGCCATAGTCGATCACCAGGGATTGATCACCAACATCGTGGCTAAATATCCTGGGAGTGTCCATGACTCATACATCTTCCGTCACTGCACCATCAATGAACACTTCTAGGATGGACGGTATGGCAATGGACTACTTGTTGGTAAGTACAAAAACCTACTTATATACACACTGCACAGCAACCCTCTAGGACACACAACACATACACCACAACAGCAACATGTGAACAGGAACATACTGAGGTCGTGACATCGCTAGCCATGTTTCTTAGGTCACCATTGAACCTGTCACACATCGGAAATTACTGTACATCCTAAAGTTAAGACGTCAAAGATCACAACGTGTGGAGTGGGTTGCCCAAATGTCACCTTGCAAAATGTAAGTGTCCCAATGACCTTTACATTAATCCATTGCATAAGTCTAAAGGTATGGGATGTCCAGGGTACATTGATATGAACGTGTTAACAACACTGTCAATTTTAACTGTGTATGGAACTATCATCTCACCCCCAGTGAAGACACAACACGGACACCTGTATCACAAGTCACAATGCTAGGGAGGGCCCACTGTACTCCAAATCCCAAAACAAACTGCTGACAAACGGTTAGCAGACAAACACTCATTCAGCCAAGGAAACAACACAATGCAGATGGTACATCCTACAAAGCCTAGGATGCTACATTATTACACAAAAGAGTCACAGACAACACAAGACAACTACTGCCATGAAATGTCATTTCAATAGTGCCAGCTACATCAACATGATCCCAATCATTTTCTCTTGCAGCTGATCAGGGGTATGGCATCCAGCCCTGGATTATGACACCATTTGGCAACCCAAGTACTGCTGCAGAGCATGCCTACAACGACGCACATAGGAGGACAGCATTGTCGAGAGGACCTTTGGCATCCTCAAGTCAAGGTTCCGGTGCCTCAACATCACTGGTGGTAGCCTCCTATATTCGCCGGAGATGGTCTGTAGGATCATCCTAACATGTGCAATATTGCACAACATTTGCATCAAAAGGAACATTCTCCTCCTGGAACCAGAGCCACACATGCCTGAAGAGGAGGAAGAGGAGGATGCTGGCCTGCAACAGGAGGGGGAACTACAGAACACGGCCGCTGGTATACGCAGGCGGCAACAGATCGTGAACAATTTCTTTTGAATATGATCCCCTTCACCACTTTAGTTAACAAATTTAAATAAACACCTATTATAATCACCATATAATGGTCTGGCTATTCCTTTTTGCACACCTTCATCTCTACTTATCAGAATAAGAGTGTTGACTCATGGAGCATTGCTTATATACTGAGTAGGACACTGAACATCCCAGAGCTAATGTGATGCCTAACATACAATGGTCACATACACACACACTCTTAATGACATATATCATGTACATTTCTCCTTTGAAGGCCAATAGCAGAGGACCACAACTATTTCACACATACATGTTGAAATCAAGGTCCAACGCAGCTATGGCACACAACTAAGACACCATCACTCAATAAGGGGAAAACAAGCCTCCTACATGAGGCAGTCAATGTGCTTTGGCATCAGTAACAGGAATGCCTGACCAGACCCTTGACAGCAGTAAGTCCAACTGCATCCAATATTTGCAAGGACTATCTGTGACCAGAGTCCCATAGAAGCAGAACATAGACAGCACAAGTGCCACACATATGAGCAGCATTGCGCACATGACATTCCATGTACATGTCAGCCCATTTCATAACTCCTGACACACCCATGCATCTGGTCACAACCCACCTGTCTGAAGAGGTCCCTGGAATACTAGGATATGTACCCTGATATTCCCTCCTCTGCACACACAGACCAACATTAGCAAACCAGTGTGCTACACCCTTTCCTATGGTATGCCATTGTCATAGAACATCTGACTGCATGGACGTCAGGTTAATTTATACACTGTCTCCTAGTTTCAAAGCCCTGCTAGCACATGTAGATTGCTTCCCGTGTGAAAATATCTGTTGGCCCTTAGAATGCAAGTCTCACCTACAGGACTGGTTGTAGGAAAGTACCATCTTGCCTGGCATGTTACCCCCATATTTCACTGTATATATGTTGTTTTAGTGTATGTGTCACTGGGACCCTGCCAGCCAGGGCCCCAGTGCTCATACGTGTGCACTGTATTTGTACTTTGATATGAACATGTTAACAACACTTTCAATTTTAACTGTGCATGGAACTATCATCTCACCTGCAGCCTGAGTGAAATAACGTCCACGTTATTTCACAGCCATTTACCACTGCACTTAAGTAACTTATAAATCACCTATATGTCTAACCTTCACCTGGTGAAGGTTGGGTGCAAAGTTACTTAGTGTGTGGGCACCCTGGCACTAGCCAAGGTGCCCCCACATCGTTCAGGGCAAATTCCCCGGACTTTGTGAGTGCGGGGACACCATTACACGCGTGCACTGCACATAGGTCACTACCTATGTACAGCGTCACAATGGTAACTCCGAACATGGCCATGTAACATGTCTAAGATCATGGAATTGTCACCCCAATGCCATTCTGGCATTGGGGAGACAATTCCATGATCCCCCGAGTCTCTAGCACAGACCCGGGTACTGCCAAACTACCTTTCCCGGGGTTTCACTGCAGCTGCAGCTGCTGCTGCTGCCAACCCCTAAGACAGGTTTCTGCCCTCCTGGGGTCCAGCCAGGCCTGGCCCAGGAAGGCAGAACACAGGACTTCCTCAGAGAGAGGGTGTTACACCCTCTCCCTTTGGAAAAAGGTGTCAGGGCTGGGGAGGAGTAGCCTCCCCCGGCCTCTGGAAATGCTTTGATGGGCACAGATGGTGCCCATCTCTGCATAAGCCAGTCTACACCAGTTCAGGGATCCCCCAGCCCTGCTCTGCTGCAAAACTGGACAAAGGAAAGGGGAGTGACCACTCCCCTGACCTGCACCTCCAAGGGGAGGTGCCCAGAGCTCCTCCAGTGTGCTCCAGACCTCTGCCATCTTGGAAACAGAGGTGCTGCTGGCACACTGGACTGCTCTGAGTGGCCAGTGCCAGCAGGTGACGTCAGAGACTCCTCCTGATAGGCTCTTACCTGTGTTGCTAGCCTATCCTCCTTCCTAAGTAGCCAAACCTCCTTTTCTGGCTATTTAGGGTCTCTGCTTTTTGGAATTCTTTAGATAACGAATGCAAGAGCTCATCAGAGTTCCTCTCTCTTCACCTTCTGCCAAAGGATCGACCGCTGACTACTCAGGACGCCTGCAAAACCGCAACAAAGTAGCAAAGACGACTACTGCAGCCTTGTATCGCTGATCCTTCCGCCTTCTCGACTGTTTCCTGGTGGTGCATGCTCTGGGGGTAGCCTGCCTCCTCTCTGCACTAGGAGCTCTGAAGAAATCTCCAGTGGGACGACGGAATCCTCCCCCTGCAACCGCTGGCAACAAAAGACTGCATCACCGGTCCTCTGGGTCCCCTCTCAGCACGACGAGCGTGGTCCCTGGAACTCAGCAACTCTGTCCAAGTGACTCCCACAGTCCAGTGACTCTTCAGTCCAAGTTTGGTGGAGGTAAGTCCTTGCCTCCCCACGCTAGACTGCATTGCTGGGTATCACTTGATTTGCAGCTGCTCCGGCTCCTGTGCACTCTTCCAGGATTTCCTTTGTGCACAGCCAAACCTGGGTCCCCGACACTCTAACCTGCAGTGCACAACCTCCTGAGTTGTCCTCGGCGTCGTGGGACTCCCTTTTGTGTCTTCGGTTGAGCTCCGGTTCACTCCTCTTCAAAGTGCCTGTTCCAGTACTTCTGCGGGTGCTGCCTGCTTCTGTGAGGACTCCCTGACTTGCTGGGTGCCCCCTCTGTCTCCTCATCCAAGTGGCGACATCCTGGTCCCTCCTGGGCCACAGCAGCATCCAAAAAACCCTAACAGTGACCCTTGCAGCTAGCAAGGCTTGCTTGCCGTCTTTCTGCATGGGAATACCTCTGCAAGCTTCTACACGATGTGGGACATCCATCCTCCAAAGGGGAAGTTTCTAGCCCTCTTTGTTCTTGCAGAATCCACAGCTTCTACCATCCGGTGGCAGCTCCTTTGCACCCTCAGCTGGCATTTCCTGGGCATCTGCCCACTCTCGACTTTGTCGCGACTCTTGGACTTGGTCCCCTTGTTCCACAGGTACTCTCGTCTGGAAATCCACTGTGGTTGCATTGCTGGTGTTGGTCTTCCCTGCAGAATTCCCCTATCACAACTTCTGTGCTCTCTGGGGAATATAGGTGCACTTCACACCTACTTTTCAGGGTCTTGGGGTGGGCTAGTTTTCTAACTCTCATTGTTTTCTTACAGTCCCAGCGACCCTCTACAAGTTCACATAGGTTTGGGGTCCATTCGTGGTTCGCATTCCACTTTTGGAGTATATGGTTTGTGTTGCCCCTATACCTATGTGCTCCTATTGCAATCTACTGTAACTTTACATTGCTTGTATTACTTCGTTTTGCTATTACTGCATATTTTTGGTATTGTGTACATATATCTTGTGTATATTTTGCATCCTCATACTGAGGGTACTGACTGAGATACTTTTGGCATATTGTCATAAAAATAAAGTACCTTTATTTTTAGTATATCTGTGTATTGTGTTTTCTGATGATATTGTGCATATGACACCAGTGGTATAGTAGGAGCTTTGCATGTCTCCTAGTTCAGCCTAAGCTGCTCTGCTATAGCTACCTTCTATCAGCCTAAGCTGCTAGAAACACCTCTCCTACACTAATAAGGGATAACTGGACCTGGAACAGAGTGTAAGTACCCCTTGGTACCCACTATAAGCCAGGCCAGCCTCCTACATTGGTGGCAGCGGTGGGATAAGTACTTGCAACTACTTACCACTTTGTCATTGTGTACTTTTCATAAGAGATAATATACAAAACAAGTTCAGTGCATGTACACCTAACCAAAAAGTCTTGCTTTTCTTCTCTTACACTATCTACTAAGTGCTGAAAAGTACTCCTAAACTTTCTAAAAGTTTCAAAAAGTTTGAAAAGTTTTTTTTTTCTGTTTCCTTAAAAAGTCCTGAAACTTTTTCTCTCTTTTATCTGTCCCTAAACCTTTTCTATCATGTCTGATGTAGGAACTGCTCTTAATCTGGTCAGCTCAGCTTATGACCATCTTAATTGGAAAGGTTTGAGGAGTCTATGCATTGATAGAGGTTTAGTGGTAGGAAAGAACCCCTCTAGAGATTTATTGTCTAACATGCTTATTGAAAATGATAAGGCCTTAGCTGGCACTTCAATCAAACCTACTTATATACACACTGCACAGCAACCCTCTAGGACACACAACACATACACCACAACAGCAACATGTGAACAGGAACATACTGAGGTCGTGACATCGCTAGCCATGTTTCTTAGGTCACCATTGAACCTGTCACACATCGGAAATTACTGTACATCCTAAAGTTAAGACGTCAAAGATCACAACGTGTGGAGTGGGTTGCCCAAATGTCACCTTGCAAAATGTAAGTGTCCCAATGACCTTTACATTAATCCATTGCATAAGTCTAAAGGTATGGGATGTCCAGGGTACATTGATATGAACGTGTTAACAACACTGTCAATTTTAACTGTGTATGGAACTATCATCTCACCCCCAGTGAAGACACAACACGGACACCTGTATCACAAGTCACAATGCTAGGGAGGGCCCACTGTACTCCAAATCCCAAAACAAACTGCTGACAAACGGTTAGCAGACAAACACTCATTCAGCCAAGGAAACAACACAATGCAGATGGTACATCCTACAAAGCCTAGGATGCTACATTATTACACAAAAGAGTCACAGACAACACAAGACAACTACTGCCATGAAATGTCATTTCAATAGTGCCAGCTACATCAACATGATCCCAATCATTTTCTCTTGCAGCTGATCAGGGGTATGGCATCCAGCCCTGGATTATGACACCATTTGGCAACCCAAGTACTGCTGCAGAGCATGCCTACAACAACGCACATAGGAGGACAGCATTGTCGAGAGGACCTTTGGCATCCTCAAGTCAAGGTTCCGGTGCCTCAACATCACTGGTGGTAGCCTCCTATATTCGCCGGAGATGGTCTGTAGGATCATCCTAACATGTGCAATATTGCACAACATTTGCATCAAAAGGAACATTCTCCTCCTGGAACCAGAGCCACACATGCCTGAAGAGGAGGAAGAGGAGGATGCTGGCCTGCAACAGGAGGGGGAACTACAGAACACGGCCGCTGGTATACGCAGGCGGCAACAGATCGTGAACAATTTCTTTTGAATATGATCCCCTTCACCACTTTAGTTAACAAATTTAAATAAACACCTATTATAATCACCATATAATGGTCTGGCTATTCCTTTTTGCACACCTTCATCTCTACTTATCAGAATAAGAGTGTTGACTCATGGAGCATTGCTTATATACTGAGTAGGACACTGAACATCCCAGAGCTAATGTGGTGCCTAACATACAATGGTCACATACACACACACTCTTAATGACATATATCATGTACATTTCTCCTTTGAAGGCCAATAGCAGAGGACCACAACTATTTCACACATACATGTTGAAATCAAGGTCCAACGCAGCTATGGCACACAACTAAGACACCATCACTCAATAAGGGGAAAACAAGCCTCCTACATGAGGCAGTCAATGTGCTTTGGCATCAGTAACAGGAATGCCTGATCAGACCCTTGACAGCAGTAAGTCCAACTGCATCCAATATTTGCAAGGACTATCTGTGACCAGAGTCCCATAGAAGCAGAACATAGACAGCACAAGTGCCACACATATGAGCAGCATTGCGCACATGACATTCCATGTACATGTCAGCCCATTTCATAACTCCTGACACACCCATGCATCTGGTCACAACCCACCTGTCTGAAGAGGTCCCTGGAATACTAGGATATGTACCCTGATATTCCCTCCTCTGCACACACAGACCAACATTAGCAAACCAGTGTGCTACACCCTTTCCTATGGTATGCCATTGTCATAGAACATCTGACTGCATGGACGTCAGGTTAATTTATACACTGTCTCCTAGTTTCAAAGCCCTGCTAGCACATGTAGATTGCTTCCCGTGTGAAAATATCTGTTGGCCCTTAGAATGCAAGTCTCACCTACAGGACTGGTTGTAGGAAAGTACCATCTTGCCTGGCATGTTACCCCCATATTTCACTGTATATATGTTGTTTTAGTGTATGTGTCACTGGGACCCTGCCAGCCAGGGCCCCAGTGCTCATACGTGTGCACTGTATTTGTACTTTGATATGAACATGTTAACAACACTTTCAATTTTAACTGTGCATGGAACTATCATCTCACCTGCAGCCTGAGTGAAATAACGTCCACGTTATTTCACAGCCATTTACCACTGCACTTAAGTAACTTATAAATCACCTATATGTCTAACCTTCACCTGGTGAAGGTTGGGTGCAAAGTTACTTAGTGTGTGGGCACCCTGGCACTAGCCAAGGTGCCCCCACATCGTTCAGGGCAAATTCCCCGGACTTTGTGAGTGCGGGGACACCATTACACGCGTGCACTGCACATAGGTCACTACCTATGTACAGCGTCACAATGGTAACTCCGAACATGGCCATGTAACATGTCTAAGATCATGGAATTGTCACCCCAATGCCATTCTGGCATTGGGGAGACAATTCCATGATCCCCCGAGTCTCTAGCACAGACCCGGGTACTGCCAAACTACCTTTCCCGGGGTTTCACTGCAGCTGCAGCTGCTGCTGCTGCCAACCCCTAAGACAGGTTTCTGCCCTCCTGGGGTCCAGCCAGGCCTGGCCCAGGAAGGCAGAACACAGGACTTCCTCAGAGAGAGGGTGTTACACCCTCTCCCTTTGGAAAAAGGTGTCAGGGCTGGGGAGGAGTAGCCTCCCCCGGCCTCTGGAAATGCTTTGATGGGCACAGATGGTGCCCATCTCTGCATAAGCCAGTCTACACCAGTTCAGGGATCCCCCAGCCCTGCTCTGCTGCAAAACTGGACAAAGGAAAGGGGAGTGACCACTCCCCTGACCTGCACCTCCAAGGGGAGGTGCCCAGAGCTCCTCCAGTGTGCTCCAGACCTCTGCCATCTTGGAAACAGAGGTGCTGCTGGCACACTGGACTGCTCTGAGTGGCCAGTGCCAGCAGGTGACGTCAGAGACTCCTCCTGATAGGCTCTTACCTGTGTTGCTAGCCTATCCTCCTTCCTAAGTAGCCAAACCTCCTTTTCTGGCTATTTAGGGTCTCTGCTTTTTGGAATTCTTTAGATAACGAATGCAAGAGCTCATCAGAGTTCCTCTCTCTTCACCTTCTGCCAAAGGATCGACCGCTGACTACTCAGGACGCCTGCAAAACCGCAACAAAGTAGCAAAGACGACTACTGCAGCCTTGTATCGCTGATCCTTCCGCCTTCTCGACTGTTTCCTGGTGGTGCATGCTCTGGGGGTAGCCTGCCTCCTCTCTGCACTAGGAGCTCTGAAGAAATCTCCAGTGGGACGACGGAATCCTCCCCCTGCAACCGCTGGCAACAAAAGACTGCATCACCGGTCCTCTGGGTCCCCTCTCAGCACGACGAGCGTGGTCCCTGGAACTCAGCAACTCTGTCCAAGTGACTCCCACAGTCCAGTGACTCTTCAGTCCAAGTTTGGTGGAGGTAAGTCCTTGCCTCCCCACGCTAGACTGCATTGCTGGGTATCGCTTGATTTGCAGCTGCTCCGGCTCCTGTGCACTCTTCCAGGATTTCCTTTGTGCACAGCCAAACCTGGGTCCCCGACACTCTAACCTGCAGTGCACAACCTCCTGAGTTGTCCTCGGCGTCGTGGGACTCCCTTTTGTGTCTTCGGTTGAGCTCCGGTTCACTCCTCTTCAAAGTGCCTGTTCCAGTACTTCTGCGGGTGCTGCCTGCTTCTGTGAGGACTCCCTGACTTGCTGGGTGCCCCCTCTGTCTCCTCATCCAAGTGGCGACATCCTGGTCCCTCCTGGGCCACAGCAGCATCCAAAAAACCCTAACAGTGACCCTTGCAGCTAGCAAGGCTTGCTTGCCGTCTTTCTGCATGGGAATACCTCTGCAAGCTTCTACACGATGTGGGACATCCATCCTCCAAAGGGGAAGTTTCTAGCCCTCTTTGTTCTTGCAGAATCCACAGCTTCTACCATCCGGTGGCAGCTCCTTTGCACCCTCAGCTGGCATTTCCTGGGCATCTGCCCACTCTCGACTTTGTCGCGACTCTTGGACTTGGTCCCCTTGTTCCACAGGTACTCTCGTCTGGAAATCCACTGTGGTTGCATTGCTGGTGTTGGTCTTCCCTGCAGAATTCCCCTATCACAACTTCTGTGCTCTCTGGGGAATATAGGTGCACTTCACACCTACTTTTCAGGGTCTTGGGGTGGGCTAGTTTTCTAACTCTCATTGTTTTCTTACAGTCCCAGCGACCCTCTACAAGTTCACATAGGTTTGGGGTCCATTCGTGGTTCGCATTCCACTTTTGGAGTATATGGTTTGTGTTGCCCCTATACCTATGTGCTCCTATTGCAATCTACTGTAACTTTACATTGCTTGTATTACTTCGTTTTGCTATTACTGCATATTTTTGGTATTGTGTACATATATCTTGTGTATATTTTGCATCCTCATACTGAGGGTACTGACTGAGATACTTTTGGCATATTGTCATAAAAATAAAGTACCTTTATTTTTAGTATATCTGTGTATTGTGTTTTCTGATGATATTGTGCATATGACACCAGTGGTATAGTAGGAGCTTTGCATGTCTCCTAGTTCAGCCTAAGCTGCTCTGCTATAGCTACCTTCTATCAGCCTAAGCTGCTAGAAACACCTCTCCTACACTAATAAGGGATAACTGGACCTGGAACAGAGTGTAAG
The DNA here is from genome assembly GCF_031143425.1 of Pleurodeles waltl. NCBI lineage: Eukaryota > Metazoa > Chordata > Amphibia > Caudata > Salamandridae > Pleurodeles > Pleurodeles waltl. The sequence goes on from NC_090446.1 coordinate 484,369,667, forward strand.
TACCCCTTGGTACCCACTATAAGCCAGGCCAGCCTCCTACATTGGTGGCAGCGGTGGGATAAGTACTTGCAACTACTTACCACTTTGTCATTGTGTACTTTTCATAAGAGATAATATACAAAACAAGTTCAGTGCATGTACACCTAACCAAAAAGTCTTGCTTTTCTTCTCTTACACTATCTACTAAGTGCTGAAAAGTACTCCTAAACTTTCTAAAAGTTTCAAAAAGTTTGAAAAGTTTTTTTTTTCTGTTTCCTTAAAAAGTCCTGAAACTTTTTCTCTCTTTTATCTGTCCCTAAACCTTTTCTATCATGTCTGATGTAGGAACTGCTCTTAATCTGGTCAGCTCAGCTTATGACCATCTTAATTGGAAAGGTTTGAGGAGTCTATGCATTGATAGAGGTTTAGTGGTAGGAAAGAACCCCTCTAGAGATTTATTGTCTAACATGCTTATTGAAAATGATAAGGCCTTAGCTGGCACTTCAATCAAACCTACTTATATACACACTGCACAGCAACCCTCTAGGACACACAACACATACACCACAACAGCAACATGTGAACAGGAACATACTGAGGTCGTGACATCGCTAGCCATGTTTCTTAGGTCACCATTGAACCTGTCACACATCGGAAATTACTGTACATCCTAAAGTTAAGACGTCAAAGATCACAACGTGTGGAGTGGGTTGCCCAAATGTCACCTTGCAAAATGTAAGTGTCCCAATGACCTTTACATTAATCCATTGCATAAGTCTAAAGGTATGGGATGTCCAGGGTACATTGATATGAACGTGTTAACAACACTGTCAATTTTAACTGTGTATGGAACTATCATCTCACCCCCAGTGAAGACACAACACGGACACCTGTATCACAAGTCACAATGCTAGGGAGGGCCCACTGTACTCCAAATCCCAAAACAAACTGCTGACAAACGGTTAGCAGACAAACACTCATTCAGCCAAGGAAACAACACAATGCAGATGGTACATCCTACAAAGCCTAGGATGCTACATTATTACACAAAAGAGTCACAGACAACACAAGACAACTACTGCCATGAAATGTCATTTCAATAGTGCCAGCTACATCAACATGATCCCAATCATTTTCTCTTGCAGCTGATCAGGGGTATGGCATCCAGCCCTGGATTATGACACCATTTGGCAACCCAAGTACTGCTGCAGAGCATGCCTACAACAACGCACATAGGAGGACAGCATTGTCGAGAGGACCTTTGGCATCCTCAAGTCAAGGTTCCGGTGCCTCAACATCACTGGTGGTAGCCTCCTATATTCGCCGGAGATGGTCTGTAGGATCATCCTAACATGTGCAATATTGCACAACATTTGCATCAAAAGGAACATTCTCCTCCTGGAACCAGAGCCACACATGCCTGAAGAGGAGGAAGAGGAGGATGCTGGCCTGCAACAGGAGGGGGAACTACAGAACACGGCCGCTGGTATACGCAGGCGGCAACAGATCGTGAACAATTTCTTTTGAATATGATCCCCTTCACCACTTTAGTTAACAAATTTAAATAAACACCTATTATAATCACCATATAATGGTCTGGCTATTCCTTTTTGCACACCTTCATCTCTACTTATCAGAATAAGAGTGTTGACTCATGGAGCATTGCTTATATACTGAGTAGGACACTGAACATCCCAGAGCTAATGTGGTGCCTAACATACAATGGTCACATACACACACACTCTTAATGACATATATCATGTACATTTCTCCTTTGAAGGCCAATAGCAGAGGACCACAACTATTTCACACATACATGTTGAAATCAAGGTCCAACGCAGCTATGGCACACAACTAAGACACCATCACTCAATAAGGGGAAAACAAGCCTCCTACATGAGGCAGTCAATGTGCTTTGGCATCAGTAACAGGAATGCCTGACCAGACCCTTGACAGCAGTAAGTCCAACTGCATCCAATATTTGCAAGGACTATCTGTGACCAGAGTCCCATAGAAGCAGAACATAGACAGCACAAGTGCCACACATATGAGCAGCATTGCGCACATGACATTCCATGTACATGTCAGCCCATTTCATAACTCCTGACACACCCATGCATCTGGTCACAACCCACCTGTCTGAAGAGGTCCCTGGAATACTAGGACATGTACCCTGATATTCCCTCCTCTGCACACACAGACCAACATTAGCAAACCAGTGTGCTACACCCTTTCCTATGGTATGCCATTGTCATAGAACATCTGACTGCATGGACGTCAGGTTAATTTATACACTGTCTCCTAGTTTCAAAGCCCTGCTAGCACATGTAGATTGCTTCCCGTGTGAAAATATCTGTTGGCCCTTAGAATGCAAGTCTCACCTACAGGACTGGTTGTAGGAAAGTACCATCTTGCCTGGCATGTTACCCCCATATTTCACTGTATATATGTTGTTTTAGTGTATGTGTCACTGGGACCCTGCCAGCCAGGGCCCCAGTGCTCATACGTGTGCACTGTATTTGTACTTTGATATGAACATGTTAACAACACTTTCAATTTTAACTGTGCATGGAACTATCATCTCACCTGCAGCCTGAGTGAAATAACGTCCACGTTATTTCACAGCCATTTACCACTGCACTTAAGTAACTTATAAATCACCTATATGTCTAACCTTCACCTGGTGAAGGTTGGGTGCAAAGTTACTTAGTGTGTGGGCACCCTGGCACTAGCCAAGGTGCCCCCACATCGTTCAGGGCAAATTCCCCGGACTTTGTGAGTGCGGGGACACCATTACACGCGTGCACTGCACATAGGTCACTACCTATGTACAGCGTCACAATGGTAACTCCGAACATGGCCATGTAACATGTCTAAGATCATGGAATTGTCACCCCAATGCCATTCTGGCATTGGGGAGACAATTCCATGATCCCCCGAGTCTCTAGCACAGACCCGGGTACTGCCAAACTACCTTTCCCGGGGTTTCACTGCAGCTGCAGCTGCTGCTGCTGCCAACCCCTAAGACAGGTTTCTGCCCTCCTGGGGTCCAGCCAGGCCTGGCCCAGGAAGGCAGAACACAGGACTTCCTCAGAGAGAGGGTGTTACACCCTCTCCCTTTGGAAAAAGGTGTCAGGGCTGGGGAGGAGTAGCCTCCCCCGGCCTCTGGAAATGCTTTGATGGGCACAGATGGTGCCCATCTCTGCATAAGCCAGTCTACACCAGTTCAGGGATCCCCCAGCCCTGCTCTGCTGCAAAACTGGACAAAGGAAAGGGGAGTGACCACTCCCCTGACCTGCACCTCCAAGGGGAGGTGCCCAGAGCTCCTCCAGTGTGCTCCAGACCTCTGCCATCTTGGAAACAGAGGTGCTGCTGGCACACTGGACTGCTCTGAGTGGCCAGTGCCAGCAGGTGACGTCAGAGACTCCTCCTGATAGGCTCTTACCTGTGTTGCTAGCCTATCCTCCTTCCTAAGTAGCCAAACCTCCTTTTCTGGCTATTTAGGGTCTCTGCTTTTTGGAATTCTTTAGATAACGAATGCAAGAGCTCATCAGAGTTCCTCTCTCTTCACCTTCTGCCAAAGGATCGACCGCTGACTACTCAGGACGCCTGCAAAACCGCAACAAAGTAGCAAAGACGACTACTGCAGCCTTGTATCGCTGATCCTTCCGCCTTCTCGACTGTTTCCTGGTGGTGCATGCTCTGGGGGTAGCCTGCCTCCTCTCTGCACTAGGAGCTCTGAAGAAATCTCCAGTGGGACGACGGAATCCTCCCCCTGCAACCGCTGGCAACAAAAGACTGCATCACCGGTCCTCTGGGTCCCCTCTCAGCACGACGAGCGTGGTCCCTGGAACTCAGCAACTCTGTCCAAGTGACTCCCACAGTCCAGTGACTCTTCAGTCCAAGTTTGGTGGAGGTAAGTCCTTGCCTCCCCACGCTAGACTGCATTGCTGGGTATCGCTTGATTTGCAGCTGCTCCGGCTCCTGTGCACTCTTCCAGGATTTCCTTTGTGCACAGCCAAACCTGGGTCCCCGACACTCTAACCTGCAGTGCACAACCTCCTGAGTTGTCCTCGGCGTCGTGGGACTCCCTTTTGTGTCTTCGGTTGAGCTCCGGTTCACTCCTCTTCAAAGTGCCTGTTCCAGTACTTCTGCGGGTGCTGCCTGCTTCTGTGAGGACTCCCTGACTTGCTGGGTGCCCCCTCTGTCTCCTCATCCAAGTGGCGACATCCTGGTCCCTCCTGGGCCACAGCAGCATCCAAAAAACCCTAACAGTGACCCTTGCAGCTAGCAAGGCTTGCTTGCCGTCTTTCTGCATGGGAATACCTCTGCAAGCTTCTACACGATGTGGGACATCCATCCTCCAAAGGGGAAGTTTCTAGCCCTCTTTGTTCTTGCAGAATCCACAGCTTCTACCATCCGGTGGCAGCTCCTTTGCACCCTCAGCTGGCATTTCCTGGGCATCTGCCCACTCTCGACTTTGTCGCGACTCTTGGACTTGGTCCCCTTGTTCCACAGGTACTCTCGTCTGGAAATCCACTGTGGTTGCATTGCTGGTGTTGGTCTTCCCTGCAGAATTCCCCTATCACAACTTCTGTGCTCTCTGGGGAATATAGGTGCACTTCACACCTACTTTTCAGGGTCTTGGGGTGGGCTAGTTTTCTAACTCTCATTGTTTTCTTACAGTCCCAGCGACCCTCTACAAGTTCACATAGGTTTGGGGTCCATTCGTGGTTCGCATTCCACTTTTGGAGTATATGGTTTGTGTTGCCCCTATACCTATGTGCTCCTATTGCAATCTACTGTAACTTTACATTGCTTGTATTACTTCGTTTTGCTATTACTGCATATTTTTGGTATTGTGTACATATATCTTGTGTATATTTTGCATCCTCATACTGAGGGTACTGACTGAGATACTTTTGGCATATTGTCATAAAAATAAAGTACCTTTATTTTTAGTATATCTGTGTATTGTGTTTTCTGATGATATTGTGCATATGACACCAGTGGTATAGTAGGAGCTTTGCATGTCTCCTAGTTCAGCCTAAGCTGCTCTGCTATAGCTACCTTCTATCAGCCTAAGCTGCTAGAAACACCTCTCCTACACTAATAAGGGATAACTGGACCTGGAACAGAGTGTAAGTACCCCTTGGTACCCACTATAAGCCAGGCCAGCCTCCTACATTGGTGGCAGCGGTGGGATAAGTACTTGCAACTACTTACCACTTTGTCATTGTGTACTTTTCATAAGAGATAATATACAAAACAAGTTCAGTGCATGTACACCTAACCAAAAAGTCTTGCTTTTCTTCTCTTACACTATCTACTAAGTGCTGAAAAGTACTCCTAAACTTTCTAAAAGTTTCAAAAAGTTTGAAAAGTTTTTTTTTTCTGTTTCCTTAAAAAGTCCTGAAACTTTTTCTCTCATGTCTGATGTAGGAACTGCTCTTAATCTGGTCAGCTCAGCTTATGACCATCTTAATTGGAAAGGTTTGAGGAGTCTATGCATTGATAGAGGTTTAGTGGTAGGAAAGAACCCCTCTAGAGATTTATTGTCTAACATGCTTATTGAAAATGATAAGGCCTTAGCTGGCACTTCAATTGAGAAGTTAGGAGATAGCTCACACTAACTCAGGGGAGCCCCCAGTAAGAGTGTTAGAGAGTGAACTTCCTAACCTGCCCCTTAGCAGACCACCTAGTATAGCTGGTAGTAATGTAAGTTCACATCACAGTAGGGATGGTTTTATTCCTGCAGGCCAGGTTGCTAGAGTGCCAGCTGTTAGGGAAAGGTCTCCCTCTGTTCTTTCACATCATTCTTCGGTGTCAAAGCATTCCCAACCCACCCACCCTGATGACAGACTGTTAGAAAGGGAACTCAATAGATTGAGAGTGGAAGAGTCCAGGCTGAAGCTTAAACAGCAACAGCTGGCTCTAGACAGGGAATCCCTAGACTTAGAAAAAGAGAGACAGAGGTTGGGGTTAGGACCCCAGGGTGGCAGCAGCAGTATTCCAGGTAGTAATCCTGTGAAAGAGCATGATTCTAGGAATCTGCATAAGATAGTTCCCCTTACAAGGAGGGGAATGACATTAACAAGTGGTTTGCTGCACTTGAGAGGGCCTGTATGGTACAGGGGGTCCCTCAAAGGCAGTGGGCTGCTATCCTATGGCTATCTTTCAGTGGAAAGGGTAGGGATAGACTCCTTACTGTTAAGGAAAGTGATGTCAATAATTTTACAGTTTTGAAGAATGCACTCTTGGATGGATTTGGCTTAACCACTGAACAATACAGGATTAAGTTCAGAGAAACCAGAAAAGAGTCCTCACAAGACTGGGTAGACTTTGTTGACTATTCAGTGAAGGCCTTGGAGGGGTGGTTACATGGCAGTAAAGTTTCTGACTATGAAAGCCTGTATAATCTAATCTTGAGAGAGCATATTCTGAATATCTGTGTGTCTGATTTGTTACACCAATATCTAGTGGACTCAGATCTGACCTCTCCCCAAGAATTGGGAAAGAAGGCAGACAAATGGGTCAGAACAAGAGTGAACAGAAAAGTTCATACAGGGGGTGACAAGGATGGCAAGAAGAAGGATGGTAAGTCTTCAGACAAGGGTGGGGACAAATCTAAAAATGAGTCTTCATCAGGCCCACAAAAACACTCTGGTGGGGGTGGTGGGTCCAAATCCTCTTCTAATCAAGTAAAGAAACCATGGTGCTATTTATGTAAAGTAAAAGGCCATTGGACAACTGATGCCAGTTGTCCAAAGAAAAGCACCAAGCCTCCCACTACCACAACCCCTACTGCAACCTCTAGTGCCCCTAGTAATAGCAGTGGTGGTGGGAGCAAACCTACTAATAGCCAACCCAAGGGAGTAGCTGGGCTCACTTTTGGTAATTTAGTTGGGGTTGGTCTTGTTAGGGAGACCACAGAGGCTGCACTAGTCTCTGAAGGTGTCATTGATTTGACCACCTTGGTTGCTTGTCCCCTTAATATGGATAAGTACAAACAACTTCCCCTAATAAATGGTGTTGAGGTTCAGGCCTACAGGGACACAGGTGCCAGTGTTACCATGGTAATAGAGAAACTGGTACACCCTGAACAACACCTACTTGGTCACCAGTACCAAGTGACAGACGCTCATAACAACACTCTTAGCCACCCCATGGCTGTTGTGAATCTCAACTGGGGGGGGGTTACTGGTCCAAAGAAAGTTGTGATTGCCTCAGATATATCTGTAGACTGTCTACTAGGGAACGATTTAGAGACATCAGCTTGGGCAGAAGTGGAGTTGGAGGCTCATGCAGCAATGCTGGGCATTCCTGGGCATATTTGTGCTTTGACAAGGGCTCAGGCCAAAAAGCAAAAAGGACAGGGTGACTTGGATCCTGGAACAATGGACCAAGTGCTCTCTAAAGCTAGGGTTAGTAAGGGTAAATCCCTACCCACTATCCCTCCCTCTACAGATGATTCTACTTCTGAGGAAGAAGAATTTCCCCCCTGTGCAGAACCTTCACCAGAGGAGCTGGAAGCAGACACTGCTGAGCTTTTGGGTGAAGTGGGGCCTGACAGGGAGGAGCTAAGTGTGGCACAGCAATCCTGTCCCACATTAGAGGGTCTAAGACAGCAAGCAGTCAAACAGCAAAATGGGGATGTCAGTGACTCACATAGAGTTTACTGGGAAGACAACCTCTTGTATACAGAGGCAAGGGACCCAAAACCTGGAGCAGCCAGGAGATTGGTCATTCCCCTGCAATACAGAGAGTTCCTCCTAACTCTGGCACACGACATTCCCTTGGCTGGACATTTGGGTCAAATTAAAACATGGGAAAGGCTTGTCCCCCTGTTTCATTGGCCTAGGATGTCAGAGGACACAAACGACTTTTGTAAGTCCTGTGTGACCTGCCAAGCCAGTGGCAAGACTGGTGGCACACCAAAGGCTCCCCTTATTCCACTGCCTGTGGTTGGGGTCCCCTTTGAAAGGGTAGGGGTTGACATAGTTGACCCCCTTGACCCTCCTACTGCTTCAGGCAATAGGTTTATCTTGGTGGTAGTGGACCATGCCACAAGATATCCTGAAGCAATTCCTCTAAGGACCACTACAGCACCTGCAGTGGCAAAAGCCCTCCTGGGAATCTTTTCCAGGGTGGGTTTCCCAAAAGAGGTTGTATCAGACAGGGGTAGCAACTTTATGACTGCATACTTGAAGGCCATGTGGAAGGAATGTGGTGTAACATACAAATTCACCACACCTTATCATCCACAAACAAATGGACTGGTAGAGAGGTTTAATAAAACTCTCAAAGGAATGATAATGGGACTCCCTGAAAAACTCAGGAGGAGATGGGATGTCCTGTTACCTTGCCTCCCTTTTGCTTACAGGGAGGTACCCCAGAAAGGAGTGGGCTTCAGCCCCTTTGAAATCCTATTTGGACACCCTGTAAGAGGTCCCCTAACACTTGTGAAGGAGGGTTGGGAACAACCTTTAAAAGCTCCTACGCAAGACATAGTGGACTATGTTCTCGGCCTAAGATCCAGAATGGCTGAGTACATGAAAAAGGCCAGTAAAAACCTTCAGACCAGCCAAGAGCTCCAAAAGCAATGGCATGACCAGAAGGCTGTTCTGATTCAGTACCAACCAGGACAGAAGGTGTGGGTCTTGGAGCCTGTGGCCCCAAGAGCACTCCAAGACAAATGGAGTGGACCCCACATCATTGTTAAAAAGAAGGGAGAAGTCGCCTACTTGGTTGACTTGGGCACTGCCAGGAGTCCCCTTAGGGTGCTCCATGTCAATCGCCTAAAACCCTACTAGGACAGGGCTGATCTCACCCTGCTCATGGCAACAGATGAAGGACAGGAAGAAGAGAGTGACCCTCTCCCTGATCTCTTCTCTTCCACAGAACAAGATGCTCTAGTGGAAGGTGTAGTTTTGGCAGACTGTTTTACTGCTGAGGAGAAAGTCCACTGCATAAATCTCCTGGGTCAGTTTTCTGAACTCTTTTCTACTGTGCCAGGCACCACTTCTTGGTGTGAGCACACTATAGATACTGGAGACAGCATGCCTGTCAAAAGTAAGATCTATAGGCAGCCTGACCATGTCAGGGACTGCATAAAATAAGAGGTTCAGAAAATGCTTGAACTGGTAGTGGTTGAACACTCTGAAAGCCCATGGGCCTCTCCTGTGGTGCTTGTACCAAAGCTGCACTCTAAAGATGGGAAAAGAGAGATGAGGTTTTGTGTAGATTACAGAGGTCTCAACCAGGTAACTAAAACTGATGCTCACCCTATACCCAGGGCAGATGAGCTCATGGATACACTGGCATCTGCCAAGTATCTAAGCACCTTTGATTTGACTGCAGGGTATTGGCAGATCAAGTTATCAGAGGATGCTAAAGCAAAAACTGCATTTTTGACTATTGGAGGGCACTACCAATTCACAGTAATGCCCTTTGGTGTGAAAAATGCACCTGCCACTTTTCAGAGGTTGGTGAATACAGTCCTGCAGGGGTTGGAGTCTTTTAGTGCAGCATATTTGGACGATATAGCTGTCTTTAGCTCAACCTGGGATGATCACCTGGTCCACCTGTGGAAAGTTTTGGAGGCCCTGCAAAAGGCAGGCCTCACTATCAAGGCTTCAAAGTGCCAGATAGGGCAGGGGAAAGTGGTTTATCTGGGACACCTGGTAGGTGGAGAACAGATTGCACCACTTCAGGGGATAATCCAAACTATCATTGATTGGGTTCCCCCTACAACTCAGACCCAGGTGAGAGCCTTCTTAGGCCTCACTGGGTATCACAGGAGGTTCATTAAGAACTATGACTCCATTGCAGCCCCACTTAATGACCTAAACTCCAAGAAAATGCCTAAAATGGTATTGTGGACAGCTAGCTGTCAGAAAGCTTTTGAGGAGCTGAAACAGGCTATGTGCACTGCACCTGTCCTAAAAAGCCCATGTTACTCCAAGAAATTCATTGTTCAAACTGATGCATCTGAATTAGGGGTAGGGGCAGTCTTATCACAACTCAATTCTGAGGGCCAGGATCAACCTGTTGCTTTTATCAGCAGGAGGTTGACCCCTAGAGAAATGCGTTGGTCTGCCATAGAGAGGGAGGCCTTTGCTGTGGTCTGGGCACTGAAGAAGTTGAGGCCATACCTACTTGGCACTCACTTAATTGTTCAGACAGACCACAAACCTCTACTTTGGCTAAAACAAATGAAAGGTGAAATCCCTAAATTGTTGAGGTGGTCCATATCTCTACAGGGAATGGACTATACAGTGGAACATAGACCTGGAAGTACCCACTCCAATGCAGATGGACTCTCCAGATATTTCCACTTAGACAATGAAGACTCATCAGGTCATGGCTAGTCTTATTGTCCTTCGTTTGGGGGGGGGGGGTTTGTAGGAAAGTACCATCTTCCCTGGCATGTTACCCCCATATTTCACTGTATATATATTGTTTTAGTGTATGTGTCACCGGGACCCTGCCAGCCAGGGCCCCAGTGCTCATAAGTGTGCCCTGTATGTGTTCCCTGTGTGATGACTAACTGTCTCACTGAGGCTCTGCTAACCAGAACCTCAGTGGTTATGCTCTCTCTGCTTTCTAAATTGTCACTAACAGGCTAGTGACCAATTCCACCAATTCACATTGGCATACTGGAACACCCTTATAATTCCCTAGTAAATGGTACTGAGGTGCCCAGGGTATTGGGGTTCCAGGAGATCCCTATGGGCTGCAGCATTTCTTTTGCCACCCATAGGGAGCTCTGACAATTCTTACACAGGCATGCCACTGCAGCCTGAGTGAAATAACGTCCACGTTATTTCACAGCCATTTACCACTGCACTTAAGTAACTTATAAGTCACCTATATGTCTAACCTTCACCTGGTGAAGGTTGGGTGCAAAGTTACTTAGTGTGTGGGCACCCTGGCACTAGCCAAGGTGCCCCCACATTCCTCAGGGCAAATTCCCCGGACTTTGTGAGTGCGGGGACACCATTACACGCGTGCACTGTACATAGATCACTATCTATGTACAGCGTCACAATGGTAACTCCGAACATGGCCATGTAACATGTCTAAGATCATGGAATTGTCACCCCAATGCCATTCTGGCATTGGGGTGACAATTCCATGATACCCCGAGTCTCTAGCACAGACCCGGGTACTGCCAAACTACCTTTCCCGGGGTTTCACTGCAGCTGCTGCTGCTGCTAACCCCTCAGACAGGTTTCTGCCCTCCTGGGGTCCAGCCAGGCCTGGCCCAGGAAGGCAGAAAAAAGGACTTCCTCAGAGAGAGGGTGTTACACCCTCTCCCTTTGGAAAAAGGTGTCAGGGCTGGGGAGGAGTAGCCTCCCCCAGCCTCTTGAAATGCTTTATGGGCACAGATGGTGCCCATCTCTGGATAAGCCAGTCTACACCGGTTCAGGGATCACCCAGCCCTGCTCTGGCGAGAAACTGGACAAAGGAAAGGGGAGTGACCACTCCCCTGACCTGCACCTCCCAGGGGAGGTGCCCAGAGCTCCTCCAGTGTGCTCCAGACCTCTGCCATCTTGGAAACAGAGGTGCTGCTGGCACACTGGACTGCTCTGAGTGGCCAGTGCCAGCAGGTGACGTCAGAGACTCCTCCTGATAGTCTCTTACCTGTGTTGCTAGCCTATCCTCCTTCCTAAGTAGCCAAACCTCCTTTTCTGGCTATTTAGGGTCTCTGCTTTGGGGAATTCTTTAGATAACGAATGCAAGAGCTCATCAGAGTTCCTCTGCATCTCTCTCTTCACCTTCGGCCAAAGGATCGACCGCTGACTGCTCAGGACGCCTGCAAAACCGCAACAAAGTAGCAAAGACGACTACTGCAACCTTGTATCCCTGATCCTGCCGCCTTCTCGATTGTTTCCTGGTGGTGCATGCTCTGGGGGTAGCCTGCCTCCTCTCTGCACTAGGAGCTCTGAAGAAATCTCCCGTGGGACGACGGAATCCTCCCCCTGCAACCGCAGGCAACAAAAGAATGCATCACCGGTCCTCTGGGTCCCCTCTCAGCATGACGAGCGTGGTCCCTGGAACTCAGCAACTCTGTCCAAGTGACTCCCACAGTCCAGTGACTATTCAGTCCAAGTTTGGTGGAGGTAAGTCCTTGCCTCCCCACGCTATACTGCATTGCTGGGTACCGCGTGATTTGCAGCTGCTCCGGCTCCTGTGCACTCTTCCAGGATTTCCTTCGTGCACAGCCAAGCCTCGGTCCCCGACACTCTAACCTGCAGTGCACAACCTCCTGAGTTGTCCTCCGGCGTCATGGGACTCCCTTTTGCGTCTTCGGGTGAGCTCTGGTTCACTCCTCTTCGAAGTGCCTGTTCCAGTACTTCTGCGGGTGCTGCCTGCTTCTGTGAGGACTCCCTGACTTGCTGGGTGCCCCATCTGGCTCCTCATCCAAGTGGCGACATCCTGGTCCCTCCTGGGCCACAGCAGCATCCAATAAATCCTAACCACGACCCTTGCAGCTAGCAAGGCTTGTTTGCGGTCTTTCTGCATGGGAACACCTCTGCAAGCTTCTACACGATGTGGGACATCCATCCTCCAAAGCGGAAGTTTCTAGCCCTCTTCGTTCTTGCAGAATCCACAGCTTCTACCATCCGGTGGCAGCTCCTTTGCACCCTCAGCTGGCATTTCCTGGGCATCTGCCCATTCTCGACTTTGTCGCGACCCTTGGACTTGGTCCCCTTGTTCCACAGGTACTCTCGTCCGGAAATCTACTTTGGTTGCATTGCTGGTGTTGATCTTCCTTGCAGAATTCCCCTATCACGACTTCTGTGCTCTCTGGGGAATATAGGTGCACTTTACACCTACTTTTCAGGGTCTTGGGGTGGGCTATTTTTCTAACCCTCACAGTTTTCTTACAGTCCCAGCGACCCACTACAAGCTCACATAGGTTTGGGGTCCATTCGTGGTTCGCATTCCACTTTTGGAGTATATGGTTTGTGTTGCCCCTATACCTATGTGCTCCTATTGCAATCTACTGTAACTTTACATTGCTTGCGTTACTTCCTTTTGCTATCACTGCATATTTTTGGTATTGTGTACATATATCTTGTGTATATTTGGCATCCTCATACTGAGGGTACTCAATGAGGTACTTTTGGCATATTGTCATAAAAATAAAGTACCTTTATTTTTAGTATATCTGTGTATTGTGTTTTCTTATGATATTGTGCATATGACACCAGTGGTATAGTAGGAGCTTTGCATGTCTCCTAGTTCAGCCTAAGCTGTTCTGCTATAGCTATCTTCTATCAGGCTAAGCTGCTAGAAACACCTCTTCTACACTAATAAGGGATAACTGGACCTGGTACAGAGTGTAAGTACCCCTTGGTACCCACTACAAGCCAGGCCAGCCTCCTACACTGGTGAGAAACAGATGCAGCCCACACCTGTGATCACCTCCATGCACACCCCCTATTTAAAAAAGCACTGCCCCTGCTGATGCCTGGAACAGCATAGGAGTTGCCATCATGTCAAATACACCGTTAAGCATTGATACTAATTAAGCCGTGTAACACAGCCACTGGGTTCATTTGTCACCTTCAAAAACACAGGACATACACAGTTTGACATGTCAGCTCTCTAGTTTGTTCTCCAAACAGTCTTAGTCAGACCACTGATTATGTAACTTGTGAAATTGCTGGATCCTGAATCACCTTGCATTCTGTCAGCCTGACTGGCAACTGTCTGTGCGTCACACTAAAGTATCCCTGTGTCTACATATGTACCACACTTGTGTTAGCAAACCTCTCATTCATCAGGGGGTATTGGGCATGGGCTTCTTCAATGCACACACAAATACATTGTATAGCATAATCTGCCTTTTAACTGTACCATTTGAGTTACATCCCCTTGGAAAAGCAAAATTCAAGGCCCATCCCTTGTCTGGGTTGCATTTATGCATGAATGACAAAGTGTGACAGTGTCCCAGGGCCGTAGGCAGGGATTGGGTATGGGGCTTTCAGCACAACCAGCAACCTCTGATAATGTCCATGAGTAATACACAAATGTCAGGACCATGACAGTTCACACACAGAATCACAGTGCTCACAACATAGTGATGGGCCGTGTGTGGCTAATAGCTGCGAGAATAATCAGCACAGAAGCTATAATGTTCCCAGATGCAGTGGGAATTGCAGAGGCTAACCTGTGTACAAATGTTGTAATGACACCTGCCGGAACATGACACCTGAGACATTATCTCACTCAGCACACCAAGGTTGCCCTGTTGACTGTCTCTTTACACGTCTTTAGTGACAGGGTGGTACAATCCACATGTTGGTTCACATGTCCACATCCACTTTACTCACATTGATCAACCAAGGATACTCAGTAGATACAGGTATAGCTGCCACTGACTCATGATGAGTCCTGGACCGAACTGTGACAAATTACACCCCAAACAATATACAGGATCATCATTGGACCACACACATGAACAAGACATCTATGTGCAATTGATCACTTGAAATATGTGGACACGTGCTGCCTCGTATGCTGGTCCACCACAGCCACTTGATAGTTGGGGCTCACTTCTATGGCCTCAACTGTGGTGTCATCATACATTGGAGATTCACCCTTGTCTGTCTGTGCAAACAACATGGTACCCACTTCCTCAATGCATGTGTATGACTCACTGTGGGATTCACCAACTAGTGTCTAGGAAGCTCTTACCAATACTCTAGGACATAGGATGTAGAAAATGTGGACCATTGATATGAACAGGCGTCTGCCATCCATCTGGTGCATGCTATGTCACATGTCGTGTCTACGTGACCCAAAATCTTGGAAGTCCACTTTACGGGTGTTGTTACATGTATGACTAACACATGCCCTCTCTCATTTCCACACTGACTTGCATCTAAGGATTGGACACTTGGACGTCACATTCATGCAAGCATATGTACAAAAATTCTTCATGTGATACACACACACTTGGTCAACAAATACATTAGTTGACAAAGCACACACTTTGAGCCCAAGGCATTTAGGTATTGTACATATGTGCATCACATTGCTATCCTCTTCTTATGCCAAACATGCACAATTTCTGCAACACATATATGCAGGCCACATTTATGACCAACTATTGCGTCAGCCAACCGTAAAAATACTGTGAAGGGAGTAGCGGATCATGGTCCGCTGCAGTATGATGTCACACATGTGAACATACACCATCAACACCATAGTATCATCAATCAGCCTATCTCTGATGTGTCCCAAATGTAACATAACCAAAAAACAAGAAAAATTGCCCCAAACCAGTTAATGCACTGTAATTTTGACCCACAACAGACTCCCACAAACAACAAAAACACAAGATAAATGGACAAATGTAGACAAAACACGGTAGAAAAGTATACAGCAACAATATTTATTTCACAAATGGACTTTACAGATAGCACACAGGACAAAAAAGCACAAAATCTCAGAAGAACACTCTCTACACAGCCACACAGTCTAGAAGGATCATAGACTGCAAATTTAGCCCGCATCCAGATATTTGTACAGGCCATGTACTATTATGTGGATGCGGGCTAATTTTCACTTCTGTGCGTCAAAAAAAATGACACAAATACAGTTTTGGTAAACAAAAAATGACGCATAACGCGAAAAAGGCGGGACTTTTCATACAGGAAGTGATGTAATAGGATATCCTGTTTACAGATCATATACAGTGGGTGTACTTTCACTTTCACTTTGCAGTCTATGATCCTTCTAGACTGTGTGGCTGTGTAGAGAGTGTTCTTCTGAGATTTTGTGCTTTTTTGTCCTGTGTGCTATCTGTAAAGTCCATTTGTGAAATAAATATTGTTGCTGTATACTTTTCTACTGTGTTTTGTCTACATTTGTCCATTTATCTTGTGTTTTTGTTGTTTGTGGGAGTCTGTTGTGGGTAGTGTTAGTTTGGGGATAGTTGGGCTCTTTTAGTGGTTAAGTTTACTTTACATCTGTATTTGTACCCCTACTTTCCCCCTTTTCCCCTTTCTATTTCTTTTACCCCTATTCCCTTTCACTTCCCAAGTATGTCTGGTAGGACACATCTTGGCAGGATGAGGGAAGAGGAGGTGGGGGTGTTCATCTGGCTTGTGTGCCATTTCTTGCCGCTCATGATCCAGGCAGGGTGCAGGGTGATACAGGGGTATCCAACAGAGGCGCGCAGAATCCGGTGGGGAAAGGTGCTGCATCACCTGCAGCGTGTGTACGCCAGCCAGAGGAGTGACCACCAGCTAAAGCACCGGTGGGCTGACCTCATCACCAGGGAGCAGGATCTCTTGGACCACCTGGGAATCATGATTGGTGGCACTGTTGGTGAGTACTAATAATGTTAATGTGCACAATTAAATGCTCTGTAGTGACATAAGGGGATTAGTACAATGTCTGCCAGCTAACTTGCTGACTGTGTGTAATGCTGGGGAAACATAAAGGGATAATTGGTGCACTATGGCAAGGATCACAATTGCTAGCTGTCAGGTAACACGTGTTCAGCAAACTTACAGGTTACTTTTCCATGAAGGAAATTGCTGCGGCCTTTTTGTCAGAAAAGCAAATAAAATAGGAGCCAATCATGTCTATATAGGGTACTATTGACAGAGAAGTACAGATGTACCAACATTTAGGCCAACTTTGTTGACGCAATTGCTAGACTGACTTTGGAATCACTACATGATGCAGATAATGAGTGCTGCCTTCACGTCAATTGGTAATAGCAAAGTGGCTCAGACATATGTCTCATGTGAGTCTGGTGAGTGTGGAAGGAAAGCGTTCACGGAAGTACTATGAATTTGTGGGATTATTGTGTTCCTTGATCTTTTTGGATACAGGTCAGATCTGGATTAGAAACCATCGTGAAAAGGTGTAAGGTGCCCTCAGCTCACATCTTAGCATGTCTGTTGGAGTTAGTTGTGCCACATTCCAAATATGGATGGCAGTCCAAGTGTATGCACATGGCTTCACATCTCCATGGTTGGTACAAATCTCCATAGCTGGGCCACATCAATTGAATAAACTGTAACAACAGGAAGGCTTACAATTGTCCCTGCCCCTCCCTCTGTACATTGTACCTATGTGTCATTAGTGTGTCATGGCCACAAGCCATGTTTGACTGGTAATGCAGTCCTCAAGTAACCAGGCTATGGATGTCTCTCTTGGATGCACATTATGAGACGAATACACTCCATAATTTTTTTCTGGTCACCAATTACGGGGCATGTTTGCAACCACATGATAGTTAGGGCCAATGTATGTGTGCAGATATGTGTGTAACTGTCACAGGAGACCCATGCTATGTACAAGTTGGC
Organism: Pleurodeles waltl; assembly: GCF_031143425.1. Lineage (NCBI taxonomy): Eukaryota > Metazoa > Chordata > Amphibia > Caudata > Salamandridae > Pleurodeles > Pleurodeles waltl. The sequence continues at coordinate 484,386,982 of NC_090446.1, forward strand.
CGTGATATATCAGATGCAGTACCATCATGTCTGAATGGCTGCCATTTCCTTATTCAGCCTACACATTGTACATGTTTATGAAATTGTTGCGCTGTGCACAGATTTTGAGCACATTTCTTCCTTCCATACCTTACAGGTGGACTGGCACCCTACACTGTGGGAGAGGTGGCGACATTTGAGGACCCGACCACTCCAGTAAGTGTTGATATGTCTGTTATGTGTTGTGTTTGCTGGTTATGGACTCGTGTGAGTTGGACACATAGCAAGGGGTGATGCGTTGGGCAAGCTTTTATCTTGTTCCATGAGTGGGAATTCAGTTTCTCACATGTTTTGAGTTGGCCAATGCGTATCCAATGGTATCATGTAGGGATTGTAGGCAATTCCTGTAGGCCACACTGTGAGTACAGGGGTTAGTCATGCGGATGACACTTGTATCACCAAGAGTCGCACTGGAAGTCAGCTCAGATTTAATCAGCCTGTCAGACCCACATTCTCCAAGATTAGTACAGCAAATTGCTTTCCAATAGACATCTGCTTCCCTATTTACCTACGTAATTATGAAACAGTAGGTAGAACCTCCTAGCAGCACGTACTTCCACATGTAGTGCTACAAGTATGTGGAACTTGAGTGCAATGGCCTAGATGTGCATGCAATTCATGATCATGGGTGTTCTAGCAACTATGTGTGTGATGTAAGTCAGGCCTTACTGGAAGTATATGTTGTGTACAAAGTTCTGCATTTCCTGACACGTGTGGCCCTATGAGTGCTCTAGGGTTTGCTGACTCATAATTGTTGATAGACCTTACCTGTGGTGTGTCTGTAGGGACAAACATGTGTGGAGTTTTCTATACACTCCTCGGTGTACATGTTGTTGGCAAATTATAGTTGTTTATCCACCCCCCACCTTCATACACGGCATGGGTTTGTGAATGGGGTACCTAGTACTGATGCTACCAGTATGTTACACATACATGTGAATAAGTGACAGTTTGGTTGCAAACTAGTATACACACTCAGGTTTGGCACTTGGTACTTTACTGGCAAGTCCAGTTACAACTTGCAGACCATGTGGCTTTAGTTTTGCTTTCCGTACACTGACATTTGAAGCCCAGGTCGAGGCGGAGGATATGCAGCATGATTCTTAGCTGATAACTGGCAGAACTCAGATTGCAAGTCAAAGCCAGTTGACACCCATCTTGTAGGTTATGGATGTGCTATGTGTGATGTGACCTTTGTAGTCTAGCCTGCCATGTACTTCCTCAGGGACATTCAATGATCTGTATTGTGATATGAGCTGTTACAAGTACAGTAGATGTATTGTCTGATTAACTTCTTGTGCCATTTCACACAATGCAGTTACTAATGTAGAATAACTGCATTTGTCTTCACAGCTGCTAACATGACTCCAGACCAGGTCAGTGAATTTCAGCGCCGGGCCATGCGATACCAGCACATCCTGCTGTGGAGTCGGGGTTCCGGAGGATGGCCCAGCTATATCGCCATGAACGGGCCTCCGGGGCATGGAGAGCCTTCCCACAGGGTGGGCCTACTTTGCCCACCACAGCCACCACCAGTACAACCACCAATCCGAGCCAGGTGGCCCCACCTACAGCTGGCACTGTTGGTCCGACATCTGCTGGACTTCCAGGCCCCAGCATTGTCACCGGTGCAGGACTGCCCATTAGGCCTGGCACCGCACCCACACAGACCTACTCCACCGGTACCCAGACTGCCACAGCTCCATCTGCTGACCCTGCAGCCTTCAACCAAATGGAACGTAAGATGGACAAAGTGCTGCGCAAGTTGAGCCACCTGAGCCGGAATGTGCGCCACATTAACCGGCGTGTTAGGTCTATTAAGAGGACCCTCCGGAGGGCCAACCTCTAGACATTTATCATTGGACATGATTCCCTCCCCCCTCTTTCCTTGTTCTTATAGTTAGTGGGCTTAGGGGGCTTAGTGTTAGGTTAGTATAGTCTGTTAGTTTAGTTAGTGTTAGTGAGTGGGGGTGGGGGTCCACAATCTTTATATATTTACTTCTTAAGTGTGTGGGTGGGTGGGTGGGGGGCTATGTTGGGGTTCTTGTGTGTTTTAAAAAACAAAAATCCAAAAAAACTAACAAAATTACAAAAAAAACTAAAAAATATATATTTGGATAGGATAGTATAGTATGTGTTTAGGTTAGTATGTGTTGCCCTCCATGTGTCCTGTCTCATAAGGGGGGTGGTGGGTAGATGTTTAGAACGTTTCGTTACATGTGATAAGTGAGTGTAGTTTAGGTTAGTTAGGGACAGTTGTGGGTAATGAGTATTCAGAGTAGATTAGGGTAGGTAAGATTTTTCCCTCCGTTTCCTCATCTGTGATTAGCATTTAATAAATATTTGGTTAACCCTTAATAGTATGTGTTGAATGGTATATTGATCGTGGGTTTGGATTCAGTGTACATCAATTTTGTACTATAACATCTGTGTCCTATGCTACAAACAAATCCCAACTGAGCTGTACGATTGGCAGCTGGCCCAGAGCTACCTTGCAAAGTGTCGACCCTTCGTTGCAACCACCAATCACAGTTAATATGGATGACAATGTGTTTCTGTTGATAAGAGTTTTTTCAATGTCACAAACAGTGCTTCCAGACTTGGTATTGGGGAAACAGTTTTAGGTCTGACTGCAGTGTGATGATCATGGACACCCTTATAAGATGAGTTCTCATTGGCAATCTTGTATTCTTGTCTTCATGACCCTCATACATCATTTGTGACACAGTTCAGCATGATTACCTATTTGTATGTTAACTCAGACACCTTCATTTATGCAGTTTTTGTAGTGTTTACTTAGATTAGTGTGCCATGTTATTTGTGTTATTTTTGCATGTTGACAACACTTTGCGGCCACTATTTGATGACTTAGTTATCCCCTGAGGAAGCATTCTTCTGTCCAACACAGCATGATGGTGTATGGTTTCTCACTTCAGCAGATTTCTCTGACTACATATTATCAGGACAGTTGTATTGACAAGCTACGTAATTTGACAGTAGGCACATTTCAGTTATCTACTGCACAGTTGATATGTCACATTACCCAGAGACATATTTTGTTGTGTAAGTGCTATTTATTGAAAAGTGCTGTAGTGCTATCTGTACATTGTCCATGATTGTGAGTCCATTATAGTGACATCTTACATTGTGATCCTACACATGGGGTTACGGAAATGCTTTTGACATGCTTGGGTTGATGTTTCAGACAGTACAGAGGGACAAGATTTGCCAATGAGTAGGAGAGAGACAATCACTGGGCTGGGTGACAAGATATACAGTGGTTTGCAGAACAGTGCTTGAGTGAAGTTGTTGCAAGACTGGCAAGTTACAAAGCGCAGGACCTTGGTATATGTGGGCCATGTGGCAGGGAATAGTGCTTCCGGGTCATTTTCCTTGTGAATGTGATCTGTTCCATGTCTTCTTCTTCTGATGTGTGTGTTGCCTCCTCTGTCCTTGTTGTTGTTGGTTGTGAAGGGGCAACACACACCTCCGTTTTAGAAGATGTGGAGTCAGACATCCTGGTCGCTGCTCCCTGTGAAGGTCTTAAGGGCAGTACTGCAGCAAGGAGGGTCTGCTGGTTCTTGAGAATAGCAGCCACATCACGATGGTAGGCAGCCCGGTCGGCCCTGAGGGGGTCATGATTGCATTCGTGCATGCAGTGAAAGGTTTGGGGTGCGAGGTGTTGTGGCAACTCCCTTACTGTTTTCACCTCATAATTTATTGGTTGTCGATTTTGAGGTCTTTAGTCACGGGTGGGCAGTGGAATCTCAAGAGCCTGGCTTTAAAATGTATTACTTTGTTTTGCTTTGTATTTATCAGGATTTATTCAAAGGGAAAGATGAGAACTTATTAAATCTACGACATTATGTATTAAGTATGGAAAAGGAACGGCCCTGAGGAAGGCGGCTTTTCAAATTTGGTGGTCTCCGCCGAAACACGCGTAGGCTTTGTTCCTACTATTGTTTGTTTTTTGTATGATCCCTGAAGTTATGGGATTAAAATAGAAATCTTTCTCTTATCAAAGAAGATGGAGACATAATTAGGAATTGAATAACAATATGACATTCATGTGAATATCTTTTCAGCTTCAGAAAAATAAATTGTATATTCTTAATTTGTATTCCACTGTACTGTAAGATAATGTATGTGTATGTTTATGTAGTGTCATGGTCTGATTATCTTAATTGTTTTGTCTGATGTGTTGGGTTGTCTCCGTTTATTAATTTATGTATAGGTGTAAATATTTATGGAAATATTTTTTTTGTCTTTCCATGTTTATCTTTGTATAATTGTATATTTGAATATTGATTTATGCCGTTGTTTGACATACATTTGTAATAAATATATTTTTTAAAAAATTTCGTTACAGCTTTGTTCTATACTAGATATAAGTGAATATTGATTGTAGCTCATTGCTTTTTCTTGTATTCCTGGCAGCACACTTAACAATTTGGACCTGCCCCAATCTCTAATCTTTCACATCCACTTAAATGTAATTGACATGTGGCATATCCTATGCATGGCAATGTTATGATCTGATATGGATGTTGACATTGGTAATGTGTCCTGCTGATGTTGGGGAATGTGTGTTACATTGGATTGCCCTGATAATCGTATCAGTGTCCTATTTCCTCCTCTGACTGTGCAGGTGTATTTCAGTGACCAGTTACATGTGTCCCCCCCTCAATGCTGTTGTCTGAGCAGTATGACATTTGGGATGTTGCATTGTTACCCAGGCACAGGATGGACCCAGACATATGCAGCATGGGTGTGTCCTTAGTGCTGTGTAGCTCCTATTGTTGTTTACATTGGCTGATGTTTGTGACAACTATGGGCATTGACATTTGAGAGTAATGGGGCCTTTGTCTTGTTTCTGGGGATTGTTGAAGTTGTCATCCTCACCCCCTAATGTAGGTGTGTATGATCCATGGGGAGGTTACTGCCATTGGCTACTTGAGCTGCACACAGGGCAGAGGTGGTAGTGGCAACTGTTGTCGCAGTTACATTCCAGTTGTCGGTATGGCTAGAGGTTGTTAATTGGGCCCTAGTTAATGTAGGGGGTATGGTGGCTGACGTGTGCCGGGATGTCAGTTTGACGTTGTGGCCTTCCCTCCTGGCGTGGCTTTCCCTTTGCTCCATCGTTAGCATGACAGCATGCCCCCATGGGACTGTTGTTGGTGTAGTGTAATGGTGTGCCCCAGGTCTTCTCAGAACGGGCCATGCCCCCATGCCGTGCCCCTTTACCCATGCCACTCCATGTATTAGTTGACTTCCATGCATTTTGTGGTTGGTATCCCCCCCTGCTCACTGTTGACATTATTGCATTATAATTCCCCATGCGACTTACCCTGCATGTGTGTTGTCTCCTGATAGTCTGCGCTGTCCTGTTCTTGAATCCCTGTGACGATCTCCTCAGGGATGACGGCTGCGACCATCTCCTCCATGTGGTCCAGGGCCTCCTGTTGTGCTGGACTCCCCCCTCCAGTCTGCAGTGCTGCCTTCCTGTTCCTGGCCATCTTTTCCTTGGTCCTGCGCTTGCAGTCATGCTAGCGTTTCTTGCACTCGATGACAGTTCTGCGTACTTCAGCCACACTGTTAATCTTGTCGACAATTTGTTGCCATATTGCCTCTCTCCTACTGATTGGCAACTTTGAGGTGACAAACAGTTGGTGCTGGTGTTCCGTCACCTCTTTAACCAGAATTTCCTGCTCCTCTGCACTAAAGCAACACTTCTTTTCTTCTTAAAAGTGTCCTGGTTCTTGTGTGGGTCCTCCTGGCTGGTTCCTGGTCTGCTGTCATCTTCCTGGGGTCTGTAGTGGCATCTGGGATCCATTTTGGCTCTCCTCTGGTGTAATGGCGGTGTTCGTATTTTTTTTTTACGGCATTGCGTCAAAAAACGGCGCATATCCGGTTTGCGGGGTCGTAAATCGACACACAGTCATTTCCGCCGCGTTAATGTCGTTTTGCTTTACGACTTGACGCTGCGGTGTGCGTCAAAAATAATGATTCCCACCTGTGGTTTGCGCCGCCGTGCGTCAAAGTATAAATATGACGCCCACACGGCGCACCAAAATGGCGTTAGCCGGCGGTAATATTTTTGACGCAAAACTGCGCCGGTGCAGTTTTGCGTCAACAAGTATAAATATGGGCCCAAAACCCTTAAAAAGAAGTTACAGGCTGGAGTTCAGTACAAAAGACATACTTAACATGAGATCTCCTGGAATGAAAATGCATATTAAAGAATTAATTATGTACATTCAAACACAGGGAGCCTTAGACAAGTGTGAAAGCAAATGAGCAAAGAAACTAGATCAGAAGAAAGCAAGGGCAAATGTGCCTCTGGCAGGAGTAAATCAAGCCGACGACAATGTGAAAATGATCCCAATGAAAGAAATACCAGATGGAGGTTATGTACATGTGCCCTAGACTAGAAGTGATATTTTGTTATTTACTAATGATTACCTGAGATTGTGAGAGAAGCCAGTGGAATGGTACAAGCAAACACAAACATTTGTGAAACTTTCAAAATGCCTGTGGGAAGATTTGAATACGTTGTTTGATATTGGCATTCAGACTGATTTATGTACTGCATACAAGGTGCATGTTGATTGGCCTGAAAATGAACCTCAAAGAAATCCAGTTATAGGTGCACCATTTAAAGAGGTGATAAGAAAGTGTTATAAGGTGATTGAATTTTTGAAAAAATAAAGGGTCTGGAAAGACAATGATTGACAAAAAATTTACAGAACGTCTCAGGAACCAAAAGAGTTGATCTATGCCTACTATAAAAGGTTGTTGCAGGTTTTCAGGCATCATAGCAGAACTGAGACTATACATAGCTAAAGATATGGGTCATTTCATGTTCAGATTTGTGCAGGGATTAAAACCAGATATAAGTTAAATGATTCAGCAGTACCTGATTTGTTGGCAGAACAAGCTGATTAATGAGATCCTACAGTATGCAAAATACTGCAATAATGAAATAGAACTGAAGCAGAAGAAGCTTAAGGAAAAGTAATGGTGATGCAATTGATGGCTTCACAGAAGGTTAATCAGAGCCCGTAGTTGATGGTGAATACTAGTGGAATTCAAGGTGTGCCATAGCAAGTGACAAATGTTGCTCAGCCCAGTGGTAGAGGACATGGTGTTCATGTAGATCAGAGTGGAAAGTATTGATGTTCAGACATTGAGAACTAATCCTTGACATTCTTGTAGGAATTTAGGAAATTGGCTGAGGGAATGTCCCTATAATAATGTGAATAATCAAGTGCATAATGGTGGAGTTGCTCACACACAAGGCAATAATCTGGTTTAAATTCAGAGAGTTCAAAAGCTCTGAGTAAGAATGTGAATGTGTCCCCAGGACAGCAGATACAAGTGCCCTGATGGTTCAACAGCAAATGATCCCGCCCCAACAAAACACGAACCAGATCACAAATGCAAATATGAATCAGATAGCATCACAGTTTCCCCTGGTAGATCTAAGTGGGGAGGAACTTTCAGAGTTTTGTTCAAGCTGATAGCTCATATGATGAGGTTTGCATTTTAGCTGCAACCCTAGAAGCAGATCAGCGTGGTCCCACATGCCAACATTATGGGAATTGATATGTCATTTTTAGTTGACACTGGAACTACACATTCCACTGTCAGAACAAAAGAAGTGCCAAATTTGCCCCTTTCAGGAAAAATAATTTAGATTGTAGGGGTGACAAATAAGCTGTTAACAAAACCCTGTAACAGAGTAAGTCCCTGTAAAAATAGGTTCATTTGAACATGAGCACCAATTTGTGGTTTGTAATTGAAGTCCTGTAAGCTTGCTGTCTATTGTGCAAGCTAAATTGTTCCATTAGCTGTACACCCTGAGGAATTGTGATCCAGACCAATGAAGAAGGTGTGCCCTATAAAAGTTTAGAGGAATACCGATTGTCACATTGTACCCAATGCTGAAAGGTAATGATTTTCCTGAAGAATTTCAAGGCACAGTGATACCTGAAGTTTGGGGTTTTCAGGAAAAGATATAGGAGTCATTGAAGAAGTTGAGCCTATTAAAATAACAGTGAGGCCAAATGAAGAGTATCCAAAGACACCACCATATAATATGACACCAGAGACAATTGCAGGAATTACGCCCTTAATAAATAGTTTATTGAACAAGGTGTCTTGAAGGAAATTTTAGGAAACCCATATAATTCTCCAATTTTAGAATTGTGGAAGCCCAATGGATATACAGCATAGTTCAAGAAAAGTGAACATGCTTGTCGTTCCATGATGTCCTGTGGGACTGAATCCAGCAGTGATTTTATTTCAGATTCCTTATGGAGCAGAATGGTTTACAGTGATTGATTTGTGCCAGGCTTTTTTCTCCATACCATCGCATGAGGAAAGCCAATTCCTTTTTGCATTTAAATTTGGCAGTCTTGTTTTGGCATGGTGCTGATCTCCTCAAGGGTATACTGAGTCACCATCCATTTTCAACTAGATCTTGAAAAAGAATCTGGAGTCTGTTAAAATGCTTTTTCATTCAGACCTAATCCACTCTATAGATGATCTGTTTGTTAGTTGCGTCAAACATCTGAGAAGTATGCAGGAGAGATACAATTGCTCTCTTGAATCATTTAGGAGAAAATGGACATAAAGTTTCCCTTTCAAAATTACAGTTGCAAGAAAGAAGTCCTGCATTTAGGTCACCATATTGAGAAAGGTGCGAGAAAGGTGTCCCAAGAAAGAATTTCAGCCGTCAATCAAATTTATCCTCCTTTTACACAGAAAGATGCCCGAATGTTTCTGGGAATGGTTGGCTACTGTCGCCAGTGGATTACAAACGTTTCCCTTTTGGCCAAGCCTTCACAGAGGCTGAACCACAAAGATGTGTCTGATCTGGTACCATTGGATGACAACTGCATGCATGCCTTCACAGAGCTGACAGAAACCCCATGGCAAGCCTCAGCTGTGGGAATGCCCAATTAGAACAAAAGTTTTTCTTTATTTTGTTGCGAGAGAGCGGATGTGCACTTTCGGTTTTGACACAGCTGCATGGAAATACAAACAAGCTAGTGGCTTATTTTTCTGCTACACTTGATCCTGTAGCATCAGCGCTGCCTGATTGTTTAAAGGCTGTTGCTGCCCTAAGTGTCAGCTTTAAACAATGCAAAGGCATTGCTATGGGCCACCCCTGAATGTGCTTATTCCCCATTCAGTGAAAATTCTGTTGACCTGCATAAAGACACAGTATCTGACAAGTGCACATTTGACCCACTATGAACAAGTCATATTGGCCTCTTCTAAGGTTAGCATTAAACGTAATATTTTGAATCCAGATACACGTCTGTCCGTTTCAGCTGAAAATGTTGGTGACTATGTGGATGAGGTTGAGCATGACTATCTCAATGTGACAGAATTGTTCACCAAATCAAGACCTGACATTAAGAATGTCCCTTTCGATGAAAATGACTATGTCATATTTGTCGATGGTTCATTTTTAAGAGCTAAAGATGGTACCTTGAGAGCATCTTATGCAGTTTGCACAGCCTCAGGTGTGATCAAGGCTTCCTGGCTTCAAGGAGTCTTTTCAGTTGAAGTAGTCAAACTAGTCACTCTTACTAGAGCTTGCTGTGTTTCTGACAGCTTAAAGTGATGATTTTCACTGAAATTCCGTATGGGTTTGGTTTCAGTCATGATTTCAGACAGTTGTGGTCCCAGAGAGGTTTTATGACCTCTTCTGGATCTTCCATTTGAAACAGTGATAAGATTTACAAACTACTGAACGCATTACAGTTGCCTGCAAAAACTGCTGCTTTAAAATGCATTGCTCATAGAAAATCTACTGACTGTGTGACGTTAGGAAATACATATGCTGATGAAGTGGCAAGATACTTTGCACCTAGCTGCACCTCCTTCAATGGGGAGTGGAACAATGAACACAGTGATGAGGCAAGTCAAAATTTCTTTTTAACTACTATTAGTACATGGTTTAATCCCAGATTCAGATTGATTGCAGAATCTGTGTGCCACAGATGTGTCACATGCCAGCAGATGAATGCAGGGGAACATGAAGTTGTTGCACTGAGTCATAGGTAGATATGGAGGACCGTTCAACAGAATTCAGCATGAATTCATGGAGTTACCTGTGTGAAATGGAGTGAGATACATCTCAGTTGTTGATTGTATTTTGTCATACTGAGTCGAGGCATACCTGACCAGTAGAAATAGTCTCACAGCAGCAAAGCTGTTGCTTAGGAAGTTGATACCTCACTTCGGCTTTCCAACTTCATTGGAATCATACTGTGGTACTGAGTTGAGCAAAGATTGCATTGCAGCTACAAACCTACGGCATCAGGACTTGTAGGACAGCTTTATGGAACTCTGAAATCCAGACTGGCAAAAGTATATGCATCCACCTCTGTGAAATGGCCAGTTGCATTGCTTCTTTTTTAATGAGTTTCCTCGGTGCACCTGACAAGAAGACAGGCTTACCCCCTCATGAAATTATTATGGGGAGAGACAAAAGATTGCCAGCAGTGCCTGCAAATGCACTTGTGACATTACATATGACTTGATACTGGATTTCTTTTTAAAAACAGGCTGACGTGGTTCATGCTTTGTCTCATCAGATTAAAGAAACAACAGCACAACAAGAACTGTGTCATGACCTATGTCCCAGCGACTGGGTTATGATAAAGAAGCATGAAAGAAAGACATGTTTGGAGCCGTGCGTATGAGAAAAGCCCTCACCAGGTGGTTCTCATAACCACTACAGCAGTAAAGTGTGCTGGTCTCTTGAACTGGGTACATGTTAGACACACTTGCAAAGTTCCACATCCCCTTGATGATACAGCACCCGCTCCAGAAGGGTCTGTTACAGTGAAGGAGAGGGATGAGGTTAGCCAAGCTCTTGGGACTGGACAAGTGGCTGCAGCAGAACCAACTTGATCTCATGGGGGTTCTGAGCGAGTTGACAACAGTGGATGGTACAGAAGGGTTGAGACAGAACCAGTTGACTCATGCAGGCTGGGATGCTGATGAAGGATCAGTCATGCTAGACAAATGAGTTGTACCTGTTGACAATTGGCCTAAGCAGCATTCAGTACCACCTATACAAGTGCCTCCAACAATTGCTGAGGAGACTGAAGAGTTGAGTCAAAGTGACAGTGATGCTGAGGGTTGTGTAAACAAAAGATCAAAGAGAAAGAGAGTGACAAATCAAAGATACTCAGCACCTGAATGGACATGTTTTACTGCAAATGACTGGGAGCAGGAGCTTGTCACCTTTTGTGCTCACAATTCAAATCCAGCTCACCATTCCTGAGATTGTAATTGGTTTGAAGCTGAACTTTGAAATCTCATTGACACTTGATGAAGAAAGACCTTACACTTTGGAAGTGATTATTCATGATTATGAGCTGTGCCTTTATTAAGACATTTGTACTTTTAGTAGAAGCTTTGAAGATTTGCAAGTAGAAGGAGAAAACTCTTGATGAACTTTCTAGATGATCAAGGAGCTTTGGGCCACATGTACAAAGGACTTTTACATCTCTTAACGGCCCGAATAGCAATTTCGGACCAATAAGAAATGCAATACAGCCTTTTTCTATGTAAAAAGGCCTTTAGGGAATCACAAAATGTGATTTCTACCCTGTAGAAATCTCATTTTGTGATTCCCTAAATAGGAAATCACAAATAGGGATTTCCTACTTGTGGTTTCTTGGTACATTTCCTAAGTGCAAAATTTTTATTTAGGAAATGCAATTACCATCGGTTCAAGTCGATGGTTACCATGTGCAATTTTTAAAAAGCACCGCAAGATGCTTTTTTTAAAGTGCAATAGAGCACACACATGCCCCTTGGGCATATGTGTGCTCTACATGTGCACCACTATCTTTGGGATTCACCAAGAGGGGCCTTTTGCCTATAGTCCTCCTTGGTTTTGCTTTTCCCAAATAGGAAATCGCTATTTGGGAAATGCAAAACCGGCCCAATGTCTCAAATGGCATGGGATTTCTTATTTTTGATGTCCTAACAGTGATTCATACTTTATAGGAATTGCTATTAGGAAATCGGTATCTTTGAACACAGAATTTAGCATTTCCTAAATTAGCGATTTTTATGAAGTCGCTATTTAGTGAATGCAAAATTGCATTTTAGTACAACTGATCCCATGTGAATAATTACATTTTTAGAGCCTATGTTTGATTATTTGCTTTGCAAATAAATAAAAAAGACTGAAAAGAGGCAGTGATACCTTAAGGCCGCTTTACAATTTCATGTTTGAGTTTGATTTTTTATGTTTTTGGATTAAGATTTTTGGTCTGACTTTGGTGAAATCATGGAGTTGAATTGCAATTGATGTAGCAAGTGTAAATATATATGCATAAGTTTAGTAGTGGTAATAGTAACTGTGATTATAATGATGCTCATTGGATTGAGTTTGTCACTAGAAAGTGATTCAGAGAAAGTTACATCCACAAGTGTCCCAAATTTACCAAACCCAATTGCAAAACAAGATCCCCTGTATAAAGATGAGAAATGTTTACACACTGATGATTCTAAAGGTGATTTATCAGCCAATGTGTATTATAAGCTTTTGTGTGAACACATAGGTACTACGGAAGCTAAAGACTGTTACATTTGTACACAGTTGCCTTCATCAGTAAGTGAAGGAATCACTTATCATAGTTTCCCCCTAACCTATTGAATTTCATTTAACTTGTTATTAACACTGTTGTATCAGCAGGAGTATTATCAATATTTCTATTCTAATTATGATTTAATGTTTACAGTTGTCCCCATTATGAAACACATGAGCAGTAATGCCAAAGCAAAAAATATTGACACAGTAGGTGGTTTCTTTGAACCTACATTGACATTTGAAACAGTATGTGCACACAAGAATAATTTTACCTGCATACCTAGCTGGTAGAAAATAACTTCATTGGCCAAGTTGAGAGGAGGAGAAGAGCAATGAAATCCAAATTAAAAAAGAAGTTGTTTTTCAGACTTGGGAACAAGATGCAATATACTCAGTGGCTGGAAGTCAAGGATTCCTGGCCTTAGATTGGCAGTATGTAGGGAAATTATGTCTATATAGACCTAGATCAAAAGCTGACACACATTTTATAAGAACTATGGGTGGGTGAAGAATTCTGCTCCTCCGGCAGAGTTTGCAGAGTTTTCCCCACCCCTTACTACGCGCAGAGTGCGAAAACACTCTGCGAAGTGACGCAGAGTGGAGTTTTTTTCTCTCACTCACCAACGCTAAGTTGGTGAGCGAGAGAAATTGCTAAGTTGGCGAGTGAGATTTCGGAATGCGAGCAGTCATGGTAGGCTTCGACCGCTCACAATGAGAAAGCTGCCGTTCACATTGAGGAAGTTGCCGTTCATGTAGAAAATCTACTTGAGCGGCAAAAAGAAGTTACTCCAACTGGCGCTCCGCGTGATGCTGTTCGCTCTGATTTTACAGTGCGGTAGAAACTCATGTGCTGAAAATCAGTGGGAACAGCGCGCCTTACCCAAACTCTGCCACTCACTGAGCTTTGCGTAGCAGAGCTGATTTTTTTGGGGCACTTTGCAGAGTTCCCCGTAGCAGGACTGCGCAAAATCCACCCAGTCCTAGTAGGAACCAGTGAATGTAGACATGTATTTTTGTTTAAAAGTATTTGGACTTTCATGTTGAATGGACTAGATCCTGTCATACCAGGTGTTTATTTCAAATGTGAAAAAAAACACCTATTTCAAGTTGCTGAGAGGCTGGTATGGGACATTACCTGGGAGTAGTTTTTTCAAAGATTTATCATGTGGACAATTTTTATGACCTGGTCTGGGATGAGAAATCCATTTCCAAGGTCAAAGGAGGAGCTAGTGCTTCAGAGATTGTGGGAGATATTTTTGCTGCCATGATTCCATCAGTAGGTGTCGTCTTGAATGATATCAAGATTAGAAAGTTGTCAACAATAGTAGATAACTTATGTACAGACACATCAGGTGCCACATTGTTAATGGACATCCAAATGGTTGCTATGAGATCAGTGGTTTTGCAAAATCGTCTTACGTTAGACATTCTTCTCTCAAAAAAAGGCAGAGTTTGCAAAATGTTACATGCGCAACAATGCGCACATATATACCTGTCAATAGTCAGGAGCTAAGAAGGTACATTGCAAACATGACTGACCTGAAAAAGCATTTGACAGGATTAACAGCAACTGGTGCATAGGAAGCTAGTGGTAGTTTTCTTTTTACCATTGGTAAATGGTTTGGGAACCTAGGAAGAGGAATTGAGACCCCTGTTGACTATAGCTTTGTGTGCCATAGTTGCACTTGGCCTATACAATCTGATTGAAAGGTTGAAGGAAAGGAGAGCAAAAAATGGACAAGAAGAGAAGAGATTGAAATGGACACTAGGAGAAATATATATGACTATAACATTAGGCAGTTGGAGGATTACAGAAGACCTTATCGGGATAACCCTCAGAAATGTTCAGTTGTCTCATTAAAATGAGAATTTGAGTAATTTGTAATGGCCATTTGCCATCAAAGAGGGGACAGATATAATCTAAATTTTAGTATTGTCCCTCGTTACACAAAAATCATCAGTATATGACAGTTAATGCCTTATGTTAATTGAAGCATTAGTGATTTAAATATAGAAGCTGCATTGACACAATTTAAACGTGCATTCAATTACACTACAGAGATCGACAAAGGGTATATGAATTAAATCACATGTTAGCTTGATTAAACTGATATCATAATGTAATTTAGGCCCTAGACTAAGAGAATATATTGAAACAATAGTGAATCTCTAAAGATTAATGAATTAAAAATGTGTGCAAAATGAAAAAAGTGGATCACCCTTTAATTTTTAATTGAATACATTCACAAAGTTCTTTTTTGTTTAAAATGAATGCAACATGCATAATATTGAAGCATCATTGACCTTGAAATCATGAGTTTGCATATTATTGTGTGATTATTAAAAACTATTAATTAAATGTATTGCTATAATTTATTTGTGTTAGCCTAAGTGAGGCCTGTAGTTTTGTAATTTGTGTTTGCCCAGGAAATGCTGATTCATTTTCTTATGTGATCTTTTTTTCAGACTTTTTTCTCATGAGAAGATTAGATTTTGGTAATGGGCCCGTTGTTTAGACATAGAAACAATGCATCCCATCATCCTTGAGAGTAGAACATTGTGGCCCATGGACTGACATTGAATACAATTGTTTCAAACACATGTGGAGTCACACAGATGGAAGAGACAAACCTGGGAATGGAACTTGATGTTGCAAACTGGGGTTGTGTGATCAATTTGTATTGGGTGATGCCCCTTCAATGTAAGGTGGACTGCTTTCATAAGTGAATCAAATTGTTTTGTGAATTTTAATTAAGTTTTGGTTAAGTTGGACTTGGAGCACATTTTCAGATTGTCCTGATGCTTGCAGATCTCTTGTGTTCCTGAACTTTTGCTGATGAAGAATCCCATATGCTGAGCTCCTTTTAGTGGTTTCTTCCTCTCTATGTGTCCCTTTCAGATGCCCCTTTAAAACTTCGGGCAGATATATGACCTTTTGTTTTGCATCTTGGAATTTGCGATTGGTTTAGGAGTTGCAAATTGAAAGTCGCAAAACAAAATGTACAACAGTGCTAAGTACACTGTTTGTGATTCCCGATGGGGTCGCAAATGATCTACCTCATCAATATTCATGAGGTAGGTTGCAATTTGTGACCCGATGGGGAATGGCTGCACGCACAGGGATGGTGGCTTGCTGGGAACAGCAGACCACCATGTCTATGAGTGCTTTTAAAAAAAAACATTTTTTTTTAAATGCAGCCCGTTTTCCTTAAAGGAAAATGGGATGCATTTCATACAAAAAAATTAAAAGTTTTCTTTTAGTTTTTTCAGAGTAGGCTGTTGTCCATGGGACCACAACCTGCTCTGAAAAAATATCTGTGCTTCCATTGACAAAGGGGAAGGGGTCCGTTGGGACGCCTTCCCGTTTGCAAATGGGTTAACACCAATTTGAAATTGGTATTAACTACAATTGTTTTGTGACCACATTCACTGTCGCAAAACAATCAAACATACCATTCCAATTCGGTTTTAGGAAGGGGCACCCTGAACACTCCCCTTCCTAATACCGAATTGCAAAGCCTAAATTGTGTTCCAGTAACAAGTTACCGAATTGCAATGTGGGCTTTGTACAACCCAAGAAACATTTTTCTAGTTGCAAATGGGCAGATTGTCCGAATCGACCCATTTACGACTAGAAAGATCCTTTGTAAATGTGGTTTCTAGAGATTTTCCTAGCCACTTTCATGAGATTCTTGATTGAGCTTCCAATATGCTGGTGCTTTCAATGTTTACTTATCCTTGCCTGAGATTTCTTTCTTAAATTATTTTTGTCATTCTTGTGCTTTTTGTCTTTTGTCTGCATGTGTTTGGCCCTGCACATGTACTTCACTGATTTGGCCTGCAGTAGTGTTTTACCTGTGCCCAGCTAAACTTAAGACTCTTCTAAACTAATTTGACTGATGGTTGCTAATCCTTAGCAATGCCTATTTTCTGTGTTACAGATATCTTTGTTGATGATATGTAATGTTGTTCTTAAATGCTTAGTTCTATTGATGTTAATTCGCCTGAATTTATTTTGTCACCTTGGACAACCCTTAGGGCCAGATGTAGCAAACTTTTGCGAGTCGCAAATGGCCCGAATTGCAATTTGCGACCCCGCAAAATCGGAAATGGGATGTAAAAATCCCATTTCCGAATCGCAAAATGCGACGCGAGCCATTACCGACTCGCAAAAATAGCGACCCCATTTTGCGACCCGCAAATAGGAAGTTGTTATTTGCGAGTCGCAAACCATATGCAATAGCCACTCGCAAATTGCGACTAGTCGCAAAAAACCCATTTTGCACTTCCAATTTACCACTAACTCAGAGCAGGTGATAACCAGAACCAAAGTATAAAAGGGGACCCAGAAGGCACCTGGGTTACTCAAGATGGCAGAGATATATGTGATAGCAAGGAGGAGGAGAGCCCAAGCCGCACAGCAGATGAGGAGGAGGAGCCAGAGACAGGAGAAGATATACAGAACCAGACAGACACTTTTCCAACAAACTGAGGAGGAGATATATGATAAATGCAGACTTAGCAGTGCAGTAATACTAGATTTAATAGATCTACTCAATCCGCAGCTTCAGCGCCAGACTGTGCGCGGCAGCGCCATCCCCACACATGTGCAAGTGCTATGCTCACTGCACCTCTTGGCCTCGGGTAGCTATCAGGGGGTCATTGCCGTGGCAGGTGGGGTCTCCCAAAGTGCACTCTCACGGTTCTTCAGAGCATTCCTAGATGCCATACTCACACACATGTCCAGATACATATACCTACCCAAGAATGAGGCAGAAATCAACAGCACCAAGTTGGAATTCTACAGGATTGCCAACTTCCCCCATGTAATAGGGTGTGTCGACGGGACACATATACAAATATGCCCTCCTGCAAATCTGGAATATCTGTTCCACAACCGGAAGTGTACCCACTCACTGAACATCCAGGTGGTATGTGACGCCCATTATGTTATCACTGACATGGTTGCCAAATTTCCAGGGAGTACACATGACTCCTACATATTCAGGCACAGTGGGATACACCAACGCCTAGAACGTGGGGAGTTTGGAGACGGATACCTCCTAGGTATAGCTGAATACACCTTGCAGACATACACACAGGTCAATGTGGAACCCATCTATGCCCAGCTAACAATGTACATTTTGTGCCAAACAGGTGACAGTGCATATGCACTACGACCATGGATACTTACCCCGTACTTAACACCCAGCAATGCGACAGAGAGGTGATACAACAGTGCACATAGAAGGACCCGAAATATTATAGAGAGGACCTTTGGACTGTTGAAGACAAGATTCAGATGCCTCCACAGAAGTGGAGGTGCCCTCCAGTATGCCCCAATAACAGCATTCAAGATCGTTGGTGCATGCGCTATACTGCACAACATTGCCACCAGACGTCGGCTACCTCTCACCCCAGAAGACCCAGATTCGGAGGATGACGAACAAGAGCTACCACATCGCCATCATGGGGATAGAAGCATTGCAAATCAAGGCAGACAGAGACGGGACCACATTGCAAACCAATACTTTGGAAGGTACGTGCTAACTGTCACCACACACACGAATGTCACACACAAAGAGTCCAGGTGTGAAGTGGAACAAACAAGAACTTTAATGATGTGCACCAATAAACTATTTACACAAACTACAGATCAGGGGCTGGAAAAGTCCACCTGCTATGAGGACACATTAACCTCATGTGCCTCCAGTCTATGACAGTACGTAGCTCACACCCTACGCCGTGCTCGCCCAGCATGGCTGGTTCCTGGTGTGTCTGCAGTGCCCTGCTGTGCGCTACCACTGCGCAACACCCTGATGTCTGTGGCTGAGACACTGCTAATGGTAGAGCCCTCCTCACTGTCCTGCGGCGTGTTTGCCGCACCCCTAGCCACCTGTCGTGCCTCCATCAGATCGACTGCGTGGCTAATACGTCCCAGCCCACGTGCCACATCGCTGGCAAAGTGGCCCATGTGCACCTGGAGGCTGACTGTGCGCCGCAACAGCCCAGTGGTGTTAACAGCCAGCCGGACGATGGAGGCAGCCATGCGGTCCAGGCGGTGGATGAGCTGCCGGTCCCGGCACCTTGCACCCTCTCTCTCTGTGACAAGTTCTGACACCAGTTGTTTTATTGAGAGCGCAAGGTCACCAACAGTGCTGTTGAGATGTTGCAGCTCAGTGTGGACCTGTTGCAGCCCTGTGGTCTGGTTGCGTTCCATGCGCCGCATGACCCCTGAAATAATTCTTATCTCCCTTGTCTGCAGGCGCTGACCATGTAGGAGTGCAGCCTCGGTGGCGGACATGGAGGCGTCCCCTACTTCACCCTGTGGCACTGGAGGGACATTGAGACGTCGCCTGCGACGCGGTGGAGGTTCCGTGTCCTGTACACTGGCACTGTGGCTGCGACCGGGTGCTGGCTCACTCTCCAGTATGGCCACTGGTGCAACAGGATGGGACTGTGGTTGGGTGATGCAGGTCCCTGTGGTGGCTGGTCCTGGGTCCTGTGCTGGCTGGTGGCTGACCTGTGGCCCCTGGACGCTGTGGCTGGAGGTGGTGTTGTGTGGGAGACCTGTGGGACATAGGGAACACACTGTCAGTATCTACCATCTGTTATCTGCTTCCTAATAAACTGTTGCCTATCAACTGCCTACTTGACTACATTGCCCATAATGCACCATGCAGGTGGCTGCTACTCTGAAATGGAGCTAATTTGGTTGTGCATGCTGCTGTGTACTAGGTGGGTGGGGGTATGGCAGATATGGGTGTACATGCATGTCTCATGGTACTCACTGGTAGATGGTCCTGGCGCTGACGTGTCCAGCTCTCCTATCCCGGACACTGCCTCTCGCTCCAGGGTCTCCTCCACTCTTTCCTCCAAGGGTGTGGGTGGTGGTATGGTTGATGGTCCCCCTCCAGTGCCGCTCATCTCCCGGAGCTGCTCTGCCACCCTCTCCTTGGTCCGGAAGCACAGGTCATACCACCTTTTCTTTAGTTCCTCAATACTTCTGTGGCTCACACCCACTGAGTTGACTTTGTCCTGGATTTCACTCCAAATCCGCCTTTTTTCCTGCTCTGGCACACTGAGGGCTGCTCTCCCAAATAGTTGTTTGTGGTGCTGGCAGCATTTCTCCGTCAGCACCTCCAGTTCTTTCCCTGCAAATTTCAGCTTTCTCTTCCTGGGTGTTTCTGCCATTGTAGCTGCTGTTCTTCCTGTTGGATGTTCAGCAGTTTAAAATGGGTGTGGTCCTCCCTCCTCCCAGGTGTATTAGTAAACTTCCTGGCTGTGATGTCATCATCAAGAGCCAGGAAGTGTTTTCCAGAGTGTTCTGCTGCACCTGCATTCAATTTGCGGCACAGTCGCAATTTGCGACACCCACTCGTAATTTGCGTGTTTGTTTTTAGTGCGGTCGCAAAAAGCACCCTCGCTAACAGCGGACTCGCAATCTGCGGTGCGACTTCATTTGCGAGTCGCAAAATGAAGTCGCTTTTTCTTCTTGGATACCATTTTGCGAGTCGGAAATTGCGAGTCTCAACGACTCGCAATTTCCGACTCGCACATTTTTTGCTACCTACATCTGGCCCTAAGTATCTTTATAATTTGGTCTTGCAAATTGTCTACTTGACTTTGAGCTTTAGTTTGTAATAAAACCCTTAACTTTATTTTTGACTGGAGTTTTCCTTACGTGGCCACATTGGTCTTGGTGTGTAATTAATTGGTTTGTATTGAAATTGTGGTAATGGTTCTACCACACCCTGTGGTAGAGTCCAAAGTTCCATCCGCCTCGATGAGCAGTGATTCCTGCAAACGATGAAAATGCTACAGCAGCACTATGGAGGACCCATAAGGCAACACACTTTTTTTTTTTAAATGACATCCTTCTATGCTGTGGAGAGCAGAATGAAAATGTTTAGAGTCCAGCAGATGGCAAGGAAGTGGATTGAGAGGATTTTTTCGACAGAAAGTCACAATGCAGGTCGAAGAACGGAAAATATGCTAAGTAGAGGTTGAGCAGACAGGCCATATTGGACCTGATTGATGACCTGGGCCCTGTTTTGGAATTCTACAACCCATACCCACACATGTGCAACCCATGGGCTTTTAACACAAGCTATCATCAGGCAGTTTCCAGTGGGACATCTCAAGGTCCACTCTCAATGGTATATAAGTAATTCCTAGATGGCTTCTTATCTATGAGACATGCCAACATAGTGTTCCCACACAAACAGGCAAAGTTCCATGAAATGGTGATGGGTTTCTACCATGTAGTCAAATTCTCTCAAGTTATAGGCTGTGTAGATGGTACCCATACATTGATATACCTTACATCGAGCAAAGAATACCTAAATAGCAAATAAACAGAATTCCCTAAACATGTAGCTAGTGTGAAACTCTGATTGCCTAATTACACAGCTTGCTGAGAGTTACTCTGACAGGACTCTCAATTCATAAATGTTATCAAATACCTTCCCAATGAATGTATCGTAAAATCATGAATGTGTTCTGAAATAAATATACCTCTTTAAGTTGACAGTGCACATTCATTCAGCCCTCGAGCTTGACTTCATACCTTCATCCATAATCAGTAGGGGTGTGCAGGTACATCATAGTACAGAAGGAGACACAGTTGTGTGGAGCCTTCCTTTTGCTCACTTTAAGGGAGTTTTTGTGTTATCCACAAAAGTGTGGTATCACTGCAGTATTCATCTGAAACCTGTAAGGAAATATCATTTTGTGCAACACTACACAATATTGCAACAAGGAAAAGCCTTCCTATAGGCCCAGAGGATGATGGCTTTAACAGTAGGAACTCCTTCATCACATGCTCACTTTGTCTCACAGGTCTGGATGTTGCTAGAGCAGCTGACTATAATGCATGCTGGAGAAATGTTACCAGCAACCATTTCTGAAGTAAGTGTTCAATGTAATGCAGTTTCATGAAATACCCACTTACAAAGTCAAAGGGCCTGATTTAGATCTTGGCTTACTCTGTCACAAACATGACGGTTATTCCATCCACCGTATTACAATTTCCATAGGAGTTAATGGAATTGTATTAGGGTGGACGGGATATTCATCACATTTGTGACAGAGTAACCCCATCCTCCAAAATATAAATCAGGCCCTAAGTGTCTGAAACAGTCTTCTTGTTTACTCACAGTTTAAATATCAGTTGGAACATAAACAGCTGCCATTCCTGGCTGATCCTCAATGATTATTTAACACTGAGAGTACAATAAACAAAAAAAATGTTTGTCACATGTAATGGTGAAAATATAGAACATAGAAATATGTTCACCTTTTGCATACACCGCCCTGACACCACATGTTCATTCATCATCCCCATTTCCCTCAGTACTGCAGCCCCTGGTATGATATTCACCACACATCACATCCGCTGAGGCTGGAAGCCTCTACATATTCAAGGGCAGCTGTTTGCTCCCAGTGGGCATGTGAAGTGTGTGCAGCAGTCACAATGCGGAGGTCACCTGACCCAGGTACTTGGCTACATCACATCTGTAGTGCCCAATGTCTATTTGTAGATTGACGGTGCAATGCCAGCTGACTTATTGCACTGTCCAGCCTGTCCACTGACTATCATTTTGCAATTATTGTTGATGGGCATCAACATGGACAATTTCAGTGACCTAAATTTCTTGGCTAGTACGCCACCTTTACAGACTCTTTTCCACCTTTGGTACCCTTGCCATGATGGAGGATCTCTATCCTCTAAATTGTTGGTGCCGAAGGAGACTTGAAAAAGCAGTGTGCATTTGGAGGATACTGCAGACCAGAATGCTGGGCCACACTGGCCTGAGCTGGTTGGATGGGCCAGGACACTGCCATGCTGATGTCTTCCGTGTCTGCCAACTCTTCTTCTGGCTCCATAATGCCTCCCCTTCCTTTTTGCATGGTGTGGCTTCTATAGCATGGTAAGTGTTTATTCTTAGTGGAACGACATGTGGAGATGTTTGATTGCCATGCAAGTTGTGTCTTTATTTACATATTAGCACATCTGGCACAATTGAGACAGGACGTCATACAGCAGCAATTTGTTCACGCTGCCCTTGTCCAAATCTATGAACTACACGACCCACAGTGCATTGCTACAGGCTCTTGTGTTCCAGGTCTGAATCAACTGGATGTAGTGCAGGGTATGGGTTACGCTATTACACTATATGCAAATTATGCCACTAATATCTGTATGGGAATCAGCTTTGCTTAGGTTAAGTTTTGGTTTTCACTGACCTGTGGCTGTGGTACGTAGCTATAAAGCATGTATGGAACTGACTTCAGTCAATTCCTCATAGTGCAGGGTGATCACGATCATCTCCTCCGTGAAGGGTGGAGGAGGTGGGATGGAAAGCCCTCTTCAAATTTCGGCTGCTTTTCTTTTCCTGGGATCCAATGCGAAATTTCCTAGCTATCGTGAAGGAAAGTTTCAATTCTATTAAGGACACGGAGGCGAGGATTATGCATATCTTTCTTCACTTTTTATTCAAACAGCAAGTTCAAAGTTAAACAAAAGAAACAAAAAACGGCAATGAGCTCCACGAGACTGCCACCATGGAAACCGTCATCCAATGAGGGTTCAGTGTTGCCGGCCGTATATAACTCCACGAGCCTGTCAATCTTCCTCGACTTCGCTGCGAAAGGACTTGTAGATGTCTCAAGAGACCGTTGTTTCTGGTCCTATGGGTAGATATGAGAAATTAAGTGGAATGATCTATGCTGATACCGTAAGCAACCAAAAGCCCGTAAGCCTATAAGATCTTAGGCATTGCAGAAAGAAACGAGTCATGAGTTAATGCAGAGAAATCCAACAATAAAAACTCGTAACAAGCGCATACAATTAAGTATATATGTGCACAATATAAATAAATATATATAAATATATACTACCTCAGTACGAGGAGACGTGAAATTCGGGTGGGAAAACACGTGTCCCATGTTGGGTTGGATAATCCTCGCCTCCGTGTCCTTAATAGAATTGAAACTTTCCTTCACGATAGCTAGGAAATTTTGCATTCTATGTCAGGACCGGAGGCGAGGATTATGCAAGTTCAAAGCTTACTTACCACTAGAGAGGCTGCCTCATGTATCGGTTTAAAATAAAACTTTTTAAAAGTAGATTCTGAAGACCAATCCGCAGCACTCATAATGTCTTCCAGTCGACCTCCAACTTGGATGGCTTTGGAGGCCATGGCACCCCGAGTGGAGTGTGTGCCGAACACTTGTACATTGACACCAGCTTCCGCTAAAATCCATCTAACCCATCTGGCGATGGAGGGGGATGAGACTGCCTTAAAAGGTTTCTTTAATGAAATTAAAAGTTGATTCTCCCCCGGAGGTCTGAGTTCCCTTGTTACGTTCTCATAGGTTTTGAGGCAACGTAATACACATAACTTAGGAGCGCTAGGGAAAGCGGGATAAGATACCGCCCTTGTATTATTTTTTGTTCTCCTAGAGGTCGTAAAAGTTACTCCTTCTGGAGAAAAAATTCTAGCAGAGATATCCAACACTCGTATTTCTGATACCCTCTTACATGAAATGAGGCATAAAAGAATGGCCAGTTTTGCTGACAACTCCATTCTAGACAGGAATTGATGATCCTGCCACGAGGATAATAAATTAAGGACTAGGTTGACATCCCATAGTTCCGAATATCTAGGTTGTGGAGGTCTGGAAAGTCGAATACCTTTAAGGAGTTTACATATCCAAGGATGTTCCCTGATCGGTTGATTATCGAGAGGAGGATGACCTGCTGAGATGGCTGATCTAAAAGAGTTTATCGTACGGTAAGCCAAACCTGACTCCGCCAGTTCTGCAAGAAAATTTATTTTGTCGGTAACGCGGGCCCCCATGGGATTGAAATGTTTGTCCATACACCAGCGAGACCACCTACTCCATGCGGACCTGTATCGTTTACCTGTCCCAGGTGCCCAAGCTTGTGAAATGAACTTCCTAGCTTCTTGTGAAAGTCGGCAATCTTGCCAGCGATACCTGAAATCTTCCATGCCACCAGATATAAGTGGCCTTGGAGAATTAGGGGATGGAACACCCCTGTTGGATCTCGTAGAATTGAGGGGAAGACCGGAAGGCGAATTGGAGCTTCGCATGAGAGCTCCAGAAGAGTTGGAAACCACGCCTGGGATCTCTAAAGCGGGGTTATCAGAACCACTGTCGCCCTCTGGCGACGAACCTGAGCTGAAACTCTCGGGATAAGGAGGAACGGGGGAAAAGCGTAACCCCGCTGCGGCTTCCGGATCTGGGCGCCAGCTGAAGTACAGTGGCAAGTGGGCGTTCCACCTGTACGCGAACAGGTCCACTGAGCAGGGACCCCATCGATTCATTATTGATTGAAAAATCATGTGGTCTAATTGCCAATCGCTGGAGTCTGTGAGATAACGGGAACTCCAATCCGCCACAACGTTCTGATCCCCCGGGAGATACTATGCCGTGACAGATATCTGATGTTGAAGGCAAAAGTGCCAAAAATCCTTCGCTAGATCTGCTAGAGCCTTCGAACGTGTTCCCCCCAGGCGGTTGATGTATTGAACCGCTGAGACATTGTCCATGCGTAGGAGAACCACACAGGAAATTCTGTCCCGAGTTAGGGACTTGATCGCAAAAGAGCCTGCAAGAAGTTCCAGACAGTTGATGTGCATATCGAGCTCCCGAGGGGTCCAGCGTCCCCCGAACGAGATATTCCTGCAACGCGCTCCCCAACCGTGGCGACTGGCATCCGATTCTATCACTAGGTCTGGGGAGGCTCCGAAGATGGCCCTGCCATTCCATGCCTCCATGTGGTCCAGCCACCAATGTAACTCTGTCTTTGCCTCCAGAGAGAGGGAGATTAACTCGGAGTATGTGACCCCGCGTCGAAGGTGATAGGCCTTGAGACGTTGAAGGGCCCTGTAGTGGAGGGGTCCCGGAAAGATGGCCTGAATCGATGATGAAAGCAGACCCACTATCCTGGCCAACTGGCGCAACGAAATTCTGTCGCGCCTTAGGACCTTCTTTAATTCCTTCCTGATCTTGGAGATTTTCGGGCTGGGGAGACTGAGGGATGCTGACCGGGAGTCTATAAGGAAACCCAGAAAGATCATGGTTTGGGAAGGGAGGAGATCTGACTTCTCTTGGTTGATCACAAAACCTAGATTCTGCAGAAGCAGAATAGTTGTGTTCATATTGGAGATAAGCTGAGACCTGGCTTGATCCATAAGAAGGATGTCGTCCAGATAAATGATAAGACGAATTCCCTGCGACCGGAGAACCTCCACTACCGGTTTGAGGAGTTTGGTAAAGCACCATGGTGCCGATGACAGACCGAATGGGAGAGAGGTGAACTCGAACACCTGGTCCCTCCACTGAAATTGTAGGAACCTGCGGTGAGGCGGAAAAATCGGGACTGTGAGATAAGCATCTTTGAGGTCCAGGCGGACCATCCAGTCCCCTTGCAGTAGGAGATCTCGGAGTAAATGAATGCCCTCCATTTTGAAATGCCTGTACGTTACCCATTCGTTGAAGGACCGGAGATGGATGACCGGGCGAAAACCTTTGTCCTTTTTCTCCACAAGGAAGATGTTGCTTAAGAAACCCCTGGGATGCAAGGACGTGATACAAATGGCTTCTTTTTGGAGGAGATCTTGAACCTCCGTATCTATGAGATTGGATTCTGCCCTTGAAAAAACTAAAGGAATGGGTAGAGACTCCTGGATTGGGGTTCCCCAAAACTCTATTTGAAAACCGGAGACTGTTTGAAGTACCCAAGCATCTGAGGTGATACGTTCCCAAGCGGTTCTGAATAAACGTAACCACCCTCCAAATCTTTGAGGGGAAAAAGGGATAAGCCTTACCCGAGGGTCCTCCAGGGGCATTACTTGCTCCCCGGGCGAGTCTATGCCCTCTGCCTTTTCCTCTGCCTCTGTTGGGGTAGAAGGTTCCCTGGCGGCCGTCACGCCAACCGTTATTTCTGTATGCAGCGGGCCTTGTTGGAAATGGCGGCCGGAAGAGCGACCCCTACCTCGCCCGGCCCCTCCAAAAACCTTATTTGGAAAAAAATTCTTTATCGACGTTTGTGCTTTATCAAGTGCCGAAAAGGTGGCAACAAATTTTCCCAATTCCTTCACAAAAGGATCACCAAATAAGTTGCCTTGGGCAATAGCCCCTGCCTCCGAATTAGAAAGTTCACCCAACTTAGGGTCAATTTTTATAAGCAAAGATCTGGGCCTTTCAGCAGAGAGGGCACAGTTGGCGTTGCCCAGGAGACATACTGCTCTTTGGGCCCACCCCGCCACAACGTCCGTTGGAAGGGATGAGTTTGACTGTTTGGCAGGTTCTGCCAGTTGAATTATTTGAGTAAGGGGCCCTAACACATCCAGGAGTTTGTCCTGGCACGTCCTCCAGGACCTATCTATACCTTTCTTAGGGTCCTTCATGTACCTGGAAAAAAAGGTACACAACTTCGGATCGATATCCGGCGTGGCAGCTACCTTGTCCATCAGTGTTGGACGAGGGCATTCCGCTTTCAATCGGGAGCGCACCTCTTTATCAAGAGGTTGTCTAATTTTCGCTGCCACGTACTCAGCCACCTTGTGGTCTGGTATCCATTCCGACGAATGAGGATGATAAATTCCTTCTGGTTCAAACATGTCTGAGCCAGAGTCCTCTGAACCTAAGGTTTCTTGCAAAGAAGCTCCCGGACGCCAAGGGCGACCGGCCTCATCGTCTTCCACTGCGGAGGAGTCCCCATATGAGTCACCAGTGATGCCTCTCAGAGACCAAACATCCAGGTCCGATTTGTGGTGAAGCTTTTCACCCATTACGCCGGGCAAGTAGCCCTCCCGGGAGGGTATGCGCTTGTGCGCGCGCGCACTCTTACTGAAGGCGCCAGACAAAAGCAACACGTCTTCAAGGTGCCCCGCGTCGCACTTTCGCGTTTTCTTGGGAACTGAAGAGGATATACCTTCCATCCCCATCGCGCCAAACATGCCCGTCCCTTTGGAAGCATGTTCCATGAGTTGCGCTACACTATCTCTAAGGGGGGCGAGGGCTTGAGAAATGGCCTGAGAAAACAATATATCCATTCCTGAGGGAAGGGAACGGTGAGAAGGGCCTTCACCTGGGGACATATTGGCGATAGTTTCATTGTCCTGAGTGGACTGCATCCTGTGACTCATATGAAATGGCAGAAAAAACACCCAGAAAAAATGTACAAAGGGTAAAAAAACCCTTTATCCAGTTCTGCCAGCAGCCAAAGGCTTTAAAATTATGTAAACGACTAGTCTTCCCAACTGGGGTAACAACCACCGCAAAAAACGGGGTCCGCTGGATGGGGAAAAAACCTAGGGTTAAATGTGCTCTCAAACTGCTACAAAACGCGTGTTGAGCGTCAAGAAAAACCCGAGCGCTGCACACGCAAGTAGAAAAAATGTTAGGAATGTTAGGAAAGTGAAGCGCGCGCCCTCTAGAGGGCCCGACGCGTCTCCTGAGAGGAAAAAACAGCGCTCGGGCAGAAGCCTGCGGCGCTGAGGAGACGCGCCGCAATAACACCGTATACAGTGACAATTCAAATGAAAGAACGTGCGCAAGCAGTAACGCGTGAAAACGAAGCGCGTAATCCAAACAACGCTCAGAGGCAGAAAGGCACTTATCTCTGTCCTGAGCAGTGAAGAAAGAGGAAGATTGACAGGCTCGTGGAGTTATATACGGCCGGCAACACTGAACCCTCATTGGATGACGGTTTCCATGGTGGCAGTCTCGTGGAGCTCATTGCCGTTTTTTGTTTCTTTTGTTTAACTTTGAACTTGCTGTTTGAATAAAAAGTGAAGAAAGATATGCATAATCCTCGCCTCCGTTCCTGATAGAATTTTACCTTGGTGCCAAGTCTTCAAGCCGTACCACCATTTGCTAATTTCCTCAGTGCTGTGGTCATTGGTACAGCGTGTATTCTTGAGTGGATTTAGAGCTGTTAGGGGTGATTTCCCAAACCATTTGTCCTTGTAGACACACTTCTCTGCCACATCTCCAGTAAAACATAAAAAAACGTCTGTTTTCTTTTCTGCCACCGTCCTCCATCTTTGACTTCTGGCTTGCATTCTCCTGCTGCTGTGCGGTTCTGCTGAAGCGCCTGGTTCTCCTGAGCTCTCGTGAGCCCGTATTTTGTATCAAGTGCACTGTTCTTCTTTGAGGCACAGCTCATCTTTAAACAGGTGCACCAGGCGCAAGCATGAAGAGTGCGGCGTATTACAATCAATGCACTGCACTCGGGGCAGCCACAAAGTCGAGGGTGTCCTGGGGGCAGTGCATTCAGTAAGATACTGAGAGACTTTGGTCAGCCGCTCCGTGCTTCACTGTGCAGGAGGGGTCAGTGATGCCTCTGCAGATGGGTGCAGTGAGTGACTGCACCCACCTGCAGGGAGATCTGTGAAGAATGCACCAAGTTATGTGGTAGGGTTGACTAAATTAAGCGACATGAAAAAGCAGATTATGCTACACAATGCGGCATATTTTGCTATGGTATTTACTATATAGTAATTATTAGATATTTTAACATTGTCAGGACAAATGTTTCACCGTATTTGTAAAAGTTTAACCCCTAAATACATCAATAAGCAACCAAAGCTGATCAGTGAACGTTGGCACAGACTTGCATTGTTCTGAACACTCGTTATTGTGTTTTATGTAGCTTTTGGTCAATTTGACCTAGAAACAATGTATTTTTTGTTAAAATCTGTAGATCAAGCAGCAGTTGATGGACTATGTGGCAAACGTGCCAACTCCATAATTATGTGGAAAACGAAACAACTGCAATATTGCTTGATTCCAGTGGCCCTGCCCAAAGGGAATCACTAAATTGTATGCTGGTGCTGTGGCTTAGTTGTCATGGGTAGAATGTTGATAGGTCATCAGTGACTGCTTAAAGTTCTGTACAACTGGAAGATTCTAGTATTTGAATCTAGGGCAGATATACCCTGAATGAGAAGCCACCATGTATGGTTAATGGTCTGTTACAGCAACTTACATAAACCTGAAGATACTAATCATATTTGGAAGCATCTTTATTATACAAGACTTAACACTTGGAACGAGAGACCTGCCCAGGACACGTGTTAAAGGATCATCAACCTCCTCAAAGAACCTACATGTGGAATTTAAGTAAGGAAGACACTGTTCTATCACTGGTGTTGCAGAAGACTCACCTGAAGTTTTCTAGATAAGGCCATGGTTAATGCGGAGCCTGCAGTGTGAAGGTTCGTGTCAGCGGTTCACGAAGTTACTGTCTCTGCTTGGGAGCAGTGTTTGCTGCCGGGCCACAGAAGGCATGATGACATCGCATTAGATTACGTGCTTGCCACACACAGTTGATCTGGAGTGTTCTAGTGGCTGACTTACGACACTCAGGGGCATTCTGATGTGATGCATTGTCGTACATACTAATGGCCACCCGCAGTTAAGTTGGAGCGTTCTAATGTTGCTCCGCACAATGCGTAGTAGTCGTTCAACTCTTCGGGTAACAACATGTGACAGCGGAGGAGTGTTGTGCCGCACAGCTTGCATTGCAAGTGGAATAACAGTGTCTGGTGATGCGCAGACCATTCCTGATGAAAACAAGTTACGTCGTGTCACTTCTGTTTTCGGTGATGCGCACACCATAACATTTGAAACAATATCTGGTGTACAGTTTGTCAGTACTTTGTGTGTGCAGTGTTCAGTTTCACGCACACAATTTTTGATTAAAACAAGGTACTGCATGTCAATTTTGTATTCAGTGATGTGCACACCTTAATCCTTGAAAACAATGCGCTGGTGATGTATGCACAATGACATTATTGACATAATAGTCATTCGGTGGCACACAGACCACTCCAAGAAGGAAATTTACTGCGTGTTACTCATAATTCGCTGATGCACACACCATTTTTAAAGGTTATAAAGTACTATAACTTGCTTTTGTTTAGATGATGCACACACCATAGCCTTAAGGAATGTAGTTGGGTGATGTATGCATTGTAAATTTAGGGTTCTATAGTAGTGACATTTGAGCACGATTTATAGAGTTATAAATTATTAGTTTACTTAGCAATTACAGGGTGTATTTATACTCTGTTTGCGCTGAATGTGCGTCAAAAATGTTGGCGCACATTTGGCGCAAACCTTGCCCATATTTAAACTATGACGACCGACCCCGCGGATGTAAAAAAAACCTCCATGTGCGTCATTTTTTGGATGTGGGAAACCGCCTTGCGTTAATGACATGCAAGGTAGGCGTTCCCGTCCAAAAAATGACTTTAAAGCCTGTGCGCCTTATTTATACTCCTGCGTCATTTTGATGCACAGGAGGGGGCGGGCCTTAAAAAACGGCGCACAGCCTGATGTGTGCTGTTTTTTAACGCCTGTGTCAGGGCAGGCGTTAAGGGACCTGTGGGCTCACTTACATGGTCTCAGACCATGGAAGCAGTCCAGAGGTGCCCTTCCCTGCCCAAGGGACACCCCCTGCCACCCTCGCCCACCCCAGGAGGACACCCATGGATAGGGGGACTCATCCCAGGTAAGTACAGGTAAGTTGAGGTAAGTATTTTTTTTTTTTTTTTAAAGTGACATGGGAGCCTAATTTGGACCCCCTACATGCCACTGTGCCCAATGGCCTACGTATATGCAGAGATACTGTGGCCCATAATTATACTTTTTGACGCAAACCAGCGTCGGCGCTGGTTTGCGTAATTTTTTTTACAGCCGGCTAATGCCATTCCTACTCACCATGCGGGTTTCTCATTTAAGGATTGACGTTAGCCAGCGCTCTAGTCAGAGTAAAAAAAAAATTACTCAAACCAGGCAGCGCCGGCATATGCAAAAATGGGGATTGTGCGTCAAAAAATTGTGCAAGTCAGGTTTGAGTAAAAAATCATGTCTCAAACCGGACTTGCCCCATTTTTTGACGCACAACCCCCATTGAAATAACTCCTGTCTTAGCAAAGACAGGAGTCATGCCCCCTTGCCCAATGGCCAAAATAAAAAATAATACTTACCCCAACTTACCTGTACTTACCTGGGATGGGTCCTCCCATCCATGGGTGTCCTCCTGGGGTGGGCAAGGGTGGCAGGGGGTGCCCATGTAGGCAGGGAAGGGCACATCTGGACTGCTTCCATGGTCTGAGACCATGGAAGTGAGCCCACAGGTCCCTTAATGTCTACCCTCACCCAGGCGTTAAAAAACAGCCCTTTTTTAAGGCCCGCCCCCTCCTGTGCATCAAAATGATGCAGGAGTATAAATAAGGCCCACAGGCCTTAAAGTCATTTTTTGGACGGGAACGCCTACCTTGCATGTCATTAACGCAAGGCGTTTTCCTGCATCCAAAAAATGACGCACATGGAGGTTTTTTGACGTCCTCGGGGTCGGGCGTCATAGTTTAAATATGGGGCAAGGTTTGCGCTGAATGTGGGTAAAAGTTTTTGATGCAGATTCGGCGCACACAGAGTATAAATATGCCCCTGTGTGTGTCACACTGTTTAAGCAATCTCATATAAGTGTGTTGTGAACCTTAGGAGAGTAAAATCGTATGTTCTGTTAGCATAGTTTTAGCTCAATGTCCGTTGCCAATATGTCTCAAACTTCTCTATTTCTCTCTGATAAGGTTGAACCTGTTTTGCCTTGGAAGCGATTGAAACAAATATTCAATTCCTATTGTATGCAAAAAAGCTATTTTGTTACATTATCCCAGGATTGAAGGCAGAAATGTGTATGAGAGTCTCAATGAAATTGCCCTGGAACAGGGTGAGAGTGAGCCTATATGTCACTGAAGATGTTGGAGAATCATTTTTGTCCATAAATGAAGGATTTATTTTACATGGATAGAAGGGAAACAGGAACAAATTGGAAGTTATGTTGCAGCTTTAAAAACATTAGCACACATATGTGATTTTGTGCAGTTCACTGAATCATTAGTCAGAGATCAGATTGTTAGTTGGACCAATAATAATAAAGTACAGGAGAAGCTTCTAACAAAAAATGCTGACTTAAAAGACACTATTACCATAGTAGAAGGAATGGAGAATACAACTATATGGGTACGTGAGATGCCTAATGACAAGAGAAAGGATGTTATTAAGACATTCAATGAAACAGTTCATGAGGTTAACTGGTCAGACAAAGGTTTGGAGAAAGATGGTGGGAGAAATTTTGAAACCAAGAGTAGAAAGATAGATAAGAAATTTGGAACTAAGAAAATGTTCAAAGGAGAGAATGCTTACCATGCTAAAAAGGACATCTTTCTAACAGTCCTGGGTGTTTTGCAAGATTTGCCACTTGTAAAAAATATGGGAAAAAAGATCACTATGCTCACGTGTGTAAGGGATGAAAGTAACAAGGTGCTGGGAATTTTGTGGGGACAGAGGAAAATCTTAAGTTAAGTGTGAGGGGTGATGGGATGATTGATCCCATAGAAATGCCTGAGTGTGAAACTATGGTAGGAGGAAAACATATATCAGTAGTCTTTGATTCAGGTTCACCTTGCACCATGACTGGAGATAAGAATTGGGAGGTAGTATTTGGTAATGATAAGATTACATTACTGGAGCCTGATATCAATCCAGTTGGGTATGGTGGAATGAAAATGGACGTTATAGGGCACATTGTGATGAAGATTCAATTTTGTGACCATGAGACACTGGGAAAAGTATATGTGGTAAAAAGGGGAGACAATCTCTTGGGTTTGAGGCATCAAAGGGAAATGAATATAACTCTGAATCCTAATGCACAGCAGAAGATGCAATTGTTGCAGATACTGGAGTTACCCAATGGTATTTAGTGATATTCAATGTTTGCTTAAAACTTTTGAGCGTAAAATTATACTAAAGAGTGGTGCGGTGCCCTTTGTGTTGAAGGTGAGAAAAGTTCCTCAGATGATGTTGGGTCTCTTGGAACAAGAACTCAATAAATTGAAGGAGAATGGGGTCATCTAGGAAATAGAGTGTTCAGAGTGGTTGGCTCCCATAGTGTTAGCCCCTAAGGATGGGGGTAAACAAACCAGAATGTGTGCTGACTTGAGGTGGGTAAATAAGCATATATGGGTTGCCAGACAACCATTACTGAATATCTCAGAAACTTTAGA
This sequence comes from Pleurodeles waltl, assembly GCF_031143425.1. Lineage (NCBI taxonomy): Eukaryota > Metazoa > Chordata > Amphibia > Caudata > Salamandridae > Pleurodeles > Pleurodeles waltl. Next base: position 484,420,759 of record NC_090446.1, read on the forward strand.
CCTGATAAATGATGCAAACATATTTAGCATCATGGATTTATCCTCTGCTTACCATCAAGTATTCATCCTGAGTCCAGACCTTTGACGTTGTTTGTGATCCCACTAGGTGTATATAGATTCATCAGAATGCCTTTTGAACTAGCCATGACAGCGGCATGCTTTCAAAGAGTTATGAAGAAAGTTTTGGAAGGGCTAGTCAAAGTGTTATTTTTCCAAGAGGACATTTTGGTTTATGGCAAAGATGTACAGGAGCATGATGACATTTTGGGTAAGGTATTAGAATGATTGCAGAAAGTAGGTTGGGTAATAAAGAAAGAGAAATGCAGATGTAGGGTGACCTCAGTAACTGACTTAGGTCATACCATTTCTAGAAAAGGAATACGCCCGAAACTTGATTTGGCAAACAGAATTATTAGAGCTCCCACACTGGAAAACAAAGATATAGTGTGTGTCCTTGTGGTATTATCTAACTTTTGTTCTAAATTCATTCTCAATTTTGCTAGTGTGTCCATGCCATTAAGGACTTTATTGAAGAAAGGTTCCAAATTCAATTGGATGGTGGAATGTGGCCAGTCTTATAGGAACATAAGAAGCAGGATTGGAAAGTTGCCAACACTTGCTCATTTTATTGTTTGCAATAAAACAGTGTTATTGACTGATGGGCCACTTGCGGCGGGTAAAATGCTTTGTACATCTGGCCCTAAATTGTTCTTGGGGGGAATACCTTTTACAGTCAAATCTGATCATCGTCGTCTTACAAGGATTTTTATGTGTGGAGAAATGGAGAATATATCTCCTTTGATCGTACGATGGATAGAAGGATTGTCTAATTTAAATTTTATGATTTACTAGGTACCAGGATCTGGCAATAACATTGCAGATTGTTTATCAAGGTTACCTGTTGATCGGGACAATTTCAGATTTGACAGTGCTCTAGTAAGCTGCGTGTGTGTAGTAGCACTGGATGGCAAAGAATGGGCGGATGTTATGTCAAATGACTCATATTTCTTGATAATGAAGGATTTCATTGTCAAAGTTTGGCCAGAAAGCAAGAGTATTCCTCCTACTTTGAAGGGTTTCTCCAGTGTTGCGGATGAGCTTTGCATTGAAGAAGAGAAGATTTTCTGGGGGAATCGGGTGATGCCTCCAATGGATTTTAGAGGTAAATTGGTCAATAAGACTCATGCAATGTCACCTTTTACTTCCATGAGAGGTAGAAAAAGTTATAGTAAACTCAATACAGCTTGATTCAAGTCATGCACAAAAAACATGGTACAGCAGTTGGATGAAGATCTAGCATAGCAAAGATCCTTACATCAAGATAAATACAAAGCCCATTTTGATAATAAGAGGAGTGTAAAGGAAGAAAGGTGGAAAGTAGGTGATAAGATGATTGTTAATGGTCTGTAACAGCAGCTTGAAGAAACCTGAAGATATTAATCATATTTGGAAGCATCTTTATTATAAAAGACTTGACAGTTGGTACATCAATCCCTTACTGATCATACTCGAAACCTTTATGAATTTGTGGTGAAGTCAGTGTTTTTGTCCACCCTTTTGAGATGTTAAAGGAGATTATGAATATTTTAAAGTTTAAATCTTGCCTTAGCCCTTTTCTTTTACTTTGTCTAGAAAGATGTTGTTAAGGAAGTAATTATATTACAAAGAACCCTTATGACTGCATCCTTTGTACTGACATTGTAAGCTCTTCATTCACCAGATCTTTTTCTTTTTGGGAAAATGGAAGAGGCAACTGAGCTGGAAGGTTTGGAACAATGGGCAGAACCTGACTGGTTGCAGAAAGATGGTGGTGGAAGATAACATGCAAGCAGGGTTCATCAATCATTCCTTGTCTCTCGTGGTGTTGTGATGTACTAAGGGCCATATTTATCACCCAGTTTCCATCACTCTTGCACCATGCAACTTGGTGTAAGAGTGACATAAACCTTAAGTCATATTTATTTATTAAGCTATGTAAGCCACTTTGCGTGGCTTTGAATGACCTAAAACATTTGGAGTAATGCAACGCAGCGCAAATCCCACAGGAACAATAAAGGTCACAGTTCTCTGTGTAGACCTATTTGAAAAATGCCCCCCTTATCATGGATATTTATTGAGGCTTTTAGGATTTCACGTCGTGGGTAATGAAATTGGCCTGTAAATTTTTGTTTCTTTTAATTATAGAAAATGGCCTGTTATGAGGCACAACTGTAAGCAGGTTTACCCACTGTGAGAAGAAGAAATAAAGACCCCAAATATAGTGGTGAACAGAAAGACAGAAATCAATGACCCGTGATATAGTTTCAATGTGTTAAAACACAACATTTTAATATTCTTTTTTTAAATTTACTAGTGAGCCAGTAAGGGGTCCTGCAACTAAAAAGGAACTCATTGGCTACTTTAATTTTCTCAGTTGTTACTGGCACCAGCAATGCCTTTATCTGGCTAGTATCATAATCAGCAAACTAATCTATATTTTCGGCATGTGTAAGAAACGTTTGACTAACACAAAAGTATAATATTTATTAACTTGTTGTTTAGGCGAGTTCCAGTCCTGTTGAAGATACTACCAAAATCCTCAATTATATACTATATCTGAAATAACATGAATGACCAGGATCCTTCCTATTATTTTCATCCTCACTCTAATGTTCAGCAGCCACCAAACCCTGCCTGCAAAAAGGTAAACTTTATATTTACTGCTTCCCAGAAGAGATTCAAAGTACTCTCGGTTTTGATCAGCTGTGTCAGATCTCACAGGGCAACTTTTTTCTGTGCTAACACTTTAAGGGCGAGATGACGTTTATCAAGTTGTTTTGCTTTGTAAACTCGGCCCAGAGGTGCATGCGCCTTTGTTTAATCGATTGCAAACGTCCCTGAGGAAACTCGGTGAAACAAGAATGCTATAGGGGAAATTCAAGTGATTCCGTCTTGGCACACAATGTACTCTCTCCTAAATCATGCTAAGCCATTTTTATGCCATATTTATGCTTTTCCTGATGTTTAGCTGAAAGCAAGCATTTTAATGAACATCTATTTAAACACTTGTTAAATTATGAAAATGTATATTAACACAAAAAATATTAGATCGAGAATCACAGAGTAGGATGGACAGAATCTCCCCCAGCATAACCTTATGGAACAAGCTCGTAGAGCAATGCCAAAGCACACGTTTATGCACTAGTACTCACAATTTTCGGATATAGTAATTTGATTGATTCTTTAAAAAAACTGCAAATAGGCGCTCAGGCTGAGATCATGACAATGAGTAAAACAACCTTGAAATGGTCAACATAACATAGATTAAGAAATTGACTGAAGAAACTAGTTTCATTATCCCACCTCGGGTGCCAGGAAGCTAATATGGCTCAACTCCAGAGATGGGCACTGCCTCTGGGTATAGTTAGTATCAGCAGAAAAACATGACTTTAGTGAATTATAGTTAAACTAATGCAATGATTTCTATTTGACATTAGGTAATCTCAAGGTAAAAGTATTATAAAATATACAAGTAATCTACAAACATGACATCAACAGGATGTTGTAAGGGTGCCATTGTGTTACATTAACTAAGGGGCATATTTACAGGAAGCTGGCGCATCGGTGCTGATGCGCCAGTTTTTTTGCATTGCCATTGCCCCACCTATCGACACCATGAGCGCTGTATTTACAATTTGGCACACCATGGTGCATGTTATAGCAATAGTGTCAAATGTTTTACGCTATTTTGGTGCTTTGTTGCACTAGCATCAAAAATGTTGACGCTAGTGCAGCAAAGTGCAAGAAAGCTCATTGATTAAAATGGGTGCGTCACTTTAACACCTGCTCTGAGCAGGCGTTAAAAATGAAGCCAAAAATGGCTGCATCATTTTTGCATGCCTCCCAATGTCGGAATCCACCCCTTGCATAATGTGGCGCAAGGGGTCCCAAAGTGACGCAATGCATGCATTGTGCCACTTTGTAAATATGGCACAGCAAAAATTTCCTCCTTGGAATGTTGGGGGCTCTATTGCAGACAATAGAGTGCTCCGGGCTTTTACACGCTGGTAAAAGCCCGGCGCGTCAACATTCCAATGTTCTTTGTTCACAGCATCAGCTGTGAACAAAGCCTCACGGAGCCTGAGGGGATTTAAATCCGCTCGGGCTGCCTGAGGAATTTGTTTTATTTGATAGAACATTCTGCCCTCTAGTGGCAGAATGTTCTAATAGCCTTAATGTAAAGAAATGGCTCCCTGTTGCAGTTACCCCCCACTTTTTGCCTGATACTGATGCTGACTTGACTGAGAAGTGTGCTGGGACCCTGCTAACCAGGCCCCAGCACCAGTGTTCTTTCACCTAAAATGTACCATTGTTTCCACAATTGGCACACCCTGGCATCCAGATAAATCCCTTGTAACTGGTACCTCTGGTACCAAGGGCCCTGATGCCAGGGAAGGTCTCTAAGGGCTGTAGCATGTATTATGCCACCCTAGAGACCCCTCACTCAGCACAGACACACTGCTTACAAGCCTGTGTGTGCTGGTGAGAACAAAAATGAGTAAGTCGACATGGAACTCCCCTCAGGGTGCCATGCCAGCCTCTCACTGCCTATGCAGTATAGGTAAGACACCCCTCTAGCAGGCCTTACAGCCCTAAGGCAGGGTGCACTATACCATAGGTGAGGGTACCAGTGCATGAGCACTGTGCCCCTACAGTGTCTAAGCAAAACCTTAGACATTGTAAGTGCAGGGTAGCCATAAGAGTATATGGTCTGGGAGTCTGTTTTACACGAACTCCACAGCACCATAATGGCTACACTGAAAACTGGGAAGTTTGGTATCAAACTTCTCAGCACAATAAATGCACACTGATGCCAGTGTACATTTTATTGTAAAATACACCACAGAGGGCACCTTAGAGGTGCCCCCTGAAACTTAACCGACTGTCTGTGTAGGCTGACTAGTTCCAGCAGCCTGCCACACCAGAGACATGTTGCTGGCCCCATGGGGAGAGTGCCTTTGTCACTCTGAGGCCAGTAACAAAGCCTGCACTGGGTGGAGATGCTAACACCTCCCCCAGGCAGGAGCTGTGACACCTGGCGGTGAGCCTCAAAGGCTCACCCCTTTGTCACAGCCCAGCAGGGCACTCCAGCTTAGTGGAGTTGCCCGCCCCCTCCGGCCACGGCCCCCACTTTTGGCGGCAAGGCTGGAGGGAACAAAGAAAGCAACAAGGAGGAGTCACTGGCCAGTCAGGACAGCCCCTAAGGTGTCCTGAGCTGAAGTGACTCTAACTTTTAGAAATCCTCCATCTTGCAGATGGAGGATTCCCCCAATAGGGTTAGGATTGTGACCCCCTCCCCTTGGGAGGAGGCACAAAGAGGGTGTACCCACCCTCAGGGCTAGTAGCCATTGGCTACTAACCCCCCAGACCTAAAACACGCCCTTAAATTTAGTATTTAAGGGCTACCCTGAACCCTAGAAAATTAGATTCCTGCAACTACAAGAAGAAGGACTGCCCAGCTGAAAACCCCTGCAGCGGAAGACCAGAAGACGACAACTGCCTTGGCTCCAGAAACTCACCGGCCTGTCTCCTGCCTTCCAAAGATCCTGCTCCAGCGACGCCTTCCAAAGGGACCAGCGACCTCGACATCCTCTGAGGACTGCCCCTGCTTCGAAAAGACAAGAAACTCCCGAGGACAGCGGACCTGCTCCAAGAAAAGCTGCAACTTTGTTTCCGGCAACTTTAAAGAACCCTGCAAGCTCCCCGCAAGAAGCGTGAGACTTGCAACACTGCACCCGGCGACCCCGACTCGGCTGGTGGCGATCCAACACCTCAGGAGGGACCCCAGGACTACTCTGATACCGTGAGTACCAAAACCTGTCCCCCCTGAGCCCCCACAGCGCCGCCTGCAGAGGGAATCCCGAGGCTTCCCCTGACCGCGACTCTTTGAACCTAAAGTCCCGACGCCTGGGAGAGACCCTGCACCCGCAGCCCCCAGGACCTGAAGGACCGGACTTTCACTGGAGAAGTGACCCCCAGGAGTCCCTCTCCCTTGCCCAAGTGGAGGTTTCCCCGAGGAACCCCCCCCTTGCCTGCCTGCAGCGCTGAAGAGATCCCGAGATCTCTCATAGACTAACATTGCGAACCCGACGCTTGTTTCTACACTGCACCCGGCCGCCCCCGCGCCGCTGAGGGTGAAATTTCTGTGTGGACTTGTGTCCCCCCCCGGTGCCCTACAAAACCCCCCTGGTCTGCCCTCCGAAGACGCGGGTACTTACCTGCAAGCAGACCGGAACCGGGGCACCCCCTTCTCTCCATTCTAGCCTATGTGTTTTGGGCACCACTTTGAACTCTGCACCTGACCGGCCCTGAGCTGCTGGTGTGGTGACTTTGGGGTTGCTCTGAACCCCCAACGGTGGGCTACCTTGGACCAAGAACTGAGCCCTGTAAGTGTCTTACTTACCTGGTTAACCTAACCAATACTTACCTCCCCTAGGAACTGTGAAAATTGCACTGTGTCCACTTTTAAAACAGCTATTTGTGAATAACTTGAAAAGTATACATGCAATTTTGATGATTTGAAGTTCCTAAAGTACTTACCTGCAATACCTTTCGAATGAGATATTACATGTAGAATTTGAACCTGTGGTTCTTAAAATAAACTAAGAAAAGATATTTTTCTATACAAAACCTATTGGCTGGATTTGTCTCTGAGTGTGTGTACCTCATTTATTGTCTATGTGTATGTACAACAAATGCTTAACACTACTCCTTGGATAAGCCTACTGCTCGACCACACTACCACAAAATAGAGCATTAGTATTATCTCTTTTTACCACTATTTTACCTCTAAGGGGAACCCTTGGACTCTGTGCATGCTATTCCTTACTTTGAAATAGCACATACAGAGCCAACTTCCTACACTTAAAATCTGCCATAGTGGGCTCTACCGGCCATTAAAGGCCCTTTCCCTTGTTAAAGGTCCTTGCCTTCGGCTCAGGCCTTTAAAGTAGGAGTGGGCCTTTAATGGCCGGTAGAGCCTGCTACGGCAGGTTCTAAGGCTACATTAAACTCCTTTGTTGTGGACTACGAGGCTTCTGGTAGAGCCATCTTGGCAAACTCTGTGATAGTTTGGACTTGAGCCAACACTTGTCAATAGGTAACATTCTTTAATGATTATGTCATTTAATCTTTAGAAATCAATGCAAAGGCGTAATACATAATTTTCTTCATAATATGGGACAGCTTAACCCCTGTAAGAGATAGTGCTCATTATATAAAACAGGTATCCTTGCTTTGACATGTGACAGAAAATTGTATGGTTCTATGTATACCAATTAAAGTTCCTTTGCATAAAAACGTAAATATGTGGGATGTAACATAATTGTGTAATCCAAAGAAATAAATCCCACTGATGTCTTCCAACACTCCTCTGACCTATACTGTGCTGTGTTTCTGTGCTACCCTGCTGGACTTGGCTACACCAATGCATATGTTGACCATCATGTGAAGGTTTTTCATTGCTAGGTATCAACTTGGTGAACAGTCATATGGACAATGGTTCAATCATTAGTTTAATCTTTGAGAAGGAATGCATCGCCGTAGTCTTGATATACTTCTGGAATTAACACTAGGCCTGGGCGAAAAACTCCGCTCTGCCGGTGGAGTTTGCAGAATTCGGCAACTCCGCGCTCCGTGGAGAATGTGGCGATACCAATAGACTCCACGCTCCACAACATAGCAGAGTTTTTTCCTGTTTTCTCCCCGCTTACCATCATTTCGCGCACGAGAAGTGAGACAAGAGACTTCTGGTCTCTTGCGAGCAAAAAGGAGAATTTTTACCCGCTCGCGAGAGTTATCACTGTGCCAGCAACGTCTGGCATGTCTTTTGTGACTTGGTCGAGTGCAAGTGTGCGCATTCAACTGCTGCTTCAACCCGTCAAACCTGAAGCAGCTAAAATCTACAACTTTGAGTAAAAAAATCTTCTCTAATTGACGGTCTCTTTGGTATTGTTGTGCGAGGAGTATTTGTGGTTTTTTTCCAACAACAGGAAGTGCCACAGAGACTCCAAGTTCCTATTCAGCAGGCTCCTCCCACTGATTTGTCCATCTCCTCATCACTTTTCACTTGGATTTCGAGCTTTAAGGATCACTTTTTATCATCTCCTGGATATATCATTGAATTTAAGGACTTTGTTGTATTTGAGATTTCACAACTAAGTTAAAAACACTTGTTTAAGGGTGTTGTACAACTTGTTTGTTTGATAGAGGACATGCACTAAGATTTATCTGTACTGTTATTCATTTTCTTAAATTTATTGTTGTGGGTGGTCTGCACTTGGGGCCTATTCATAGTTTTACTTTTAAATTTTTGTTTTACTAAGGAAAAATGATCTACAGTTCACTTCATTTTCTCCATGTTTTGTTTTGTAAATTAGCAATATTCACTAAATTCACTACGTTAACGTTAATGTTAAGTGGCCTAACATGCTAATGGAATAGGCCTTCCGACTCTAGGACCAGTACTAGTCATGGGTACATGATGAAACAACTGTCTGTGGAATTGAAACACCAAGGATGGCATTGGATTAAAAATAACAAAAAGTTGCTTGGTGATATTTCACATTTTATTATGAAAACTGTGTATGGTGGGGTTATAGTGCTTGATGTCTTTGTATGATGTATGTTTTTGTTGTAAAATGTTTAGCCCCTTTAATTTTAGTTACTGGAATTACTGACAATACTTTTTCTTTCTCCTATACCACTGCTTTCTTAACCTGCCCACCAGTGTGTGACAGTGTTTGTCATAGGCCACCACTTGTCTTTTGTTCTCCATTTGGCAAGGTACCCTTTTTGTATAGTCAATTATAGTCCTACACCTATATGTGTTTTTTGTTTTTTATTCATCCTGCTTGTTATTTGACCATGTGGCTAGTGGTCATTTTGTGTAGGTCACTAGTAGTCCTGCATGTGTTCTTTGTTGTTGTGGCCATGCCTCCTTGCTGGTTGTTGTTTGATCATGTGGCTGGTGGTCATTTTGTGTAGGCAGCCAGTGTGCTTTAGGCCTGCATATGCTCTTCTTTGTTGTGGAGGTCAGGCCTCCTTGCTGGTTGTTGGTTGACCATGTCGCTGGCGGCCATTTTGTGTAGGCAGCCAGTGTGGTTTAGGCCTGCAGGTGTTCTTCTTTGTTGTGGTGGCCATGTCTCCTTGCTGGTTGCAGTTTGACCATGCGGATGGTGGCCATTTTGTGTAGGTAGCCAGTGTGCTTTAGGCCTGCATGTGTTCTTCCTAGTTGTGGTGTCCATGCCTCCTTGCTGGTTGTTGTTTGACTGTGTGGCTGGCGGCCATTTTGTGTAGGCAGCCAGTGTCCTTTAGGCCTGCATGTGCTCTTCTTTGTTGTGGTGTCCATGCATCCTTGCTCGTTGTTGTTTGACCATGTGGCTGGCAGCCATTTAGGCCCTCATTCTGACCCTGGCGGTCCTAAACCGCCAGGGCCGCGGGCAACGGAAGCACCGCCAACAGGCTGGCGGTGCTTCATTGACCATTCTGACCGCGGCGGTAAAGCCGCGGTCAGAAAAGGGGATCCGGCGGTTTCCCGCCGGAATACCCCTGACAGGGCTGAACCTCCATGGCGGCGCTGCAAGCAGCGCAGCCATGGGGATTCTGACCCCCTTCCCGCCAGCCTGTTTCTGGCGGTTTTGACTGCCAGGAACAGGATGGCGGGAACGGGTGTCGTGGGGCCCCCTAACAGGGCCCCAGCATGATTTTCACTGTCTGCACAGCAGACAGTGAAAATCGCGACGGGTGCAACTGCACCCGTCACACCCCTGCAACACCGCCGGCTCCATTCGGAGCCGGCCTCTGTGTTGCAGGGCCTTTCCCGCTGCTCCTTGGGCGGGCGCCCGCCGGCCCAGCGGGAAAGCCAGAATGGCCTCCGCGGTCTTTTGACCGCGGAGCGGCCAAATGGCGGTGACCGCATGGCGGGCGGCTACCGCCGCCCGCCGCGGTCAGAATGACCGCCTTAGTGTGTTATCCATGCCTAGTAGGTCAATGCTTATTACTGAATGTATTGTATGAGCAGTTTTTTATATTTTAGTATGTACTTTTTAAATTTTTCACCTCCACCACTCCTTGCTTTTCAAATCCCTGTGGTTTTTCATGGTTGTCCCCTTCCCTAGTACATCAGCAATTGAAATCTATTTAAACATTTTTTTTCTTTTCTAAGTTGTTTCATAAACTTTATTTTATAATGACTGTAAAGTAATCATGTTATTTAAATATTGTTTTCTTGGTTCTAGAATTTTATTAAAATTTTATTATTAACATTATTTTATTATTTTATTTTTATTTATTTTTTAAATTTGTTTCCCATCTTCCTCATTGGTCCCATGTCTGCCATAGGTGCACAGTTGCAATGCATTACATTATTCCAAGATTATTATTCCATTTGTCACCAGCATCTCCTTGAGTGCCACATGCTAACTTGATGCAGACAGATAAAGCTAACAATTGCATTCTGTATGTTGTAGTTGTTGTTCTTGCTTATCCTTCATGACTGTACATGATAATGAAAGTTAATGTTGGTGTCATTTTACGAATGGATACACTGTATTTCATAGTTATTTAAAGTTTAGTTAAGTAACCACTACATTATATTGTTTCTACTACTAATGCAACTGCAACAATGCCATGTTTCACTAATCGTTCTTGCATGTTTGCTTTTAGGTGCACGTTGAGAATGAGACATCACCCACAGTACTGGCAGACAGAAGGCCTGTGCACGGCGTGACGCATGACCACACTCACGACCACATGGACAGCTCTTCAGCTTGTGAATCTAAGTGCTACTGCCAACTGACAGCTTCAAGATGGCGCCAAAGAAAGGTGCTATCAAGAAAGCAGCCAGTGATAAGAAGGAGCTTCCCACCTCTGGTATGTCACCCCAAACCTTTTTGGGCAAAAATGTGTGCCTGCCTCACTAGCCTTTGGGGGGCAAGCTAGGAGCAGCACTCCTGCATCAGCGGCTGCTATTCCAAACTACGGCCAAGACCATGTCTGGCACAAAGGCAGCCTCTTTAATCAGAGGAACGCAGAGAAGCAGTGACATTGAATTGTACTTATCTCTTTTCAAAGTAGTGCCCAACCGTTGCTGGAAACTCAGGCCAGTGGACAACAACACCCACACCACTAACAATAGCAATTCCTCCTGAAGTAAGAGCACATCAGGATGTTGAGCTTTATGCAGAGAAAGGTGTAGCAGGCCCTCTTTCACAAGATCCACTGTCTTCCAGATCTCCGCCATCTTCTTATTCAAGCCCCTCTTCTGATGATCAAGACTCCACTTGGATGCCCCCTAAGTCTGAGACACGCCAGGAGAGGCAAAGAGTGAAAAGGAAGGTTCCTGAAAGCCTTAGAGTTATGGATAAAGAAGAGGAGGATGACGAGTATGACGGTGAGCCAGTCATCATGGATGTTAGCCCAGCCCCAGTGGAGTCAAACATTACCCCATCTTCTCAACCTGCTCCGAGGGATGTGGCATGGATCCCACCACCTCCACCAGCTTCCATATTTAAAAGTTCCTGGGTGCGACCTACATCTACAGTCACCTCAGTATAAGAAGGCACTGCAGAGAGGGAAAGATCACCAAAACAACATCCATCTACTGCCACTTCTTCAGACATTGGCAGTGGCCCCAGTGTTCGTAAGTTGTCCTCCCTAGTTTGGGACTTATGTACGGTTAGTGAAAAGGAGCCAAACATTGCCACATGCTCCATTTGCTGAGCAAGTGTAAGTCAGGGCAAGCTTGGTACAAACTATAGAACTGGAAGCCAAACAACCCATTTGAGAAAACACCACGCAACCCGATGGGAGGTGCACGGTTAGTGAAAAGGAGCCAAACATTGCCACATGCTCCATTTGCTGAGCAAGTGTAAGTCAGGGTAAGCTTGGTACAAACTATAGAACTGGAAGCCAAACAACCCATTTGAGAAAACACCACGCAACCTGATGGGAGGTGCACCTTAGTGACCAAAAACCTGCAAGCGGTGTTAGTGAAGGTGTTGAAAGAAGGGAATATGATCGGCTCATGGTGGAAGGTGAAGAAGAGGGTGACATTTGTGTTACACAAATCAGCCCTATCCCCAGCAGTGCAATAGTATTGTTGCCCACATCAGCAACATCACAATGGCACAGGAAGACTCCGAGTCAGGCGAGGCAAGGAAAGAACATACAGTGGCTGCCCCCCTGAGATGCACATTGAGCCTGCCATCACCTTCTAAATTGCCTGCATCATTGGCACCAGCAATGAAACAAATCCAGGCTACTATTACTGCCATGTTTAGGCACGAAGAGCAGTACAAATGCAACCACTCAATGGCACCTTTGTACAACGGGAAGCTGGCTAAAATGTTAGCGTTGGACCTCCTCCCTTTTTCTTTTGGGGAAGGAGTGGGTTTTCTAGAATGTGTGATGGTTATCTGCCTGAAATGGAAGGTTCCCAGCAAGACCTATTTCACCAGTGTTGCTGTTCCAGCGCTACCAGTGGTGGCCAGCAGTTTTAGGAGGGAGCGGGGCGGGCAGCACACTTGCACTCATTCTTTCACACACACACACACACACACATACACACACACACGCACATCCCTTAACACTCATCAACATTCAAACATGCACGCATGCACCAAACATTCATTTAAGAAGATCATACACACTTACCTTCAGCCTCGGTCCCAGGAGGGTTGGGACTGCTGCCTTCCCTCACTGGCTGACCCTAGGTCAGCCAATGAGGGAAGGCAGCAGTCCCAAGTTCGTCACAGAGCTGGATGGGCTCAGTGAGACTGCTGACCCCACCCCACACTGTGACGAGGTGTCACTAATTGACACTCGCCCTGGGCGCTTCAGGGCTTAAACCTGAAGCACTCAGGTCAAAGTCAATGGGTGACACATCCCTCCTGGGGAGGGCCTCAAGGCACTTTTTCTGAGCCAAGGAGGTCAAGCCCACAGGAGCTGTGACCTCTTCAGCCCAGCAAAGTTCAGCTCAAGCAGCCAGGAGTCTGCGCAACTCGCACATGTCTGCTCCTGGCTGCATGACCTAAACATAAAGAGTGTCTGTCAGGCTGACCTTTGTTCAACCTGACAGACACTCTTCATAGGGGCAAAAGGTGAGGGGGCATGGCCCCTCCGCCCTAGAGGACAGGCCATGTCTCAGCGCTACATCACGATGTGCTGGAACTGGTTGGACAAGCTTTGCAGCAGAGTGCTGTCCACACAATCCACCTGATGATAGACACGTGGATCAATTGCCAAGCCACTGATTACATATGCATCATGATATCTATAGGTGTTTGACATATCTGAAATGTTTAATGGTGCTCGGAAGCATGCAACAGTAGCCATGTTTGCCATGGAGAAATCCCATACAGCTGCAAATATCTTGGATGACTTCAATAACAAGGTCCTTGAATGGCTGTGCCCCAGAGGGCTTAACATTGGATTTGTTGCCATGGACAATGGCAGTAATATAGTTAAGGCAATGTCAAATGGCTCTTTCAGGGTCCTGTGTTTGGGACACTTTATAAACATCATTGTAACTGACTTCCTCAAAAAAGAACCCCATGTCAGCAACTTACTGTCCACATGCAGAAGAATCTGCACTCATTTTAGCCATTCTTTTAAAGCCCGCAAGCTATTGAGGATTATCCAGCATAATAATGGAATGCTAGTTAAAGCCCTCATACAGGATGTGCCAACACATTCAAATTCTACTTATTACATGTTACAACATCTGTTTGAGCAGTACAGACTGATCAATGAATATGTCATGCAAAGAGGGAATGCACCTATGAAAGCCATGATCGTTGACAGGAAGTCAGAAAGGAGGACTGTACCATGGGCCAAGCTATCCCATTGTTCATATGCTGCGGAAACACCTAACGGAGGTGTCTGAAACGTATGCATTTGTCAATGAAAAAAACAGATGTGCAGGAGTTGGAGGAGAGCTTAATCCTTTGTTTATATGTTAATGCAAGGCTGCAAAGAAACATTCTGTCATCCAAGAATTACATCTGTGCCACAATTCGGGACCTACGGTACAAACAATTACTGCCCACTTTCATTCCTTTTTCTGACTGGGATCTTTCAACCTGCAAGACGGATTGCTGAGCAAGCCAGAGACCTAGAAAAAGAACAGCTGGAAATTAGAGGCCCACTTATGGGCAGAATTTCTGGGGTGCAGCCTCCAACTTCCACAGAGTCTGCGGACAAGGCTGTTGGCTCACAGCAGCCAAAATCAACACCAGCAACAACAACAGGAACAGGAGCAGCAGCCCCAAAAGCTGCATTTGATTGGCTTCTATAGGCAGGGCTGAAATCCACTGCAGAGGCGAAGGCAAAAGAGCTTGAGCAAGGTGGAGCACCAATGACTATTGAGAGGATGGTTTAGGCCTACCTAGATGAACCAACGGAGGTCTATGTGGCTCAAAACCCATTGGTGTATTTGTGTGGGAAGAGCCACCAATGGCCAGTGCTCAGCAGGCTGGCAATAAAGTATCTAGCTTGCCTGGTAGCCAGTGTGTCTGCTTAGCGTGTGTTCAGTGCAGCTGGTGCGGTTCTCACAGAGAGAAGGACCAGTCTCTCGCCCCAAAACATCGAGAGATTTACCATGATCAAAATGAACTAGCATTTTATACCACCAAATTACAGCATACCTGAAGTACAACAGGAGGTGGGTGAGGGTGATGATTGGCCGGACTCAGGTCATGGTGGTGTGTTAGCTGACTAACTTCTTCTGGGCAAACCACCTGAGTTTGAGGATGAACTCTACTTCCCTGACAAGACCTGGGGCACCATAGAACTTTCTACTTTGGAGTTGGACATAATAATATTTAATCAGAGTCTGGAGGATGATGGAAGGAATCAGAAAGTGATTTGACAACTTAAACAACTGCCAGAAGAAAGAAGTTATCAACTTCTTGGAAATCAACATGGATGATCTGAGGATGAGTCTAAGAGGCCTACTCCAATCTGTGGACTAGTGTGAGAAGTGCGTCATTTACTTGATTTGGGAAATGCAGTACTGCTGTTTGTGTTTCCTGGGTGGCTCAAACTTGAAACTATGTGGATGGGTGGGCGGCCTGTTGTAGGACACTGGAGGAGACAGACATGTGATGGATGACAATGTCATATTATACAATGTTCTAGGCTAAATGTTATGATGAGCATGACACTTGCAAGTTTGATCATCCCAATACATGCTGACACTTGTTTGTGATTGTTGGTGAATGATCGCAAAGGTCTTTGCTATTCCTCTGCCAGTCTTATTGGTACAATACTACTCCTGAAGCTTACCTTCCATCCTTCTTAAATCTACAATATCATGATAATTATTTTTGTTTTACAATCCGCACGTTTTCTCTTCTCCTGCACCATAACACTCATGCTTACCTTATTGGACCACTTCAGGCCGACACCAAAGAAGATTGTCAGGGCAATCCAAGAAGATTGTAGATGCACCACCCAGTTTGGAAATACAGACTAGTATCATTTTTCTTTCAATATTCTTTTTTTAAATGTGTGCGTGTTAGCTTTACCCCAGGAGGAATTATATTTACTATTTTGCAAACGTAAGTGACTGAACATTTTTAGATATATACAACTTGAGTCTCAATGGGGCTGACAGAATATAAAGTTATCTGTGCCATCCGTATTAATATTTTTCTTTTCCTCCCACAACAGACTGCTGATCATTTTCCAGATGAATACTGTGTTGGTCTTTTTGTCACACCTTTCCCAAAATCCCTTTCCCATCCATTCATCAAATCCCTAACCCTTTTCCCCTGGGCTGTGTGATTTATTGAGGCGTTACTTAATAATTTACACCACTGATTAATCACACATTTGGTGGGACAGATGTGCTGGAAGCAACCTCAACTCAGTGTGCAGGATATTCATTTGAGTTCACCCAGGTGGAGTGGGACCTCGCTTCCGATGCCTTCAATGTTAGTGCTCTTCCATGCTACTACTACAGAACCATGGTACCTTGCGAAACCATGTAGCCCTCGCTTCATCCATTCAGGTAAGAGAATTATGGATAATTGTTGTACTTTTAGTTAGGCAATGTAATTGGCAATGGCAAATCTCTCCGCGCCGCTCCTATTGGTCAAATTTTGTAGAATACACTGCACAGACTAGAAGAGTATTAGGACAAGGTTACTTAACCGCATAAATAATTGTTATACACTATCAGCAGATTTGTAAAACATGCTGCTCTAAAAGGAATGCACTATCTGCAGATTTTGAAAAAAACACTGTGCAAAAGCAGCAGTGCAAAGTAAAACACCCCCCAAAAAGATTTTGGGCATAAAGAAATGTAAATAACTATTTATTTTACCCCCTACCTAACAAAAAGAATAAATACCCACCCCTTCCACTCATAACTGCCCCACCCCATCCCCAAACAAATGTCCCTTTCCCCAACCAATGTTCCAAAAAATAAATCGTCCATTTGTCCATGTTGAATAATAACAAAAAAAATAAAGTCCAGTAAAAATCCATTCTCACCCTCTCCACCCACAACAAGTCCCACCCACTAAAACAAAAGGTTAAAAAGAGGCAGAGGAGGGCACTAAAGGCGGGCCAGAATTCTTCTGAGGAGTCCCTCCTCACGTGCCTGAGAGGCCTCTAGCAACACCAGCACCCTAAGGATACGGTGTTCGAATACAGTCTCCAGAGAGGGGGCAGCAGAGATGATACGACTGCAGGCGGCTGCCCTGGCACTGGGCGGAGATGTTGCTGGGCTGGAGAAGCTGGGGCTGGGCTAGGACCCTGAGAACTGACAGCAACTGCTGCCACCTCATCCTCCTCTTCCTCAAGGGTCATCAGCCGCTGGTACTCGGCCTGTATGGCCTCCAGCTTCGTCCTCCGCAGCTGGGCTGCTATTTCCTGCTGTGATGGTGGACCAGCAGGAATAGCTATATCAAGAAAGAAAAAGAGAAATTGTAAACAATGCTCTGAGCAAAACACTTGTTTCAAGATCATGGTGTGAAATGGCACTGTTGCAGTACATTTGGTGGTCACCTCAGGACATTCATTTTTAAGGTGATAACTATCACAGCCGTAATATGCACTATGGAATACAAGTATTCACCCTTCTCTTGTGCTCAATTAATGGTGACATTGCCAGCTCAACTGGCACCCTAGTTGTACTCATTACTGTCTGCAGCTGGGGAAGCTGTACCAGAAATTATTTTTATTCCAATGGCCCTGTTCTTCTTTGTACCTGGCTGATGAATACCAAGAATGAAACATGCTAACTAGTATAATATAATCAATCATACAGATGTGCTGCCTGCCATAAGTAGGCAGTGCGAAAAGCAATGCACTGCAGTACAGGGAAGGAGTAAGGAATGGGATATAGATTGTATTTGGCGCACATACATTGTCATAGACTATCCCATTCAGGAAAATCAAGACACTTCCTTATGGACCACTTTACTCACTGTCCTCATGCCCCCTCTTCCCCACACACTTTGAAATAACTACTTTTTTCCAAAATAATACATTTGCCTTGCAGTAAGGAAATGAATTTTCTTGACGTACTCAACTGTAGGGTAAAGTAGAGGGGATTAGGATGGGTAAGTAGAGTACCCAATTTGCAGATCAATCAATTCCTCCTCATCATGTCCCGAAGGTTTGGCTAGTAGTGTGGTTGGCAAGTGTTGAAAGGGAATTAGAACAGAAGTAAATCCATTATGGAAGCCTTAATGAATTAAAATTTATCAGTTGGCTTGATAAATTTGGCACAATCAAAAATTAGATTTTTCAAATTATTCAGAAGTCTGGGACATAACTGAAGAAAGATTAAAGGAGTGAAGTACTAGGAAGTGACTGACACATTGGGCACTGAGAGGAAAGGGAAACACTCCTTTTTTTGCCTTGCCATGGATTGAAAAATGTTTGACACATTAACTTAACTTAAGCTGACAGTCGTACATTCCAGAGCCAAATTGCAGTGCCAATTCTGCTGAATTGAACCATGCAGCTGTTAGGTCATCATGGGTGGCACTGGTGAAAGGCCACAGCGAGGGAGGGATGCCGGGGTACATATTGCCTGCCTCTCTTGAAAAATTCTGTGAGTCAAAGGAATATTATGATATAGCATCCAAACGTTTTCATCAAACCTTGGATAAAAATCATTCCAAGCAAGTAAAGTAGGTGAGAAGAATGCCCCTTTCCAGAAGAGCTCCCTTACTTCTTCATTCCAAGCATTTATCTATTCATCATTGCAAATGTGTTCTTCTAGTATTCTTATTCTTCACTATTGGCCTTGACACACACCATTTAAGCTAAGCTTTACATTCTCTCATTCAGTCCTTCACCATTTAAAACCATCCAAATTCCAAACATGGCTCATTACTAACCTTTCACCAACATCTATTTACCCAATAACCACCCATGCATCCTTTCACCCATTCACCAATCCAAGAGCTCTAACACACCTGAGGAACCCATTCACCCATCCAGGCATGGAATCCTTTCACCCGTACCCTTTCACCCTTCTGGGCTGGCATCCTTCACACGTATACCCTTTCTATCCATCTTTCACCCACCCTATCATCATCCTCATCACCCATATGATTATTTATAAGCAACCTTTCATCCGCACACACATGCTTTGACTCATAATATATTGTACCCATCCATTCTACTTCCATCCTTCTTTCAATTTTCCAAAACACATCATAGTTCAAGTGAATTTTTTAAACCTTATTCTGCTGAGTTACAGGTATAAGAAGCCAATACTTACTTAACTGCTGCTGCATCTGCAAAAGTAGGATGTTGACGAGTGCGTCAACAACGCTAGTACGGCCTTGTGGTGATTATATTACTAATTGTCAATAAGCAAGCAATAGGACTTACCACCCACCGGCTGCCACTGCCGCCGCAGCTGTGTCGGCGATGGCACTGGTGGTCGGTGTGGCTAAAAAAACACATTCCAAAATTTAGACATCACATATACCTCCCCATTGTTTTTTTGTTATAGCAAAATACAACCACAATCCATCACTAAATTTACAGATTATCTTCTATCAAAATATCAGGTGGGCATTTTGTTGGTTGGCAATTTTTTAAAAGCCAGGTAGTCAAGTAATAAAAATGGTAATGGAGGGGCAGAACTAGTTATCGATGAATTTGAGTTTTTCAAGAGAGATAAAAAGGTGCAAGAATTGGTCAATGAAGTACATGGTCCTGGTTGGCTAATGCAATGAAGACCATCCTCCTCATAATTCCAACCATGGTGCACAGTCATCAACTGCTAGTATACTAATAACACATACAAAACATTGGAGGGTACAAACAATTACATGACCATGTTCAAAAACAACTTTTTTTCTTTTTTTTAATGATTGAGCTGGAGCCTGGACAAGAACAAGAAAGCCTTCTCAAGAAACATGTGTAAAATACCGTACATGGGCATGCAATCTTCAGTACATGTGTTCTCTGAGCCTTACCACCACTCCACAAGATAAGATACATAAGGGGAGAGGGAAAACTTACTGACAAAGCAGAAGAAAGGAAGCTACACACAGACTAGAACAGCCAGAGAGTTTGAAGTAAAGAAACTTGAAATATAGAAAATAAGTAAATAGGATAATGCAGGGATAAGAAGAATTTCCGAAACAGATAAATCAAAGTGGAGTTGGAAGAAAATTAGGAGACTAACACAGTAAAAATGTAGAAAATAATTCTTAGTATGGAGGGGTAAGAGTTAGGGAAGTAAATATTAATATTACCAACAACAGGAGGACTTACTGGGGCCAGCAGAGCAATCTGCCACGTCACTTGTGGAGGGGCCACCATCAGCTGTATCGCCTGTCTCGTCACCAAAAGCCCTCTTCCTGCCCCTGGGTGCTGGATGACATAAGAAAAATACATTAGAAAAGATTAGTGGTACTGTTAATAAATACTCTCCAAGAATATATTTCTTTTTTAGAGGAAAAGGCAAACTCAGTACCTTTTCTACATCAGAGATTCAGAGCACCTGTATAATAATAATACTAGTATCATGGACTGTCCTATTCCAAATTTCCTAACCCTGTTCCAAATTTCCTAAACTACTTTTTGGAATTACTAATAAATTGCAATAAATTATTTCTACACTTATCATCTCATTCTCAATCTCTCAATGCATACATTGAATGCATGCAAAACTATTACACATCACTGAGAAAAATACTTGGCAGTTGGCACTATATGACTTACAAAAAATAAAAGTAAACAGAAGTGAGAGAACATGCAAACTCACTAATACTAATATATTAACACTGACTATCTTAGACAGGGCACAGGAGGATTATCTGCATTACTTCTTAATCAGCCCAAGTTAGCACTAAAAACAAGTACAATTAGGTAGCGCTGAGCACCTTTCTAGATGACGATGACATATTATCATATTTGTAACATAAAGTTAACCTACCTGCGTGTGAGCAGCATGCTTACTATTTGGGAAGAAACTATTAGCATAGAACACAACTAATAATGAATTACTACTCACCGAGCCCTGGGTCAGAGTCACCAGATCCTTGGGGTCTGTGAACGTTCCCAACATTTCCACCACAAGACAGCTCCAGTACTCTGATTAGAATTGTCACAGAGTCTATGAGAGTCCAAGTGGGGAAAAGGGGATTAGGAAGGGAACAGCTGGGAAGGAGACCTGTAGGAAGCAAAAAGGTTAAAACATCCAATATCAAAATTATATCATATTAATCAGTACTAGGCTATGACTCTAAGCATTGTCATTCTGAAAAAACATGGACAACCTAAGCATAGACTTAAATAACTAGGCTTCAAGATGACTGGATACCTGTGAGGGAATCAAGAAAGGTTAAATGCAACTTTCAAATTCAAGTATTATCTTTTGCATGAGGATCAGGAAATAATCTAAATGATTTCTAAACTATCATATGAATCGTGTTTGAGAAACTAATTATGTACATACAACATTACATCTAGAAACTCTAGAATTTTTTGCTTTCAAAAAATTGCCGGAACATGAATTGCGCACATTGCAGATGTTCACAAAGGTTGTAAATACCATAGAATGATTGTGCACCAGGAATAACATAAAATAGACTCGAGATATAAATCATGCGTCTTGCCAACTCGAAAGCCACCAAGTAAATGCCATGAAGTGGTTGCGCATAATGAACACCGTGATTTTAAAAACAAGAAATGAATCGCGCATCCTGCCGATTCGAATGTCAGACAGTAAATGACATGAAATGGTAACACGCAATGAATATCATGAATTAGACACAAGAAAAGGAATCGTGTGACTTGCTGATTCGAATGTCACCATATGAATGTCAGGAAATGGTAACGTACAATGAATAACATGAATTACACAATGAATATCAAGGGTTAAATCACGAGAAACGAATCGTGCGTCTTGCCGATCCGAATGCCACCATGAAACTGCCAAGAAATGGTAGAGCACAATGAATAGCAAGGGTTAAATCACGAGAAACGAATCACGCGTCTTGCCGATTCGAATTCCACCATGAAACTGCCAAGAAATGGTAGCGTACAATGAATATCAAGGGTTAAATCACGAGAAACGAATTGCGTGTCTTGCCGATTTGAATGCCACCATGAAACTGCCAAGAAATGGTAGCGCACAATGAATATCAAGGGTTAAATCACGAGAAACTAATCGAGTGTCTTGCCGATTCGAATGTTAACATATAAATGCCAGAAAAACCCAGAGCACATTCACACACACAAGGTAAAATCTCTCAACATGAAAATTAGGCCCAAGAACTGGGGTGTCTTCGAAAACGGGATCGGGGGCCCAGCCCCACCTCCGTCTTACCGCCCTGATCAAGGATCACCAATGTAAATGAAGGGCAGAGGCCTGGAAGATCATAGTAGGCCACCGGAACAGGAGCTCAGGAAGTTGCTGCTGCTCTGCACCGGGACCTCTGAATAGTGAGTACGTGGAACTGGGCTGGCTCCCTTTTATAGAGTCTTAGACCAGCCCACCAACCACACCCAGGCATGCTGCAGGGAAAGCTTCTAGAAGGCCCTGGAAAGGGACCACACCCTGACACAGTCTGAAAACCTGCAGCAGCACATTACATGTGAACAGTCTTTATATGCAGGCTGAACATAAGTCTTCAAGATTAAACTCTGCAATGCAAAAGGTTAAACAACATCATATCAGCACAATGCATAAATTATGTTAGCTTGAAATTGTTAGGTTTTTGCATTCTAGTCGCCCGTAGAGCACGCACTGTCCTGATGTTGACACCCTGTACCTCAGCACTTAGCAGGTCGAGCAGTTCTATCTCAATCTAGGATGTTGGCCAACCGGTGAGTCGGCTGTTGCTGAGTG
This sequence comes from Pleurodeles waltl, assembly GCF_031143425.1. Classification (NCBI taxonomy): domain Eukaryota; kingdom Metazoa; phylum Chordata; class Amphibia; order Caudata; family Salamandridae; genus Pleurodeles; species Pleurodeles waltl. Next base: position 484,443,128 of record NC_090446.1, read on the forward strand.
TGATGGACCCCAGAGCTGTGGCATACACCCCGTGCACCGTCTCCCAGTGTTGCTGGCACTCCCGGAGGCTGAATCCAGACCCAGGCATGCCATCTGCTGCCAAGGTGGAGGGGAGGTGGAGCTGCACATAGAAAGTAAAGGCAGCCACCTCCACCTCGGAAAATATGGCACGGGGATGCACCCCTTGACGTTGCCGCTGCCCGCAAGGAAGGCAGCAGACGGTTGTGGTTAGGGGCCTGGCGCTGCAGCTCCCCTGCTGTGCCACGTGGTGGTGACTTAGGTGGGGGAAAGAGATAAGGAAGAATTAGGAAAAAGGAAGGGAAAAAATAGACGCAAAAAAACCACTAAAAAATTAGGAGAAAAGTTAACATATAAAACAAGAAAGAGAAAAGGTAATATAATAAAAAGAAACCATGGGAAAGTATGTTTTAAGATAGAGGGATGGGAGAGATATAGAGGGATAGAAAAGTAGGTCCCAGCACCATAACAAGCAAAAAAACAAAATGGCTGCGCCCATGCAAACCGCGTGGTGTTGTTCACGTGAGAATTCCAATGCAAGGATGTACTTAGCTTCGCCAGTGACATTAAATGTCACACAAATAGGTGCGGCAAGAAACTCTGCCCACCAGTGTAACTCCACTTAGCGTGACAGAGTTGTTTTTTTACCTTGGGGAGTCCTGTGTAACGCTGCTACGAGAACTCCGCACAGGCATTATCAACACTTTCCCCACATGCACTAGCCTCATCCCCTCAGACACTCTCTGAGACAGATAAGCCATCATACATTATTTTCCTTTTGATAGACATTGTGGCAGGCATTTTTTTAAATTGAACAGTGCTTTGATATTTTTCTCTCAATGTATATGACCGTAATCAAGATGCTGGATAATATCTGAAAGTGTCACAGAGACAGTTGCACTCTTTTCCAAAGCCTAATAACGCCCTTACAGTTTTTCTTTCCTACATAGTGCATAGCCAACAGGTGCCATTGGTAAGGCTACAGTGCATATCCCAAGCTGCTAAAGGTAAACTTAAGGACATGGGACTTGATCCTTCTTATGTTTGGGCAAAACCTTCAGCAGCAATGTATGTAACTAATTGTTGACTGAAGGAAATGCACTTTTGCAGCACTGTGCTGCTTGCTCTAACTGCTCTGGGATACCTGGTTCTGCTGCTGTAACTTACTGTATAAGCTCAGTGGATTCTGCCTGGTGTGATGGGCGGCCAGTTCTCTGAAGCTCTAAAGACAATTTGATGTTGGTGGGTGCTCGCTTTACCCCTAAAATAAGTGAGACAGCACTTAGATTATCTCCCACTCTAGCTGCAAATATCTCAACCCCTTTTGCCCCACAAAACACAGTTATCCTTTTTGTGAATAAGTGTTCACTTTTGGAGAATGACTCTTAGCTGCAGGAAGGCAGATGTTTTCTCACAAAGCAAAACTACTTTGGAGATTTAAGACAATCTGGGATTCAGGTCGTGGCATAGGTGCTAAACTGTACATCTAAGTACTTGACAACATATAGGGGGTCATTACAACATTGGCGGTATAAGGCGCTTACCGCCGTGCAGAAGACCGCCAATACACCGCCGCGGCCGCGGTAGACGCCACAGCTATTATGACACACATCACGGAATCCGCCGAAATTCAGACACCCACACAACACCGCCACACCAAAGGTCAGCGATAAACATGCGGAAACAAATCCTCCACGCCAACAGAAACACGCCCATGCTATTACGACCCACGAATCCATGCGGCAGTCTTTCAACCATGGTATTCCATTGGTGGTACACACCGCCGCGCTCAAAATACACACACATCTCCAAAACACCGCCACATTGGACAATTACAAATACCCACACCTGAGACACATTCACACACCACTCCCACACACCCAACACAATATAAAATACACACCCACATCACCCACAAACCCCTACAACCAGAAATTCTGAGAGAAGGCGAGAGAGAGAGAGGACAGCTATTGACAACCCCATCACACAGAGGCACACAACACCATCACCCACACTACATCCACGCACAAAACACCACTTACCACTGCACTCACCACACTCATCAACACATACACCATCCCACACATCACACACACCACCCCATATCACGCCAAAGACACCCCTGCTTCTCCGAGGAGGAGCTCAGGGTCATGGTGGAGGAAATCGTACAGGTAGAGCCACAGCTATTTGGCTCACAGGTACAGCACACATCAATAGCCAGGAAGATGGAGCTATGGCACAGAATAGTGGACAGGGTGAACGCCGTGGGACAGCACCCAAGAAATAGGGAGGACATCAGGAAGAGGTGGAACGACCTACGGGCGAAGGTGCGTTCCACGGTCTCCAGGCACAACATCGCGGTGCAGCGGACTGGCGACGGACCCCCACCTCCTCCCCCACAACTAACAACATGGGAGGAGCAAGTCTTGACCATCTTGCATCCAGAGGGCCTCAGAGGAGTCAGTGGAGGATGGGACACTGGTAAGTCAAATCTTAACTATCACATCCCCCACCCTACCTGCATGCTATCACACACCCCCACCCTCACACCCTCCCCTATCACCCCAAATCCTCACTAATCTACCCATGACACCAACCACCCATCCCAACACCAAGCCCTGCATGACACAACTAAGCATGGACACCCCTCACTAAAGCAAGCCCCACTGCACATACCCAGAACACCCCCCCAACCATCACCACACAAGCCCCCACACAGGAATGCCTGCACTGGGGTTCACGCACACCCAACCATTGCACACCATGAAACACACACATGCAATAATCATGTTCTTATACCCCTGCAGGAACCCGAAGGAACGTCACCACACCAGAGGGTCCAGACAACACCACTCCACTCCCAGAAGAGGCCCACAGTGACGACAGCAGCTCTGCCCCACTGGATCTTGATGACCAGCCCGGACCATCGTGGGCCTCAGGACAGTCAGTTCCCCTTGCCCAGCCACAGCCCAACACCGAGCTTCCACCCTCTGGTAACACCAGCACAGCACCCACCCAGCGGGTCCAAACCTCCCTACCCAGGACAGGTCAATCAGTGTTGTGTCCACCACTACAGGGCACCCAGGCTAACCGACCACCCCAACAACAACAGGGACCTGGGGGCAGTGGTAGTGGGCACACGGTCCAGGGGACGGAGGCACACGGACACCGGGGAACTGGGAGGGCTGCTGTGCGACAGAGGGAGGACAGGCCAAGGGAACCAACTCTCCACGAGGCCCTCTCCTCCATCATGGGAGCATACCACCATTCCCAGGAGACGATGGCGACGGTCCTGGACAAGTTGCAGGAGACCCTGTGTCTGCAGGAGGAGCAGTATTTGGGGTTCAGGGAGGAGCTCAGGACCATCGGCTCCACCCTGGGCACCATCGTAGGGGTGCTGACGGACATTCAAAAGACCTTGAGGGACACCGTGGCACTCCAAGAGGCCCCTGACACTAGCCAGGATGACGAACTGCCCACCACCTCCGCCGGCGCTAGTGGACAGGACGCCCCGCCACAGGACCACCACCCCACCACCTGCAGACGGACAACCACCACGCAAGCGGGCCCTGAGATCCAGGAACAGGACAGAGCAAGATGGCAAGACCCCCGCCAGGAAATGAGACCACCCTGATTGTCCCCCCACTGTCCCACTTTGTCACCCTGTCCAGATTGGAACTGCCCCAGCTCCACTTCCAATGCCCAGATGGGCAGTGCACCTGTGAGACTAATAGACTGGACTCTGCCATGGACATTCCTCCACCATCACCCATCCCCATTTTACAACCCCCCTTCATTTTTTTAGCACTTAAATAAACACCCTTGAAACACAAAAAAATCTGGAGTCAGTCTATGATTTGGAACTTTGTATTATCAATTACAGTGTCATAATGGGTTACCCATTGTAAGGCTAACATACCAATGTCACACATCACAAGCCCTTCAAGGATGCAAGCAGTTGACACATAGGTTACCACACTTGTGAAACTGAAATGGAAGGGTACAACTCAATTAACAAATAGTGAGTGAAATGTAGGTACAGGATAGAGGTAGACGTGTGAAAGTTAATGTAATGTTAAACCAGAAAATGTTCTCATCTGTGTGTCACTGGAAATATTGCTGTATGACTGACTCCCTGTTGTCGTTTTCTTCTTCCTCAGCTTCATCCTCATCACTGTCCACAGGCTCCACAGGCTCCACAGCTGCCACAACACCGTCATCTGGATCATCCTCCTGCAGAAAAGGCACCTGGCGTCGCAATGCCAAATTATGGAGCAGGCGACGATGATGTCGCACACCTTCTTCGGTGAGTAGAATAGGGAGCCACCTGTCATATGGAGGCACCTGAACCTGGCCTTAAGAAGGCCGAAGGTGCATTCGATTACCCTCCTAGTCCGCCCATGGGCATCTTTGTACCGTTCCTCTGCCCTGGTCCTGGGATTCCTCACTGGGGTCAATAGCCAGGAAAGGTTGGGGTAACCAGAGTCCCCCAATAGCCATACACGGTGCCTCTGGAGTTGACCCATCATGTCAGGGATGCTGCTATTCCGCAGGATGTAGGCGTCATGCACAGAGCCAGGGAACATTGCATTTACCTGCGAGATGTACTGGTCTGCCAAACAGACCATCTGGACATTCATCGAATGATAACTCTTCCTGTTCCTGTACACCAGTTCACTCCTGCGGGGGGGGACCAGAGCTACATGGGTCCCATCAATGGCACCTATGACGTTGGGGATATGTCCAAGGGCATAGAAGTCACCTTTCAAGGTAGGCAAATCCTCCACCTGAGGGAATATGATGTATCTCCCTATGTGTTTCAGCAGGGCAGACAACACTCTGGACAAGATGTTGGAAAACATAGGCTGGGACATCCCTGATGCCATGGCCACTGTTGTCTGAAAAGAGCCACTTGCAAGGAAATGGAGCACTGACAGCACCTGCACGTCAGGGGGGATTCCAGTCGGATGGCGCATTGGTGACATCAGGTCTGGCTCCAACTGGGTACATAGTTCCTGGATTGTGGCACGGTCAAACCTGTAGGTGACGATGACATGTCTTTCTTCCATTGTCAACAGGTCCACCAGCGGTCGGTACACCGGAGGATTCCGCCATCTTCTCATATGTCCCAGCTGATGGTGCCTAAGAAGGACAACAGCGAAGAACCAGTCACTATTCCTCCAGGTACGTACCCACAGTTACACACAAGACTACACCAGACAAAAAACCCTTCCTGTATGTGTGTTGAGTATAGGCCTAGCTATGTGTGACGCAGTAGTAAATGAAGCCATGTGGGCCCCTGAAATGGCGGCTGCCTGACCTCTAAACTGGGACAATAGGATTGTGGGGTAACTGCGCTGGCGTTGCACACCGTCGCGGTAGGCGGTCATAGACCGCGGCGCAATGCTGCATTGGTTAACATTGGACCCTATGGGTCCCAGGAGCCAATGAACAGGTGCGCCGGCGGTGATGATGCGCCCCACCACGGACGTCACCGCCGCGGACGTCATCGCCATTTTCTATCTGTTCAATCACTAGATACCTGACCTTCGACAGGAGAGGACCTACACTGCTAGTGCTGCTGTGACCTCGGTCTAGAAGCGACGATGGCTGCTGCGTCTGGGGAAAGGGCCCCTGCCTTCACTGCACAGGAGTTGGAGAAACTTGTGGATGGGGTCCTCCCCCAGTACATTCTACTCTCCGGTCCTCCAGACCAACAGGTTAGTTCACAGGGAGCACATTGTATGGGCTAGGCCTGGGTGGAGAGGGCTGGGTGGAAGAGGGAAGGGGCCAGAGTTCATAGAACATTAATGCATGGGAATGAATGGGCCACATGGCCAGAGTAGGGAGGGGGCCACTCACATTGATGGTGCAGTTGGTAATGACTGTTCCTCTTCCCTTGTGCATGTCATGTAGGTCAGCGCCCACCAGAAGAGGGTCATTTGGCGTGCCATCGCCAAGGAGGTCCGGACCCTGGGGGCCCACCAGAGACGGGGTACCCACTGCCGTAAGAGATGGGAGGACATTCGCCGCTGCAGCAAGAAGACGGCGGAGGCTCAGCTGGGGATGGCCTCCCAACGTGGGAGGGGTGCTCGTCGCACCATGACCCCCCTGATGTTCCGGATCCTAGCGGTGGCCTACCCGGAGTTGGATGGGCGCTTGAGGACATCACAGCAGACACAAGGGGGTGGGTACAACCTCATTCTGCGGACTTTGCGTGCAGTGGAGGGGTCTGGGTGGGGATGGTGGGCTGTGGGTGTCCCTAGGCCAGGGTGAGTTAGGTAGGCAAGGCTCCTCCGTAATGTAGGCCATGTGGCACTCAACCCCACCTCAGCAGAGTGCCAAGTTGAGGTATAGTTGCCCCTGTGGCATCCATGTGCGCAGATTTCCACCATTGCCATGTAGGCCATATCCCAGAAATTGCATGTGCAGAGGTCAGGAGCACGGCGTAATGCAGGGGGCTGCTGCGTCTGTCTTGTCCGCCAACGGTAGCAGCATGCCATGCACTAAAACTCTCTTTGTTCTGTCTCCCCCCTTTTCCTGCTCTCCCTGTCCTTTTGTACATCAGCATCATCAGGCGGAGGTACAGTGGCACCGGAGCACGAGGGAGCTGCATCCCACATGGCCATGGAGGGTCACACCACAGACTCTGAATGGACCAGTGGGACGGAGGGCGAGGGGAGCTTCACGTCGGCCACCGGATCACCAACCAGCTACACGGACTCGTCCGCTGATGGGAGCTCCCCTGTGGTGGCGGCACCATCTGTGCGCCCCACTTCTACAGGTACAGCCGCCACCTGCCCTACCAGCACCGCCCTCCCAGCAGCCCCTCAGCGTTCGCCCCGTGCCCGCTCACCCAGGAGGGTGGGCATCACCTTCGCCCCAGGCACCTCAGGCCCTGCCCCAGTCACCTCTGCTGCCCTCAGTGAGGAGGCCATTGACCTCCTCAGGTCACTCACTGTTGGGCAGTCTACCATTGTGAATCCCATCCAGGGTGTAGAAAGGGAGTTTCAACACGGTAATGCATTCTTGGAGGGCATTCATTCTGGTCAGGCTGTCCTTCAGTGAACCCTGCAATCTCTGACCTCAGCACTGATGGCAGCCATTGTCCCTGTCTCTAGCCTCCCCCCTCCAACTTCCTCCACCCAGACCCAATCTCCTGTACCCCAGCCCATCCCAAGCACACCTACAGACCAGCATGCACACAAGTCAGCACACACAAGTAGCTCAAGCAAACATAGGCACCACACACACCACAGGCACTCACGCAAGCCTCACCCACATACAGACACAGCAACATCCACTGTCTCCACTGTGTCCCCCTCCTCCTCTTCTCCCTTCTCCCTCCCAGTCTCGTCTACACACACACCTGCATGCACCACATCTACAGGCACTAGGACTCGCACCAGGACACCCAGCACCACAAGCCGCTCACCTGCACTCACCACCTCCACTGCCATTTACACTTCCCCTGTGTCCTCTCCCAATGTGTCTGTGACGCCCCCTCCCAAAGTACACAAACGCCGGCAATCACTCACCCAACATCCATCCACGTCACGACAGCCTCCAGTACCTGCACCCAAAACACCTAAAGTGACACCTCCTACAACCACCTCCTCTTTCTCCACTCCCAGACCCCCTCCAGCTACCCATCCCAGTGTCCGTCAGAAACTGTCCCTATGTCAAATTGGCCTTTTTGCCCCCACCTCCAATTCATCAGTCCTGTCGTAGCACCTCAGCCAAAAAGCCTCCATTACCAGTGGTGCGTGTTCCAGGTTTTTGGAGTGCACCGGCCACCAGGGCAGGCAGTAGGACCCGGAGCCAAGGCACTGGCAGCCCACCCCCTGTAAAGGCTCTGGAATTGGAGAGTGGATGACTGGACCGTCTTAAAACTCCTGGTGGGACAACAAGTGACATGGGATCGAAGGCGATTGGTGAGTCAGCTGTAACTCCAAAAAAGGGGGGGAAGGTCCAGAGGAAGTCTGCCCAGCCTGTTGTGAGTGGCACGGCGGAGAAGTGCGCCATCATTTCCGGCGGTCCAGACACAACCGCCAGCACCGTCGTCACTGGTCCAGAGACCGCTGCCAGAGTCACAGCCCAGGAGGGCACAAGTATAGTTACTGGTCAGGAGACCACCGCCGGAGTCACAGCCCAGGAGGGCCCAAGTATCGTCATTGGACCAGAGACCACCGCCAGAGTCACAGCCTAGGAGGGCACAAGTATCATTACTGGTCAGGAGACCACCGCCGGAGTCACAGCCCAGGAGGGCCCAAGTATCGTCACTGGTCCAGAGACCACCGCTGGAGTCACAGCCCAGGAGGGCACAAGTATCGTTACTGGTCAGGAGACCACCGCCGGAGTCACAGCCCAGGAGGGCCCAAGTATCATCACTGGTCCAGAAACCACCGCTAGAGTCACAGCCCAGGAGGGCCCAAGTATCGTTACTGGTCAGGAGACCACCGCCAGAGTCACAGCCCAGGAGGGCCCAAATATCGTCACTGGTCCAGAGACCACCGCCGGAGTCACAGCCCAGGAGGGCACAAGTATCGTTACTGGTCAGGAGACCACCGCCGGAGTCACAGCCCAGGAGGGCCCAAGTATCATCACTGGTCCAGAAACCACCGCCAGAGTCACAGCCCAGGAGGGCACAAGTATTGTTACTGGTCAGGAGACCACCGCCGGAGTCACAGCCCAGGAGGGCCCAAGTATCGTCACTGGTCCAGAGACCACCGCCGGAGTCACAGCCCAGGAGGGCACAAGTATCGTTACTGGTCAGGAGACCACCGCCGGGGTCACAGCCCAGGAGGGCCCAAGTATCATCACTGGTCCAGAAACCACCGCCACAGTCACAGCCCAGGAGGGCCCAAGTATTGTCACTGGTCCAGAGACCACCGCCAGAGTCACAGCCCAGGAGGGCCCAAGTATTGTCACTGGTTCAGAGACCACCGCCAGAGTCACAGCCCAGGAGGGCACAAGTATTGTCACTGGTCCAGAAACCACCGCCGGAGTCACAGCCCATGAGGGGCCAGGATGCCACAGCCCCGCTGGGCAATGATGGAATGTCATGCCACACACCAATGCCCATTGTAGAGATCGTCATGCCACACACCAATGCCCAGGGTAGAGATCGTCATGCCACACACCAATGTCCATATCAGAACCGCCATGGCAAAGCACCGCTGAACAGTCCAGAACCACCATGTCAAAGCACCGCTGAACAGGGCAAAGACCGCCATGGCAAAGCACCGCTGAACAGGGCAAAGACCGCCATGGCAAAGCACCGCTGAACAATCCAGAACCGCCATGTCAAAGCACCGCTGAACAGGGCAAAGACCGCCATGGCAAAGCACCGCTGAACAGTCCAGAACCGCCATGTCAAAGCACCGCTGAACAGTCCAGAACCGCCATGTCAAAGCACCACTGAACAGTCCAGAACCGCCATGTCAAAGCACCGCTGAACAGGGCAAAGACCGCCATGGCAAAGCACCGCTGAACAGGGCATGCACAGTGTAGGAATGAATGGACCGCCACATCAGGCATCCTTATCCCATGTGCAGCTGGGACAGTGACAGGACAGGTACTTTCACGGGGAGACTCATCCAGTCTGGGCACCAGTCCCCCTCCAGAACCAGTGGAGACCTGCATCTACTTGAGAGACTGTGGCTTTGCACTCTCCAGGATGGCACAGTGGGAAAACCATCCACTGTAGAGACTTGAGAGACTGTGGCTTTGCACTCCCCAGGATGGCACAGTGGGCAAACCACCCACTGTAGTGACTTGAGAGACTGTGGCTTTGCACTCCCCAGGATGGCACAGTGGGCAAACCACCCACTGTAGTGACTTGAGAGACTGTGGCTTTGCACTCCCCAGGATACATCAATGGGCATGGAGCCCCGTCGTGGATCTCGCTTCGCATTCATCTGGCTGAGGTGCCCCCCCTTCCCTTCCCCCTGAGGTGCCTGTAATGTTTCTATCTGATGCCCCGGCAGTGTTTTCTCCGATTTTGGTCAGGTATCTATTGTGGGCGTCACCCATGCATTTTTGGACTGTTGATGCACGGACAATGTTGTGTACATATCTGCACTACTTCTCGGATTGTATGTGTAAATAAGAGTGATTTTGAGATATATATCTGTATATTTTTGTATGACATGTATATTGGCACATTACAATGTTTGCCCGAATTTCGCATTGTCTTTGCATTCTTCCGGGGGGATTGTGGGTTGTTACTGTGATTTTTGTGACTGCATTGGTGTGTATGTTGTATAATGCGAGGGTGGGAGTGGGGGTGTTTGGTGGGTGTCCCCCTAACTTTTGCCTCCCCCCTCCCCGTGTCGTAGGTGCAGTACTCACCGGTATCTTCTGCGCCTACGTAGCTGATGGTCGTAAAGGAGCAGAAAAACAAGGGCAGGTAGGATTTGTAATTCCGGCTCCATGGTGTCCTCCTTCCTCGTGGGATGTGCTAAGGTGAACGTTTTCCCATTGCAGAAACTGTTTCCGCTGTGTTTTTATCCACGGTGAATCCGCCCCGGAAAAGGTGGCGGATTGGCGGGTTGTAATAGTGTGGGCGGTACATTGTCTCCCGCCTGTCTGTTGGCGGTAACCGCCGCGCTGCTTGTCTGTACCGCGGTGGCGAGTGGTGTGTTAAAGTGGCTGTCTTTGTTGGCGGTTTCCGCCAGGGTCATAATTCCCTTTTTTTGTCCACCGGCCTGTTTGCGGTATTACCGCACCGTTAACACCGTCCGCCAGGGTTGTAATGACCACCATATTTTTTCAAGTTATGCAAATGTGGAATAATGACAGTAAATCTCTACTTTTGTCTCTCTCTTCATAGATATATATATATATATATATACTGGAAGATGAAGGATCACAAGAACACAACAGCCAGCCAGGGCCAAAATTACAAACCTTTAGAAACTGATCCCACAGAAGACGTGAACAAAGACATCAAGACCATGGCTGCAAAGCACAGGAGCTTAAACCTCATTGATCAAACAACTGCAGATATACTTGTTCAGCCCAAAACAAGACCTGGAAGATTTTATATGCTTCCCAAAATACACAACATGAACAATCCTTGCCACCCCATCATCTCTGGCAATGATACGGCCACTGAGAGACTATCTTTATTTGTCGACCTGCACCTCCAGCCCATTGTCCAAGAACTTTCATTTGTTAAGGACACCAGTCACTTTCTTCAGATTATTGAAAAATTAAACCAAACCAACACATTTGATGATGACACTCTTCTGGCTACATTTGATGTTACATCATTATACACCAATATACCACATGATGGTGGGCTTATGGCATTATGTGAATCTCTTAATAAAAGAACTGTGAATAAAAACATGAACAAATATGCTCACCATCTTTGCAAGAGTTATCCTTAAATCCAAAAACTTTACCTTCAATGATAAACATTATTTGCAGATACAAGGGACATCCATGGGCACTCGGATGGCTCCTTCCTATGCAAACATCTTCATGGGTAAACTGGAGGACTATATACTTGCGAGTTCTAACATCAAACTGTTGGGTAGGCTCTTATTATTCTAATGAGACTACTGGATTTTGAGCGGCAGGATCGCCTGTGGTGTGGGAGACTACGTCTGAACCACTGCAGGTGACAACTGTCACTCCAATCCGGGTTTTGCTCCAGCTAACTAGCAGTGCCTCACCTCTACACATTGGGCAGCCGAGCGCATGACATAATTGGTTTCTCAGGTAAGCTGTGGTCACTCAGGTCTCATCCGTTTCTCTCAATTACATTAGTCTCATATATACAATGATGAACGGAGGCAGTATATGTTTCAATAATGATTTTAATGAAGCAACTGCATTTTAGATAGCAAAGCGCAAGCTGCAAGAACCAGGATGACACAGCATGACAGTATTAAAATTGTACCAAGGAGAGTGAAGCATAAGAATAACGCTACCATACTGTCACTACAGTCAATAGACTAATTCCTACCTAGGCTATAATAGAGCATAGCGTATTAAGCTCTAATTCTGCCCTTCAGGTTCCCCTGGGAAGACATCATCCCCCATACCTGAGCAAAGGCCTGAAGTCTGCATTAGCATCTGTAGCGAAGCATTCAGCAATCAGCATACAGTTGTGGTTCTCAGGCTGGAATCTCCCTCTAACGTGTAAGGGACAAAGAAGTATTTTTATAATAAAACAACTGATGTTCTAAGAAAATGTCCCTGCATAAAGATGCATGTTTTCTACAAATCTTGGAGACTAAACTTATACCACGTTCATCGCCAACCTATCTTGCTGTAGCCTTGGAGGAAGAACAGAGTGAGCAAGAATGTCTTATTTGAGAACAGAGTGCTGGCCTAGGCAAAAACAGTTAGATAAACAGAAAATAAAACAAGACCGTAAAAGTGGCTATTGTAACAATAGCAAAATAAAGCCAAATAAAATATATCTAGGTTAGAGTGCACAGCGGCATGGCCTAGTGTATTAAAATAACGTGCATGGAGCTATAGCTAAAATGGCTTCGCAACACCCTCCCCTTGTCGGTTGAAGGTGGTTCAAAGCCTAGTTATATATAAAATTACTACTAAAAAAGCTCAACCTAAGATATACATGTAAAAAATGAATGTCAATCACGACAAGTCGAAGGGACATATGAGCATATAAAAGGACAATTTGAAATGTGAACATGTGGCATAAAAAGACCGAATTTCAAGAGTCAAAGTTAGTTTTTTAAATTTCCAATCGATTCTGAGACAATAGAGGACAGGAAATCTGCCACTTCGGCAGGTGTTAAAGTTGGAAAGGCATCGCCAAGAAGGACCAAGGAGCAGTCGTGTTCCATAGCCTCAGCCAAGGCGGCATTCCGTGGTGTACCCAAAGATGAATTAAAAGCCACATCCTCCAAGAAGGGCAACTCATAGGTAGCTTTCCGTAGCAAACGCAACCTCAATGCGCATGTCTGGTAATGAGCCCTAAGCGAGAACATCAACAGATCAGCGTCCAATGAAAGCAAGCGCTACGTAGAAAGACAGACTTACAGTGCATATTCGAAAGAGCACCAGAGGCACCGAAACACGGGCTGCAGACAATGCAAAACCAGTCTGAATGATAGAGACCAGTCACACTCCAATTGCTCCAGGAGTGTTGCTCTAAAATACTGCATCATGCGTTCACGACACAGCTGCGATGATGGGAGCACTTTCCTTCCTCCTTGTTGCAGCGGGACAGCCATTGTGTATAAAAAATAGCCATAGCAAAACACCAACAATTATAGCCAAAGTTATTGGAAATCCCCCCAAAACACTGGAGAAAATTGAATGAATTGCTGATGGTATTAAACTGAATATGGAGGTGAAGCTGTGAACGAAACCAGAACCAACAGCCTTGAAAACATTTGCGATTTCAGTAGTACTGGATGCATTAAATATCTGTCCCCCAAGTTCACCAAAGTGTCTCAGTAAGTTAGTACTTAAAAGGATTGTATCTCTGCTGACGACCTTGCCACCTGAAGTGCGTAGGTCTTGCATGCAGATGTAAGGGCCACATGCTTTTGAAACAATAAAGCCTTGAATGTACTTCACTTGTCAAAATTCACATTAGAAGTAGCAATGTGAGGCCAATGTCTGCTACCTCTTTTATTTTAGTAGGAGGAAACAGTACGTTGCCGCAGCATGTAACAATCTTAGAGACCGAAACAACATAAGCTATTCCGGCTTGCATCCCACAACAGTCTTCACCATTGAGGAGAACATAGCTGCGTTTGAAAGCACCTGGAACACAGGTCTAATCAACGGGACAGGAACTCCCTTCAGATAACAAGATAAATTTGCTGCAGATGCGTTACACGCCCCATGCAAGGACAGCTGTTTACACACCATTGAATGACTGACTGAAGTATCGCATTCACTACCACTAAGAAAGACTTCTTTCATGCCACTGAGACATTTGTATGAGAAGGAAAGCTCCCACACCTCATGGATGTAACTATCTCCTAGCCTTTCATATCTGCCCACTGGAATGTGTTTTAAACAAGAGGTGAATTGAAGTGTGGAAATAGGCAGATTGATGACCCTGTGTATTAACCATTCAGCAGATGGTATTTTGGCCACAGTAAAAGGCAACTTTTCTAGCTTCTCGATGTTTAACTTGACATAAGTCGCTTTTTTCTTAGCCATTAATTGTTGTTGTTGCTTTAAATTAAAGGAAGAAAATATTTCCCTTGGGCTGACATGTTGTCAGGGAACGCGACCCGCCTTCAATGTTTGAAGTGTCCAACCCAACTGCATAATGGACCTTAGCTGACTCTGTCCGTGGTGTAAGGAAAACATATCTGTTTGTATAATGTCTATAGCAGAAGAGACAATGGCCCTCATTACAACCCTGGCGGTTGGAGGAGAAGCGGCGGTCTTACCGCCAACAGGCTGGCGGTAACCATTTTGGAATTATTACCATGGCGGTTACCGCCATGGTCATCCGCCACTTCTCCGATCCGACCGCCAGGGCGGAGATGACCGCTGGGCTGGAGACCAGGGTCTCCAGTCCGGCGGTCGTCACAATACCGCCGGCGGTATCATGACCCGGCTGACCGCCATGGATTTCATGGGGTTAGGAACTGCCATGAAATCCATGGCGGTGAGCACTATCAGTGCCAAGGAATTCCTTCCCTGGCACTGATAGGGGTCTCCCCCACCCCGAGTCCTTCCCCAACACCCCCCACCACCCCTGCCACCCCCAAAGGTGGCAGGACCCCCCTCCCCACCCCTACCCTCAACATTACATTACACATTCACACCCGACACACACGAAGGCACCACCAACACACATACCCACACACACACCAACATACATGCCAACAGCCACACACACAGTCATACGCACACACCCACATTCAGACATACACGCACACATCCATACAGACATACATACATACAGACATGCACTCATTTCCAAACACACAACACCCCCGCATGCATACACGCACTCACACACCCCCTCTACACCCCCCCACGCACACCCCCATGCACCCACACATTACACAACACCCCCCACCCCACCTCCCCTAACGGACGATCAACTTACCTGGTCCGTTGATCCTCCGGGAGGGGACGGGATCCATGGGGGCAGCTCCCCCGCCAGCACCCCGTCAACAGAACACCGCCACGTCGAATCACAGGATGTGATTCGGTGGGCGGTGTTCTGTTGACGGGGTGGTGGAGGTGGAGCTACCTCCACTTCCCCGCCGTCCGCCAGTATGGCTGCTGGTGGCTCTCCGTCCGGAAAAGGATGGAGGGCTGCCAGCGGTCATAATGCGCCGAGCAGAAAACCGCCTGCACTGGCGGTCTTTAGCACGGCGGTCCCTCGGCGGTCTTGTAAAAAGACCGCTGATGTTGTAATGACCACCAATGTTATTTAAGGTGTATATCCGGTCAGACAGTGTATTAATCCCATTATCCACAGCAGCTAATATCTTTTTTAGATTTTCCTGGTCTATTTGCCTTAACCGGGACAGCTGCTTCTTGTTGTGAAATCATTTCATTATATACTTCATATAACAAACGCTTTCTACAATGTTTTCTGGGGCCCAACAGGAAAACCTGTAAGTCTGTGTTATTAAACAGGAGACTGAGGTGTTTTCTAACCGCGTCTAGAGAGGAAGTCTTTAACCATTGCTGGCATAGTTGCAGTGTACACTGTATGCTGTTACTATACCTGCATGTTCAGATGATATATAGCGAGGGTTTGGCCTACTTGTTCTAAAAAACCCAGAGGAGTTAATAAAACGTTTGTAACACCCTTTGGTATCTATTGGCCACAATAACCACCCGCCAGGACGTGTCAGTGAAACATTAAATGTGCCATTCTGGACCCATTCATCAAGCTGATCTTCAGTTGCATTTGTGTGTTTTTGTCATTATAAAATTTAGCACGGTCAGGTATACTGGGTGTGTTCAATTCCTTAATCTTTGCTAAGCTTAAACAACTTGCTTGTTGTATAGTTTCATTAAAAAATATAAGTTGAACAGGTATCAGGCATGCTCCAAATAAAGCTTCCTTCCTCCGTATTTGCCTATGTCTAGTCCCCCACACACTTTTTAAGTCAATCGACTTCAGCCAGTATTCATAGCCTTCTATCGTCAACCGGGAAACTAAAAAATCTGAATATGTAAATTTCATATTTGTCAATACTATGCGTATGTTTTCCATAGGTGGCAATTTAAAATAATACGACTCAACATTTTTAACATCATGCCCAGAAAAATATGAAAACTTTTCAGAATATGTTTTGGAACTCCCTTGTGGTGGAGTCAGACAATGTTCCCACTGTGTATAATTAAAAACAGTTTTGGGACTGCTTGCTCTGTGTATGAAATGGTGCCCATAATAATTATAGCAAAACATAGCACCATAATTTTCTTTAGATTGATGTACATCTTTGTTTTCGAATACAGTATAATACTACAATTCAATCAACATAGAATCAACTGTTTTCACATCCCAATCATCAGAGACAATGCCTGGTATTATTATATCATTCATAGAAAGTTTGAACACATATGGTATTTGAATGACCTCCGTAGGGCCGTATATATCAAAAATTACTTTATCCCAAACAATCCCATCAGGAATTGGTATTGCGGAAATGTTCACAAAAGACAAGTCTCTTCAGACTTTGTGTGATGAAAAATGTGGTTTTAGGACCTCATCCACCAGTTCAACTGTTGATTTTTCAGGAAGAAAATGACCATGTATTAACAAAAAGAAAGTGATGACAAAACCAATCCAAAGCAGGAAAGCTAGTACAGTCGAAGAAAGCCACAGCTAGTTCCATGGAAGAATAAATTATGTTATTTTAAGCCAGTTCATTAGCTTACTTGTTCTTGACAGTTCAGGTGTTAAAGAGGCGAATGAGTCTGAGATGTCATCATTGATGTCAACAAAATACCCAGAAGCAGATCGTACAAAAACTGGAGTTGTGTCAGTTGGTGGAGTTGGTGTTTCTCGCGGTGGCACAGAATAAATAGCACCATCCGTTTGTGTTCAAGCTGTATCGAATCGATCAACTATTTCTGTATTATTTGATGTTAGTGGAATCAATGCAAGGTCATTTTCCACCCTCCTCAAGCGCGGAGAGGTGTTGGTGTTGTTACTCACAACTTGTAGAGGAATTTCTTGACCAGTAGTGAAAGGGATTCGGGAACTACCGGTTGTTCCTCTTGGTCTGCTGGGCAGTATTGGCCACATGGTGTAGTTTGACATTGTCGATGAAAACAAAACGATTTTCTTTGGCACCTGCCAACGGTGGTAGAATTACAGTTCTGGTACTGTGTAATCCTAGGACTGAGACTGGTGCTCGAAAAGAAGGACCAAATTCCTTTTTCACAGCAACCTTTTCACGTACTAGATCCTCGATTCTAGGAATCCAGCCGGTAGGCGTTACAGGTACATCCTTGATCCCTGTGGAGGCAGCATGGATAGAAGAATTGTTGTCATGGAACTGTTGTAAATCCTGTAAGACAGTGGCACATTCATTTGTGTCGAAGGGTGTTTCCGCCACCTCCACGCCAGGACCATCAAGATCTGGAACATACATTTGAGTTCCAAAAAGGCACTCATATGAAGTACGACCCCCGAGGGACCTTCTAGGCAGATTGTTAAGTGCTCTCTGAACTCCATACAGGTGATTAAGCCAACAACGACCCGTACCTAAGACTCAGGCTGTTAAGGATTGCTTTAAATAACGGTTTAATCACTCCACTACACTATTTGCCTCGGGATGAAATGGAGACGCATACTGGAGTTGGACCCCCAACAAAGCCATGGCCTCCCTGAATGCCTTTGAGACAAAAGCAGGGCCCTGGTCCGAGTGGAAAGCCGCAACTGCATATGTACAGATAAAGACTCGCAAATCTTTAATAACAGTCAGAGCGTCAGATGAGCGTTGTGCCCACACCCACAGAAATCTGGAGAAAGAGTCAACAGCGGCCAGAATATACTTGTATGCGCTGTCCGGTGTTAGGGGACTTCAATGGTCCAAGTACACACATTGCAACTGTTTATTTGAAATCAAGAGGGGTGTCTGCGGCGGGCGTTTGGCAGTAGAAACTTTAATTTAGTGGCAGATGTCACAACAAAGGATATACTGCTTGGTCTCCTAGTAGAGGCCTGGCCACCAATAGCAGGCTTGTAAGATTGATACTGTAGCCGCCAAGCCAGCATGGGCAGATGATACCCCTTCTTGCGCTGCTTTAATCAACTCTGGTCTTATATCTTTATTGGGAATTTCACGAAACCCTACACCTGGTATCTTAACTTCAGCGTTAAGGCAGCAACCCATTCGGTAGGAATATTTAGCAGGAAATGCTTTTGGATCGGGCGTTCTATCAGCCGTAGTTTTCACGGCAGCCCATATGTCTGTGTCTGGTTTCATACTTAAATGAGTTACTGCAGCAACAGCAGTGACCGCTACTGTTGACTTTGCGGCTTCATCAGCCAGTGTGTTTCTAGCAACATGTATTTCCAACGCGCTGGTGTCCAAGTGTGTGTACAACATGGACATTTGGTAGCGTTTCTTTCAGATCCGCTACTTTCCCCCACAGAAATCTGTGTTTAATGGTGTTGCCTTTAGAATCTCTGAACCCATTCTGGCGCCAGTAATGCAGGTATTCATTGAAGGACTAGACACAATAGTAAGAATCACAAACAACCAGTGTATACTGTTCAGGATCCGCTTGTTCCAGTGCCATCACCAGAGCTTTCAGCTCTGCTAATTGTGCTGTGCAGTCCCCTAGGGCTTCCGTAAATGTATGGAGTGAACAGAATTTATTGTCACCCATGTAGCCACTTACGACTGCGCAAGCAGCAGAATATTGGTGCTTTGTGCCAATTGCAGGTTGTGCAGAGCCATCGGTGTACATGACTCTATGATATTGTTCAATAGGCAGTGTGTTTGCTGGAACTAAGCACTCCATTTCTATTAAAAAAATTCTTGAGTCTGTAATTTTGGGTCAAAGATGTAGTCTGCAGTTCCCCAAGTATCCGTGTGTGTTCGACTGTCCAAAATTTACTTGAAAAGTCAGGACGCATCAAGTCATATAAAGGTTTTATGTGTGTTGCATAATCAGGAATGTAAGTTCTACCAAAATTTAGAAAACCCAATAGAGATTTGAGTTTTTTAATTGTGTTTGGAGGTTGTAATTGTGCGCATTTTTCTAAGAATTGTGGCGCTAGGCTCGTTCCTTCACTCAATAGCTCATATCCCAGAAACAGGACGCGGAGGAAGGCTATTTTTGTTTTTTTGAAGTTCAATTTGTAGCCAAATTCAGCAAATCCTACAACAATACAGGCTACCCGTCTTCAATGTTGTAGCAATTCATCATCCGTAAGATAGATATCATCTACATAGGACAATGCTTCAGGGTCAATGTCATGCAAAATTGCAGTCACACGAGCTGCGAACAGTACTGGGCTGTTCTTGTACCCTTGAGGTAAACAACAGAATTTGTTTTGCGAGCCTAGTGCACTGAAACTTGTTAAGTCTCTACTCTCAGGCGCCATATTCGGGCAGAAAAAAACATTGGAAATATCCAGTGTTTTTTGTATTTTTTACGCACTATGTTGTTCATCAGTGCTGTACTTTGTGAATTTTGGATTGCATATGTGCGTTTATGACTGTTTAAGTGTCTGTAGTCTAAGCCTTTTCTGTATGAATGGTCCGGTTTAGCTACTGGGAATAAAGGATTATTCCTTGGGGAGGCACAGGGTTCTATTATGCCCTGCTACTCTAGTGTGAGTATTTCTCTCACTGGTGCTTTTGCTTCATGTTTTATTGGATACTGAGGTTGGGGTTGAGGTTCATTTTTAATGGGAATTACATGGTAGGGGGATTCTTTATCCCAGCCTACATGATTGTGATATAACACATGCCTGTGCCAAAGCCCAGTCAGTGGCATAGGATTCAATGAGTTCCTCCAGACCAAGGGGCGAGAAATAATTTTTAATAACATCTTCTCCATATGGGCAGGTACAGACAAATTCAGGTGGCCAATAGTGTTCGGCCAACAAAACATCAAATATATTTACTACATGACCCCAAAAGATTGCGTCTATTATGCGTTCAATGTCCCCTTCTAACTGTAGCATTACTTTATACACCCTCTCAGGCGTGGAGACTCACATGCCCGCAGTTTTTACTTGTAGAAAGTCATCAGTTGCTTTCACCCCCAGATACTCTAGAAGACTCAAGCGAACTATTGTGACGTCTGCTGCGCTGTCTAGCAGGTCTAGCAGTGCTAGTGCCCATTTCCAGTTCTTCAAGAGGACCCTTTTCTTGAGTGGCATGTCGTACTGCGACTGCTGCCACTTTTTTCTTTTTAAATTGGGGGTTCTGTTGGGGAGGTTTCTCTTCCCTTTTAATCGAAACCTCTGATGAGCATTGTGATTCCTGTCTCGGTTTCATGTACTCTGTTCTTCGCTCTGATCACCCACCTCTCTCACTGCTTTTTTCCGATGAGTCCTGAAAGGAACGAGATTGGCGTGTATCAGTATATTGATATCTATCAGGCGTTTTTAATATAATCTCTTTTTCAGAGATTATATCTATTCTGTGGGGTCTCCATACGTGGAGATTCTCCCCTTTCTTTTTTAGGACTTTGTTGTTTTTTATCCCAGTGTTCCTTATTACTCTCAAGAGCTTGCTTGGAAAAATCTTTATTAGATTTGACCTGAAATTGTGGTTTAGTTGGTCCGGCCCCTAGACTATCTCAACCAATACTAGACTAGGGGGGTGATTCTAACCCTGGCGGGCGGCGGAGGCCGCCCGCCAGAGTTCCCCCCTCCAGAAGACCGCTGGGGTTATTCTGGGTTTCCCACTGGGCTGGCTGGCGACCGCCAAAAGACCGCCCGCCAGCCCAGTGGGAAACACCCTTCCCACGAGGAAGCCGGCTCCGAATGGAGCCGGCGGAGTGGGAAGGTGCGACGGGTGCACTTGCACCCGTCGCGAATTTCAGTGTCTGCAAAGCAGACACTGAAATTCTTTGTGGGGCCCTCTTAAGGGGGCCCCTGCAGTGCCCATGCCATTGGCATGGGCACTGCAGGGGCCCCCAGGGGCCCCACGACACCCCATACCGCCATCCTGTTCCTGGCGGGCGAACCGCCAGGAACAGGATGGCGGTATGGGGTGTCTGAATCCCCATGGCGGCGCAGCGAGCTGCACCGCCATGGAGGATTCATGTGGGCAGTGGAAAACCGGCAGGAGACCGCCGGTTTTCCTCTTCTGACCGCGGCCAAACTGCCGCGGTCAGAATGCCCTGCGGGGCACCGCCAGCTTGTTGGCGGTGCTCCCGCCGACCCTGGCCCCGGCGGTCCTTGACCGCCGGGGTCAGAATGACCCCCTAGGTCTCTGTGATAATCTTGGGCAGCTCACGTTCCTGATCCTGTTGAGGAACATCACGGAGCCGCATGCTCACCACTAGTGCGACTGCTTCCACTTTAAGTTTACTTAAAATAACTGAGGATACCGTTGCAAAATTGCCCATTAATTGCATCCCCAAGTCCAGGGATGGAGCAGCCCCGTACTCATCTTGAATTTGTTTCAACACTTCCGGCAAGTTGGCAAGTGTCAGTGTACCCTGTGCAGTGGTATAGAGCGCGGCAAACACCGTGCCCCATGTATTACAATGATCAGCTGTAGGAACCATCCCAAATGGCAAGCACATGATTAGAATTCTATGTTTATCCTGAGGTTCTGTATGGGGAAATACTGCTTCCAGTGCATTTATTTTTTGTGCTAACCGAAACTGAGTTTCCTCTCATTTGGCAGGTACTTTACCCATAATCGAATGTACAGTCACAGGGTTTATACCAGGCGTCACTGCATGTGGTTGTGCTGGAGCAGCACATGCTGGGTTTGCATTTAATGTTTGCATCACAAACTGTACTAATCGTCTATATGTTGCTGTTAGTTTAGTATATAAGCAACGAACCTCAGCTACTGCTAAAGTCGCTACTGCAGGGTGAGGTGTATAAGTGTCCAATAAAGGCTAGGTAGGACCACCATTACTTAGAGGACCTAACCTTACTGGTAAAATCGTGTGGGGTAGGGCACCATCATGCCAATTATTATATTCTTGATAAGATAAAGGTATTTCTAAATATGCATATGCTCTGTGTTGTCCAGGTACGTTTGCAAGTGTATAGTGATGAAAGGTGTTTGTGTTCCCATCAACTGCTGGAAATGTGACCCAAGAATAGAAAAGTTCTGTTCTAGAAGCTGCATGGGCGTCCACCACAAATGTGACTGGACCCCCTGGGCCGTTAGGCCATTTGCTCATAAATGTGCAGTCAGAGGTTGTCTCATATTGACTGCTATTGCTACCTGTTGTGGATTCACCATTTTAGATAGTGAATTTGTTCATATAAGGCACGCCAAATAGGGATTTTCCTTTTAAAGTTCAAGCTTGAACAACCTCCAGCATCAGATAGGATTCCCAACGCAGATGAGGAGGAAGTCCTAAATACCACGGATGTCTCCGTATATAGTACTGAGGTGTCTTTGTATATAATGGGAAAGAGATACTCAGGAGGACCCGAAAATTAGAGCCTGACCAAACGTTGGCAGCGCCATGTCGCGTAGGCTCTCATTATTCTAATGAGACTACTGGATTTTGAGCGGCAGAATCGCCTGCGGTGTGGGAGACTATGTCTGACCCACTGCAGGTGACACCTGTCGCTCCAATTCGGGTTTTGCTCCGGATAACTAGGAGTGCTTCACCTCTACCCAAGGGCAGGGATGACTGGGCAGCTGAGCACATAACATAATTGGTTTCTCAGGGAAGCCGTGGTCACTCAGGTCTCACCCGTTTCTCTCAATTACATTAGTCTCATATATACAATGACGAAGGGAGGCAGTATATGT
Organism: Pleurodeles waltl; assembly: GCF_031143425.1. Lineage (NCBI taxonomy): Eukaryota > Metazoa > Chordata > Amphibia > Caudata > Salamandridae > Pleurodeles > Pleurodeles waltl. Next base: position 484,466,047 of record NC_090446.1, read on the forward strand.
TTCAATAATGATTTTAATGAAGCAACTGCATTTTAGATAGCAAAGCGTGAGCTGCAATAACCAGGACGACACAGCATGACAGTATTAAAATTGTGACAAGGAAAGTGAAGTATAAGAATAACGCTACCATATTGTCACTACAGTCAATAGACTGATTTGTACCAAGGCTATAATAGAGCGCAGCGTATTAAGCTCTAATTCTTCCCTTCAGGCTCCCCTAGGAATACAAAATCCCCCATACCTGAGCAAAGGCCTGAAGTCTGCATTAGCATCTGTAGCGAAGCATTCAGCAATCAGCATACAGTCGTGGTTCTCTGGCTGGAATCTCCCTCTAACCTGTAAGGGACAAGGAAGTATTTTTATAATAAAACAGCTGATGTTCTAAGAAAATATCTCTGTGTATAGATGCGTGTTTTCTATGAATCTTGGAGACTAAACTTATACCAGGTTCATCGGCAACCGATCTTGCTGTAGCCTTGGAGGAAGCACAGAGTGAGCAAGAATGTCTTGTTTGAGAACAGAGTGCTGGCCTAGGCAAAAACAGTTAGATAAACAGAAAATAAAACAAGACCGTAAAAGTGGCTATTGTAACAATTATAAAATAAAGCTGAATAAAATAAATCTAGGTTAGAGTGCACAGCGGCATGGCCTAGTGTATTAAAATAACGTGCAGGGAGCTATAGCTGAAATGGCTGCACAACAAAACTACTGGTATGGCTACAGTACATTGATAAAATATTTATAATATGGAATACAGGAAGCAGAACACTGGATCAATTTACAGCTTTTATCAACAGTATCCATCCTACCATCAAATTCACTGGCAGCAATACTAAACAGAAGATCCATCTCCCTTTTATGAATGTGTTATTCGCCATTCATGAACAAAAAATTATAAATGTTGTGTACCACAAGCCTACAGATGCTCATTTGTATCTAAACAGGACTTCATGTCACCCATACCTCACTAAACTCAGAAACATCCACAGCCAAGCACTCACACACAAAGAATAAGACACATCTGCAGCAATAAAGACACTTGTAAAGATCATCTACAGGAGCTTGTTAGCTTATTTAAAAAGCTAGGCTATCCTCTGCATATCATTCTGCAACAAAATGACAAGTCTTTGCAGTTACCCAGGTAAGCACGTGTTTGGAATACCAACAGAAGGAACAAAAGTGACAGAATCCCATGTGTGGTTGAAGATCATACATCAGCTCCCAACTGCAGAAACATAATACAAACAACTTTTCCCTTGCTATCCACTTGTGAAAAATTGCAAAAGCTTTTTCCAAAACCGCCAGTCATTGCTTACCGCAAAGCTCCCAATTTAGGATTGTTTATTGTGAGAGCTGAACTTAAACAAGCTGTAACAAATGAAGGAGTTCACTGCTGTAATTCTAAAAGGAGCATCACATGTGAATACCTTTTCACAAACACCATCAGTAACTAGCTCTGTTACAAGAAGGACCTATAGAATAAGACAGCATCTTACATGTTGCTCCACATACATTATTTATGTGATTTAGTGCCAACGTTAAAGATGTAAAAAACAATATGTAGGCCAAAAAGTGAATGACCTCCGTACACGATTCAGGCACCATAAATCATCAATAATTAACGAGAAACTTGACCAGCCTGTAGACAATCATTTTAACCTTGTGGACCATTTACTATCAGATTTGAAGATTTTCCTAGTGGAACATGTTTTAAAGGAAGAACTACTGGAGATCAGAGAAAATCTCTGGATGTACCTTTTAAAATCACTGCATCCAGATGGAATGAACATCACTGACTATACCACTTGATTTCTGCATATCTTAAGAGTTCTCAGGACTGCATTGATTCCATATTCCAGTTAGAATCTTCACTCATGATGCTTTCTGAAAATCCAGCAATGTCAGTTGTACAGCCAGTGAGCAAACCATCTTGTACTACCTGAGGAAGGCAGAAGCTGCAACATTGTAGTAGAAATATATTTTTGTTCTTTGGTGAGATGATCTTTTTGAGTCATCGACAGCAGCTACCATAAAAGCAGTACAAATACACACATAAGACCATGGGGGTCATTACAACATTGGCGGTAAAAGCCGCTTACCGCGGTGCAGAAGACCGCCAACACACCGCCACGGCCGCGGAATTCTGCCACAGCTATAATGACCCACATCTCGGAATCCGACAAAATTCAGACACCCACAAAAGTCCGCCACACCAAAGGTCAGTGATAAACTGTCGAAAACAAAACCGACACCGTCACGCCAACAAAAATACGCCCACACTATCACGACACACGAATCCACGCGGCGGTCTTTCAACCGCGGTATTCCATTGGCAGTACACACCGCCGCGCTCAAAATACACACACACATACAAAACACTGCCACATTGGACAATTCGAAATACACACACCTGATACACATACACACACCACTCCCACACACCCATTGCAATACAAAACACATACCCACATCACCCACAAACCCTTACGACCACATTTACAGAGAGAAGGCCAGAGAGAGACACCACCATCCACAAACTAGCAGCCACAGGCACACAACACCATCACCCACACAACTTCCACGCACAAAACACCACACACCACTACATATCACCACACTTATCACCACACACACCACCCCACACATCACCTACACCACCCCATGGCATGGCAAAGACACCCCAGGTTTTCAGAGGAGGAGCTCAGGGTCATGGTGGAGGAAATTGTCCGGGTAGAGCCACAGCTATTTGGATCCCAGGTGCAGCACACCTCAATTGCAAGGAAGATGGAGCTATGGCGAAGAATAGTCGACAGGGTCAACGCAGTGGGACAACACCCAAGAAATCGGGACGACATCAGGAAGAGGTGGAACGACCTACGGGGGAAGGTGCGTTCCGTGGTCTCAAGACACCACCAGGCTGTTCAGCGGACTGGCAGCAGACCCCAACCTCCTCATCATGGGAGGAGCAGGTCTTGGCGATTCTGCATCCTGAGGACCTCGCAGGAGTCGGTGAAGGAATGGACTCTGGTAAGTCAAATCTTAACTATTACATCCCCCACCCTAACTGCATGCTATCACATACCCCCACCCCTATCACTCCAACTCCTCACAAATGTACCAATATCACAAACCACACATCCCAACACCAAGCCCTGCATGCAACAACAACGCATGGACACCCATCACTAAAGCATGCCCACTGCACATACCCATACACCCCCCTAAACCATCGTCACACAAGCCCCCACACAGGAATGCCAGCACTGGGGTACACGGTCACCCACTCATTGCACACCATGACACACACAGATGCAATAATCATGCCTTTCCACCCCTGCAGGTCCACTACCCAACGTCACCAGACAGGAGGGTCCAGACATCTCCACTCCACCCACAGAAGAGGCCCACAGTGATGACAGCAGCTCTGTCCACCTGGATTTAGATGACCAGCCCGGACCATCGTGGGCCTCGGGACAGTCGGTTCCCCTCACACAGGCACAGGCCACCACAGACCTTCCCCCCTCTGGTAACACCAGCACATCACCCACCCAGCGGGCCCATACCTCCGTCCCCAGGACACGTCAATCAGCTGTATGTCCACCACTACAGGGAACCCAGGATAACCCACCACCCCAACAACAACAGGGACCTGGGGGCAGTGGTAGTGGGCACACGGTCCAGGGGACAGAGGCCCAGGAACACAGGGGAACTGAGAGGGCTGCTGTGCGACAGGGGGCGGACAGGCCAAGGGAACCCACTCTCCACGAGGCCCTCTCCTCCATCATGGGAGCATACCACCACTCCCAGGAGACGATGGCAACTGTCCTGGCCAAGTTTCAGGAGACCCAGGGCATGCAGGAGGAACAGTATTTGGGGTTCAGGGAGGAACTCAGAACCATCAGCTCCGCCCTGGGCACCATCGTAGGGGTGCTGAAGGAAATACTCAACACCAGGAGGGACACTGTGGCACTACAAGGGGCCCCTTACACTAGCATGGATGATGAACTGCCCACCACCTCCGCCGGTGCTAGTGGACAGGAGGCACCGCCACAGGACCGCCACACCAGCACCACACCCCCTGCAGAGGGAGAACCACCCCGCAAACGGTCCCTGAGATCCAGGAACAAGACAGAGCATGATGCCAAGACCCCAGCCAAGAAATGAGACCACCCTGATTGTCAAGCCACTGTCCCACTTTGTAACCCTGTCCACATTGAAACTGCCCCAGCTCCACTTCCTATGCCCATATGGGCAATGCACCTGTGAGACTAAAAGGCTGGACTCTGCCAAGGACACTCCTCCGCCATCACCCCTCACCATTTGACTTCCCCCTCCTATATTTTGTATGTAAATAAACACACCTAAAGCACCAAAAGATCTGGAGTCTGTCTGTGACTTCGAAATAGTGTATTTGCAATTACAGTGACACAATTTTCAGGAAATAGTAATGTCAACATACCTATGTCACACAGCTCTAGTCCATGAGGAATCTAAGCAGATGACACACAGCAGGACCCACACCTGTGAAACCATAAGGGAAAGTGACAGCTCAGTGACCATACACTGGGTGAAATCGACAGACAGGATAGAGGTAGAAGTGTAAAAGTACTTGTAGTAGGCAGGAATGTATTCTCAACTGTGTTTCACTGGAAATATTGCTGGATGACGGAGTCCCTGTTGTCAATGTCTTCTTCTTCTGTTTCCTCCTCATCACTGTCCACAGGCTCCACAGCTGCCACAACACCGCCATCTGGACCATCCTCCTGCAGAAAAGGCACCTGTCGTCGCAAAGCCAAGTTATGAAGCATACAGCAGGCCACGATGATCTGGCACACCTTCTTTGGTGAGTAGAATAGGGATCCACCTGTCATATGGAGGCACCTAAACCTAGCCCTCAGGAGGCCGAAGGTGCATTCGATCACCCTCCTAGTCCGCCCATGGGCCTCATTGTAGTGTTCCTCTGCCCTAGTCCTGGGATTCCTCACTGGGGTCAGTAGCCATGACAGGTTGGGGTAACCAGAGTCACCTAACAGCCACACACGGTGCCTCTGGAGTTGACCAATCACATAAGGGATGCTGCTATTCCGCATGATGTAGGCGTCATGCACTGAGCCAGGGAACATGGCATTCACATGGGAGATGTACTGGTCGGCCAAACATACCATAACTCTTCCGGTTCCTGTACACCTGTTCACTCCTGTGGGGGGGGGAACCAAAGCCACATGGGTCCCATCAATGGCACCTATGATGTTGGGGATATGTCCAAGGGCATAGAAGTCACCTTTCACTGTAGGCAAGTCCTCCACCTGAGGGAAAACGATGTAGCTCCGTATGTGTTTCAGAAGGGCAGACAATACGTTGGAAAACATAGGCTGGGACATCCCTGATGCTATGGCCACAGTTGTTTGAAAAGACCCACTTGCAAGGAAATGGAGCACTGATAGCACCTGCACTTGAGGGGGGATTCCTGTGGGATGGCGGATTGCTGACATCAGGTCTGGCTCCAACTGGGTACACAGTTCCCGGATTGTGGCACGGTCAAACCTGTAGGTGATAATCAAATTTCTTTCCTCCATTGTTGACAGGTCCACCAGCGGTCGGTACACCAGAGGATTCCGCCATCTCCTCACATGTCCCAGCGGACAGTGCCTATGAAGGACAACAGCGACCACAGAGTCAACCAACTCAGAGGTATGTACCCACAGTCTACACAGAACACGATTCATACACAAAATCTGGCCTGTATGTGTGTTGAGAGTAGGCCTAGGTATGTGTGACGCAGTTGGTAATTAGGCCATGTGGGCCCCTGAAATGGCGGCTGCCTGACCTCTAAAGCGGGACAATGGGATGTAAGGTAAGTGCGCTGGCATTGTACACGTTGCGGTAGGCGAAGACTGCAGCACAGTGCTGCATTGGGTAACATTGGACCCTATGGGTCCCAGTAGCCAATGACGATGTACGCCGGCAGTGATGGTACGCACCGCCACGGACGTGACCGCCGCGGACGTGACCGCCATTTTCTAGCTGTTGAATCACTCGATATCTGATCTTCGACAGGAGAGGACCTACACTGCAAGTGCTACTGTGACCTCGGTCTGGAAGAGACAATGGCTCGTGCATCTGGGGAAAGGGCCCCTGCCTTCACATCGGAGGAGTTGGAGAAGCTCGTCGGCGGGGTCCTCCCCCAGTACACGCTACTCTACGGTCCTCCAGACCAACAGGTAAGTACACAGGGAGCATGTTGTATGGGCTATGCCTGTGTGGAGAGGGCTGGTTGTAAGAAGGAAGGGGGCAGAGTTCTGAGTGCATGAAAGACGGTGGCTGCATGTGCCACATGGCAAGGGTAGGGATGGGGGCCACTCACTTTGACGGTGCAGTTGGTAATGACTTCTCTTCTTCCCCTGTACATTTCATGTAGGTCAGCGCCCACCAGAAGAAGGATATTTGGCGTGCCATCGCCAAGGACGTCCGGACCCAGGGGTCCACCACAGACGGAGCACCCACTGCCGGAAGAGATGGGAGGAAATTCACCGCTGGAGCAAGAAGACGGCGGAGGCTCAGCTGGGGATGGCCTCCCAACGTGGGAGGGGTGCCCGTCGAACCATGACCCCCCTGATGTTCCGGATCCTGGCGGTGGCCTACCCATAGTTGGATGGGCGCTTGAGGGCATCACAGCGGACACAAGGGGGTGAGTACACTCTCATTCAGCTGCCTTTGCGCGCAGTGGAGGGGTCTGGGTGGGGGAGGAGGGCTGTGGGTTTCCCTAGGCCAGGGAGAGTTCTGTAGGCTAGGCCCCTTCGTAAGGCTGTAGAGTGCCAAGTACAGCTATTCATGCACCTGTGTCACCTATGTGTGCAGATGTCGTTCATAGCCTTGTAAGCCATTTCCCAGGAATTGCACTGTAGAGCCCAACAGCGCGACGTAGTGCAGGGGGCTGCTGGGTCTGTCTTGTCCGCCAACGGTAGCGGTAAGCCATGCACTCAACCTGTCTTTCTTCTGTCCCCCCCCCTTTTTTTGCGGTCTCCCTGTTCCTGTGTGCATTAGCATCATCAGGCGGAGGAGCAGTGGCACTGGAGCACGAGGGAGCTGCATCCCACATGGCCATGGAGGCCCACACTACGAACTCTGAATACACCAGTGTGACGGAGGGCGAGGGGAGCACCACGGCGGTGACAGGAGCTGAAACCAGCGACACGGACTCATCCTCCGATGGGAGCTCCCTTATGGTGGCACCAACATCTGTGCCCCCCACTTCTACAGGTACAGCCGCCACCCCCCCTACCAGCACCGCCCTCCCAGCAGCCCCTCAGCCTTCGCCCTGTGCCCGCTCACCCAGGAGGGTGGGCATCACCTTCGCCCCAGGCACCTCAGCCCCTGCCCCTGCCACCTCTGCTGCCCTCAGTGAGGAGGCCATTGACCTCCTCAGGTCACTCACTGTTGGGCAGTCTACCATTTTGAATGCCATCCAGGGTGTAGAAAGGGAGTTGCAACAAACCAATGCATTCCTGGAGGGCATTCATTCTGGCCAGGCTGCCCTTCATCGAACCTTTCAAACTCTGGCCTCAGCACTGATGGCAGCCATTGTCCCTGTCTCTAGCCTCCCCCCTCCAATTTCCTCCACCCAGACCCAATCCCCTGTACCTCTGCCTATCCAAAGCACACCATCAGACCAGCCTGCACACACCTCACCACACAAGGGAAGTTCTGGCAAACATAAACACCACACATCCCACAGGCACTCACCCAAGCATCACACACATACAGACACAACAACATCCACTGCCTCCACTGTGTCCCCCTCCTCCTCGTCTCCCTCCTCCCTCCCAAGTCTCGGCTACACTCACACCTGCATGCACTACCACTACAGCCACTACGTCCCGCACCAGCACACCCACAACCACACCCCGCTCACGTGCACTCACCACCCCCACTACCATTCACACATCCCCTGTGTCCTCTCCCAGTGTGTCTGTAACGCCCCCTCCGAAGATACACAAATGCAGGCACACACCCACCCAACATACATCCACCTCACAACAGCCTCCAGCGCATGCACCTGCACCCAAAGCCACAAAACGTACACCTCCTACAACCACCACCTCTTCCTCCACTCCCAAACCCCCTCCAGCTACCCGTCCCAGTGTCTCCAAACAACTTTTCCTGTCCACCCTTAACCTATTTCCCGCCACCCACCCCGTCCAACTCATAGGTCCCATAAAAGCACCTCAGCCACAAAATCTGCGGGACCAGTGGTGTCTGTTGTCACAGGTATGTGGAGTGCACCGGCCACCAGGACAGCCAGTGTGTCACGGAGCCACAGCACAGCCAGTCCCCCCCCTGTGAAGCACCAGAAGTTGGCCAGTGCCCAGCGGGAGAGGGGGAAGACTCCAGACAGCCAAGCCACTCACAGGGGTCCCGGGGGGAGTGTGGACTCAGCTGTGACTCCTCCCAAGGTGGGGAAGGGGCAGAAGAAACCTGCAAAGTCTGGGAGGAGCAGCACGGCGGAGAAGACCGCCATCATCCCTGCTGGCCAGGAGGCCACCGCCAGCCCCATCGTCGCTGCCCAGGAGGCCACCGCCAGTCCCATCGTCGCTGCCCGGGAGGCCACAACCAGCCCCATCGTCGCTGCCCAGGAGGTCCCCGCCAGCCACAGCCCAGCTGACCAGGAGGGCCCTGCCAGCCACAGCCCAGCTGCCCAGGAGGGCCCCACCAGCCACAGCCCATCTGACCAATGAAGGACCGCCAGCCACAGCCCAGCTGGGCAATGATGGACCGGCAAGTCAACCGCCGCTGAACAGGGCAAGGACCGCCAACTCAAGCACCGCTGAACAGGGCAAGCACCGCTGAACAGGGCAAAGACCACCAACTCAAGCACCGTTGAACAGGGCAAGCACCGCTGAACAGGGCAAAGACCACCAACTCAAGCACCGTTGAACAGGGCAAGCACCGCTGAATAGGGCAAAGACCGCCAAGGCAAGCACCGCTGAACAGGGCAAAGACCGGCAACTCAAGCACCGCTGAACAGGGCAAAGACAGCCAAGGCAAGCACTGCTGAACAGGGCAAGCTGAACAGGGCAAAGACCGCCAAGGCAAGCACCGCTAAACAGGGCAAAGACCGGCAAGTCAAGCACCAGTGAACAGGGCAAGGACCGCCAACTCAAGCACCGCTGAACAGGGCAAGCACCACTGAACAGGGCAAAGACCGCCAGGGCAAGCACCGCTGAACCGGGCAAGCACCGCTGAACAGGGCAAAGACCGCCAACTCAAGCACCGCTGAACAGGGCAAAGACCGCTAAGGTAAGCACCGCTGAACAGGGCAAGCACCGCTCAACAGTGCAAGGACCGCCAACTCAAGCACCGCTGAACAGGGCAAGGATCGCAACTGGGACCGTCACGGGGTGAGTGATGCACTCTGGGCTCCAGAACCAGTGGAGACATGCATCCACTACCTCTGTCCTGCACAGGATGAAGCACTCTGGGCACCAGTCCCCCTCCAGAACCAGTGGAGACATGCATCCACTCCGTCTGTCCTGCACAGGATGAAGCACTCTGGGCACCAGTTCCCCTCCAGGACCAGTGGAGACATGCTTCCGCTTGAGAGACTGTGGCTTTGCACTCCCCAGGATGCAGCAGTGGGCAACCCACCCACTGTAGAGACTTGAGAGACTGTGGCTTTGCACTCCCCAGGATGGAACAGTGGGCAATCCACCCACTGTAGAGACTTGAGAGACTGTGGATTTGCACTCCCCAGGATGGAACTGTGGGCAATCCACCCCACTGTACAGACTTGAGAGACTGTGGCTTTGCACTCCCCAGGATGGAACAGTGGGCAATCCACCCACTGTAGAGACTTGAGAGACCGTGGCTTTGCACTCCCCAGGATGGAACTGTGGGCAATCCACCCACTGTAGAGACTTGTGAGAGTGTGGCTTTGCCCAGGATGGTACAGTGGGCAAACCACCCACTGTTGAGACTTGTGAGACTTTGGCTTTGCACTCCCCAGGATACATCAATGGGCATGGAGCCCCCTTGTGGATCTGGCATCGTGCACTCATTCGGCTGAGGTGCCCCCCCTTCCCTTCCCCCTGAGGTGCCTGTTGTATTTCTATCTGATGCCCCAGCAGTGTTCTCTCCGTAATGTTCGGGTATCTTGTGTGGGCCTTGCCCATGCATTTTGGGCCCAGTGGTCCATGGACTATGAATGGTGCAATACCTGAACTACTAATCGTGGTGTATATTTTGTTAATAGTGTATATATATAATTACATTTGCTTATTGATTTTTGATATATTACAATGGTTACACTCATTTCCTTTTGTCTTTGTATTCTTCTGGGGGGGGTTGGGGGGTGTTACTGTAATGTATAGATATGCATTGGTGTGTGTGTTGTAGTGGGTGAGGGTGGGGGTGGGGGTTGGGGTGTTGTGTGTGAGTGTCCCTGTTTTTTCCCTCCCCCCTCCCCTATGTCATAGGTGCAGTACTCACCGTGGTCTTCGCCGCCGGTGTTGGTGCTACTGGTACAGGAGCAGGAAGACTAGCGCAGGGAGAATATGAAGTTCCGGCTCCATGGTGTCCTCCTTCCTCGTGGAGTGTGTAGAGGTGAGCGTTTTTCCTTCTAAATGCCTGTTTCCGACGTGTTTTTATCCGCGTTGAATCCGCCCCGGAAAAGGTGGCGGATTGGCCTGTCATAATAGTGTGGGCGGTACATTGTCCTCCGCCTGTCTGTTGGCGGTGACCGCTGTGCTGTTTGTTTGTACCGCTGTGGCGGTCGGAGTGTTAAAGTGGCTGTCTTTGTTGGCGGTTTCCGCCACGGTCGTAATTACAAAATTTTTACCGCCGGCCTGTTGGCGGTCTTAGCGCCGCTTTAACACCGTCCGCCAGGGTTGTAATGACCACCCATATTTCTCAATACAACGTATAAAAATACAATACTAAAATCCTTAAGATAAAAAAAGTTTTGTATTGCCAAAACTCAGGGCATGCAAATCAGACACCAAATTACTCTATAAAGGGATCCATGTGGCTTAGTTTTTCTTAATATTCGTGAGTCTATGGCATAAAATATTTAACCAAGCTTATAATCCAGATCAAACAAATAACACAATAAACTTGAGCGAATAAATGACATTCCTAAAACCTTAAAATGTTTCCCTATACTAGGAAGAAGCCTAGTATAATACAATTTTATAGACAAAATCTAAAAATAACAATATTAAAACAATTAAAAACACAGTCTCTATCCTTAAATAAACATTGTGTCAAAAAGCTTGCTCTAATAAGCCATGTGGCTGCTAAAAACTTTGCCAAGCACATATCACCGGCCTGTGGCTACTGGTACAACAAATCCTGAGAGCTGAATGGCGATCCCTAATTCCCATGGAGTTACAAAGAGGTCTTATCCAGCGGGCCCTTTGGTTTTTATATGCGGGCAGTAGAATAAAAGATGGCTAATTGTTTCCCTCGTATTGCACCCCATCGGGCAAAGATCTGACAGACTTACAGTTTGCTTCCATCTGGAAGTGAGTTTGTGCACTGGTAGGGATCCTAATCTAAATCTTGGGTAAAATGCACCTGCCGCAGGATGTAAAATGGTATCAAAAAAGTGCTCAAACTCATAATGACACTTAAATGATAAAAAGCTGTCCGTCATGCTACCCGACGGAACAGCTGTTAGGGTTGATGTTTGTACTATCACCCAGTATGCATCTTTCAAAATCTGTGGGGTGTTTTTTGGAAGATGCAAAGGATCCGTCCAATAGGAGCCCAGCCCAAGTTTGAGAAAACCTCTTTTTACATACTGGCACCATGGAATTTTTACAACCTGAGAGTCTCTTAAAAGCGCTCCTAGCCATATCCTATAAGGATCTAGCACTGCAGTGGAACAAGTCTGAATCCAATATTGCAGCGGTCTCAAGGCGGCAATATCAGCGATAGACTGCAAGTTTAAATCCATTCGGATAGGAAAGGTAGGAGAACTCGAGGGAACTTTTAGCAGGGCCTTGATAAAGAGGTTCTCTGCTCTTTCCATATTATCGAGCTTACTATGGCCCCACAGCTCAGCACCATACAAAACACCCACTCTGGCCTGCACTTTATAAATATCCACTGCAGGTGTGATAGGAAAGGCAGGCGTTCTAGCAGCAAATCTCAAAATGCCCCCTGACTTTTGTTTAAGGTACATAACACCCTTTGTCAGGTGCGATTTCCATTTGTGGGAATTTTCTAGTCTAATTCCCAGGTAGTCAAAATCACTAACACGTTCGAGAACCTCAACATCCAGCACTATATTCTTCTTTGCTCTAAATTTTGGGTCGCCAAATACCATGCATTTTGTTTTGGTGCAGTTTATTTGTAAACCAGAATCCTTACAAAACCCCAAAAATCTCTCCAGAAGCCTAGATAATCCAGAGGCAGTTTGGGATAAAAGCAAGGTATCATCAGGGAACAGCAACACAGTGTCTTGATACCACCCAATTTTTGGGCGTCCTTTAAGCTATCAAGTAAGTATGGGATACAGGCATTTATAAAAAGTAAGAAAAGAGTTGTAGCCAAAACACATCCCTGCCTAACACCTTTCTGTATGGGAAACTCATCAGATAGCTCTCCGTCCTTCCCCCACCTTACTCTAGCAAAACTCCCTGAGTATGGCTCCCTAATCAAATTTAACAAGGGGCCCGGAACTCCAATAATTGCCAGAGTCTCCCATAGCTTGGGACGGGGTACCAGATCAAAAGCAGATCAAAAAAGGCGACGAACAGCCTACCACCATCCAGGTCCACCACCTTCCATTTGATTGTAAGAAAGCGGAAGACCTGGTCCACCGTGGCCGTCCCTCACCTAAAGCCCACCTGCAAATGGCTTACAGCCCCATTTTCTTCCATCCAGGCTCTGAGCCTACCCAAAACCTGGAAGGAAAATATTTTCTGGAGATTGTCTAAAAGGCTAATCGGTCTGTAATTTCCTGGAGCTGATTTGTCCCCTTTTTTGTAGATAGGGACAATTATTGCACCCTTCCACAAGTGACTGTTTGAGTCATTTTTTTCTTTCTTGGATATATATATATATATATATATATATATATATATATATATATATATAGACTGAAAAATACAAGGGTTACAGGGACGTTATAGCTATTTTCTGAATTTACTCATACAAACCATAGAAATTCAGCATAGAGTTATTTGAAGTAACTATAACTCGAGCCCTAGCCATGCACAGTTTTCCTATCAATAACTTTATTGCAAATGTTGCAGTGATAATGTCAAAGATGCCATGGGAGATGTCATCAGATGTCATCAATTATATAATATGTGGAGTAATTAGCTGTGCATGGTGAAGGAACGAGTCATAGTTACCTTAGGGCGCAAGTTATAGTTACTTGAAATAACTATAACTGCTGAATTTCTATGACTCTGTACGAGTACATTCAGAACCTAACTAGAATGTGCCTGTAGCCCTTCATTTTTTCAGGGAATTTCTATGGGTTTTTTAACACAAAGTAATTTACTTTACTATACAGTAATCCAACCTCCACCGCGCATGACCTTCAGCCGTGCTTGGCGAGTAGGACGCATGGCCTGGCTTGCGCCCAGGCATTGCAGCCAAACCCTTATAGCCACTTTGACGTGCGCAGCAGGGGTTGGCCACAGGACCTGTCTCTGTCAGTGGATCTGTGAGTGGGTGCTTTAGTGTCTGAGTGGGTCTGAAAGTGGGTGTGTGAGTCTATAAGTGGGTATGAGTAGATGCATGAGTGTCTGAGTGGGTGTGTGAGCAGGCGCATGAGTGTCTGAGTGCATGTATGAGTGAATGAATTATTGTATGGATGTTTTTTTTTTACATTTTCTTTTGCATATCCTTGAATATTTGAGGAAATTCGAAGACATCGAGCATGATGAAGAAAAATCATTTTAAACCCATGATTTGACCCTAAAACACCCCTATATCACACCCCTGGGGTTGGGGCACCTCCACCCTGACCCATATACCACTTATCATTTCTATTTTCAGCTCCGGGGACTCTCTCCGATATCATAAAATGGCGGTGCAACTTTCTAGTCAGGTTTTGGCCAGCCAATTACAGCGCTTCTGTTCATGTGTGCATTCACGAAAACTTGCGAATATTTGTGATTTATTCGTAACCAAAGATATACAAATGTATAAATCCTTTATTATCTCCAAAACTACTGGACGGATTTGCACCAAATAAGTGAAAGCACAAGCTGCGTACCGAAAACTAGCTTTCTGCCAAATTTGGTGAATTCCGTCCAGCGGTTCGGGCTGTAGTCATGTCTAAAGGTTCTATGGGAATGAACAGGGGAAAAGCAACTTTTTTGACCCCCTCTTTTTCTTGGCCTCACTTGACGTATCACCCCAAAACTTTCCAGGTGCAACAAGAATCACCCGCACAATTTTTTGGGAAAATTTTGTGAACATTTGTCAAACGATGCGAAAGATATAGGCAAGTCAAAAAATGCTTTTTCTATGGAAACATGGTCCTAAATATAACTACCTACTGGCAATATATATATATATATATATATATATATATATATATATATACACCTACCCAGTCAAAGTAGTTTGGTAGTCAATATTTTGGTCACAATATGTTGGCACATCAATATTTTTGATGATGCTTTTCTGACATACAAATGGTGTCAGGTGTCCAATACATTCTAACTGTGGTAGCAGCTGAAAACCTAGGGATGTCAGGAGGAATTATGGTTTAAATTACCATTACCCATTTTTTGCAGGATTTTCTTAATTAAAGATTGTGCTTTTTATGGGTCTGATGTAGAGTTATTACAAGTGCTGTAAGAAATAATGCACTTGTAATAAGGCAGAAGAGATATTTATCATGTTTGTGACAGAGCAGCCTATCTGCCGAACTCTAAATCAAAAACTCTAATTCAAAAATGCTCACGTACCGATGTGTTGTTCATCAGACTCCAAAGTATTTAACTAAACAGTAAGGCGGCCAGAGTGCAGAGAATAGTGGTAAGATAAGGGTGGAAGAGAGAGCTCTTACAGTGAATACCACATTTAGTAATTGTATTTGTGACTTTTTTAGAGCACAGCAAAATTAACTTGAGGTATGAAGGCATTGTAGGATTCACCGTTCATTGAACTTCCAAGCTTGAGAAACAGCTGATAAGCCGGTTTAGTGGAGTTAAGCTAGGAATTTAGGGCCAGATGTAGGAAACAGTTTACACGTCACAAACAGTGATTTTCGCTGTTTGCGACGTGCAAACTGCACTATGAAAAGCACAAAACCCGTTTTGCAATTCGGTAATCTGGTTACCGAATCGCAAAACGGGTTTGCGAGTCGCAATTAGGAACGGGAGTCCTCTTCCTAATTGCGCTTCGCAGTGCAATGGCAGATTGCTTTGTGACCGCGAACACGTTCGTAAACCAATTGCAGTTAGCACCCATTTCAAATGGGTGCTAACCCATTCGCAAAGGGGAAGGGGTCCCTATGGGACCCCTTCCCCTTTGAGAATGGCATTAAAAACTTTTTGTGAATGGCATTAAAAACTTTTTTCCAGAGCAGGCAGTGGTCCTATGGACCACTACCTGCTCTGAAAAAATGAAACAAAAACGTTTCTTATTTTGTTTTGTAATGCATCCCGTTTTCCTTTAAGGAAAATGGACTGCATTACAAAAAAAGAAAAACTGCTTTATTTAAAAGCAGTCACAGACATGGTGGTCTGCAGTCTCCAGCAGGCCACCATCCCTGTGAGTGCCGCGAGTATCAAGGGGGTCGCAAATTGCGACCCACCTCATGAATATTCATGAGGTGGGCATTTGCAACCCCCTTGCGAGTCGCAAACAGTGTCAGGGACACTGTTGTGCATAGGATTTTGCGACTCGCAATTTGCGAGTCGCAAAACCGAACTTACCTACATCTGGCCCTTAGTCCTTTCCTAAATTTTAGCAAGTTTTTCTCCTTGCACAGTGAGATTAGGAGCTGCAGCATTCATTGAAAAAGCTCCGTTCCTAACACCAGTATGTTTAAAAACAGGCACCCAGAAAATAAATTGATCAGAAAAGCTAAATTGACACATGCCAACTAAACTGATTAGCTGGTGATGAGTGTATGTGAGAGTACAGAACCTAATGGAGAAAGCCAGCTGGCTCCATTATGACTTGCTTGCTGGGTTGACCAGCGGAAGCCAAGGCTTCCGCAAGTCAGCCCAGCGGGAAAGTGGTGGTAGTATTGACGCCGGCTTGTCATTGTGCAGACGGCAATGTTGCCTCACGTAGGGGGGCACCAGCACCCTTGTAATTCGCATTGTCTGCACAGCAGACAGTGTGCGTTACGAGAGAGCATGGCAGGGGGACCCCTGTACTGCCCATGCCATGAGCTTGGGAAGTGCAGAGGCCCCCTTGTGGCCCCCCTGCACTAGTTTTCTGTCAGTCTTTTTATGGTAGTGAAACTGCTGTGAAAAGGCTGGATGACAACCAGATTGTAAATCGTGCAGCACTGCCTTGGCTGATTGCAACCTGCACCCGCAGTCAGCCCGTCAGGATCACCGATCCCGGCGGAGACGGCGGTAGGTTCGTGGGCTGTCTGCCAACCTCGTAATGTGGCAGTCAGACCGTCACCACCATGGCAGTCTGATAGCCACTTCAAGTGTGGCGGTCCAAAGAACGCCACATTCTTAATTAGGCACTTAGTTCTAATCTTCCATGACTTTGCAGTTGTAAAACCTTTTACTCATGTGCATTATTACTGCCAATTACTTAAGTGTATCCATGATAAAGACGCCTAAAAAGGTGGGGATTTGGCATTACAAATTATGTTTTGTCTTAGAAATTTGTAAACATCCACAAACATCTAAGTTAGTGGGTATTCACAAACTCCTCTCTTACCCTTTCCCACAGGGAGTATGGATGGAGATTTACTCATGTCAAGAAGTTGGAGAAAATTATTTTCAGATTGAAAATGGAAATTCAGCACACTAAACTGTGGGGAGATATAGGTAAAAGGGTATTCAGCAGAATGCATGGTGATAGCCAGGAATTCAGATATCCTAGCCTGAAGTACACCTGGAAAGTTGTGATTCATGCAGATTTCCTGATGCAACGTGAAACAGGTTTGGTGGGTGGCTGAAAGTTGTAAAAATGAACACTCATGGGAGGTTTTTGATTATGACCTTCGTTTGTTAACCAGGCCTACTGACGACTTCACAACTATTGGTGCTGCATGGATAAATACTGCTGTGTTAGATGGATGGAAAGTAACATACTCTGCACCGCTGTCAATGTTCAGTATTCCCAGAATGGCAACCACATTCGTGAACAGCTTTAAAATGGCAATGACAAGGTTAGCTCTGTGCAGCTTTGGTGACATAGTCCCAGTTAGCTAATTCATCACCTTAGTAGTGTTAAACCTCTAAATAATGGTGTGCTTTAGACTCAAATGTGCCATAAAGTATAGGGAACTGGCAGCATGATATTGACCTTAAATGCTCAAATGGCGATGAAGTGCAGAGAATGCATCACTGGGAAATTTGCCTTGATGTTGCACTGTCCAACCTGCAATGGTCAACATTCTGCTAACAACTTACAATACTTTTAATACATTTCAAATGTAAGATGAAACACTTTGAATGCTTGCAATTGATCTAAGCAATTGGATGGCTATTATTCTGATATTTGAGGCTGATGTATTTGCTGCATAGCTCTTAACCCCTTCTGTGCCACGGACGTAATGGTTACGTCCTGCGGCACAGTGCTGCTGTGCCCAGGACGTAACCATTACGTCCTGGGCACACAGCCCAGCGGGAGCGCTAGCGCTCCCTCTGTGGGGTCCCCCCCACCTCCCCAAGGCAGGGATGGAAGGGGAAGCCCTTCCCCTTCCACCCTCGACCCCCCCCACATCCCTTGTGACGTCAGCGCACGATCGCGCCCTGTTTGTCACAGGGCCTCCTCTCATCGCGCTGGAAGCTCAGCCTCCAGCGCGATCGGAAGAGAAATGTGTTGTGTTCTGTGGTTTGGCACGCGGTAATGTTACCGCGTGCCGAACCTATTTCTGCGTGCTGCCGGCTGTCGCGTTCTCCCGTGCTCTCGAGCGCGAGGAGAAGAGACGGTTGAAGGCTGCGGAGCCGGAGGACGTGACAGCGGCGGTCCCTGTATTGGATCGAAATAAACGTCTCCAAATCTTTACAACGCTTCTTACCGTGTTTTCACAACATCAGAATTTGGCGACGAGGGAGCCGCTAGGCACCCACGCATTACTGTGTAGACTGATCTCCGCGTTCTTCCTGCTGGGAGCATAAGGTACCTGTGAGCCTGGCTGGAGGAGGATTGTGTGACTAATGGGCAGCAGACAACTGGAATGGAACTCTGCATGTGCTGTATTTGGCAATTTTAAGCGCCATCTTGGATGTAGTGGTTGTCAATGCTACACTGGGCCACAGTGTTAAGGATAACAGCGAATATACTTTTACTTTGGACGTTATTGTCATCTACGCTACACTGTATCATTGTAGCAGGGACTACCAAAAAAAAAATAAGTCTGTAGTGTTTTAATGTCCTACAGTTTTATTGTAACAATATTCATTTGAACACGTCCTGGCCTGTTTTTGTTTTAGGCTGCTTCTTGATCGGTGCTATGCAGTCTGTTAATCCTCCACCACCCTTTTTGGAAACTCCAGGTCCTCCTCCCATCCCTTGGAGACAATGGTTTGACGGTTTTGAGACTTACCTTGGAGCTATTGGAGCCTCTCGTTTTCGCCCTGAAAGGAAGAAGTGTCTCCTTTTACATTCTTTGGGATATGAAGGAAGAGAGATCTTCAAACATTTACCGCACCTGCCGCAAACTGATGAAGAGCTTGATGAATATGATATGACCACCAAGAAGTTGTCCACAAGGTTTGATGTACTCCTGAGTTTGGTGGTTTTACTGCACAAATTCTTCAAGCGTCAGCAGTCTCAAAGTGAGGATGTTGACACATATGTCAGCGCACTGAGACAATTAGCCGCGAAGTGTGAATTTAGAGATTTCCAAGACCACTTAATAAGGGACCAGTTTATCGGTCACTGCTCAAATAAGCACATTCAGCAGAAGCTACTTACCATGGGCAATCCTACCTTGGAAGATGTCATTAAAACAGCTAAAAGCGTTGAACTGGCGCAGATATCTCTAAAGGAACTTTCAATAAGTACTGTGCTGAAGGACTCTGATCAAATTCATGTGAATGTTGTTACTAAACTGAGTGCGGTAAAGAAAGGCGACTCGAGAAAATATGACAATCCATTTTTCAGGTCGTCTAACATATGTTTTAGATGTGGGAACATGCCTCACTTTAAGGATGGCAAAAGTTGTCCAGCAAAGAATGCTGCATGTAGGAAGTGTAGTAAAGTAGGTCACTTTGCTAAAGTCTGTCAATCCATGTTTAATAAACAAGCTAAGGTGTCCACAGTGGTAGAGGAAGAGGGGGAAAATGAAGAGGATTCTTTTGTTAAGGCCTATCAAGATATGATTATGGTAGTCACTGAAAGGGTATGTGGAGTCAAGGAGCAAAACCAATGCGTAGATCCTCTTGTTGATATTCGGGTTGGTGATAAGTGGCTTCGATTGTTAGTGGATTCTGGGGCACGTATTGCTATGATCACATCGGATCTTTTCCACAATGTTTGGGGTGATAGGAAGTTATTGCCTCCCGACAGATCACCTGTGTCTTATGAGGGCAGGAAAATTAACCTGGAAGGCTACATAGAAGATAGTCTTGAGTTCAAGGATCGGAAGATCTTCGGTAACATTTATGTGGTGTATAAAGGTTTGAACATTTTAGGATGGTACCATCAAGGGCTGTTTGGCATGGTGTTGAAACCTGGTGCTAAAGAACAAGTCCTTGTTGTAGGGAACTCAGAATCTAAGGCACCATTTGAAGAGGAGTTTCCTAGCATTTTTTGCACAGGGTTTGGGAAGGATTGCTGGTTTCAAGCACAAAATTAAGGTAAAGGATCGGGCTATCCCAGTGAGACATAAGGTCAGGTCGGTGCCATTTAGTCTAAGAGAGGATCTTAAAACTGAATTGCACAAACTACAAAATATTGGTGTAATTGAGCCTATTGAGTCCAGTTTGTGGCTTTCTCCATTGGTGGTTGCCCGGAAACGAAATGGGGACCTGCGTTTATGTGTGGACCTGAGGAGTCTCAATAAGGAGATATGGGTAGACTCATACCCTTTACCTAAGATTAGCGACCTGCTCGATGAGCTCAGAGGCTCTGTGTGGTTTTCCAAAATAGATCTTGCTTCAGCATATCACCAGGTGGTGTTGGATGAGGATTCGCATCATTACACAGCTTTTAATTCTCCGTTTGGCACTTTCCAGTTTTGCAGGATGCCATTTGGGTTGGCCTCTGCTGCGTCAGCGTTTCAACGCATCATGCACAAAATGTTGGGGGAAATACAGGGCATTCTTGTTTTCCAAGATGATGTCTTGATTCATACTAGGGATTTGGAAGGTCATCACGAGAAAATCAGATCTGTCTTTAAAATTTTTCAGTCTTATGGCGTCTGTGTAAGGAAAGAAAAATGTGAGTTTTACAAGAATAAGATAGAATTTTTGGGTCATTGTGTTTCTGGGGATGGTGTTGCACCGCGGCCCGGTTTGGTAAAAGCGATTGTGGAATCGTCTAATCCCAAGGACAAAGACGAGTTGCGATCATTTGTAGGCATGTGTGAATACTATTCTAGGTTCATTTCCAATTATGCTAGCAAAATTAAGATTTTGTCTAACTTGCTCAAGAACAAAGTACCGTTCATATGGGACAGTGAGTGTCAAGCTACATTCGAAAGGGTCAAACAGGAGTTGGTTGATGCTAGGCCATTGAGTCCGTATGACCCCAGCCAATTGTGCACCATCACTGTTGATGCTAGTAGGTATGGGTTGGGTGCGGTGCTGTCTCAAGGTATGGGGAAGGATGAGAAGGTTATTAGTTATGCCTCTAGAGTATTACGTGAGCCAGAACTCAATTACTCTGTGATTGAGAAAGAGCTGCTAGCATGCTATTGGGCTAGTGAGAAATTTAGAAGCTATTTATGGGGGAGAAAATTTGTTGTTCAAACTGATCATAAACCATTGGTGTACATTTTGAATGGAGACAAGATCAATTATACAACCCCTCGTATAGCACGCCTCACCACGAAACTGTTACAATATGACTTTCATGTCAGATACATTCCAGGAAAAGACAACTTCACAGCTGACTTTTTATCTCGTTTACCTATTAGTGATGAAAGTACTGTTGATGTGGAGGATGATGTGGAGGATTGTTTTATAGCGGCTGGGGATGCCGATGAATCCAAAGTGTGCATGGAAACGGTATGGAAGATGGCTGAAAGCAATGATGAGGTGCTTTCCAGGGTTAAGCAATATATTGTCAACGGTTGGCCTAAGGAAAGGAATTTGAATTCAGAAGTCCGACCATATGCCAAGGTGGCTGATGAGTTATCAATTGATGATGATATTGTGTTAAGGAATGATAAATGTGTACCCCCATGTGAGCTTAGACAAAAATTGGTGGACCATGCGCATGATGGGCACCTTGGTGGCACCATGACAAAAAGACGGATCAGGGCGCTGTATTGGTGGCCTTCTATGGATAAGGATGTGGAAAGGGCTGTTCATGGATGTGTTGTGTGCAATGGTGCTGAAAAAGGGTTGAAGATTGTGAAGCCACCATTACAACCCATACCTTTACCAGAGAAGGCTTGGGTTAAAGTGGGTGTTGATATGGTTGGGCCTTTCAATTTTCTCCCTAGTCACATGCACTATGCTTTTGTACTGATGGATTATTTTAGTAAGTGGCCAGAAGTGCGGTTTTTCGCTAAGCCTTCGGCAAGTTCTGCCATACAGTTCCTCAAAGAGATTTTTTGGAGGGAAGGTTTTCCAGAATATTTAATCTCGGACAATGGTGTACAGTTTGTGAGCAATGAGATGGAAACCTTCCTAAGAGAGTCTGGTGTGAAACATTTGAAGAGTTCGCTGTACCATCCTCAAACGAATGGTTTAGCTGAAAGAATGAACAGAGTGGTTGTGGAATGCATAAAGTGGGCTAAAGCGAGTAGATTGGATGTGGAAGAAGCTGTGAATTCGATGTTGTGGTTTTATCGTACCACACCACATTCAGTGACGAAAATCTCCCCATTTGAACTGTTGAAAGGTAGGCGTAGTACGTCTAAACTCTTCCCGGCTTGGTTAGCCAAGATCGTGTCGGGTAAATTTCCTGATGTGGTGGACAAGGATAAAGTTAGGGGTGAGGTAAAGAAAAATCAAGACAGGGTGAAAGCTAGGTATGACCAGAAAAATTCTACAAAAGAACGCTCTTTTCAACCAGGTGATAGTGTGCGCATCAAGTTACAGACCTTTGTGAGGAAAGATGAAGCTTGTTATGGAAGTCCAGTTACAGTGAGGAAAGTGTGTGGTAATGCTATCATGGTTGAGGGAGGTCAATGGTGGAATATGAGTAAAGCTGTGAAGGTGAATGACGACAGGGACGGTGGAATGAAAAGGTGTAGTAGAGCGGTATCAGAGGGCATGGTTCAGGAACGGTTGGTGTCAGACACTAAGTTGGGAGTTCCCCAAACACTTAGAAGATCTGTTCGAGTGAAACGGGTGCCGCTCAAACTTAGGGTATATCATTGCCCTTAACAGGAAATCTACTTGTTGCTATGGTTATTTTTGCCAAGACTGTTTAGTGGTTTAATGTTATGTTATTATAATGTTTGTTCTAATGTTGGGTTGTGTTTCTCTGGTTTGGAAGTTAAAAAAAAAAAAAAAAAAAAAAGAAGAAGATATTATGTTGTGTTCTGTTGTTTGGCACGTGGTAATGTTACCGCGTGGCAAACCTATTTCTGCGTGCTGCCGGCTGTCGCGTTCTCCCGTGCTCTCGAGCGCGAGGAGAAGAGACGGTTGAAGGCTGCGGAGCCGGAGGACGTGACAGCGGCGGTCCCTGTATTGGATCAAAATAAACGTCTCCAAATCTTTACAACGCTTCTTACCGTGTTTTCACAACAAAATGCTTTGCATTTCTCTTCCGATCACGTGGGGGAGGTCGAGAGAGGCTTCAAAGGGAAGGAAAGTTATTTCCTTCCCTTTGAAGTCTCTCTCTGCGTTTTGGCAGCCGGATTAAAAGCAATCCGGCTGTCAAAACGCCCACTAGACACCAGAGATTTTATTTAAAAAAGGAAATTGGCATAAGGAAGCGACCCCTTGGGCAAGGGTCGCTCCTGGGGTGGCAGAAACCTCTAGGCACCAGGGATAAAAAAAAAAAAAAAATTGTTTAGTTTTTTGTTTTACAGGTGGGGAGCGACCCCTTAGGCAAGGGTCGCTCCCATAGGGGGCAAATTATATTTAGGCCATTTCTGCCCCCCTTGGGGGCAGATTGGCCAATTTTTATGAGGACAATCTGCCCCCAAGGGGGACAGAAACCACTAGACACCAGGGAGTTTTTTTTTTTGTTTGTGAATTTCACGTAAGGGTAAGCGACCCCTTAGGCAAGGGTCGTTCCCCTGGGGGGCAAATTTATTTTAGGCCATTTCTGCCCCCCAGGGGTCCTTATTTTTATTAGGCCGATATGCCCCCAAGGGGGGCAGAAACCACTATGCACCGGGGATTTTTGTTGTTGTTGTTGTTTTACAGATGGGGAGCATCCCCTTAGGCAAGGGTCGCTCCCCTGGAGGGGCAAATTGTATTTAGGGCATTTCTGCCCGCTTTGGGGGCAGATCGACCCGTTTGAGGTCAACCACTAGGCACCAGGGATCTTTTTTTTGCGCCGTCACGCAAGGGGAGCGACCCTGTAGGCAAGGGTCGCTCCCCGGGGGGAGGGTGGGGGGCACATTTATTTTAGGCCATTTCTGCCCCCCCGGGGCAGATTGGCCTATTGTTATTAGACCGATCTGCCCCCGGGGGGCAGAAACCTCTAGGCACCAGGGCTAATCTTTTTTGTGTTTTTTGTTTTTGTTTGTTTGTTTGTTTAGAGATGGGGAGCGTCCCCTTAGGCAAGGGTCGCTCCCCTGGAGGGGCAAATTGTATTTAGGCCATTTCTGCCCGCTTGAGGGGCAGATAGGCCGATTTTAGGTCAATCTGCCCCCAAGGGGGGCAGAAACCACTAGGCACCAGGGATCTTTTTTTTTTGCGCCGTCACGCAAGGGGAGCGACCCCGTAGGCAAGGGTCGCTCCCCGGGGGGGGTGGGGGCAAATTTATTTGAGGCCTTTTCTGCCACCCCTGGGGGCAGATCAGCCTATTGTTATTAGGCCGATCTGCCCCCAGGGGGGGCAGAAACCTCTAGGCGCCAGGGCTAATTTTCTTTTTTTTGTGTTAGGTTTTTTAGAGATGGGGAGTGACCCCTTAGGCAAGGGTCGCTCCCCTGGAGGGGCAAATTGTAATTAGACCATTTCTACCCACTTTGGGGCAGGAACCACTAGGCACCAGGGATTTTTTTTTTGCACCATCACGCAAGGGGAGCGACCCCGTAGGCAAGTGTCGCTCCCCGGGGGGTGGGGGGCAAATTTATTTTAGGCCATTTCTGCCCCCCCCTGGGGCCGGCTGAGCTAGAGGCCAAAATCCACAGGTAGGCACTTTGCAAAAAACACCTCTGTTTTCTGTGAAAAAATGTGATGTGTCCACGTTGTGTTTTGGGCCATTTCCTTTTGTGGGCGCTAGGCCCACCCACACAAGTCGGGAGACTTGGGGGAACACTGGGTGGAAGGACATTTGTGGCTCCTCTCAGATTCCAGAACTTTCTGTCACCGAAATGAGAGGCAAAAGTGTTTTTTTGGCCAAATTTTGTGGTTTGCAAAGGATTCTGGGTAACAGAACCTGGTCAGAGCCCCACAAGTCACCCCATCTTGGATTCCCCTAGGTCTCTAGTTTAAAACAATGCACAGGTTTGGTAGGTTTCCCTAGGTGCCGGCTGAGCTAGAGGCCAAAATCTACAGGTAGGCACTTTGCAAAAAAAAACTCTGTTTTCTGTCACAAAATGGGATGTGTCCACGTTGTGTTTTGGGGCATTTCCTGTCGCGGGCGCTAGGTCTACCCACACAAGTGAGGTATCATTTTTATCGGGAGACTTGGGGGAACATAAAATAGCAAAACAAGTGTTATTGCCCCTTGTCTTTCTCTACATTTTTTCCTTCCAAATATAAGAGAGTGTGTAAAAAAGACGTCTATTTGAGAAATGCCCTGTAATTCACATGCTAGTATGGGCACCCCGGAATTCAGAGATGTGCAAATAACCACTGCTCCTCAACACCTTATTTTGTGCCCATTTTGGAAATACAAAGGTTTTCTTGATAGCTATTTTTTACTCTTTATATTTCAGCAAATGAATTGCTGTATACCCGGTATAGAATGAAAACCCACTGCAGGGTGCAGCTCATTTATTGGCTCTGGGTACCTAGAGTTCTTGATGAACCTACAAACCCTATATATCCCCGAAACCAGAAGAGTCCAGCAGACGTAACGGTATATTGCTTTCAAAAATCTGACATTGCAGGAAAAAGTTACAGAGTAAAACGTAGAGAAAAATTGCTGATTTTTTCACCTCAAGTTCAATATTGTTTTTTTTTTTTCAGTTGTTATTTTCTGTAGGAAACCCTTGTAGGATCTACACACATTACCCCTTGCTGAATTCAGAATTTTGTCTACTTTTCAGAAATGTTTCAGTTTCTGGGATCCAGCATTGGTTTCAAGCCCATTTCTGTCACTGACAGGAAGGAGACTGAAAGCACAAAAAATCGTAAAAATGGGGTAGGTCCCAGTAAAATGCCAAAATTGTGTTGAAAAATTGGGTTTTCTGATTCATGTCTGCCTGTTCCTGAAAGATGGGAAGCTGGTGATTTGTGCACCGCAAGCCCTTTGTTGATGCCATTTTCAGGGGAAAAACCACAAGCCTTCTTCTGCAGCCCCTTTTTCCCATTTTTTTGAAAAAAACGAACTTTTCACTGTATTTTGGCTAATTTCTTGGCCTCCTTCTGGGGAACCCACAAAGTCAGGGTACCTCTAGAATCCCTAGGA
The DNA here is from genome assembly GCF_031143425.1 of Pleurodeles waltl. NCBI lineage: Eukaryota > Metazoa > Chordata > Amphibia > Caudata > Salamandridae > Pleurodeles > Pleurodeles waltl. The sequence continues at coordinate 484,492,081 of NC_090446.1, forward strand.
TGTTGGAAAGAAAGGGCACAAATTTGGCGTGGGTAGCTTATGTGAACAAAAGGTTATGAGGGCCTACGCGCGAACTGCCCCAAATAGCCAAAAAAAGGCTTGGCACAGGAGGAGGAAAAGACCTGGCAGCGAATGGGTTAAAGAGAATTTTCTACACTTAACCTGGAAAGGGCCACTACTATATTTTTTATGACATTGTTGACCTAGTGCACAGAACCTCTTCCCTAGAAGTCCAGCCACACCATAAGCACTGCTTTTTGAATTGACAAATGTTAAGGAAATATACAACATTGCTGCTTACTAAGTGATGGTCGCTACGGTGTGTCCAAGACTCAATGTGGGGTTCTAGGTTCATAATATCATCAAATGTGATAAAATTGAGGGGCACATAGGCTCCCTTTACAAGTGGCCAGAGAAAAGGAACGCTATTTCCAAATAACCTCTTTACAAGTCGGACCTTGGGGGGCCACTAAGAAATGAGGAACTACTGGGGTTATTGGTGAATCTGTGGCTGAATACCACTGTAATTCCTCATTTTGGCTTACATTTTCACGCTGCTAAAAGCAGCTGAAAATGTGGGTAATTCTGATGGGTCTGGTAACTATAATGAATTCCTTAGTTTTTAATTTGTAAAATAGGTACGTGAAGGCGCACAATTTGTTTCATTGGCAGATATTTTCTTGGAGATCTTTTTCTTTGTGGGGTACCACATGGTTCAAATCTTATCCCCACGCTCTTCAGTATTCATTTAGGTGGTCCTCTTGAAAATCACAGCCACTGCTTCCATACGACAATCAGTTAATTTGGATCATATTGAACCACATTCAATAACCAGCACTGGAAAAGCCAAAAGGTCTGTCTCTGCCTTATGCTGTATGCTGTAGTGGCGAGACCATAAATATGAATGACACACTGACCGACAAATGGATGATAAAAGCCGGCTAAAAGATCATATAAGCGAGTTTATTATGCATATAATTTTAAAATCAGGCATTGTTCTGAATTACCAGACCTAAAAATGCTACCATATACAATTGAACATTCAGCATGTATGCTATACAAAAAGCAAATACAATAACCAAATAATTTCATCACACTAAACTATTGCTAATAATTATTAATGATCTAAGTGTCCAAAGAAATAATCAATCACATAGACCTAGTGCAAACATTTTCTAAGGTTGAGGATGGCCCTTAAAAACCGTAAGATTCTGTAAACTTTCAATGGAATATATAGCATTACCAAATACTTTTCAGGTCTACAATTGCTTCCCTTCGTTTTCTTAAATATAAACTTAAATATTGTTTCATTCCCAAAGCAGTTGTTTTGGGGGCATAAGACCTTACAAAGAGTTTTATCACTTTTACTGCTTCTGACTCATAATGGTTTATCAGTGTAGCAACTAAGGCCCTCATTACAACCCTGGTGGTAAATCCTGCTTTCCGCTGTGCTGAAGACCGCCAACATACCGTTGCGGTGGCGGAATTCCGCTACAGATATTACGACCCACATATCAGAATCGCCACGGTACAGACACCCACACGAGTCCGCAACACCCAAGGTCAGTGATAAACTGGCGATACCAAAACCGACACCGTCACGCCAACAAGAATACGCCCACACTACCAGGACCCACGAATCAACGCAGGGGTCTTTCAACTGCGGTAATCCATTGGCGGTACACACCGTCGTGCTCAAAATACACATACACTTACAAAACACAACCACATTGGACAATTCAAAATACACACACCTGATACACATACACACACCACATCCACACACTCACAACACTATAAAACACACACCCACATTACCCACAAACCCTTACAACATAAAATTTTGAAGAAGCCTAGAGAGATAGATTAGCAAACACAACACCAGCATCCACAGACACACAACACCATCACTTATACAACATCCACGCACCTCAAACAACACACACCAACACATCCCCACACACATCACAACAGACAGCCCCTCACACATCACCCACACCACATCATGGCACCTCAAAGACACCCCAGGTTTTCTGAGGAGGAGCTCAGGGTCATGGTGGAGGAAATCATCCGGGTAGAGCCACAGCTATTTGGATCACAGGTGCAGCACACCTCCATTGCGAGGAACATGGCGCTATGGCGGAGAATCGTCGACAGGGTCAACGCAGTGGGACAGCATCCAAGAACAAGGGATGACATCAGGAAGAGGTGGAACGACCTATGGGGGAAGGTGCGTTCCGTGGTATCCAGACACTAGATTGCTGTACAGAGGACTGGCAGTGGACCCCCACCTCCTCCCCCACAACTAACAACATGGGAGGAGCAGGTCTTGGCAATACTGCATCCTGAGGGCCTCGCAGGAGTAGCAGGAAGACTGGACTCTGGTAAGTCATATCTTAACTACTTTATCCCACCCACCCCACCTGCATGACATCACATACCCCCACCCTTACCCTCACTCCCATCACTCCATCATCTCACATATGTCCCACTATCACAACCCACACATCTCAATACCAAGGCCCTGCATGCAACACCTATGCATGGACCACCGTCACCAAAGCATGTCCAGTACAGATACCCACACAGACCCCAAACCAACTATCACAAAAGGGCAAACACAATGATGCACGCACAGGAGTAGAGGGTACCTCACCCAATGCACAAGACGGCACACACAGATACTAAAACTATGCATTTACACCCCAACAGGACCCATACCAAACGTCACCGTACAGGAGGTAACAGACATATCCATTCCCCCCACAGAAGAGGCACACAGTGATGACAGCAGCTTTGCAGGCCTGGATCAAGATGACCAGCCCGGCCCATCAGGGACCTCGGGACAGTCGGTTCCCCCGACACAGTCCCAAACCACCACTGAACCACCCCCCCTCAGGAAACACCACCACAGCACCCACCCAGCGGGCCCATCCCTCTGTCCCCAGGACACATCAATCAGCAGTGTGTCCACCACTACAGAGAATCCAGGCAAACCCACCAACCCAAGAAAATCAGGGACCTGGGGTCAGTGGAAGTGGGCACGCGGTTCAGGGGACAGAGGCACAGGATAACAGGGAAGCTGGGAGGACAGGCCCAGGGAACTGACACTCCACGAGGCACTCTCCAACATCATGGGAGCTTACCACCATTCCCAGGAGACCATGGGCATGGTACTGGCCAAGTTTCAGGAGACCCAGCGGCTGCAGGAGGAACACTACCTGGGGATCAGGGAGGAATTGAAGGCCATTAACACCACGCTGGTCAGCATTTCAGGGGTGCTGGCAGACCTTGTCAACACCATGAGGGACTCAGTGGCACACCAACAGGCCCCTGACACTAGCCTGGACGATGAACAGCCCTCCACCTCTGCCAGCGCTAGTGTACAGCTCAGTGAGGAGGCTATTGACCTCCTGAGATCCTTCACTGTTGGGCAATCTACCATTTTGAATGCCGTCCAGGGTGTTGAGAGGCATTTGCAGCAAACAAATGCATACATGGAGGGCATTCATTCTGGCCAGGCAGCCCAACAGAGAGCATTTCAGGCTCTGGCCTCAGCACTGATGTCAGCCATTGTCCCTGTGTCCAGCCTCCCCCCTCCAACTTCCTCCACCCAGACCCAATCCCCTGTACCTCAGCCTATCCCAAGCACACCATCAGACCAGCATGCACACTCATCAACACACAAGAGTGGACATGGCAAACATAAGCACCGCACATCCCACAGGCACTCACACAAGCACCATCCCCATGCAGACACAGCAACATCCACTGCCTCCACGGTGTCTCCCTCCTCCACGTCCTCCTCCTCCCTCCCTGTCATGTCTCCACTCACACCTGCATGCACTACATCCTCAGCTACTACCTCCATCACCAGCACGCCCAGCATCACACACCGCTCACGTGCACTCACCACCCCCACTACCATTCGCACATCCCTGTGTCCACTCCCAGTGTGTCTGTGAGCCCTCCTCCTAAATTACACAAACACATTCACACACCCACCCAATAGCCATCCACCTCACAACAGCCTCCGGCCCATGCACCTTCACCCAAATTCAGCAAACGTACACCTCCTACAACCACTACCTCTTCCTCCACTCCCAAACCCCCTCCATCTTCCCGTCCCAGTGTGTCTAAGAAACTTTTCCTGGCGAACATTGACCTCTTCCCTACACCTCCCCCCCCGTCCTTCCCCTAGGGCCAGGCTGTCCAGGTCCTAGCCCACCACCTCAGCCACCAAATCCTCAAGCACAGTGGTCCCAGCAACTCCGGTCTCATCGCGGGCACCACCCATCAGGGCTGCCAGTGTGCCACCTACCGAGGCCAAGGAGCAGGCCATTCCGCCACCTGCCAAGGTGAAGAAGGTGCCCACATGCCGGAGGGAGAAGCCGTACCTACCAGCAAGCAAGAGCTCCTCCACACCAAAAGGGGACAGTGGCAAGACACCAGCAGCAACATCAAAGGTGGGGAAGGGACACGAGCTGAGGAGCAGGTCAGGACAGGGCATGGTGGCTCCGGCTGAGGGACCAGATTCACCCCTTCTGTCAACCACAACATCAATCTGTACGGCGGTGGACACCGCCACCTGCACCACCTCCAGTACCGCCACCAGCACCAGCACCAGCACCGCCACCTGCACGTCTGCTTCCTCAGCAACAGTCACCAGCATCATCCCCAGTGGGCAGCTGTCCGAGGCTGCAGGAGGCGTCCTGCTGTGTCCCTCAACAGGTGCAAACACATGCACCACCGCCAGCACCTTCGCCACAGACACCGCCGCAACCACTGCCACCAGCCCCGCGATGTGCTCAGACAGTGCCACCACAGCTGACATGGCAATCATCCCCAGTGGGCAGCCTTCTGAGGCTGCAGGAGACGTCCTGGACCCTGCCCAGCATCCATGAGGCATGACTCCCAGCACTGTTTGTACCTGCAGGTGGCAGGCGAAGTCGCAGCAGGGTGGAGTGTGTCTCTGCTTCCATGGCGTATCATGCTACCTGTTCCCAGGCAATCTTGTGGCACACACACCCAGGTGAGGGAATGGAACCTGACACACTGCATGTGAAGCATTTGATAGCGTTTGTACCGCCCCGGAAAAGGTGGCAGATAGGCGTGTTGTAATACAGTGGGCGGAACCTTGTGTTCAGACTGTCAGCTGGCAGTTACCACCTCGGTGTTTGTTTCTACCGCCGTGACAGTCGGAGTGTTAAAGTGGCTGTCTATGTTGGCGGTTTCCGCCATGGTCGTGATTCCCTTTTTTTTCCGCCAGCCTGTTGGCAGTATTACCGCTGCTTTAACACCGACTTCCAGGGTTGTAATGAGGGCCTAAATGTTTTCACACTCTTGTTGAGCAGGATGACAATTACTTTAACTCCCCAATATATCCTAAAGAGTACAAGGAATGATTAATTCGAGAAAGCTGTGGGATGAACTTTACACTGTGTGAGAAAATCATTAGGTGTCAATCTGGTTAAGTTTGCGTTTAGACTGGATCATTCAAAGAATGACAATGATATTTCTGTACTCCTGGTCTTACTAGCTATCCTGTCCAGGTTTCTGGTGGATGACATAATTTGATCCTGAAACTGGAAAGCCACAAATAGGATCACGTAGGCCTGATGCCCGATACACAACCATTTTGTATATGTGCCGAATTCGGGAACAGAGCCTGAGGGTAGGTGCTGCGTCAGGACACCGACACATATACAAAATGGTTGTGTATCGGGCATCAGGCCTACGTGATCCCATGAAGCCCCTTCTCTAGTGGAGATGGGTGACTGATAGGAAAAAGCCAGTCCTGTTTCATCCTAGTAAGTGACTGATGACGCCTTGACTGTAAAAGATAGATTTCAGGAGTCTATATACATATATATTTTTTTCTCCTTGGTTTCGATTGAAGAAGTCCAATTATTTAATAGGTCCTGAAGAAGCGTCATAGGATCCTTTTGGGACCATAAGAAGACGCGAAACATGTCGACCGCATATTAAGGAATTTCGGATAATTACCGACTTCCTCTATTCGATTGTCTTGTGTGAGTGTTTGAGCATTATCTTGATTTTCACTCCCTTGCCATTTTTTAATCTTGGCCATCTCCCAACATCAAAGAATAAAACAATTAGTGAGGGTCCTGAGCCAATTTTATCCTTTACTCTAGTATTTTCTTTCCACACGGACCCATACTTGGCTCCGCGGCATCATCGGCAAAACAAAAGATCTCCGGCAAAGAGCCCCCCCTTTTTAGGGGGGAGCCCGTCAGACATTGCAGCGCCGGTCTGACGAGGAGCTGTCCGATGATGAAGCATGACACCGAGTATGGTGTGTGAGGACTCTTGCTCCTGATGATCAGGACTCTTTTACTCCTTCTCCCTATTCTTTTGGAACAGTGTATCATATTCTATTAATAATAGTTTCAGGCATTTAAATCCCCATGAACCTTCACAATAATTATTGAAGGGATGCTATTAATAATATAAATCCTTAACAGCTTCTGTCTAGCCATGGTATTCTGCAATTGCCATAGTTGAACGGGTCATCCTTGCAAATTTATGCTTCTATACATAAGCAGACAACATTGAATATTTTTGAGAATTGATACGTCTAGATCATTTGCTCCAACTTCCTTGAGAAATTGTCTGATTGATTTTTCATCTTGGATGCAGCAGACATTCTTGAATTTGAATGTTGACTAGATGGAGATCGTTCTGGGGGCAAGATCACTGGAAGTCAAATTTAATATCTTATTGCTATTGACACCAGTTACAAGCAGTGAATCTCCCTATATTTCACCGGCCTGTGCTAGTACCAACTGACTAAACCTATGAAATCAATGGGCCTCAATCCTGTCTATTTTACTGGTGCTGTGTGATCTAAATGCAAAACAGAAACTTTTGTTCCACCTCTGAAACCTCCTGAAGACCCTAGCATTGAGGAAAGTCCATAAAGAAGGACATGACCTTCTGCCTTTGGCTTGAGTCTAATCATCAAATTGCCTGATAAAAAAAAAACATATAAACCGGTTGCTTACAAATTAATCCAGCATCCCAGCTGGCTATTTGGAAGTTTCTTAGAAAAGCCTACTCAAAGGGACTATTTTCAGTGTCATACAACCCTCAAATACCCAAGTTTTGGACACGTATTTAAGAGTCTAATCAACATATTTTCTGAAACAAACATAAGAAAGTGGTTGCTTATAGGTTAATATAGTTTCTGTGGTGTGTTTTTGTGCTTCTTTGGTTGGCGCAAGTAGCCCTATGGGCTTTTCTGTGCTTTAGAAAAGATAAAAAGAAATACATAACTAAACAAATAAGGCGTTCAATCTCATACAATGGCAATATAACCACTCTGGGGTCAAGAAACAGCCAAGCATACCGAGAAACTCCAGCCCCTTAATCTGTTTCTGGGGAGTTTTAGTATTACTAAGATATTAGCTTTATCAAAGGACAAGGTTCATGTAGGTTAATATCTTTTGAATCGATTTTCTAAGAAATGTTGGTGATTTGCACGTGATGCTGTTGGGATGATGAACAGACCCTTAAATTGGAATTATCCTCCTTTGGGAATCCGCTGGAGAAGAGAGAAGGGTTGTCCTGGGAAATTATGAGGGCTTCATAGAAAAAAGACAAGCCACAAAATTTGAATTTACTTGAGGTCTGTGGAGCAAATAAGCTGGGATACTTTAATTAAGAGAGTTGATATACTCGAGGCAGTATATAATCAAGACAGGATCCAAGAAGAGCAGACATTGACCAACTTTGCCCTTTGTCATTTCAGAATGGCATGCCTTTCCTCAGCATTTTAACTCGTATAAGAAACAAGATAGTGCAGTAAGTTCCAAATTATGGTACAGAAAAAATGCCAAAAAGTCATATTTTTCATCCACTCTGTAATTTCGGAAGGTGTATTAGACATCCAGCGAATAGCTACTCTACTCTTAGTGAAGACCAGACCAAGTAAAAAAAATTCGCTACTAATGCCTTTCTTTTTATGTTTCGATGGGGATGTTCCAACCCGTGGCAGTGTTTAATCTATCAACAATGGCCTGCCAGAATTCATCCAGCTCTAGGCATTGTCACAACATATGCACAAAGTCCACTCCACCGACCAAACAGCGGCAACAGGCAGGTGCCTGCCCCGGGTGGATGGCCTGCATTGTTTTGGGGGTGAGTAATACCTGGTGAATAACATTCAATTGTACTAGTTGAAATCTTGCATTGGTCAAGTTAAACCTTCCCCCTTCATGGATGCCCTCCTATCCCTTGTCTGTACATGGTTCCCTAGAGTATCTTGCCACCTGCTCTGGACCAATGATGCACGAAGTGGGTTATCTTTCCATAGTGCCCTATACACCAAGGAGATAAGCCTACGACCACCTGCCATCTTGAGCAGAGTCATTAGTGTCTGCTACTCTTCTGGGGCATCTGGGAATGAAAGCCAAATACCTCAGACTGTGGCAGCTATTTTAGCAAATTGCAGGAATTGTCCATCTCTCAAATTAAATGTTTCCACTGCATCTTCCAAAGAAACCAATCTGTCATTCAGATAAAGATCCTGCATTGTGTCGCAGTCCCCCACCTGCCACCAATCAACCGCCATTGCCTGAGCTATTTGTGCAAATGGGTTTAGAAACCATATGAGTAAGTCCACCGCATAGGGAGCTTGTTGAATCATCTGCTAGCAGCTAGACCTTTCCCCTCCCAGTTCCGACACACCTCTCTCACCACATATGGGACTGAGTCAGGCGCCCCAGCCTCAAACAACAGTAGTTCGGGCAGAGGAATTCCACCAAGCGTGCCAAGCAGTAGCCTTTTCTCCCAGTTCTCTCCTTCATCTAGCCACTGTACTGCATGCTGTAGCTATGCAGCAAAATAGCATAACTCCAAATTGGTTAGTTCCATCCCACGACGCTTCCAGGTACGTTTAAGGGTGGCAAAGCTCACTCTCCTCTGACCCAATGACCTAACCAGCTCAACAATGATTTTGTCAAGTTGAACAAAGTATTTTCAAGGGATTTTGAACATAGCTCACTGGAAGACATAAAGGCAGCGGGGTAAAACAATAATTTTTCCCAGCGCCACTTTGCCTTTAGCCTGTATTCAGGGGTTCAAAGGACCCTGCCTTCCTTGCTATCCGTATTCCAAGATACCGCACGTTATGGACCTGCCATGGGAGTCCCAGCATCGGGAGATTTTGTAGTGGCATCCTCTCAGTGTGAAACAGGAACATTTCATTCTTGGCCCGATTAGTGTGAAGCGCAGAGACCTCCCCAGGTTCTTCCAGAATTGCTAACAAAATGGTGACTTAGTACACTGGCTGCCGCAAATATACCATGGCGTCATCCACATATAGGGAGACCACATGTGTGTTCTCCCCGACCGCTATTTCCCAGCCTCACAATACCGAACACAACTTGCACATTAGGGGCTCCGTCGCAAATACGAATAATAACAGCAATAGTGGAAAGCCTTGTCTAGCTCCTCGTTGTAAGGAGAAGCGGTGTGACACCGTCTTGCCAATTTGTACCCTCACCACAGGGCCCTCGTAGAGCAAATGTACGTATTTATTTTGAGCCTCTTCAATGCCCACATTCCCCAGCATCTGCCACAGGAATTCTCACGTTAGGGCCTCAAGTGCTTTTTCTATAGAAAGCAATGCTAATGCATAGGGGTCATCCCTCAATTCTGGCGCATGCATAACCAGCAAGAGCAGAAGTAAATTAAACAGGGTGTTCCTGCGTGGAATGAAACCACAGTGATCTTAGTGAGTCAGGGCCGGCAATTAGTCCAAAGGCCTGATCACCAAGAGTTTGCTGAGGATTTTTACATCCACGTTCATGATGGAGCGGGCAGTAAGAGAGACCTCTGACCTTCTGATTCAGTTTGGGTAACATAACTATGAGCACCTCTCTCATTGACTCAGGCAACTGCCCTCTCTTGCAGCGACCCTTGACCCTTGGGTAGGTCGCTCCCCCTGCTGCTGCAGCTCCACCTGCCCAGGCTCCTGACACCTCCCAGCAAGACCAGCTAAAAAACCGGTTTCTCTTCCTGCTTTGCTCTTCATCTGTGTTCTTCATTTCTCCTCTTCCTCACCGCGTTCTCTTCCTGCTTTGCTCTTCATCTGTGTTCTTCATTTCTCCTCTGCACCCCGTCTTGCGTGTTCTTTCTTCCTCTGTGTTCTTCTGTGCTCTTCTCCTCCTCTGCACCCCGTCCTGCGTGTTCTTTTCTTCTTCCGTACTCTTCTCTGCGTCTTCCTTTTCTTCTTCTGTGGCCTTCTCCTCATCTTCTGGACTCTTCCCTCCTATGCTTCTCTGGTATCTCCTCTTCTTCTTGACTCTCCTCTCCTCCTCTTCTGTGGACTCTCCTCTTCTTCTTGACTCTTCTCTCCTCCTCTTCTCTGGTCTCTCCTCTTCTTCTTGACTCTCCTCTCCTCCTCTTCTCTGGTCTCTCCTCTTCTTCTTGACTCTCCTCTCCTCCTCTTCTCTGGTCTCTCCTCTTCTTCTTGACTATTCCCTCCTTCCTCTTCTACTCCTCTCTTCTTCTTCCTGACTCCTCTCCTCCTCTGTAATCCCCCCTTCCCTATCTCTTTTTCCCTTCCCCTCTACCTGACCCCCCCGCCCTCTGCATTCCATCTGCCACCTCCCGCTCGGCCCCTGCCCCCCCTGCTCCGATTCGTCGTCCCGCCTCCCGCCCCCAGCTGACCCCTCCTCCCCCCCTCCTCCCTCTTATGGCGGCCGCTGTATGGCCGCGCCACTGGCGCACCGAAGGCGCACCAAAGGCAAGCCCGCCTGCGCCCGTCCGCGCCTGGACCGTGCCCAGCACCACGACCCCTGGTCCCCAGCACTCCCAAACCCCGCAGCACCGCTACGACCCCACCTCCCTCTACGCTCTCAACCCGGGACGCTCCAGAACCTGCTTCCAAGCCAACCCTAAACGCACCCATGGACCCTTCGCATGCCGCACCTGCAAACTCACCTTCCACTGCGACTGCACCCCGCCCGCCAGCCCACGCGCCAATAACCACCTCAAATGCATCCTCATTCACGCACGCTCCGTCCACAAGCACGCCATTGAACTATGGGACCTCCTGGACTCCACCGCACCGGACGTCGCCTTCATCACTGAGACCTGGATGAACGCCTCCTCGGCCCCCGACATCGCCATAGCCATCCCCGACGGCTACAAGATCACCAGGAGAGACCGCACCAACCAAGTCGGTGGAGAAATCGCCATCGTTTTCAAGGACTCCATCAACGTCACCACCTCCACCGAAGACACCCCCCTCGCCGCCGAACACATGCACTTCCAGATCCACACCGACCCCAGGACCACCCTCAGAGGAACTCTCATCTACAGACCCCCTGGACCACGCGCCCTCTTCAGCGAATCCATCGCTGACTTCATCTCCCCGCACGCCCTTGCCTCCTCGGTGACCTCAACTTCCACCTGGAGCGGAACAATGATGCCAACACCACCACCCTGCTCGACAACCTCGCCAACCTCGGTCTCAAGCAACTGGTGAACACCCACATCGCCGGACACACGCTCGACCCCATCTTCTCCGCCAGCAACCACGTATCCTTCAGCCACTCCTCCGTAATACACTGGACCGACCACAGATGTGTCCACTTCACCTTCAGATGCAAGACTCTCCACCTCCGCACACAACCCATCCCACGCAGACATTGGAACAAAATCCCCACGGAACAGCTTCTCTCCACTCTCAGCGACAACCATCCCACCTTCTCCACCGACCCCAACGACGCAGCCCTCAGCCTCTCTCATTGGATCACCAACTGCGCGGACGACCTTGCACCCCTCAGACGCCTCCCAAGACAGACCAGCACCAGGAAACCTCAATGGTTCACAGACACCCTCAAGGAATCCAAAAAAACTGCCGTACCCTCGAGAAAGCCTGGCGCAAGGACCACACCGCAGTAAACATGTCTGCCCTCAAAAACGCCACCCGCGAACACCATCAGCTGATCCGCGCCACCAAAAGAACTTCCTTCACAGACAGACTGGACAAGAACACTCACAACAGCAAAGAACTCTTCAACATCGTCAAAGAGCTCTCCAATCCTAACGCCAACTCCAACTCCATCACGCCCTCACAAGACCTCTGCAACTCCCTCGCTACCTTCTTCCATCGTAAGATCACCGACCTACACGACAGCCTCGGACACCAGACCCAGCCAACCACCACAGAACCTACAACCCCAGTCATCACCCTCAACGCCTGGACTCACATCAGTGCGGAGGAGACCAAAGCTACCATGAACTCCATCCACTCCGGTGCCCCCTCGGACCCCCACTTCATCTTCAACAAAGCCGACGACATCATTGCCCCGCATCTCCAGACCATCATCAACAGCTCGTTTGCTTCTGCCACCTTCCCCGAGAGCTGGAAACACGCGGAAGTCAACGCCCTGCTGAAGAAACCTACGGCGGACCCCAGCGACCAGAAGAACTTCCGCCCCATCTCGCTCCTCCCCTTCCCTGCCAAAGTCATCGAGAAGACCGTCAACAAGCAACTGACCAACTTCCTTGAAGACAACAACCTACTTGACCCCTCTCAGTCCGGATTCCGAGCCAATCACAGCACAGAAACTGCCATCATCTTTGTCACAGATGACATCAGAACTCTGATGGACAACGGAAAAACAGTCGCCCTCATCCTCCTCGACCTCTCGGCTTCCTTCAACACCGTCTGCCACCGAACCCTAACATCCCGCCTGCGCTCCACCGGTATCCAAGGACTGGCCTGGACTGGATCACCTCTTTCCTCTCCAACCGCTCCCAAAGAGTCTACCTCCCTCCTTTCCACTCAGACCCCACCAAGATCATCTGTGGCGTCCCACAAGGCTCCTCGCTCAGCCCGACTCTCTTCAATGTCTACATGAGCCCCCTCGCCGACATCGTACGCAAACACAACATCATCATCACCTCCTACGCCGACGACACTCAACTGATACTTTTCCTCACCAAGGACCCCACTGGCGCCAAGACCAACCTGCAAGATGGAATGAAAGACGTCGCAGAATGGATGAAACTCAGCCGTCTGAAACTGAACTCAGAAAAAACTGAAGTCCTCATCCTCGGAAACACCCCGTCTGCCTAGGACGACTCTTGGTGGCCCACTGCCCTAGGCACCGCACCAACCCCCTCAGACCACGCACGCAACCTCGGTTTCATCCTGGACCCGCTTCTCACCATGACCGAACAAGTCAACGCCGTATCATCTTCCTGCTTTCTCACTCTCCGCATGCTTCGAAAGATCTTCCGCTGGATCCCCGCCGACACCAGAAAAACTGTGACCCATACCCTCGTCACAAGCCGCCTGGACTACAGAAACACCCTATACGCAGGAACTTCCGCTAAACTCCAGAAACGTCTGCAGCGAATACAAAACGCCTCCGCCCGCCTCGTCCTCGACACACCCCGCAACAGCCACATCTCCGCCCACCTGAGACACCTGGACTGGCTTCCCGTCAACAAAAGGATCACCTTCCGGCTCCTCACCCACGCACACAAAGCCCTCCACAACAAGGGACCCGAATACCTCAACCGTCGCCTCAGTTTCTACACGCCCACCCGTCAACTTCGCTCCGCCAACCTCGCACTCGCCGCAGTCCCTCGCATCCGCCGCACCATGGCAGGTGGGAAATCCTTCTCCTACCTGGTAGCCAAGACATGGAACTCCCTCCCTGCCAACCTCAGGACCACCCAGGACCACCCTGCATTCCGGAGGCAGCTTAAAACCTGGCTCTTCGAGCAGCAGTAACCCCCTCCCCCTAGCGCCTTGAGACCTCACGGGTGAGTGGCACGCTTTATAAGTGTTTTTGATTTGATTTGATTTGTATGCCTCATTGTACACTCCCAGTAGGCGATCCTGGAAGGAACCCAATCTCCTCTAGCAGAGCTCAGCCAGCACGCTATCCCCTATGGGGGCTTTAGCCTTTTTCAGGGCACATATTGCCATTATGATTTCCTCTTTAGTGAGAGGTGCATCCAACAGTTTCCTGCCATCTCTGTGTAGACTGATCATTTGTAGGCTGGTCAGGTAGTCCTCCTAGCTGTTCGCGAGGCCCCATCTCGTGCAGCATATATTCCCTCCAGGTGTGTTGCAAAGACCTCTGTGATTTCCTGCTGGGAGTGCACCTCCCTTCCCTGGGCATCCCCACCCCCCCTACAGGTGTCCTCTGGGACTCACTACTCAGAAGCATAGCCACCATCCTACCCGTCCTGTCCCACTCTGCATGCAGGTGCTGCCTGTGGCTGGTGTGCACACATTTGTCCAGTAGCTCCTGTTTTGACTCCTGCCATTCTACCAAACACTGCAACTCTGCAGCCGAGCACTCCTCTATGGCTCCCAGTCTCCTACACATCCAATGAACACTTGAGCTCCATTTTGACACCATACACTGTCTTCATGTATTCTCCCCTTACAACAACCTTTATGGCATTCCATTCCATAGCCCTCGCATTCATGCGCTCCCAATTAAAAAAAAAAAATAGTTTTCCAGTACTTCAGATATAGTGTGTGCAAAGACTGAGTTGTCCAAAGATTCCACTCTTAACCACCAAAGAGGCACCACGTTTTATGGGGAAACAGGAAGGGGGAATGATTCAACAGGTTGCGTGCTTGGTATGAAATTTTAAATATGTCTTGAACCAGGCTACTGGGTATCAGGCAATAATCTAGGCCGCTGTACGTCCCAGTCGCTGGGGTAAAACATGAAAAGGTATGGCTCAGTGGGTTACGTACCTTCCAGACATTCTGCAGTCCAAGGCCACCCATGACCTCCTGGAGTGCTCCAGTCATAGCTGACTTTGTGCCTCCCCTAAAGGGGCAACAGTCCAGCGTGCCATCCAATATGCAATTTAGATCCCCTAAAACTATCACATCTGAGCCCAAATAGTCTGTTGCTTCCCTCTACAAAGGGCTAAAAAAACAAGCATTGTCCACATTGGGGGTGCAGACATTGATCAGACAGAGAACCCTGGCATCCAGCATACCCAACAAAAACATACCTCCCCTCTGTTTCAATCATGATCCCTGTAGTCGAGAATGGGGTCCCCATTGCTACCCAGATCAGCACCCCCGGCATAACTGTAGTAGGAGTCACAAATAACTGTCCCCTCCACCATCTATGCAACTGGCCAGTACAGTCCCCCTAGGTATATATTTCTTGCAGGAAAGCAACCGAGATTCCTCACTGCCTCAGGTATGAGTACACTGTCACTTCTTAGTGAGCTGCCCAAGGACACGCACGTCATGTACCACGTTAGGAACTTCCATGTCTAGTCCATCTTAAATGTCCTGTCCCCTACCTCTCAACACCCTCTCCTCTACCCACCTCCTCATTCCCCTCATCCACTGCAGTCTCACATTCGGCATCCTTCTTTTTTGCACACTGTAGAGCAAACTTAAGGCATAACACTCCAACTCAAACACCAACATGTGCTCGTAAATACCCACCGACCCTCAAGCAGTGTGCTAAAAAAAACTCCATCCCACAACATCCGGGCCAACACTCAGCAACAACTACCCCATTGTCTCCTCGAAGGCCGGAGCCTCAACCTCTCCAATTTCACCACGCTGAGGGCCCAGCATCCCCGGGTGCAGCAAGGTCTAGTGGCACTCAAGCCGCCCCAATAGGACCACAGTCCTCCATAGCTTCCTGCCAGCTTACATCTAGAGATTTGCAAGAATGAGGAATTAGGTAATACCACTTATAAAACATCTAACCATCTCACAACATTAGCACAGAATCAACAATGTGTCTGGTGCCTGTATGCATGAGTAAACATCACTGTAGACTCCATTTTAGCTGCAGACCTGCAGTCTCTGAAAATACACACCATCCATGAGTCTTAGTGTGTAGCATCTCTGTTCGACAAGCCGCAAAGCAGGTACAGGCTCCCATAATCCATGGCAACTCACGCTTTACCAGAGCATCCAGTCTCATCCATTGCTCATGCTGGATCTGTGTTGACGCTCAGGTAATCTCAGTCCCCCCTGTGGGCCCTGAACCATTCATGAGTATCCAGTACACAGTTGGAGTCCTCTAACGTTCTGTCCTGGCAAACCAGGATCGTCCCTGTATGTCAAGCTCCTGTCCAGGCCCTCCACGTTTGCAGATTGCACCTACGAGCATGTCAATGAGTGGCTGCAACTGCTACCATCTGTCCTGTGGTTCAAGCGTGGCTTCCATTTCACTCCTCCCAGCGTGTTAAGCCAGTTTTTTGCCTCCTTCAGGGTAACAAAAAAACACTTTTCCATTATATTGCACTCCAAGTTTCACAGGAAACATTAGGCTGTATCTGAGGTCATGCTCCTGCGGTCTTTTTTGGTTAGCAGAAAGTTCCTGCGTAGTTCCTGCATCTTATGGATGTAGTCTTGAAAGACCATGCTATTCCTCCTCTCAAACTGAGGCTCCCCATGTTCCCAGACATGCTGCGGCAGCCCACTGCAGTCTCTGAGGTTGAATAGCCGGGTAATGATGGCATAGGATGGTGCTCTGGGCTTAGGGTCAGGTGCCAGCACCCAGTGGACATGCTCTATAGTGAAGAACTAGGAGAGTTTCTGCTGTTTCAGTGTAGTTGTGAACCATTCCTCTAGAAATAACTCTACGGATTGTTCCTCTGCATGCTTGGGGAAGCCCACAAATCGAATGCTATTCCTTCTGGAGCGCCCCGCTGCATCTTTGATCCATTCGTCCATTTATACTGAGAGACAGACTAAAGCATGGTCAACATCTGTTTTAGGGCCGCCACTTCCTACTGGAATTTTCTGACATGTCCTTTAGCCTAAAAGACTCTCTCTGACATATTACAAAGTCTGCATGGTGAAAGCCCACCTCAACAGCCACAGTCTCTATTTTGACCAGAATTGCTTCACAGGAACCTTTTATTTCTGCCAATAAGTCAGTCAGTGTAGGGAGCCCTGGCTCCGCATATGGGATCCTCTTGGCCTTTTCTCCCACTGCACCTTCCTGGGGCATTGAGAGGACATAATTGTCAACTTTATTGGTCTGCACTGCTTTGGTGGTCTTGTCCTTTGCCATCGTAGACACTCCGCGATGGTTCACCAGTTTGGCTTTCCCCAGGCCCAGGTGCTCTTCACTGTGGGTGGCACTCCGGATTCCAATGTTCATGATCTGCTGGTCGTTCGTCCCTAGGGGCCTAGAGATTCAGGACCTTCCGTCCCAGCCTAATGACACTACAGGTTCTTGCCCCCTCTGAGTAGTTTACCAACCACTTGTGTCTATTCAAAGTGCGACTCGTTCTCACTGGTAAGGCCACAATGGGACCCCCATCTGCTGATAGATTGGGGCTCACTCCTCCCTTGACAACAATACATCTAACAGTCTCTACTAACCCTGTGCCTCACCTGTCGAGTTCACCTTCAAGGGGTTCACTGGGGGTCTCCAGACGCCATTACTGGTTGTGCATGGGAATCCAAAAATTGCAACCTCAGATATTTGGGAAGTCCACTTGCTCCAGCACGGGCTCTTGCCCCCACAAACCGCAGACCTCACTTCAACCGCCAGCCGCACAGGCCATCAAAATCGACTGTTCTCCTGCCACTGCCCTGACCTCAGGGTCAATGCTTCTGCCCCTTCGACCATGGGGAAGCCTAGATCTGCTCCACAGCATTGCTCCACAGCCTACCCAGGTCCCCCAGGGCCAGCTGATTATGTTCCCTCCAGTGCACTGCCTGAGCCACTGCGGCGTAGCACAGCCATGCCACTCATGGGCCACTCCGCAACTGCTTTGTGTCCCCTGCAGGCATCCGGCAAGGGGCCTCACTTTCCTCACTGTGAGGGGGTCATCACCGACTCTGGCACCTCCCTCTCATGGATCCACTCAGCTGCTGTAGATCAGCGAGGCTCAGACTTCGGCTTGAAACTCCGGCCGCTCCTGACAGGTCTCCATGACATGGGGGCTCTGGCTCCCAAATCGCGGCACTGACAGTCAGGTTGAGTGCCATAGGATTTTTCCCAGACTGGCGGGTGGTGTACTCATGCAACTGCAATCCCAGGATGGTGTAGGATGACTTAATAGCCGGCTGGGGGTCCCGGGACTTCACCTAAGCGGTCATCTTCCTCTGCAACGCCCCCACCTCTACAACTGACGCACATACATGTACATGTTTGTTCCCGGTGCCTGGAGGGACCGAGATAGGGGACTCACATATATATTAAAGAGATGAAGAGATAGCACAGAACCTTATGTATCTGGTATGTTGTAGGGGTAACTCCAGGGCACTGTGAAGGACATTCTAACATACTGCAATTGCGCTGTTTGCATAGAGTTAAGCCAGATACTATTATTTCCAGGTCCTCGAAG
This sequence comes from Pleurodeles waltl, assembly GCF_031143425.1. Classification (NCBI taxonomy): domain Eukaryota; kingdom Metazoa; phylum Chordata; class Amphibia; order Caudata; family Salamandridae; genus Pleurodeles; species Pleurodeles waltl. The sequence continues at coordinate 484,510,429 of NC_090446.1, forward strand.
TTCATCCTGCAGATACTTTCATCTACAGTATCGAACACAGTGGAGAACCTAGTGGAATCAGTGCGTAGAATCTTGCATTGGTCTGGTTCTAGTCTTGGGTCATCTAGGACGGCTGACTAAAACCAATTTACAGATATTATGGAGGGGACGAAAGCCTGATCGAGCACTTGAAAATTAATTGGTGACCTGGAGATGAATCGTTAATGGTTTTGCTTCATGATCTTCAAATAGTTTATCAGCTTCCAGTAGTAGGGCTTGTGGGCAAACATTTTTATTCCAGCTGGACTGGCGCCAGACTTTTTAAATATAGATATTAGAGTGACTGACTTAAAGTTCTTTGAAACAGATCGATGTTCCAGTGAGGACTGAGCAGTGTTTTGAATGAGCTTTATAGTGCGCATTGCAGTTGTTTGGTAGGGTTAGGGAAATGGATTTTGGAGTTTAACTGAAACAAGTCATTCTGTAGATGATCGTGGGGAAATTCCAACGAAGGACAAGAGTTTGGGTTTGGTCGGATCAAGTTCTGTTATGACTAGATGGACATGTTACTTTTCAATATTAGATCTTAAATGGACACGTTTGTCAACAGATAATACTTATTTAGTAGGCTACAGATTTATAATGGATTAACTTCTTGAGTGGTCCTTGTATCATCCACAAGCTCTTTAGTCGTTTGAAAAACTGATCTTAGATGGTTGGAGGACGTTATTATTCTCTGTGAAACAAATAGACTGATTGGAATTTTTGATTATTTTCTTATAGATGTCCATTGCTTGTTTTTCTATTTCTAGTTATGTTGCTTCATCATACTTAAATCTCCAATGGAGTTCAGATGATCGAAGTGTGTTTTTTTTGCAATTTTTTATTTGCTTTGGTAGGGCAGTAGTGGTTTCCTAAGTGTCACTAGGAGCGTTCACTGCCCAGGATAACCCATTATAAAAGGGCATATGGTGTTTCTTTGCAGAATTAGTATCATTGTATGTAATTCCACTGAGGGTGTCTTGAAACCTGTCATGTTTGACTTTTTCCAGCTGCATGTGTAATTAAGTTATTGTTTATCATTAATCTTTGAAAGAATGATTTGAATGAAAATCTAATATTAGAATGATTGAACCTTAGGCAAGGTGAAAACGTATGACTATCAATAATCCATGTATGATCCTAGAACACATGTTTAGAGATACACAGCACTGGTTGCACCAACGATGGCCAATACTAAAGACTTTCAACTGAAGTGAGTGTTATGTACTGCACTTACCCTGAAGCATCTAGGTAGTGTGCTGATATGCCAGGCAGCGTTCTCCCTGCTCCAGTTGTGATCTGAAGGTTGGCCAGAACAATTGCTTATCTGACAGCCATTCAAGGTTTATAGTAGTTTGCAAAGTTATTTTCCTTTGCGATCCGTAAACTTTCTCTGCCTAAACTACAGAGAAACTTTGTAGTCTTCAAGAAGTGTCCTTGAACCTGCATTGGATTGTAGGTGGGAAACAGTGAATAGCAGATGTTTTTCAGCAAGTGTTTCTGAGTGACAGTAGACAACAAGAACAAAGATAGAGTTATATGTGATGTCACTCAGAGCCCGTTTTGAGAAACATCTGTTATTCCTTTCCACCTATCCACAAATTTATGTTCTCTATCAATGAGGACACAAGGGTAAAGGAGTCGCTTCCCTCAGCGCTCTGCCCTGTGGTAACCTTTTCTCCTGACACTCTTCCCTGCCACCTTATGGCCATCCCTTCCCTGCCCACAATTAAGAAGAATACTTCCCCCCCGCCCCACCTAAACTAAAAAAGTATATAACTAGCATTCTATCACTCATTCACACCACTTTCTATGCCTTCCCTCCATCCCCCAAAGCCTCGCCCTCTTCTCTCTCATTGGAAGGGGAGAGTTCCTCCATAGTAACACCAGCTGTGGCTGCAGCCCACCCAAGTTCTCCATCTTTTTATGATCTGTGGAGACCCTGAAGTTTCTTCCACTACTTGTTGTTAAAATTCAATGAAGAATTCACAAGAGTTAGTGAGATTACGCTTTCAGAGTGAAAAGTGAATTGTGTGACGTACTGTGGTTTTCCTGTTTTTTTATGCAAGTTTACTTTTTTTATATAAAAAGTCACTCAAGATACCTGTCTTTTGATGAAACATTTCCTCCACCAGTTCCCTGTGGACGAAAATTAAGTGAAATTGCCTCATGCAATTTCTTTAGAAAGTTTATGAATTTTACAAAATGTAAAATTTGGAATTGTTGCCACTTTCAACAACGTAATTAAAATTTCACCCAATTTCACCTATTTAATGCAACCTTGCTGTACCATTGATAGGAGAGAAAGAGAGAAACAGAAAGAGAAAGAAATAACTTTTTTAAATTTATTTAAGTTTTGTACAATGGCAAATCGTGCTATTTTCGGTATCAGGTGCTTTACGTAAATACCCAAATGCATACAAAATATAAGGCTTCTTATACACCTATACTACGTATAGTATTTCAGACAACATGGCACGCAGGTTGTAGGTGTTGCGAACAGAAGTATTGTCAATGAGATATTTGAATGGCAATCTTCTTCGGGTCGTTACCTTATAGCAAGGGATATCTTCATGGCTACTGCGTTAAGAAATGCCACTTCAGCTTACCGTTTGCCATTTTTGTTCTTATTGAAAGACAGACTATGATGAGCTATTGTGAGCTAGATGCGGGAGACTGATCCTCTATAAAGGTAGCTAGAGAGAGAGGGTGGAAAGAAAAAGGAATCAAGAGAACGAGAAAGATAGTGCGAAACGAAAAGAGATGAGGAGAGGTGGTTAAAGAAAGGAAAGGCGAGAGAGAGAAAGGGAGAGCGTGAGAGCCAGGACAGATGAGTAAAGAGGAAGGAAGGGAAGCGAGAAAGAGAGACAGAAAGAGTAGGAGTAAGGCTTAGAAAGAAGTGATAGGTGGGTGAGAGGGTTTGGAGCATGTAAGAGATGCTCTGGAAATTGATAAATGTGCTCTGGGATCCCACAAATTGGGGGTGCAACGGTTGCACCAAAAAGCAGGGAGTATCTTGAGGCGTCAACTCATACGTTTATTTTATTTAAAAGAAAATCTCCTGCAAACAAAATGTTAACAAGGGCCAAGGTGTAAATCTGTTTTGGCTCACATAATTGTCACAAGCAGGCCCCATATTAAAATAATATACAAGGTTAATGCACCTGTAGCAGAAGTCATTGTGTGTCTATGTGATGTAATAGTGGTAAGCTAACTGATGGTCTGTGCATTTGTTGGCGAGACCTGTATGATTTCTAGTCACGACTAGTGCTTAATTTTAGCCAGCAGTTTCCGGTGCTAGACAACAGCAATTAATTGTCAATACCGGCACTTATGACAGTCTGCCACAAGACGGCGCTGATTGTCTAAATTAGAGATGAGCACAACAACAGTTGTTTATTAATTCAGTATGCTTTAAAATGACGAACACCTGCCGCCCAAGCCATTCTTATACCTTTGGGGGACTGGAACAGTCTGTATTGTCACACCTGTAGTAGTGTGAGGGTTAAAAGTTGTGTTGGTATTGTCATTGGCAGCGCTGGCAGGGGCAACGGGTAATGTAAGCTGCGGTGGCCCCGTGATGACGGCCTTGGCACTTCCGTTTTTTAACAAATTGAGCAGTTTTCACAGCTTTCGCTCATCAGATTCATCCTGGGTTAATGTGCCTGCTGTAAAGTGCAGCATGTAACAGCCACATCACAGATTCATATCTTACACAGATAGCTCAGTAGATTACTGCTTCTGGTGCAGAAATATTGGGGTCGTCTGTAGGTCACAAGTGTGAGAGTGTTAGAGAAAGCACAATATGTGAGGAAAGGGTAAAGTCCATGAGATGGGAGTGAAAAAAAGACTGAGCCAGTGAGAGAGAGAAGGTCGGTGACTAACTCCCTCTGTCTTAGCCCAGACACCTGCCTGCCAGTCCCATCAATAGACCTCCACAGAAGCTCAGGACCCCCGTGCAGCCCTTGGTAATTTGATCTCATTAAAAATTGATACCTTTGTCGGACTTGTCGGGAAGTCTTTGTTCCCCCCTGTGGGGAGAGCAGCAGGTCTGTCTGGAGAGCACGCACAATACCACTGAACAAAGCGGGGCCACTAAGGAAACCTGGCCCTGAAGATTGCTTTCAGTCGAAAATATCCATTGCATATCTGTATTTCATATTTGTATCTTAGACCTCAGACAGTTACATGTGACTTGGAAATGATATCAGTGCTACACTTGAGTGTGTCTTCTAACTGCTATACATGGCGGAATGCCTCAGTGTAACTCTCCACTGGGTTTCATTGACACATCTGCGCCTGTCACAGACCCCCCCATGAATTCAGTCAATTGCGTAATATTACTAACCTCTGGGTGTCAGTGTTGTATTGATATCAGCTCCCTTCAGGACCTCAACCAATGCTGTAACATGATCGGCCGCCAGGTGTCACTTTTGCATTGCCTGCCTCCTTCAGGAGCTTAGCAAATTCTAGACTGCGACCAATGATAGAGATGAGCTTGGTCCTTTGACAGAGGAGAACTTGTCTATCACCCACAGCATAGAGAGGAGAATTCCCTAGCACATTGTCTGACACAGGTCAATGTCTTTGCCTGGAGAGGTTTCCACCTTGACCTATTTGTAGATAAGAGAAAACACTTCTTCCCTTCTGCTCCTCTTCCAGAAAGAAGAGGAGCCCGGACAGGTGAAGGCTATAATTTGTCTTTTTTCAAGGATACTCCTGTATGCCTTTACCCTTTCACACTGATTTCCAGAGCCTTTACACAGCTCAAGAGGGAACAGGCCCAGGTGATTTTGATGGTCCCATATTAGTGAAGGGTGGATTGTTCCTTTTCTCAGGACAGTTATTAGTGGTGTGGGGTGTAGGACTTTCCAGTACCTCACTGACTCCATCGAGTCTTGAGTTTTCTTCTTGTGACTAGCAGGACATCCCACCATTCAGTTTTGATGTTGAAAGTTTGGGGCAGCAACTATCATGGTTATCCAGGAGATAAGCAGTAGTCTTTCAGACTTCCTTGTGGGCAGTGCTTAGTTTGAGCCGGTGGTTGCCAGTGGGGCCCAACAGCCCTCAGTGTTGGGTACCAGCACCCATTTTTCCTCATCTGACATTTTCTGAGAGTGAAAAAGAGAAAACGCACAAAAAGGAAAGAAGGAGCAGGAAGCAAAAATTGTCACAATGGGAGAAAGCAGGAACCTGAAAGTGCGAAATACCGAGACAGGGAGTTCCTGGTAGTCAATTAAAGAGGCATGAGGTGGAATGCAGACTACCATTCTTGGGATTTGGCATGCTGGTGCCAGCGTCAGACATCTGAGTAGAGTTTTGGGTACCGGCACGTGTTCTTCTACAAATTCAGCGCTGCAGGTGGGCCTCCACTCTGCAGCAAATTACTTTGATTTGTCATCTTTGCCTTATGTTGAGATGCTGGGATCTGTAATGTAAAGCTTGTATATGTGCTTCAGTTTCTCAAGGGCGTTTATGAGGTGGGTCCGTCATCTTCAGCGCTCGGGGTGCAGTGGGCATCAAATAACACCACTGAAAAGACCATAGGCATGGATTGGTAACATGCAACAATTTGCTTCCTGAGTTATTTTAAGTTTTTTTGGTCCAGCCTGTGGGTGAGGCCTTAGCATCAGGTTAGAACTTGGAGCTCTGACAGTGTATTCTTTAAATTATTTGAGAACATTTCCCTGAAACTGCTGTTGAATAGGACATTGGTCTAAGCAGCCATTGTTTTAGCTCAGCACTTGGGAACGTGGGATCCTTAGTTTCCAGGCCACCTTCCCTATCATGCAGACAGGTTAGATCATGAGCACAGCCCAGGTTACTCCCAAACTTAACTTCTGATTGCCATAGAAAACAGGAGATTGTTTTGCCATCCTTCTTTTCCTGAAGTGTTTTTGTTACATTCATTGGATGTACATAGAGCTGTGTTCATATACTTTCTTTGAATGGCTCAAATTCATCATTGTGACAGCATGTATGTACATTTTGGTTCAGCAAAACAGGGCCTTAAGTAGCGACAACCATCTTGAAAAGATGGGTTAAGGTGATTAACTCGATGGCATATGACTTGACTTTGAGAGAACTCTCTGGATGTATGCAAGTCCATTACACAATCTTGGACATAGATACCAGGTAAATAACTGATAGAGATTTGTAGTGTTGGCAACCTGGGGCACAGATTTAAGAAAGGCATAAATTGCCCTTGCGTCACGCAAGGTGACTCAAGGAAATGCAAGCCATTAAGTCAGAAGTATTAAGCCATGCAAAGCCACCTTGCATGACTCTGCATGGCTTGGTAAATCTGTAATCTAGAGAAACACAAAGCATTGCAAGTCGCTACCTTGTGTTACTCTGCTTTGGGAAGGTGTTCCATGGGTGGTGTGTGGGCATTCCCACGCATCGACCAATGGAATCTGGCACATTCCTATATTTACTAAGAACAGTAAACCTGGGAATGCCATCCCGGAAATGCTTCTTTCTCCTCATTCTGTCCTCCTTCTATGTGTGCTGCATTCTGCTGCACACGTAGAAAGATGAAAATGTCTTTGAGGGTTGTTTTTGTGCAGGAAGATGTCCCATCCAGCGCAAAAACAATAGGTCTGTAATGCAGACACCGTTGCACCTTGGTGTAAGGATCCCTGCATTGGCACTAGGCAGCACTCAGTGTGCCAGCACAGGGAGAGAGAAGGAATGTGTCATATCTTAGTAGATATGGCGCATTCCTGCTCTCTTCCTGTGAAGCAGCACAGCAAGTTGCCTTGCTACACTGTTATGCATGATTTTTTGTAAATCTTGGCCTGGGTTTTTTACTCCTGCTTTTGTCTCTCAGAAGGCTGGAGGTGGACAATACTAATTCTTTGGAGGCTGATTGCAAAGTTCTTTCTAATCCTCGGTATGTATAAACATTGAGGTGGGCATGATCACATTATTTTAGCACTCGCTCCGCAGTGTGGCAGTGGTTATGCGCAGGTAGAAAGAATAAATATATTGGGGAGAGTATATTCTCATGTTTAATGGACGGTCTGGAATCAAAATGATGTTGTGGAGGAAATGTCTCGATTTCTAACAGTAAATCTAATTTCTCTGATTCTGTTTTCATACTTTCCTTCTTTCTTCCTTCCTTCCTTACTTCAAGTACACATCTCATGCAAGGCATCGCTGGGTCACCTTTCTGTCAAATTGTGCAACACCTAACATTTCACTCATTTTTTTTTTTTTACCATAAATGTGCCTAATGACATTAGTTTTCTGTGAATGATATTTGGTTTAGGTCTTAGAGTCCCGTATAGTCACTAACATGTGTGTAACTAAGAGCGTTAGAGTGACTATCCTTCTATAATTTACACAGACTGTCTGTAAATTAACTCTAATGTCCATTGTCCGTAGCTGATGTCTCAAAGGAGAGCATTTTTCCTTAATGTTAGCCTTTCTGCCAAAAGACAGTGGTAAATTCCAACAGCTGAGATGGCTCAGCTAAAGTTGAACTGAGGGAGTCTGCTGTGCTGTGCTATGATACCTAATGAGGAGCAGACAGATAAGCAAGAACAAGCCTTCTTGCCAGGGGCCTGCTGCCTGAAAGAAATGTAAATGTTGACAATTGGTCAATCTGCAAATATAAAGGAACGTTGGAAGCAGTATTGGACTTAACTGATGTAGCCACTGAAGCTTCCTGATGACATAGGTTTATTCTTTTTGAAAGGTGACAGTGATACCAGCTGAGCTGTGGAGAACATGCTTTTAATGGACAGTAAATACAAAGGTTTGCACTATATACAGTCTTTGTATTACTAACATGTATACTTTGGAAGTATTTTGTATACATTAAACATGTGTGTGCACATCTTGTGGCAGCTTATCTTATACTGTGTGGAAGACAAGTTTAAAATAACGAGCTGCACATTGACAGTGTTTTCTGTCACAGGCTGGGACCTCATAGCATTAAAAATGCACAAGTCACTGTTCACTGCTGCACCAACCAGGAATCAATTATGTGTCTCCCTGGCTGCACACAGACATCTGAAATTATTGCATTAACCAACAGATGTTTCATAACATAAAGTAGTACATTTTCCGCCGATGAATTTACCTTGCATTTAGTTTTCATTAAAGGTGTGTGTTATTTTGTATACTGTTACCTGATGGTGAAAGATCATCAAAGTAGTTACATGATATTTTGTTCTTTTAAGCTATGTCTTTGACTCCGCCTCCATGCTCACTGACCCCACCTAAGTTGCAGCCAGACTTGGCTTGACTGCAGATCAATTTTAAGATATGGACAGAGTAGGCAATTTTCCAGGACCAAAACCTCCAAGGGCCAAGGCCCCTGCTCACCCTCTACAACAACTTTTAATGGACTATTGAACAGCAGAGCTCTCTGATACTCATGGCAGGCCCATCTTTTCTGATTTTAAGACTTGTCCACCTTATTTGTTTGTCATTATTTGTCAGGTTCTTAGCATCAACCTTTGCTTCAGTGAATCTCCCATTTGATCTCAACTTCGTCCTGCTCTTTACTTCTCTTTGTCCGGTGGTCCAGGCTTCCAGGTCTGAGATAAATGTATACTCCCTGAAACACACTCTACTGCAGCAGTTGCCCCTCTTGGTGCTGTGAGACTCCAGAGAATGTGTGGGTACCTCAAACCCTGACACGAGGTATGAGACTGTTGCCCACACCATCTGCTCTGCCTTGTTTCTACACATGCAATTATTTTACAGTCTAGTGTCCTAGCCTGTTACAATACATCTGTCCATTTCTGGATTCTTTGGTTTATCAGAGCCCCTCAGGAATGTATTCTCTCCACTGCTTTGGCTAGGGCAAGGTGCATAAGCCATGGCACCCCTATGTACATTATCAAAGATGAATTTGTGACAGGCTCTTGTTGGGTGTCTGTTGCGCTGACTATAAAGTATACAGCAACCCTGTTGATGCAGGATTAAACCATAGCTTGCCTCATGACCTCATTGCCAGACCATCTTTGGAGGGCCACGGGACAGGTAGAAGTTACGAGGCCTCTGCTATAGGAGTTGAGGTCAATTGCCACTGATTTCCCAGGACCTATTCTAGTATGGCTATGCAAAGTTGAACAAGTACAACCCTTCCTCACTTGACTCTCACAGTAGCGAGCAATGGTAAGCAGTCACAGACTTCTCAGAGAGGCAGCTCAACAATCAACCAACAGACAACCATAATGTTGATGTCCAGTTGAGCACTTCCCTTTAGAAGAATAAAAGTACTTTAATCACACAGTTGCATTAAATGCTGCACACCACACTACATTTGTGATCTAAGAAGCTGTCTTTCATAGGTGTTATTGCCACTGCACTCCCTCCCTTTCTGTGCCCACCCATTATCCAGGTGTTATCTTTGGTTGTTGGTTACCCATGTAGAGTAATCAGGAGTAGCGTTAATCAGGCTCAAGTGCAGTGATTTGGTACTACAGTTCAAACATGCTTAGTCTTGCATGAACTCTTGTGGTCAGTGACAGTCCTAGGTCTCTTTTCACATGCTAAGATTAGCATGATGGCAGGGCCAAAATAAAAAGGCAGGATACCAGATATTAATGCAGCCTGTCACTCTGGGCAGGGGAACACAAATGTGTACCATGCAAGTAACATACCCATGCCAACAGAATATCTTGGTTGTCGCCAAAATGTCAGAGTGGAAAATAATGCAGTGCCATCACTCTGGCCTCTTATCTTGAAGACGCAGCAGTAACTGTTTCAAGACATTATAAAAACTCAGCCCCACTGATTTTGCCACCGTGGAGAGAATAAAAAGCTCTGAGTCAACAATGCTGGGATATGCTCCTTTTATTTGCAAAGTACAAATAGGCCCATGCATCTTGGGCAAAAACTACTGAGTTATCTTGCTGAAAATAGCCCAGAATTCTGAGTGAAATGATTTATTCTATATGAGTACTAACTCCTTTTAGCAAAGTCACTTGCCTCCCTACACCATAATCCCCACTGCTTCCCACCCCCTACATAGCATAACACCACACCTTCAGTTCGTCACAGACCACTATGGGATATCAGGGAGGCCATTGTTTAAAGGTTTGCTTGTTGCTTGATATCGCAACCAAGCATAGCAACTTGCAGTCTCTCTAGTTCAGTGATACTCAAAGTCGGCCCTGGAGCCGCATGCGGCCATCCTGACTTTTACATGCGCGCCGCTGGTCAACAGCAGCACTTTGACTGGCTACATACGATTTTCAAAAGATCTCCGGCAAAGAGCCCCCCCGTGGGGCCCGTCAGGCATTGCAGCGCCGGCCTGACGAGGAGCTGGGCCCTATGATGAAGCATGTCACCAGATGGTGAGTGAGGGCTCTTGCTTCGAAAAATTTCAGTTTCCATCTACTGATGGAACCATCCTCTTGAAAGAAACCTTCTGCATTGTTTGGAACCGTGTGTAATCTCTTTTTTTGATTCACTGCTTTTTACTCACCTCAGTGCGAACGTTAAAAAGATGTTAAATAAGAATGCAAGCCCTAATTAAAAGCTTAATTGGAGTTAAAGAAAGCAAGTAACAAACTTGGTTGTCCTGCATCACTTAACTTTAGGAGCACCTTAATTTTCAAAGACAACTTCCAGCAGAAGTGTAAAGAAATGTGGTAAAGTCTCTTCAAATTTCAAAATGTCGATTTCATTAATATGCAGAACCTTTTCACCTTTTTTCACCTTAGTAAATCATATCAATGCATTGAGAAGTATTTTTTTTTAAAGTAATAGTTTTGAAACATAAACTTAGAAACATCCACTTGTCCCCCTACCTTGACAACAATGTCAATGGTGACACAAAGGGCAAGTCAGTGGCTATATGCTCTTTGGGTGCCCCGGGTTCCTAGCATGCATGAACAACATTATAGTATATTAAATCAAAACATGACAGGGTTTTGTACAGCGGACATCCTATAATCACACATTTCGAGGCCCTCTGATATGTAATAATGAAGAAATAGGAGGAAATATAAAATAAACAATCTCCTTGGATGACACAATTTGCTAAAATGGGGATGCAGGGATTAGTTATAGGTTTTCTGGTTTTACATTGTGCAATTCAGCCAACAGATGTATTGCTTTGCTTCCCCTACACCTACCTTACCAGCGCTATCCCCCCTCCAAAACCACACTCCCGATCACAAGTCCACTGGCATAATTGTGGCCCTTGGTCACATCATAGACTAAAATTTTGGCCCCAGGCAAAAATATTGCGACTGCCCATGATCTAGTTCAACACCTGGTACAAAGCCTTGTTCATGCCTGTTTTAACCTGCCTGTCATACAACTCTGACTATCCTTCCAAACCAAAGGAATTTTTAACCTTACATTTCTTTGCTTTTTCTCCACTTTTCCATATATGCTGCATTTTCTTGCATGACAACAAGAGTTAGATCACTGTCCCCTGCTCTGAAGGAGGCGGGCTCAGCATTGTCTGGTTTGTACTCTTTTACAGTCCTCTCCAGGATCCTGCTCCTCTCCTCAGCTTGGTGTGTGCATGGCACAAGCATGTGAGGCTGCATGCCTGAGGTAGTCCCTCTGCTGTAACACTAACCTTGGCCTTGTCTGGCCCTAGCAAACACTATACAGGTGGTGATGGTGCACTGTTCGGAGGATGGTGGTAAAGTATTTTGAGGGTGGTGGTGCACTGTGCTATGTGTGGTGATGTGCAACCCCATTGAATGGGGGCACACTATACAATGGGTAATGGTGCACTTGTAGCACATGATGTGCACTGTTTGGCGCATCCATGGTATGAAGATCATGGTGTACTCGTGGGATTTTTTCAAATTATTAAATGTGCTTCTTTTCTATCCCTTATTATTTTTTGTTAGGTTTGACGTCTAGTGGAGAGCACAATGAGCCAGATCTTTTTGGTCAACGTGTCTTAACTAGCAGAAGATGAAAAAAGTCCCTACTGTTTGCTGTCGGTTTTAAAATGTTTAGAAACATAATCAAATGTTGCTGTTGCTTTCTCTCGAAGCAGGATTGGGTAGTTTTGGGTAAAGGAGATGCCCATGACACTGTGCTCAAGTTGTTATTGAACAAAGACATAATGTGGGACCTAAATGTGACTTACCTAAAAGCAACCACAGAGCACAATGAATAAATAGTGCAATATCAAAAATAGTAATCTAAATGCAATGATAAAGTAGTGGGGAATTGCCTTCTCCTCACATGCGCCCATCAAATTTTACTAGAATTTTTGCCCTGAAATTTGACTCTCTGTCCTGAATTTGTACGGTCCTGTCCAGAATTTACCTCCATGTCACTTGGTCACCTTAAATAGTTTGACCACCAACCACCTTCCTGCAGATTCTTCCTTATTAGTACCAGAGTGCATGTGCACCATTCATTGACTCCAGCTTAGGAACATTTCCATGGACAGTGTTCTAGTTTACAGATATCAAATTAGCAATGCTCTGGCGCTCAGAGCTCTCTCGCCCACTGAGCGGTCGATGAATGTCGCTCCTTGGCATCTTCATTGAATAGCACAGCTTGGCAGGCTACGAGCGGCGTCCAAGTCACAAGGACTCGGTGCAGACAATACCTACTCCAAGGTTTCCGCCACACATCCTGACTGGACAATGACTGTTAAGAAAGGCAGTAGCAGGGAACCGAGTGCGATACAAAAACTAAAATAGATAACAGGAAGGCAGTGGAATTGTCGCAATGTTTCAAAGGTCAGCCCAGAGTGCCTTATACTGCATAATGGAAGCTTGAAGAGAGTTATGTCAAAAGCTTTCCATGTGTGCATTTTTCACTTCTGAACAACAGCAACAACGTTTTGGAACTGATTCACAAAAGTATTTTTGAATACCAGAAGTAGTACTACAGGAGTCCACTTTTACGGAAAATTAAATGTATTTGTGTACTGGACATGAAAAGCTCAACTACTTGTTAGTAAAAGTGCAAAAAGGGTCCTATGTATTTTTACTAACTCTTTGTGGATTGTCTTTCAGTTTTCCCATTTCAGAAGCTCTGAGACCAATTCACAAAGGTATGTAAGAGTACTTGAAGGGGTACTGCTGGGGTATTACTTCACATGCTCCAGAATGCTATTGTAAATAGGCACCGATGTATTTTCATGTAATGGTTGTTCCTTGAACCCCTATCATTGAGTGAAAAAAAAGCGAATGGAGAAAACTGGGAATTCATGTGCAAAAAAAGAATCAGGCCATATTAGAAAGCAGTCTAATCAAATCAAAGTATATTCTATTAGTACATAGAATAATTTTGCAATAAAACCAAAGTCACAGCAATTTCATATGATATACAATGTAACACGTATCAAGCATGATGTCCCATCATCATCTGCACAGGATTTTCACTGATTTTCTGCCAAAACTGTCTTCACTTAATGGAGGCCGCTGCGTGGAAGCACAGAGGAAGCACTCAGGGTGGGTGCCAGTGGCACACAAGGCATGCCAAGCGCAAGCCTGTCCGTGCCCATCTGCATCCTGTCTGTGCCCAGCACCAAGACCCCTGCCAAACACCTCACCCTCCATGGCTACTCCCTCATGATCCTCTACATCCTTGTTGGACTTTTTTGCTTATGCAGGGTCATCCCTAATCTTTTTGCCTCCCGCCTGCTATTTTTTCTGCCGTGTGGCTGTTGGCTTTTGAACTCTGAGCACTTTACCACTGCTAACCAGTGCTAAAGTGCATATGCTCTCTGTGTAAAATTGTATGTAATTGGTTTATCCATGATTGGCATATTTGATTTATTAGTAAGTCCCTAGTACAGTGCACTAGAGGTGCCCAGGGCCTATAAATCAAATGCTACTAGTGGGCCTGCAGCACTGGTTGTGCCACCCACATAAATAGCTCTGTAATTATGTCTCAGACCTGCCATTGTAGTGTCTGTGTGCAGTTTTAAATGTAAATTCGACTCGGCAAGTGTACCCACTTGCCAGGCCTAAACCTTCCCTTTTCTTACATGTAAGGCACCCCTAAGGTAGGCCCTAGGTAGCCCCAAGATGCAGGGTGCAGTTTATGGTTAAGGTAGGACATATAGGCCCTCATTACAACCCTGGCGGTCGGTGGTAAAGCGGCAGTAAAACCGCCAACAGGCCGGCGGTAAAAAAAATTGAATTATGACCATGGCGGAAACTGCCAACATATAGAGCCACTTTAACACTCCGACCGCCACGGTGGTACAAACAAACAGCATGGTGGTCACAGCCAACAGACAGACGGAAGACAATGTACCGCCCACACTATCATGTCAGGCCAATCCGCCACCTTTTCGGGGCCAGATTGAATGCAAAATTTTAAAAAACGGTGGAAACAGGACTTGGAAGGGAAAACACTCACCTCTACACACCCCACGAGGAACCAGGACGCCATGGAGCCTGAACTCCAAATCCTCCCTGCGATAGTCTTCCTGCACCTCTACCAGGAGCATGAACGACGGCGGTGATGACCACAGTGAGTACTGCACCTACAACACAGGAGAGGGGGAGGGAAAAGAGAGTGACAAACACACGCAACACGCAACACCCCCACCCCCACCCTCACCAACAACAACATACACACAAATGCATGCTGCAACATTACATTTACACCCCCAACCCCCCTGGAAGAACAAAATGACAAAAGGAAATGATTGTAACCATTGTAATCAAGAATAATCCATTAGTCAAAAATGTATATACACTATAAACAATTATGTACACCAAGAATTCAAGTCCAGGTACTGCACCTATATAGTCTGTGAACCACTGGGCCCAAAATGCATGGGCGAGGCCCACACTCGATACCCGATTGAAATGGACAGAACACTGCAGGGGCATCAGATCGAAATAAAACATGCACCTCAGGGGGAAGGGAAGGGGGGGCACCTCACCTGGATGAGTGCACGACTCCAGCTCCACGAGGGGGCTCGATGCCCATTGATGTATCCTGGGGAGTGCAAAGCCACAGTCTCTCAAGTCTCTCCAGTGGGTGGTTTGCCCACTGCTTTATCCTGGGGAGTGCAAAGCCACAGCCTCTCAAGTCTCTCCAGTGGGTGGGTTACCCACTTCTTTATCCTGGGGAGTGCAAAGCCACAGTCTCTCAAGTCTCTCCAGTGGGTGGGTTGCCCACTGCTTTATCCTGGGGAGTGCAAAGCCACAGTCTCTCAAGTGGATAACAGTCTTCACTGGTTCTGGAGGGGGCTTTGTGCCCAGAGTGCTTTATCCTGCCAAGGACAGAGGTAGTAGATGTCTTTCTCCACTGGTTCTGGAGGGGGATTTGTGCCCAGAGTGCTTCATCCTGTCAAGGACAGAGGTAGTGGATGTCTTTCTCCACTGGTTCTGGAGGGTGCATTGTGCCCAGAGTGCTTCATCCTGCCAAGGACTGAGGTAGTGGATGTGACACTCCACTAACGGTGGTGCAACATGAAAGCTGCCGCTGCCCCTGGAACTGACCACCAGCCTTGTACGAATGACCACTGGGGATGGCAGCCAAGTCTGCATTGGTGCTAGTGGCTCAGGATGTCGCGGGGCCACTGGCGGTGCTGGCGGCGGGGTCAGTAGCTGCAGTGCTTGTGGTGGTCATTGTGGCGGCGGTGCTGGTGGCGGGCTCACTGACTGCGGCGCTGGCGGTGGTGTCAGTATCGGCGGTGCTGGTGGCAGGCTCACTTACTGCAGTGCTGCTGAAGGGCACAGTGTCTGCGGTGTTGGTGAAGGGCTCAGTATCTGACGTGCTGGCTGCCGTGTCCGTGGTGGCGGTGTATGTGGCGGTGCCGGTGGCGGTCTTGTCCGCCGTGGAGGTTGGCGGCAACGTTGACTTGCCTTCCATTTTCAGGCCCTTCCCCACCTTGGATGGTGGCGCAGCTGTCTTGCCACTTCCAACAATTGTCTTGCCTGAGCCCTTGGTGGCAGGTGTTTTGGCCTTCTCCCTCCGGGATGTGGGCAACTTTTTCTGTTTTGGAGGTGGGGGAATGTCCTTGGCCTCGCTCCTTGGGACACTGGCAGCCCTGTTGCTTGGCGCACTTCAAAATCCAGCTATTGCTGGCACCACTGTGCCCGGTGATGTGGTGGCTGAGGTGCTGGGTTGGGACCTGGAAAGGTGGGCCCTAGGGGACGGACGGGGTGGGGGAGGTGTAGGGAAGAGGTCATGATTTGATAGGAAAAGCTTTTTAGACACACTGGGACGGGTAGATGGAGGGGCTTTGGGAGTGGAGGAAGAGGTAGTGGTTGTAAGAGGTGTTCGTTTGCTGACTTTGGATGAAGGTGCATGGGCTGGAGGCTGTCGTGAGGTGGATGGCTGTTGGGTGGGTGTGTGACTGCGTTTGTGTACTTTGGGAGGAGGGCTCACAGACACACTGGGAGAGGACACAGGGGATGTGTGAATGGTAGTAGAGGTGGTGAGTGCACGTGAGCGGTGTGTGGTGATGGGCGTGCTGGTGATGGAGGTAGTGGCTGAAGATGTAGTGCATGCAGGTGTGAGTGGAGACGTGACAGGGATAGAGGAGGGAGACGTGGAGGATGGGGACACAGTGGAGGCAGTGGATGTTGGTATGTGTGCATGGGTATGATGCTTGTGTGAGTGCCTGTGGGATGTGTGGTACTTATGTTTGCCAGAACCACCCTTGTGTGTTGAGATGTGTGCATGCTGGTCTGATGGTGTGCTTGGGATAGGCTGAGGCACTGGGGATTGGGTCTGGGTGGAGGAAGTTGGAGGGGGGCGGCTGGACACAGGGACAATGGCTGCCATCAGTTCAGAGGCCAGATCCTGAAAAGCTCGCTGTTGGGCTGTCTGGCCAGAATGAATGCCCTCCACGTATGCATTTGTCTGTTGCAACTGCCTCTCTACACCCTGGATGACATTCAGAAAGGTAGACTGCCCAACAGTGAGGGATCTCAGGAGGTCAATGGCCTCCTCATTGAGGGCAGCCGGGCTGACTGGGGCAGGGCCTGAGGTGCCTGGGGTGAAGGAGATGCCCACCCTCCTGGGTGAGTGGCCACAGGACACACGCTGAGGGGCTGCTGGGAGGGCGATGCTGGTAGGGGAGGTGGCGGCTGTACCTGTAGATGGGGTGGGCACAGAAGGGCCCACCACCGCAAGGGAGCTCCCATCAGAGGAGGAGTCGGTGTCGCTGGTCTCTGCTCCTGTCCGTGCCGTTGAGCTCTCCTCGCCCTCCGTCCCACTGGTGACTTCAGACTCTGTTGTCTCGCCCTCCAGGGCCATGTGGGATGCAGCTTCCTCCTGCTCCGGTGGCACAGCTCCTCTGCCTGATGATGCTAATGTACACAAGAACAGGGAGACCACAAAAAGGGGGGGTAAGAAAGAAGAAAGACATGTTCAGTGTATGCATTACCGCTACCGTTGGCGGACACTTCAGACACAGCAGCTCTCTGCACTACGCCATGCACTTAGAGTTCCCTAATTAATCACAGGGACATGGGGTACATGGCCTATGCCCAATTGCTGCACACATGGAAGTCACAGGAGCCTGACTAGGTGTAGATGGCTCTTACCACTGGTGGTGTTGGGGTGCCACTTAGCCTGCCTCACAAAGGGTCCTTGCCTACAAAGCTTGCCCTAGCTAGGGGAACCCACTGCCCACCTCACCCACCTCCCCCACCCAGACACCTCCAATGCGCGCAGAGTCAGATGGATGTGATGGTACTCACCCCCTTGTGGCTGCTGTGATGCCCTCAAGCGCCCATACACCACCGCCAGGATCCGGAACATCAGGGGGGTCATGCTGCGACGGGCACTCCTCCCATGTTGGGCGGCCATCCCCAACTGGGCCTCCGCTGTCTTCTTGCTCCAGCGGCGACTGTCCTCCCATCTTTTACGGCAGTGGGTGCTCTGTCTGTGGTGGACCACCAGAGTCCGGACGTCCTTTGCGATGGCACGACAAATATCCTTCTTCTGGTGGGCGCTGACCTACAGGAATAGTACAGGGGAAAAGGAAAAACTTTAACCGTCTGGACCGTCACAGTCATTGTCCCACATTCCCACCCTTGCCCTGATGCACATACACTCACCTACGATCAGGCAGGCCTCATTCCCCCGTATCTTCCATCCACACCACTCCACACAGGCATTGCCCATACAGCATGCTCACAGTGTACTCAACCGGTTTGTCTGGAGGACCGTAGAGTAGCGTGTACTGGTGGAGGACCCCATCCACTAGTTTATCCAAGTCCTCCGATGTGAAGGCAGGGGCCCTTTCTCCAGACACATGAGCCATTGTCGCTTCCAGACTGAGGTCACAGCAGCAGTGTAGGTCCTCCCCTGTCGAAGATCAGGTATCAAGTGAGTGAACAGACAGAAAATGGCGGTCACGTCTGCGGCGGTGCATACCGTCACCACCGGCGTACATCGTCATTGGCTCCTGGGACCCATAGGGCCCAATGTCAACCAATGCAGCATTGCGCCGCGGTCTTCGACCGCCTACTGAGACGGTGTACAACGCCAGCGCAGTTATCTCATATCCCCTTGTCCCACATTACAGGTCAGGCAGCCGCCATTTCAGGGGGCCACATGGCATTACTTTTAAATGCATCACACATATCTAGGCCTTGCATACACACAAAGACAGGCACATAGCAGATTGACAAATGTGTGCAATAAAATTGTTTTTTTACTACCTCAGTGTTGGCTGACTCTGTGCTCGCTGTTCTCATCCATAGGGCACGTCCGCTGGGGCAGGTGAGGAGATGGCGGCATCCTCCGGTGTACAGAGCGCTGGTGGACCTTTCGACAATGGAAGAGAGACATGTAATAGTCACCTACAGACTTGAACATGCCACAATCCAGGAACTGTGTGCCCAGTTGGAGCCAGACCTGATGTCAGCTATCCGCCATCCCACAGGAATCCCCCCCTCTAGTGCAGGTCCTGTCAGTACTCCATTTCCTGGCAAGTGGGTCTTTTCAAACAACAGTGGCCATTGCATCAGGGATGTCCCAGCCTATGTTCTCAAACGTGTTGTCCAGAGTGTTGTCTGCCCTGCTGAAACACATGCACAGCTACATCGTGTTCCCTCGGGTGGAGGATTTGCCTACAGTGAAAGGTGACTTCTATGCCCTGGGACATATTCCCAACATCATAGGTGCCATTGATGGGACACATGTGGCCTTGGTCCTCCCCGTAGGAGTGAACAGGTGTACAGAAACCGGAAGAGTTACCATTCAATGAATGTGCAAATGGTGTGTTTGGCCGACCACTACATCTTCCATGTGAACGCCAAGTTTCCTGGCTCAGTGCATGACGCTTACATTCTGAGGAATAGCAGCATCCCTTATTTGATGGGGCAACTCCAGAGGCACCTTGTGTGGCTAATAGGCGAGGACAAGGACTCTATACCCTGTGAATAGTTGTCTGGGGTTGTCTCTAAGGGTTAGTGTGTCTAACAGTTGTCCCCCCACATTTGCAGGTGACTCTGGTTACCCAAACCTGTCATGGCTACTGACCCCAGTGAGAAATCCCAGGACAAGGGCAGAGGAACGCTACAACGAGGCACATGGGCGAACTAAGTGATAGAAAGGTCCTTCGGCCTCCTGAAGGCCAGGTACTGGTGCCTCCATATGACAGGTGGTTGTCTGTACTACTCACCAAAGAAGGTGTGCCAGATCATTGTGGCCTGCTGTATGCTGCACAACTTGGCTTTGCAACGACAGGTGCCTTTTCTGCAGGAGGATGGTCCAGAAGGAGGTCTTGTGGCAGCTGTGGAGCCTGTGGACAGTGAAGAAGAGGAGGCAGAAGAAGAGGATATCGACAACGTGATCCAGCAATACTTCCAGTGAGACACAGGTAAGAAGACATCACTGCCTCCTACATCTGATAAAATTGTTAGGCCTATCATATGTCTGTCACTTTCACCCAGTGTATGGACCCTGACCTGTCACTTTGCCTTTCATTTTCACAGATGTGGGTCCCACTGTGTGACCTCTGCTATTTTACCTCATGGACTAGAGCTGTGTGACATAGGTATGTTGACAATACAGTGGACATTGCTATTTTCCTCAGTTACTACAAATGCACATTTGTGAAAGCACAGACTGACTCTAGCTTGTTTTGTGATTCATGGGTGTTTGTTTAAGTGCAAATTAGTGGAGGGGGTTGTAAAATGGTCAGGTGTGATGTGGAGGAATGTCCATGGCAGAGTCCAGTTATTTGTCTCACAGGTGCATTGTCCAAAGGGGCATAGGAAGTAGAGCTAGGGCAGTTTAAGGATGGACAGGGTGACAAAGTGGGACAGAAGAATGACATTCAGGGTGGTCTCATTTCTTGGCAGGGGTCTTGGCATTGTTATCTGCCTTTGTCCTGGATCTCAGGGACCGTTTGCGGGGTGGTTCTCCATCTGCAGGGGGTGGGGTGCTGGTGTCGAGGTCCTGTGGCGGTGCCTCCTGTCCACTAGCGCCAGCGGAAGTGGTGGGCTGGTCATCATCCAGGCTAGTGTCAGGGGCCCCTTGTTGTGCCACAGTGTCCCTCCTGGTGTTCACAAGGTCCTTCAGCAACCCTACAATGGAGCCCAGGGTGGTGTTGATGGACTTGAGTTCCTCCCTGAACCCCAAACACTGTTCCTCCTGCAGCCGCTGGGTCTCCTGAAACTTGGCCAGTACTGTTGCCATCGTCTCCTGGGAATGATGGTACACTCCCATTATGTTGGAGAGGGCCTCATGGAGAGTGGGATCCCTGGGACTGTCCTCCCCCTGTCGCACAACAGACCTCCCAGTTCCCCGGTTTTCCTGTGCCTCTGTCCCCTGAACCGTGTGCCCATTGTCACTGCCCCCAGGTCCCTGCTGTTTTTGGGTTGCTGGGTTTGCCTGGATTCCCTGTAGTGGTGGACACCACTGCTTGACGTGTCCTGGGGACAGAGGTTTCCTGAGGGGGGAGGCTCTGTGGTGGCTTGTGACTGTGTCAGGGGAACCGACTGTCCCGAGGTCCCAAAGGGCCGGGCTGGTCAACTAGATCCAGTTGGACAGAGCTGCTGTCATCACTGTGGGCCTCTTCTGTGGGGGAGGTGTGGACATGTCTGGAACCTCCTGTCCGGTGACATTGGGTAGGGGTCCTGCAGGGGTGTAAAGGCATGATTATTGCATCTGTGTGTGCCATTGTGTGCAATGGGTGGGTGACTCTGTACCCCAGTGCTTACATTCTTGTGTAGGATGATGGGGGTCCATGCTTTGTTGTTGCATGCAGGGCTTGGTGTTGGGATGGGTGGTTTGTGATAGTGGGACATATGTGAGGTGTTGGAGTGATGGGGGTGAGGGTATGTGATAGAATGCAGGTAGGGTGGGGGATATGGTAGTTACAATTTGACTTACCAGAGTCCATTCCTCCAGCTGCTCCTGTGAGGCCCTCAGGATGCAGTATAGCCAAGACCTGCTCCTCCCATGTTGTTAGTTGTGGGGGAGGAGGTGGGGGTCCGCCGCCAGTCCTCTGAACTGCAATCTGGTGTCTTGAGACCACAGAACGCACCTTCTCCTGTAGGTCATTCCACCTCTTCCTGATGTCATCCCGTGTTCTTGGATGCTGTCCCACTGCGTTGACCCTGTCCACGATTCTGCGCCACAGCTCCATCTTCCTAGCTATGGAGGTGTGCTGCACCTGTGATCCGAATAGCTGTGGCTCTACCCTGATGATTTCCTCCACCATGACCCTGAGCTCCTCCTCAGAAAACCTGGGGTGTCTTTGCGGTGCCATGGGGTGGTGTGGGTGATGTGTGAGGTGGTGTGTGTTGTGATGTGTGCGGGGATGTGTTTATGTGTGTTGTGCGAGGTGTGTGGATGTTGTGTGAGTGATGGTGTTGAGTGCCTGTAGATGCAAGTTTGTTGATGTGTCTCTCTCTGGCCTTCTGTCGCAATTCTGGTCGTAAGGGTTTGTGGGTGATGTGGGTGTGTGTTTTATATTGTATTGGGTGTGTGGGAGTGGTGTGTGTGTGTGTATCAGGTGTGTGTATTTCAAATTGTCCAATGTGGGTGTGTTTTGTAAATGTGTGTGTATTTTGAGCGCAGCGGTGTTTTGGCGGTCTTCTGCACGGCGGTAAGCAGCATTTACCGCCAGTGTTGTAATGAGAGCCATAGCAATGTGTTTTATATGTCCTGACAGTGAAATATTGCTAAATTTGTTTTTCACTGTTGCAAGGCCTGTCACTCTCATAGGTTAACATGGGGGCTACCCTTAAATCTGATTAAAGTGTAGATTCCCTTTGGGAGCGGATGGATATGTGGAGTTTGGGGTCTCTGAGCTCACAATTAAAAAATACATCTTTTAGTAAAGTTGATTTTAAGATTGTGCGTTTGAAAATGCCACTTTTAGAAAGTGAGCATTTTCTTGCTTATACCATTTCTGTGACTCTGCCTGTTTGTGGATTCCCTGTCTGGGTCAGTTTGACAGTTGTGCTGGTTGCACCTCACACTAGACAGTGACACAAAAGCAGCTGGGGTGTAGTCTGCATTTCCTGATGAGCCATCTGTGCTAGGAGGGAGGGGAGGAGTGGTCCCTTACACCTGAAAGGGCTGTGCCTGTACTCACATAATGCTGTCTCCAAACCCCTGGTGAGTGTCTGGGGCCTGGCCTGGGAAGGGCAGGATTTCACATTCAAAAGAGACTTTACTTTGAAGTAGGCCTACTTCAAATGAGAAATTGGGTATAAGAAGGGCACCCAAAACCACAGACTTTAGAACACTTCTAGAAACAAGAGGAACCTCTGCCTGGAGAAGAGCTGAAGAGCTGAGGAGAAGTGCTGCCCTGCCTGTGACTGTGCTTTGTGGAGCTATCCTGCAGTTGCTGCTTCTGCCAGAGTAAGAGGGCAAAGACTGGATTTTGTGTGCCTTCCATCTTGTAAAGAAATCTCTAAGGGCTTGATTTAGAGCTTGCCTCCTGTTGTTTGAAGTCTCAGGGACAGCAAAGACTTCTTTCTGCCAGCACCTGGAGTCTCTGGAGAGGCTCCTGCTCTGACAAGTGGTGCCCTATCCAGTCCCTGGGCCCTTGACAGGAAAGCTGGTGGAAATCCAAGGAAATCGACTTCGGACGACTTCAGACCGACGCCGCTGCTGAATCCGGTGATGCCGCCTGCACCCGACGCCGTGACCTTCGCTGGAACGTGACGATCTTCGCAGGCCCGACGCCGCTGCAGCCCCGCTGAAGTCCGCGACTCCGCGGAAGTCGCCGCACCACGTCATGACCGACGCCGCTCGAATTGCGCAGATTCAACGTTTTGCACAGACGCCACGATCCCCGACTTCGAGCATCGACTTGTTTTCACTCTTCACCAAAGGTGCTGTACTTGGGGTTCTACGCAACTACGTGTCCGGCGCCAGTGGTGTCGGCTTGTTGGAAATGACTCCATCATGACATCGTGTTAACACCTCATTGAAGCATTTTGTGCTTCTAAGCGCTATTTTTGAGTTTACTCTTTAAAAATTCATAACTTGACTTGTGTATGTCGGATTTTTGTCTTTTTGGTCTTGTTTTGTTTAGATAAATATTTCATATTTTTCTAAACTGGTGTTGTGTCATTTTGTAGTGTTTTCATTAAGTTACTGTGTGTGTTGGTACAAATACTTTACACCTAGCACTCTGAAGTTAAGCCTACTGCTCTGCCAAGCTACCAAGGGGGTAAGCAGGAGATAGCTGAGGGTGATTCTCTTTTACCCTGACTAGAGTGAGGGTCCTTGCTTGAACAGGGGGTAACCTTACTGTCAACCAAAGACCCCATTTCTAACAATCCTGAACCCTGGTCGCATCACAGCGCTTCTGCTGCCCCTCGACGCCCAATACTGAAGTTGCATTCTCCTGCACCAGTTGCCATTGCATCTTACATGCACCACCCTTCATCCCGTCACTGCTTCCACGCACCTCACACAGGCAACACACTCATCACACATTACGACACACACCAACCCCTATTATACCTGCTCCTCCCCGTCATGCTTACTTCCCAACACTTGCTCCCTCTGCTACATGACTACTCACTGGATCTGCTCTTCCTGACCAAAACCTGTTGGACTCCCTCTTTGGCAGCTGTCATCGCAATGCAATCGCCGCTGGATACAAGATCATAAAACAGGATAGGACAAACAGACCAGGAGGTAGGATTTCTATCGTCAACATGGGACAAATGACATTCAAACTCCTCATGACCGTCAACAACACACTGAGCGGCACCCTCATCTACCGTCCTCCCAGCCCATGCACTAACATCGTAGCACCATAACAGGCTTCTTCATCTTGCTTATCCTCAACTCCAACACATTTATCCTCCTTAGCGACCTCAAATACCACCTGGAGAATCTGACAGATGCCAACTTTGCCCACATCCTTGAGCACCTGCTCAATCTTGGACTCACCCAGCGGGTGGAAGGCCCCACACCTGCTACTTTACCCCATCTTCACCAGAGGTAGCAACATTAGAGTAGACAAGCCCACTCTGATCATCTGGTCCGACCACACCCTCGTCAACTTCATCATACACATCCAACACCACCACAGAATCAACATCACCAAATCTTCACAATGGGACTGGAATAAGATCTTAGAAGATCTCTTGTCTTCCGAATGCGTACACCACCAGCCTCAAGACAATAATGTCCTCTGCGAATCCATGTCTAACTTCAACGCCTGGATCACTGCTCACATAGACACCCTGGCTCCTCTCACAGCCAACAAAGCTTTGAGACCCTAAGTCAAAGCAAGCTGGCACACAGAAGAAAGCTGGCTCACCAAAACCCACTTCAAGCAACTTGAACAAAGATGGAGACAAAGTCAGAACAACATCGACAATAACGGCTGCAAATTTGCCCTCAGACTGCACGGTCAGAAAATATAAGCCATCAAGCCCTCCATGGTCACTGACTCTACTGAAAGCAGCATCAACAGCGCCAAGGGAATGTTTGCCTTCTTGAAAGACTTCACCTCTCTGGCAGAAAGCTCCACCAGGATAGCCCCTCTTAGGACCTCTGCACCCAGCTGTACCTACCTATTCTTCCTCAACAAGAACACCTGCATATGTGAAAATTTCCCCAAACCAGACCCTTCTGCCCTTACAGCCCTACTCTTCATCTCAAGCAATACCTAGAGGACCAACCTGGCCTGCCATCTCCACACAAGAAACCCAAACAACCATGCAGTCCATACATTCAGGGGTACCCTCGGACCACTGCCCTTACTACACCCACCGGACTGGACCCTATCAGAGCAGCCTTCACCCTGCTACTGAAGGAATCAATCATCACAGTCACCTATCTGGATGCATGGAAAAGTGCCACTGCATTCCCCCTCCTCAAGAAGCCCTGAGCAGACCTGAAGATGCTAGCAAACTATCATCCTATCTCTCTGCTACTCTAACCAGAACATGTCATGGAAAAGATGATAATCAAACACCTAGCCACCCACCTCACTGATAACCACCTCCTCGACACTACTCAATCTGATTTAGACCCACCACAGTATAGAGCACAGCCTCTACACTGCCACAGACAATATCTGGATGATCATAGACAGAGGGAACACCATGGCCATCAAGCAACTGGA
The DNA here is from genome assembly GCF_031143425.1 of Pleurodeles waltl. Classification (NCBI taxonomy): domain Eukaryota; kingdom Metazoa; phylum Chordata; class Amphibia; order Caudata; family Salamandridae; genus Pleurodeles; species Pleurodeles waltl. Next base: position 484,535,927 of record NC_090446.1, read on the forward strand.
CTGTTGTGGGACTCTTACCGTAGAGGTAAGACTGCTTGGTTTAGGGTGGCAGCACTACCGCATGTGGGTGACTGAGTCAGTTCCACACCGACTGGTAGGTGTCAGCCTAACTTTCTTGGCTAGCTCGCAGCACCTTACCCTAACCTAGAAAGTAATGGTCATTTGTGGCAGCCTAAAACCATGACACTCTAGCTCCTCAGGGAAGTTGTGTCAATAGATCATACCCCTTTCTCTCAGTTACTCAAAGTCTCATGCATGAGAAGGCAGACAAGGAAATGCAGGATATGTAGGATATGTTTTAAGGTACTTATTCAAGTGACTGCATTCTATGGTAAAAAGCCTGAGCTGCAAATATTAAGAGGATAAAACATAATACAGTGATCATTGTGACATTTAGACTTAAACATATAAACAGTCCCAACATCGTGCCATAATCATGAGATTTAGTAATTTCTACCTACACCCTAATGTCTTAAATGAGAGCATAGCAGTGTTAGCCCTTCTGCCCGTCCCGGTCTATGGAAGTATCCCCGATCCCATACCTGAAAGAAGGCAAGGGTCTGTCTGTTGTTCTGCTAGCATTCCTCCCACTTGTCTGGAAGGTCAGAGGCAAGATTAGCGAAGCTGTCAATGAAGTGGCACACAGTTTAAGATGGCGTTGGCTGGCTTGCCCTCTACCCTTCTTAGGCCTATGTGGTGTTTATATAACAAAACATGTTGTGTTCTGAGAACAGGCCTGATGTGATGGTATGTCTATGGTTAGAAGGCTGACTCTGAAACTCTTAGAGCTGCAATACTGGGTAAACTATTGTGTATAAATATGAGAGCTTTGAGCAAGGTACATAGTGAAATGCATACAAGGGACAGAAAAATGTAGAATATGAACAAGACTGTTTTCTAAGAAAGGCAGCTGCTAAAATATAAAAAAAAAACAAGCTTAAAGCAGGCTGTACTAAAATATAATAAAGTGAATAAAATGTGTCTTGTGACAAAAGGCACAGGCACCGTCTCCCACCCAATCCTAATCAAACAACTGCACGAAACAGGAATCCAAGGTCCCACCCTTCACTGGATTTACTGCTTCCTAAGTGGCCGACCCAGTCGGTCAGCTTGGCTCCCCTCGTCTAGGTCGACGTTTACCTTATCTGCGAAGTTCCACAAGGTTTGTCACTCAGCTCTTCTCTGTTCAACATCTACATAAACCCACTTGCCTGTAACATACACACTGACAGAATCAACATCACATCCTATTCTGAAGACACCCAGGTTATACTCTCCCTCTCTGACAAGCTGTCAAACTCCCGGATCAATTTCTCTGCTTTCATGACCGAATTCGCCAGATGGATGAAAACCAACTGCTTCCACATGGAAGTGAAGTCTTGGCTCTTTAATAGCTGGTGTAATGAGATAGGTCTTGAACTGCTGCATTACAAGTTCTTTATAGCCCACTGCTTGGTATGCCTTAGGGATGCCACACAGACTCTAGCAGTCAATGGCTTCTTCTCACACATCTTCCGTGGTTGAGGAATGAAAAAACAGTGGCAGCAGTGAAGTAAGGTGCAAAACGAAGAATAGAGTCAATACAACGAAGGATTCAGATGCTTCAAAACATTTTAAGATTGTTCTAGATAATTTATTATATTGATAATGGACCTGAGTATGGTGCTTCATTTTTTTGTTATCTTCATTTGTCAGTTGCCATCAGCAGCAAGAAAACAGTGTCTCTTCTAGTTGAAATAATGCCTCACTCAGCATAAGCTGGACTCTGTGGAGACATGGGGACAGCTGTGCACCCATCTGTCTCCCTTGGCTCAGCTGTCCACCGCAAGGTGACATCAAAGGTGCTGCAATGACAAGGTAGGCTTCAGAATGGTATGGTACCCGACCATCATAACTAAAATATTGTCTGGCAGAAATCTTGTGTCCTAAATATAATTTGCAAAGGGAAAAGTTGGAGGGTGAGAGCATACATGGGCAGCCTTCTGAGCCTAGAGATGGTGAGTTTTTATAGAGTGTTTATAGCATTAAAATTGTGACGAAGAATCTCCTCACGCCTCTTGAGTGAATGGGGTACAGTGTCTTTTTAGCATCAATAATCCAAGTATGGCAGTACTCAACAACACTCCTTCCACTATTAACTTTTGGTTAAGTGAGATGTTGCAATGTCTTCCATAAAAATATAAAATTATGATTATTAAAAATGGCTGCAGTATTTTTTAACTCAAATTTTGTGGATGTTTGATATGCACATGATGGGGGAAGCACTCTGTTGTGAATTGGCATGGGCTATTCAGGACCTGGGGAGGCAGGGCGCAGGGAGGCCCAGAGTGCACGAGTTTGCCCTGGTCAACCACAACAGCACTGTGACTTTAACTGTTACCTTGAAAGTTCTTTTAGCTTGTGTACCACTTGAGAAAGCAGAATTATTTGTTTTTGTGCCTTACAACCAGTGCTTTATTAGGAATGCGCCAATGCTCATGTATGCCTTAGTTTTTTCTGATATGTTTCATGAGTGAGCTGCAATATCAGTTTTTATAGTAGGCTGTAGTGCGCATTAACTTTAATATGTAAGTAAAGTTTCCTGTATTTAGGAGGCCAGGTGCAATTTCATTAATTGCCATACAATTGCAAATCTACTGTATGGTGTATTCACCGAATATATGTTGGAATAACGTATGCTGGAACCACGCATGCCTGAACAATGCGGTTGGAACTATGACCGCTTTGTTACCACTAATCCCTTTACCACAAATGCCTTTACAACGATTTTCATTGCAAAGGCATGCCTGGTAAAGGCATTCGTGGAACGGCATGCGCGGTTCCAGCATGCGACCCACCTGATCCCCCAACCCAGCCCCTAAAACTACTGCAACCCCCCACCACGGCCCAAAAACCTAAAACTACCCCGACCCCCGCCCCTAAAACCTAAACTACCCCAACCCCCACCCCTAAAACTACACCGACCCTCCACCCCGCCACTAAAACTACCCCAACCCCTAACCCCTGCCCCTAAAACTACTGCAACACCCACCCCACCCCAAAACTATTCCAACCCCCCACCACTGCCCCTAAAACCTAAAACTATCCAAACCCCCCAAAACTGTCCCTAAAACTACCCCAATGGCCCCACCCTGCCCCTTAAACTACCCTGACCCCCAACCCGCCCCTAAAACCTAAAACTAGCCCTACCCCTCACCCCACCTCTAAAAACTAAAATTACCCCAGCCCCCCTGCCCTGCCCCTAAAACCACTGCAACCCCCATCCCGCCCCTAAAACTACCCCGACCCCCCACCCTGTCACTAAAACCTAAAACTACCCCATCCCCCCACCCCTCCATTAAAACCTAAAATTACCCTGACCCCCCCACCCCACCCCAAAAAAACTAAAACTACCCTGACCCTCCACCCCTGCCACAGCCCCACTTACCTGACCGCGTCCTCTCTGAACCTGAGTCTGTTTTCCTTTGCTTTAACCACGCATGTTCGTTGTTCCGTACATGTGTGGTTAAGGCAGAAGAAAACAGGGTTGTTGTTCAGGAAAGCATTGTTCTGTTTTCGGGGACAACGCAACTCTTTGTTCCACTGTTGTGGTTCAGGCTGCTTCCCGTATTCAGCAAGCCCTCGCTTTGAGGATCGGCACCAAGAATTGTGAATTGAAGAAACCAGCAGAGTCAGCGCTTCTTTATATTTCTGAATCTAGTCTCCAAGGACCGTTCACATTCTTTCTTGTGAGAAGATCCTGCTACTTGTTCATTAATTAGTGTGTTCAAGTAACAGTTTCCATCACGTGTTCCCACTTCCATTGATTTGAATTGAGAAAAAATGCTCCAAATGTGTGGATTTTGGCATTATTAGCTCCAACTGGATTTTAGGCGGATTTAAAATGACAGTTGTTGCATGCCATTTTTGCATTAAAGGCATGTTAGACTTTTATGTGGCCCCAAAGTGTTCTGTTTTATTTTACCTCATATTAGTTAATTTATTTGAAGAGTTTTGAACAGCATTGAAACGTCACTTTGAAGCTGCTTCATAGCAATATGTGATAAATTCTGTTTAAGACTCAGTTCGGATCAGAAGTTTCAGGTGAACAGAAAGTTCAGACAGACTTCCTGAAAGACATATCAAAGCCCTTGGAGAGATCTGATACTGAGCGGGTTCGTCCTTTGGGGAGAGGGGACAATCCTATTCAGTCACTAGTGGGTGGAAATACATTTTAAAGAGAGTAGCATTTAGGTCTTTGATTAATGCGTGGTTCTTAAGTTGAATTCATAACGATAGGCTTAGTTTGTTAAAAAGATGCAGCCTCAGGACTTTGAAGGATCTTCGTCCATTTTTAATTCATCTGGGTTTACTTTGGTAGAGGCGGACAGCGTTATTGGACCATGGGTTGATTGCAGATCGGTATTGTGGTGTCAGATTTTGTAGTTAGAGAGGATCTTTTTCATAAAAGGCCTTGTGCTTGTTGCTTAGGGCTAGATGTACGATCTTTTGTTTTGCAACCGGCAATTTGAGATCCGTTTGGGAATTGCAAATTGCGAGTCGCAAAACAAAATGTACAACAGTGTTAAGCACACTGTTTGCGATTCCCAATGGGGTCGCAAAGACCTACCTCATCAATATTCATGGGGTATGTCGCAATTTGTGACCCTATAGGGAATGGCCGCACTCAGAGGGATAGCAGACCACCATGTCTGTGACTGCTTTCCAATAAAGCAGTTGTTTTTTTAAATGCAGCCCGTTTTCCTTAAAGGAAAATGGGATGCATTTCAAAAATAAAAGTGAAAAGTTTTCTTTTCATTTTTTTTAAGGTAGGCAGTGGTCCATGGGACAGCTGCTTGCTGCAAAAAAATATTTATGCTTCCATTCACAAAGGGAGATGGGTCCCTTGGGGACCTCTTCCTGTTTGCGAATGGCTCACCACCAATTTGACATTAGTGGTGATCTGCAAATGTTTTGCGAACTCATTTTGGTCGCAAAACATTTGTACATACCTTTTGGATTCAATATTAGGAAGGGACACCCTGAACACGCTCTTTCCTAATACCTAATCACAAAACTCAAATTGCGATTCGGTCATAAATGACCGAATCGCAATTTGGGCTTCGTACATCCCAAAAGGCAGTTTCCTAGTCGGCACAGGCCGATTCTGCGACTAAGAAAATGTTTTATACATGTAGCCATAAGTACCTTGAATTGGATCCGTTGCTGTACTGCAATCTTTTGCTCACTGCACAAAGAAAAGCAGTTGCAAAGAAAAAAGTAGTAGCCAACCAAGGGCAAGTGCAACAAATACAATAGATAGCAAAGAGAATGTAGCCGCAGGGAAAAGTTCCAAAGGCCACTCTACATTCTTGTACAAACTGGATAATGGGCAGAAGTACAGCAATAGATTTCCTTTTCTGTGCATGCCTTCCTCTGCTGCCATTCTTTCTTTTAGCTGATGTAATGGCATTTTACCTTGAATTGATATTCTACAACTTCTATCGCTTGCCAAGGCGGCAGTCACATGACCTCCCTCGCTGCCGCTTCTGCAGGAGGAAAGATCTATGGCAGGTAATTTGTTTATCTTGCTGTTGTAATATGAAATGAGAAAGTAAATTGGAGCTTGCCGCTGTCTCTGATAAAAAAAACTGAGTTTTTTATGGGGGCGCCGCACGAGCATGACGAATTGTGCGAGAATCTTTAGATTTCAAATGTCCTGTGTAATTGAAGTGCTAATTAAGCGAAGGCTTGCGGGAATTCTTGTTTTTATGATACAGATGGTAGAAAAATCATGGTGATTTAAAAGGGCGTAGAAGGATGTATTATATATGTGAACTCCACAGCACGAAGCAACAAACAAATCAAAACACAAATTTGTTCTGTTAGTTGAAATGATATGTAACCAAACGTATGAGTCTCATCGCCGGTCGCTAAACTACACTTTAATCATGATTTGCTATCGAAGCCTCCAGTGGCTGGTTTGTCTCACTAATGGTGCCCATTGAATGACAATACTCTCAGCTGTGAGAATTTTCCATACCTTTAAATCTGCTTCGGCACTTTTTAAAGTGCATTCCTCTTGAGTTAGGGTGCCCACCCCTCTAATTTTCAGGACTGCCCCTAATTTCGCCCTGCCATCCGTTGTCCATCATGAAAGGGTGGAGGGACAGCATTTTGTAATTTAAGCCCTTCACCTAAAGGACAAAATGTAATTAGGGCAGATCAGTTTACCCAGCTGGATTGAAAGGCAGGGATTCTACTGTGCTCTAAGGGAGGGAGGGGCAGAGAGATAAGAAAAGGCTTTCTTGCCAGGGGGTCTCCTTCCCAAAAGAAATGCAGACATTAGCAACTGGTAAATCTGTAAATGTAAAGGGGCTTGGAAACCTGCCTTGACTTTAATCGATGGAGTCATTTGAAGCTTTCTGATGTCAAAGCTATTTTCTTTTAGGGAGGTATTGTAAAGGTGTGCCAAGCTGAGCTTTGGAGGCTGTAGTTTTATTGGACAGTTACAAAAAGTGTTAGTACTAGGTATAAACTGTATATTATTCAAATCTGTATTTTAGAAATACTTTTTTTATTTAACCGAAATGTATTTGCACATTTTGTAGCAGCCTATATTATTATGTGTGTAATGCATGTTTAAAAGAAGGACTTACACATTCACAGTTCTTTCAGGGACCTCAGTACCTCTTAGAATTAACAAACATTGGCGAAGCCAATAGGTCTTGTCTACGCAAGAGTTATTGGCTTTGCCAATGTGTTTTAGCCATGTTATACACCATAGTGGCTGATGTTCAGCATGGTTAAAAGTTAGTGGCATAGTGGTGTAGAGTGGAGTAGTGTAGATAGGAGCAGTGGCGTAGTGCACTGTGGTGCAGAGTAGAGTTCAGTGGGGTGCAGTGCAGTTGTTTAGAGTGCATTGGCGTAGAGGGCAGTGGTTTAGAGTGTAGTGGCATGGAGCTGTGTGGGGCTAGAGTAGAGTGGCATAGAGTGCAGTGGAGTAGAGTGCCGAAGAGGTGCCACGGCTACCCAGCCCCCCACCAGAAGATGCCCCCAGTAACGACAGCACCTCAGGAGCTCTGGATCTGGATGAACTTTCTGGCCCATCTGGGACCACTGGTCAGTCGGCTACCCCATCCCACAGGTACTCCACCACAGGCCTCCCCCTCTTAATCTAACACCAAAGCAGCCAGCCAACGCCCCCACACCTCTGCCCCCAGGACACGTCATTCAGTACTGTACCACAAAGGCAAGACAATGAGGGTCCTGGTGTCAGTGGGAGTGGGCACACTGTTCAGGGGACACAGGCACAAGGGGCCAGGGACACTCTGAAGACAGCTGTGCGCCGGGGAGGACAGGCACCGGGAATAGACTGCCCAGGAGGCACTTACAAATGTCCTGGGGGCGTACCAACAATCCCAAGACAGGATGGGTCAGGTGATCACCATCATGCAGGAGAACCAGCGGCTGCAGGGGGTACACCACCAGGATGTCATGCAGCAGTTTGCTGGGTATAAATGTCAACATGGCTTCCATTGTAGGGGTGCTGGGTGACATGGCCAACAGCATGCGGGAGGAGAGAGCACACCAGTGGCCCACTTCCACTAGCCACTCCACCCAGCAGCCCTCCACATCCGCTGCAGATAGAGGACAGGAGGCCCTGTCACAGGACCCACAGGCCACCAGCACCTCTCCCCCTGCAGAAGGTGAACCACCCCACAAATGTTCCCTGCGACCCAAACAGACCAACACCACCACCAGGAAATGAGCCCCCCCTGAATGTCCCCCTTGTGTACCACTGTGTCACCTTGTCCACTTTGAACTGCCATTGTTCCCCTTCCTATGGCCCCTTGGACACTGGACCTGTGCTACAACTAGACCGGCCTGCTACACTGGACTATTCCCAACCATCACCCCACTCTATTGCACTTTGCATTGTTTACCAAATTTTAAAATAAATACCATTGGACACAACTTGAGTAATAGTGCTTTATCTGAAGGAAATGTACAATGTATTGTACTGTATTGAACTGCATGATATTAAGCAATTGTCCAGCACAGCACTTTAATGGAGTAATATATAGTTCAACAATCTTACCTGAGTGCCATTGGAAGTACTGCAGTATCATATGTGTCCTGTTGTCCACGTCCTGCTCCTCACTGTCTACTGCTGCCACAGGTGCATTGTCACCCCCCTCCAACTGCAGATAGGGTATATGGCGTCTGAGGGCCAAATTGTGCAACATGCAGCACACAACAACAATCTTGCAGATCTCCTCATGGGAGTAGCATAGGGATCCACCTGTCAGATGGAGGCACCTGAACCTGGCCTTCAGGAGACCAAAGGTCCTTTCTACAATCCTCCTGCTACACCCATGAGCATCATTGTACATATTCTCAGCCCCTGTTCTAGGATTCCTCACCGCGGTCAAGAGCCAGGACAGGTTTGGGTAGCAAAAGTCACCTGGAAGAAGTGAGGGACACACATTAGCCTTGCACAATGGCATCGAGTATGACTCCTGAAGGCATAAACTCACATACATTGGGTGGGGACTCAGGCTCACCTATAAGCCACCCTCTGTGCCTCTGTAGGTGTGCATCTGCTGTGGGACACTGTTATTCCTCAGAACAAATACATTATGCACCGACCAGGGATACTTGGCAGTGACGTGGGAGATGTACTGGTCAGCAAGGCACATCATCTGGACATAGAGTGAGTGTAAACTCTTCCTATTTCTGTACACCTGTTCATTGGCCGGGGGGGGCTAAGGCAATAAGGGTCCCGTCAATGGCCCCAATCACATGTGGTATGTGTCCCATTGTAAAGAATCTAGCCTTCACAGTGTGCAATTCATCTTCCTGGGGGAATGCGATGTAGCTGCACATGTGTTTGAGCAAGACAGACAATACCCTTGCAAGCACAACAGAGATTATTGGCTGTGACATTCCTGCAACCAAGCCCACTATCAGCTGGAAAGAGCCTGTTGCCAGGAAATGGAGGACTGAAAGTCCCTGCAGAGAGGGGATTACTGGTGCAGCAGATAGCAGGTAGCAGATCAGGCTCCAATTGTGCACACAGCTCTGTGATCGTGGCCCTGTCCAGACAATAGGTGAGTATGATGTGCCTTTCCTCCAGTGTAGCCAAGTCCTCCACAAGGGATCTGTGCACAGGTGCGTGCCTCCTCCTCCTATTCATCTGCAGTGCTTGGTACCTATGTGAACCAAAAGTAAGAAGAGAGCGACAGCAGGAACTATGGACACACAACATCAGTGTACACAGAGCATGTTTGTATGTTGGACACTGGAATTGTCTAGGTGTGTACATTCGACACCAATGACTCACTATAAAATCTGTGCATGTGTACTAGCAGTAGAAAATGGCACCCGCCTGTCCTGTATGCAGGGACAGGTGGAAGTGACCTCACTCCGCCAGCATTAGGCGTCATGGCGGGAGGCGGTCCACACCGCCGTGCAATTCCTCATTGGTTAACAAGGGGCTCTATGGAGTATAGGAATCAATGATGATCAACACCGGCGGTGACAGTGTTCACCGCTGTGGACGAAACCGCCATTTTCTGTCTATCACTTCACTTGATTCCTGACTTTCCACAGGACAAAATCTCAACTGCATGTGCTGCTGTGACCTGTGTCTGGAACCTGCCACGGCCCGTGCAGCAGTGGAAAGGACCCCGGCCTTTACATCAGAGGAGTTGGAGCGGGTCATGGATGGGGTCCTACCCCTGTATGGGCAGTTGTATGGGCCTCCAGACCAACATTTGAGGACATGATGGGTACATTGCATGCAACATGGCTGCATGTAGATGTGTGTGTGTGCTGGCAGTGTGTTATTTGGTGGGTATGGCAGGTGGCAGTGTACTTGTAGAGGTACGGGTCATGTGTGTGTCTGATGAGCGGCAAAAGCAGTATGTAGTCCACATGTATGACAGGCTGAGGTTCATGGTGTCCCTCTGTTTGTGTTTCCTCTGCAGGTCGGTGCCCATCAGAAGAAGGGGTTGTGGCATGCTATTGTCAAGGACGTGCGGACCCTGGGGGTCCACAGCCGGCAGAACACCCACTGCAGGAAACGGTGGGAGGACCTGAGATGCTGGGCCCGGAAGACCGCGGAGGCCCAGCCAGGGACGGCCACCCACAAAGGGGTGCCTATTAGAACCTGACACTCCTGATGGCCCGCATACTGGCACTGGCCTACCCAGAGCTACATGGGCACTTAGGGGCATCACAGCAGCCACAAGGGGGTGAGTACAGTGTGTGTGACAACCATCTTTGTTGCCTGGCATGGGATTTGGGTGCAGGGTTATAGTCAGTGGATGACCCAATGTGCCAGCTTAGACATTGCTGCATTGTCCAGCTTAGGTATTTTAGGTGTAATGCATATTTTTCATAGCTAGGTAGCTGGCTTTCTTTGGGAGACAGGGCTTAGTTGGTCCCAGTTGGTGTGCAGATGGCAGTGTTTGGCTCCTACCTGCTGTGGTATCTAGCCAATGGTATGCCAGTGTGGTCCTTACTGCCCATTCTTAGTCTCAGTGTGTGACAGTGATGTGTATGCATCTGTGCTGTTGTTGCTATGATTCACCCTGTGCTCCCTTTCCTTCTCCCCTAATTCCTTTTGTCATCCTGTCCATGTGTGCATTAGCATCATCTGGCGAAGGAGCAGGGGCACCGGCGAGTGAGGGAGCTGCAGCTCACAGGACCCAGGAGGCAGAGTCCACCAATGCCGATGGAACCAGTGGTACGGAGGGTGAGGGGAGCACAACAAGAGGGACAGGAGCTGATACAACTGACTCTGATTCCTCCTCCAATGGGAGCCTGGTGGAGGAAGACCCCTCTGGGTGTACCCCAGCTACAGGTTCTACCACCACCCCTGTACCAGCACCGCCCTCCCAGTATCCCCCACCCAGTTGCCTGTGCCCGCTCACCCAGGAGGGTGGGTGTCTCCTTCACCCCAGGCACCTCAGGCCCTGCCCCAGTCAGCCCTGCTGCCCTAAGTGAGGAAGCTATTGACCTCCTGAGATCCATCTCTGTAGGGCAGTCAACCATAGTGAATGCCATCCAGGGGCTGGCATCCCAGATGCAGAAATGCAATGCCTTCTGGAGGGCATTCACTGTAGCTTGGGTGCCCTACAGAGATCTTTTCAGGCTCTGGCCTCTTCTCTGATGGCATCCAGTGTCCCTGATTCTTCCGTCCCCCCTCCAACTACCACTTCCCAGTCTCCTGTCCCCAAACCCGTCCCACGTACACATCCTGACAAGCATGCACCTAAAACAACAGACAAGACTCGCACAGACAAACACAGGCAGCACACTTCAGTCCGCAAGCACACAAACACAGCCAACACACAGATGCACACACAACATCATCTACTGCCTCCACTGTCTCCCCTTCCTCCTCGTCCCCCATAGTCACATCAGCACTCACACCTGCATGCACAGCATCAACAGTCTCAGATCCTGCCACCTGCACAGCCTTGCCCACAGTCATCACAACAGCAGACCCGCAGACATGCACCCCACACACCACATGCACAGTCACCACCACCACCATCACCAAATCATGCAGCACACCCACCTCACTTGCAGACACCACCACAGCATCCATCCACACGTCCTGTTTGACCTCCCTCACCCTGTCGGCCCCCCCTCTAAAGACACACAAACGCTCGCACTCAGACCCCCAACAGCCATCCACCTCACACACACACACTGTCCATGCACCTGCACCCAAGTGTAGCACATCTCCTCCTACAACCACTCCCTCTGCCTCCACTCCCATTCCTCCCTCCACTGCCTACCCCGATTGTCCTAAGAAGCTTTTCCTTACCCACTTTGATCTCTTCCCTCCCTCTCCCCCGTCCTGCCCGTAAGAGAAAGGTCCCACCCCTGGTACCCCTAGCACCAAGTCTAGCCCTGTTCCCCCCAAGACATCAGCTTCTACTAAGGGGCACAAGAGTGGAACTCCCGCCCTCTGCCCCAAGCCCACTCCTCTGCCCCCAAAACGGAAGGTTGAAGAGCCTCCCCCTCCCAAAAAGAAACCCTCCCACACACCCTCACACCCACCACCGCCCTCTGAGATGCATGTCTATTTAAAACATGATGGCCCTGCACAGTGGAGTCCCGTTGTTGTCAGGAGTCAAGTTGGGGCTTGGACGTTGCCCTATGGGAATTACAAACATTGAACTGGCCAATGGCCCTGCCTGTACATATGTTTTTCTATTTTGATTGGATTTGAGCTCTTCCTCCTACTGGATTACAGTGGTATGTGTCCTGGCTTTATTTGTTCCTGGGTTCTGTTACTGTCAATTTACTCTGCAGATAGTTGTGGGTGTGTGGTGTGTGTGTGTGTGGTGTGTGTTGTGCGTGTATGTGTCACTCTCCCCTCCCTCCCTTGTGTGCTAGGTGGTTGTACTCACCGTAGTGATTTTCGTCGACGTTGGTGCTCCAGGACAGCCATGGCGTGGGAGACTTCCAGGTCTGGTTCCATGGCGGCCGCAATCTCCTCTGTGTCCCTGGAGGTGTGTGTCTCTTTTTATATGATGTGTTTCCACCAGGCTTTTTGTGGCATTGCTACTGCCCCAGAAATGCTGGCAGTGTGCTCTGTCATAATATGGAGGGAAGATTCTTGCCTTCTGCCTGCCTGTAGGTGGCTACCGCTGTGTTCAATGGTTGTACAGCACTGGCGGTTGGGGTGGTACATTGGCTGTCTATGGGAGGAATCACAGCCATGGTCATTATATGGCAGTCATTACCGCTGGTCTGGTGGCAGTACTACCTCCGTCGCTGGTGTGGAGGTCAGCTGACTGCCAATGTCATAATGAGGACCTAGGTTCCCACTGAAGACAGAGCCTGACATTTGACCTTGTTCTTCGAATGCACAGCAAATGTGATGAGGGAAGAACAAGATTTACAGGCCTGTTTACGGGAAAAGGGGTACTCAGAAGGATACTGTAAATAAGGTTTGGGCAAGGGAAGGGATGAACTCAAGCTGCGTAGCCTAAAACAAATAAAGCCGTCAAATTGAAGCAACAAAATGTGAGTTACAAACCACAAGGCTAATGGCATGCAACGGGTGGAATGCATTCCCAAGGAAGCTCTATGAATGTACTTAAAGTGACAGCCATGAGATATTTTGTGGGAACAGTCCGGTAGTTTAGTCCAGTCCATATCATACAGAGAGTTGGCCACATCAGTCACCCAGGTAGTACGACGAGAAGACCTGGAGTGGTCTCAATGTTGCAGGAAAGGACTGTACACCCATTCTATCAATTTGCCACCAGTCTCCATGGTGTAGAGCTTCTGGAACACCTCATGTAGGGTTAGTGCTAGGTGGCAGACATGAAATACGGCATTTAATGATTGCTTAAGGTGGTTGTAAGTAAGGGGTTGACCGGGGTGAAGATGGTAGTCCGCCATACGTTTTTGAAAATTTAGTAGCTCCGTCCAAAAACAAATCCCCCAATTTCAAGACACCTGCAGCATGGCACTGATGGAGTTACTCTGAGCACAGCCATCCTGTGCGAGTCGGAAGGCTTAGCAGAGGTAGTGCAGGAGCACAGGATTTCTTCATGTCAGTGTATTTACAGGTTCTAGCAAGGCAAGAGAAAGCTGTGCATGATAATCCTGCATGGTAATCTGTAGAATGATCAAGAGGAAACAATGAGCAGTGAGGGAAGCCCTTCTCATAAGTCTTTACAGATAAACCCCATCTCATGAAGGGGGGCTGGCTGAAAGCCAGTGAGCCAATCATTGGACCTGTGCAGCTGAAATATAGCATTCTAAGTCCAGAACACCTAATCCACCTGCAGTCATGGGTAGCTTTAGAGTGGAAATTGCTACCAGACGGCTCCCCAGCGACCAAATCAGATGTGTGGCATGTTTGAAGAAAGAAAGAAGGATGAGCAGGGGAAGGTTTTCAAAATAATACTATCATTGGGGTAGCACACCATCTTCACTAGTGCCACGTGGCCCACTACAGAAAGCAGAAGAGACGACAAAAAGAAAACTGGGCTCGGCGGGACCATGACGGTCGGCCGAGATTTACATCCTGCAAATCGGTGGGAGAATGGTAGATATTAATCATGAGGTATCAAAAGGTAACTGGCTTCCAGTTTAATCCGAGGTTTAATTGTATATAAAGGGGAAAGCAGTGCCATATGTTAAAGAAACACCAATTAAATTTGAAAGTTTTACATTTTGTTTGTGGAATTTACATCCCAAATATTTTGAAGATTCTATGTGTACTTGACACTTAGGGATAACCCAGATCACTAGTTTGGCTTTTGCTCAATTTCAAAACCATTTTAGGACATGGACAAATAGGGCAATTGCCTTGCACAACCTTGCAAGGAGTCTGGCTTGTGTTCACTCTTCACAAGCACGAACAGAGAAAAGAGTTTGCCAAAGTGGGTGGGGACTGCTTGTTCAACCACTTGACAGTGCCTCTTCTGTTTCTCTCCTGTCTGCAGACACAACTCCCCAGGTACCTAATACCTTCCGATAGTCTTGGTGGACCCTTCTTATCTGATTTTAGGAATTGTCCCACCTTGTTCTTCTCTTCCTTATTTATCCGGTTTTGAGCAACAACCTCCCATTTGATCTCAATTTCATCCTCCTCTTTTATTATCTTTGATTGGTAGTCCGGGCTCCCAGTTCTGAGATAATTGTAGAGTCCCAGACATAAACTCTAGTGCTGTGAGACTACAGACAAGTTGTGGGTACCTCACATCCTGACATTAGGTGTGAGACTATCACCCACCCCATCCCTCTGCCTCATTAAACAAATTTTAGGTTGAAAGTCTATGGGCGGTTGGGGTGAGCCAGATGATTTTGTTCAATTTGTTTAATCTAGCATGAGGTTAATTACCTTAATGTTTCCCAAACTGTTTGCCAAAGGTTTTAAAATGTTCTGAAACATAATCAAAATGTTGTTGTTGTTTTCTCTTCAAGAAAGACTGGGTAGATTTGGGTAGGAGTGATGCCCTAGACACAGTGCTGAAGGAAATTCATGTTCTACTGAACAAGGACGTAATGTGACACCTGAATGTAACATACCAGGAGGCAATCACAAAAACACCACAGTGAATAAATAGTGCTATGTTAAAAAGAGTAAATAAATGAACTGATAACGTAATGGGGTATGGCCTCTCTTGGTTGTGTCCTGAATTTGGATCCTTCATCCAGAATTTTTGTCCTGAATTTTGACCCTTTCTCTGAATTTTTATAGTACTGTCCAGAATTTGCCTCAATGCCAAGTGGTCACCCTATCTTGAGTAAAACAAATTGTGCGAACCTCAAAATTTATTGATCTTGCTATAAGGTTTAATGGAAAGCTATCAATGCTACCTGCATGTTTCATTAGAAGTCCATGTCATCAGGAATGCCAGGTTGCAGGGGTGGGCTTAATTTCAGATTTATTATTATAATTGGTTCGACTACAGTGAACCAATATTACAGACCTAAGAAAGCATCATGTAATTGGAGCTCTCAGGACTAGACAATCGTCACTGGTTACATGGGGTTATCCGGTACCTTTGGAAAAAGAACATTATTAGTTTCATTATACATACCCCCCTTCCCCGCCCTTTCATCCAAGTTGAAAAGTGAAGAGGCAGCATTCCTTTGTTACCCTTGATTTCCTGCTGATTGTGGCGCTCATGTGTGAATGGCCAGATGGGCTGCATGTTTAAAGGCTCCTGCAGAAGTCATTCATTCACTTCAATTTAATAGAGAGCTGATGGCATATCTTTTGTTTTGCTGATCGGTGCACTGCTTCACAGAAGAAAGCATAGTCTGTGATGTGCTAGCACGAACTCTAGTGTACTTCTCCTCCCCTGCACTCTGTGTGCTCTCTATCATTCGTGTGCTTCCTCACGCCCGCTCCTTGTTACTGTCTTAGCCATTACTTCTCCCCGCCTCTTCCTCCCCTTGTTGCCTGCTTGCCTGTGGGCTTCTGTCCCTTCTGTTTCACGTTGCTCTTTCCTCTCATCTTGCTTCTACCTCGTGCTGCTTCCGCTCTGTTGTTCTCCTCACTAGCTTTTTCAAACAAACACTGTCGCACCTGCTTTTTTTAGGTTGAGCATAGCAGCGTGCAAGTGCTGCTTTTCCGACTTGTTGGTATGTTTCTGGGCTTTTAACCACACCCATTCCACACCCATCACTATCACTCGTTTATGGGCTTGCCTTTCAAAAATCATTTATTTTCGTCGGTAAATGCTTTACGTTTGGCCCTCCTTGGGGCGGTTTAGTTACCGCCTTGGACACCGCCCCTGTTACATGGCTAATTATCTTTTCCTGATACGTTTGACTGTGAGCGAACTTCTTTTTCTTTTTGTGTGCTGCTTCACGCTGATGCTGTGGTGCTTTGAATCGGCACGCTTAAGTGAAACTGTATTACTTTTCATTTTCAATTTATGTGGCAAGTAAAGTCGGGTTAAGAGTTTACAACGCTAATAGCCCTAACTCGTGCAAATGTGAGACCCATTGCACTGCAAATGCTTGTTCTTTTAGTGGCAACTCCAACTCCGATTGGTAACTAAACAGAAAAAAGTCACCTGCATCATTTTTAGGGTGTGCGGTGTGGGGTACACACTTATAAAATGACGCGGGCAGCCACGTAAAAGTTTTATTTTTATTTTTAAGTACAGTATCTGGGATGCTTTGCAGCATGGTTAAAGCCATTGGCAAATCATGTAGGTCTCAAAGGTGTGACCTATATTGGCTTTGTCAGTGCTTACTAGTTGTAGGACTGACAAAGCTCTAAACACCTCTTCATGCTCCCCATAGTTTGAAGACCTCTGTTCTTGAGGAATCTCATCCTACACCAGAAGCTTGACTGACCTGACTATCAAGGGATGAGGAAGACCAGAGTGTTTGCATCTCTGAGGGTTGAATGATTATACACTGGTGGACAGGAAGGGCCGGGCAGCCATCCTTTGCTCTGGGGGACAGGAAGGATCTGAAAGCCAGCCTCTTGACTCAATAATGTGGGTGACATCGGGCAATAAAGAGGGTGGTCCTTTTAAGGCGAATGCAGAATGAAAACTTTTGGAGGGTGATTTAGGGTTGAAAAGGGACGAGCCCATTAAAGTCTAAGGAGGCAATTTGTTTGTCAGGCAGTTAAGCAGAAGTTAAAAGAGGGTGGCACCAACCAACTATGTGCAAACTGAGAGGCGGACATCACATTTCTTTGCTCAAACTGCAATCTTATGTTCATTTATATTATTTCTGTAAAATTGGAAAAAAACTTCAGCATCTTGTAAGCAATAACGCTTTGTCTTGCTGTAGATTCAGTACTTAAGATGGTGGCAGGTGGTGTGTGACCTATTTTTCACTATCAGACTTTGAGCCACAGTGAGAGAAAGAAAGAAATAAACCACGGAAAAAACAGCAACAATAGGAGAAAGCAGCGATGGAAAAAACACAAAAGTGACATAAAGAGAGAGAAAGCGTAGGGTGTAGAAAGAAAGGCATACTGTAATCAAGACTTATTAGTCATGGTATACAGCAAGCCCAGTATTCAGTAATATCAGTTGCAAGCTCTTAAGAAAAACTTTGTCTAGCGGGAATTCACTTTACACATTCACCCTATGGCGATTTTGCTCAAATTGGGGGATAACTGGGGGATCAAGCTGGAAGGTTGAGGAGCATGCACGATTTTTGTTTGATTTTGGATCATTTTCTGTTGCATGAAATGGGGCAGTAGAAGTTGAGGATTGCTAAAAAATGCCAGTGTTGTTCTCTTTCACAAAACGTGCCCAGCTATGCCACCTCCTCATACAGTTTGGTGCAAATTCTGAGGGTATTACTCCTCTCGTGCAACAAGAACAAAGGTGGCCACAAATGCAAAGGAAGAAGACGTGTTGCAAAGAATACACAAGATTAGGAGAAAAAAAATGATTAAACTCAACTGTAATAGGTTATTAGAGCTGAGCAAATACACTAATGTCCTATTACGAGTGACCAGTTATGTATAAACTAGATCGTAATAAGAAAATGTTATTTTATACAGATTTGTAGAGTGCTCTGTCACCTGGGAGGGTGTCCTGGCACTGAGCTGTGACTCTAGTCGCACCTAGGGCCTTCGCTAGAGACTGTTTTTCATACAAGGATTGTAAATTCTCTCCTACTACAAAGGTGAAAGCTCTAATGCAGCTTCCCCGGTTTCTTTTCAACTAACTCTTAACACTGACTGTTTTTTCCAGTCCCCTCCTTGTGGCATATTCTTCCATCAACCAAATAGACAGTTCAAATTAAGTACAACATGGATTGTGAAATTGGTGCTGCAATGTACATGCTCAAAAATGCAGTCTGCTCTGTAATTCCCCAATCATTTACGCTATGAAATTACTTAAAAAGTAGCTTTGCAGAGAATGAATTACTGAATGAATACAGTTCACAAGTAGCCATTCGTGGTGTAGGCTGAAGTGGGCGGGGAGGCAGAAGCGGGAAGAGCAGAGGGCCACTGCATCGCATGTGATACCTCACACGACCACAATATCGCAATCACTACTTGAATCCGACCACTACATCGTATGGAAAGGCGAGGCCGGTCCATGTGTGGCCAAGAATAGTAAATATCTACTCACAACCCGATGTAGGGGATGGAATATTTTGTAGCTCAACATTGTGGGCCTCTAATATAGTGAAATACTACAGCTAGGAAGCAAACTACTCAGGCTGGTGCAACTGCTAACTGCTGATCACTGCTCTGCTACTGATTGTCATTGATTGGGTCTCAACATCTGTGATCGGTATTACTTTTGTTCGCTACTTTACAGAGAAACAATGCTGCTGGCACTGTATGGAAGTACTTACTAGCTCCATATTGAGATGTCTAATTTTGCACAAAGGTTTTCACGTTTAATGTACATATTTGCAACCATGCTCCTTTCTATGAAAGAGTAAGAGACCACTGATTTTAGATTTTTGGGGGGAACGATAATGGTGTGACTATATATTGTAAAAATTAAAACGCCCTCTGCTGTACATTAGAAGGATATTGTAAGTCACCTAAGAGTTCCACAACCTCATAAAGGGACTCAGCCTTCGGCCTCGTTCTTCTATATGGTCACAGAACTCCTTGGTGACTTGCACTATCTTTATCATGTACTGTAGAGGGTACTTTAACCCATATAGAGCACCCAGTAACTGGTCATATATTATTTCATTGTCACCAGTAAATCATTATTTGTCATGCACCATAAGGGAAGACACCCCTGCCAAAGGCTCTTGGATTTTACTATTCCACCAGGCGAATAGACACCTCCTGACATATCTGTAGGTTAGAGACCTGTGTAATTGCTGGCAAGGCAGCCTCAGCCTTTCATCCATGAGAGGCTGATAATCACAAATTGGGTAATAGTAACATCTGTTACTTACAGTGCTTAGAACTGTCACAAGAAGGGCTGCTTGCTACCTGCCATAAATTAAAGTTTTGCTTTCTACAAAAAGAAAACTAGTAAGTCGTCGTCCTGTTAGAATTAATCTAAAATCCATTTTAATACCTTTAAAGGAAACACTTATCTGGACACTGTGCTTTATAGTTTGAACAATATATTATGCAACATTGAATCCTTGCCATAGTTCAAATGATGTCATTCTTAATAGTCGTACATACTAACGCATTTTATTTGCAATCTTTGGGAGGATGAATCATAAAAGTGAAGTGGGAAGGGGAAAACTACTTAAGTGTATCTGTTCTTCACAGGTGGTACAGGGAATAAACCCAGGTTTAAAAAAAAGATAGCTCATAATAACAGTATTATAATGTTCCAATGAGCTATCCTATTCTAGGAAAGTGGAGTATTATGTGATGTAGGGGTTAGTTTTCACCATGTAATACTCTCACAATACCCCAAATATGGTCCTTGGTTTCGCGCTAGTATATCCTAAACTTAGTCCTGGTAGTGTATCAAAGGCTTTATTTAGAGAAACTAGTGTTAAGCATTAAACAGCACCAACATAGAAAATAAGTAATTGAAAAGATTTGAAAGAAATACAACACTGGTTTTGTCTTAATTAGACATCAAAATGAACACAATTTCATAAGTATCACAGGAGTTATGAATTTTAGAAGCAAAATTAAATCACAGCAAAAATGGCATTCAAACGTTACATTGAAGTCAATGGAGAAATACCACTGATGGGCCCTGCTGTTGCAGCATTGAGTGTTGGGGTCAGTTACTGGGCTGGCAATCAACAAGCCTAGGCAGCGGTAAAGGTGGTGAAAAGCTCTGGGAACTTCATAGGGTCTGGGGGAGCAACGTAGCGTAATGATACTTAGGGGTAGGCAATACTACAACTCCTAGAAGACACTGGACTACCTGGGTTTCGTAAATTCCACTGTGGGCCTGAGGGCCAGAGGCTTTTCGGATCCTGCGAGCATTTTAACCTGCTGTTTGCAGGGAATTGGTGCCACTAGTTCATGTGAGACTGAGTGTGCTTCTGGTGTCCACAGGGGTAGCTCTGGTCAGGAGTGCTGAGTTTGAGCCAAGGATGAGGGTCATTCACACAGTTCCCAGTATCTTGCCTCAGGGTCAGAATATCCCTGTTTTGCTTGGTCGCAGCGGGGAAAGTCTTGTTGTCCGTGATGAAGGGCTCCTCTTGGTCCTTCTTTGATGTCATTAAATCAGATCTTAGATTATGGTGTCGGGGTCCCTTAAATCCCGGATTTAGGGGCGTTAGGGGTGTGGAGACTAGTGGCCAATGGGCAGCTAGCTCCTACAACTAATCTTCTCCTGAGGTGTCCACATCTGGTTGAGTAGGTCACCTTTTGCTATCCAGAACCCTCTATTCAACCACTCCTAAGATGGCAGAAATCAAAATTTAATGCACAGGCCACCTGAGTGCATGGCAGCTGCCCCTCAACACCAAGGTCATGCTGAGGGAGAGAAAGTGTGTTATTTGACATGAAACGTGACATATCTAGGTAGTATCATAATGGAACTAGCAACCCACGACTGCCTGGGTGCAAGACCCATGTTTTCCTACCGACTGGCCAGCACTTATAGTGTACTTTAATGGAAAAGACACTATAGAGACATATAAGCTTGTGCTTACATGCCTGCCCCTTAAATATAATGCACCCTGCCTCCTGGGCTGCAGACGCCTTCCTTAGGGGTGTCTGACATGTGTAAGTCAGTGCATTGGACTGTGCCTCTCATGGTGAGAGCATAGTCAAACTCAAGCACTTTCCACTGCTTCTGCAGTCTGCATTGGCAGGCCTGCTATCAGTAGTTTGTATGGGTCACTCAGGGTGGCACACACTCATGCTGCAGCCCTGGGGACCCCTTTACCTCCTATGCCCTTGATATCACTTATTAGGGACTTACAAGGGGGTACAGCTTTTATCAATCACAGAATTACCAAGTCAACAAATCAATTTAGGGGCAGAGCATGAGCACTGGGGCCTGGTTAGAAGGCTCCAGTGTACTAACAGAGTCATACACATCAGCATTAAGGGCAAAAAGTCGGGGTGACCATATATAAAGGGGCACTTTCCTACACTTACATATGGTTACTAACTTTGGTAGAGTCCAGTTAGGGCACCTAATGGAGAGCAAACAAATGTCTGATTGTGTAAAGTCGTTAATTAGTGTCTTTTTTGTTTGTTTCTAGGATTATTTATGGTGCAGTTGCAAGTCCTCTGGGGTAAAACAAACACCAGACAGCATTTCGACTCTTGGGACTGCTTGTCAGTTTTTGGGGACTGAGCAAGCCTTGCATTACTTCAGAGTGTTTTCCTGGAAAATCCGTACTAATGGCCCAGTGTCTAATCAGATGCACATAGTTATGGGACTCTTTGTGTGGTAGGTTCACTTGTGAGCATGTTTTATTTAAGTCTTCGATCCAGGAGTCGGTCCCTGTTGGGGTACACTGGAATCATTCGTAGGGTCGTTTTCTGGTCGCTCACTACACATTGTAAGTGTGTTATGAAATACCAAGTAGTTATTAACATGATTATTACTTGAGGTGTTCCTTGGACTTGAATTCCAGCTGAGAGCACAGACCCCATGCACATTTCACTAGGAAGTGGATCCTGGAGCCTGACACTCCAGAGGAGCAGAAACATGCCCTCACCTCTTGTACAAAAGCAGGAGAGTGGGCCTCCCTCTCACCAACAGCAGACCACTAGTGGATAGGTATGATAGCATGTCCCTTCAGAACACAATTGATGAGTAGCAGATGAAACATGAGCTTGTTCTCTGTTTTTTAGCAAAGTAAAGTTTTCATTAAATTGATGGACAGCAGCAGCATTAAGGGAAGGCATGTCGTATTTTATTATTTAAACCAAAGCGGGGTGTTTGTCGCTTGGCCAGATGGCAGATTGCCATTTAATTAACAGTCCAAAGAGAGACATGAAACACTTTCTTGTCTTATGGCAGTGTGTCCTTGTGTATGCACATTATGAAGCTGTAACTCACAGCCGTCTGCCTGAGAGAGCTGTCAATGGCAGAGAGTCAGATTGGCAATGAGCTGGCACACAAGATTAATGAATCTGCTGCAGAGATGTGTGCCAGCCTGAATATCACAAGTGCCAATGTCTGCATTGTACAACAGCTGGGTGAACTACCTCCCATACCATTAACTACCTCTTTCACAGCTAACTCTGTTTTAACACTTTTGTTTGTTGGGGTGATCAACTGTTCGAAATATAATTTCAGTTATTTTCCAGAAATCTGTATTCTGGCCAATTAATTTCTGTGTACGTCTAGAAAATACTGGTGAATTTAAACAAACTTAAACATACAAAATGACTAGTGAATTTTTAAAATGGTGATGCATACCTTTTCCAGATGTTAATGGTGCAAGTAAGCCAAGCGAGCAAGCTCGAAATACTGAAGCTTATCCCCATGAGAACATTTTAGAAAATAGAGGGCAAAATTATGTATTCTACACCACATTTTGATAAAGAATTTGGATGACAAAGATTCAGTGGATGAATGTTCTGGAGTGCTGGGGCCCTGGAAAATTCCTACTCTCTAGCTCTGGGTTTAACAACCACCAGCGCTCAGGGTGAGTGAGACACCAACACCAATCTCACCTATGGAGCTTAACTGGATCTTTGGACTTAACGAAGAGTGTAGTAGTCAGAGTCATTCAATAACAAATCAATGATATTATATCACAAACAATACTAAACATCATAACAATTTAAACACTAAATCAAACTCCAAACCGAATAAAATTTCAAGGTTCTATTACAATTCCAAAATCAATGTCACGTAAATGGTGCGCAAGTCTAAATTATAAACATACATGAAAGCCATAGGCTGACCAAAAAACTCCAAAAGAAGAATACAGATAAGCAACAATACAATTTGTGCATGATTATTAACATTCAAAGCAGATCATGGTGACATCAGTAACTCATCAAAATAAAGTTTTCATAATCAATTTTAGATTTCAGATTTCAGAGATGGGCCCTTCCTAACACTAACCAGAATTGTGACTTTCATGTGTGGGAACGGGCTAACACATGCAGGCAAAAGCAAAATTAAAAAAGACAAAAATAATTTGGAAAACATCTAATTAGGGCAACTAACTATAAAATATGCTGGTGAAAGTGACTAAGGTAGAAAGGAAACAAGAAACCACATTTAGTTATACCTCTCCTCATGAGACATCATACAGGATGATTCATCAAGCAGGACAGTCACTGTCTTCTAGCGTCAGTTGATAGCAGCATCAGAATGGTACAGAACACGGGCTGCACATAGGGCAGTTCAGAATTAGTTGGCCTCATTAGTACTGAATCACATAACAGAATAGGGCAGTTAAGACTATGATGAGGAAACTCATCAGGAAACTTAGAGAAGAGAATGGGACAGCAAACTTAAGCAGCTTTAAGGCAAGACTAGACTGACTATGACAAGATTCTAAAAAGAGCTTGTGATGGATTGACTTCAGTTTCTCTAATTAAAATACACACACTTCGTTCATCAGTTCTTCAGGTGGGAACATTCTGTGGGTCATTTTCAACATCCTATCACTGCAGATGGCACCACCAATTTTTGATACTTTTAAGAATCTTCTCAGCAAAAGTGCGTTGTTTGCTGTATGACTTCATACAAATCCACTGAAATATTACATATTCTAATAATTTGTTACTTGCAGTTGTTTTCTCATGACCTACAACAAACTAAACAAATACATTTCACATGAAAAGCACAGATTTCCTGTTCCATTCCACAGCTAGAACAAATACGGATACATTAACTAAACTTGAAACATGCTCTTCTCCTGCAATACAAAAGAACATTCAATATTACATTAGCTGCTTAGGGAAAGAATTCACGTCAGAGTGTACAGAAAATGCAAATGATTTTCAATTACTGCAGCAAAATTAATTTCCTTTTCAGGCCTAATCAAATCAAGGAAACCATAATACATTAATACAACTATTGCACACCTTACAATTTATATATGCAAAGCAAATTATTTTATTGCAAACATTATTCGTGTTATGTTAAAACAATTTTAAACATACAACTATTTTTCTTCGCTTGCTAATGGAATTAATTTAATTCAATACAAGTGTGTTTAATTCATATTCATTTAATACTTATAATGCATTTTATTTATACTGTCTCTACCTAAAAAATTATGCTTTCATAATAATTATTTCATTAATTTATTCACACGTTTATGAACGTACAATCATTTCATATTAAAGGTGGTGTCAAAATATGAATGGTAGGCACGAATGTCCACCATTTGAACGTGGACATTTTCATTTCTACGTTAGTTTCTCTGTTAGGCCTTTAAAAATACAGATTTATTAGCTGCATATGCTACTTCTATGCCACTAATTTATTAAATCTTGATCCCTCTCAAATGTGCACCTTTTTTGGATAAAAAAGATACTAAATTGTAAACTGCTTTCCTTCTTGCAGAGATCTCATCCTCAGAATAGTGTCATTAATGTGCTGATTTCTCACACAATGAAGTTCTAAGAACAGGAAAGGAGTGACCCTTTCCAAACAACTGTCAAATGACTGCCTTATTTAACAGAAGAATTCACCTCAATTTATTATTGATGCAATACAAACACATTCCCACAATTGTAGTGTACTCTATTGCAGCATTTATACATCGCTTACTACCCCAATGTGAGGCACTGAAGACAGCAGCGGCTGCTGGCAATAATGCTCAGTGTGGCGGGTGGGAGGCGGGGGTCGCGCAGGTGGGTTTGTGCAGGGTGGGAATAATAATTTTAAGAAGATACTCACCTGCAGCATGCCACCTCAATGTTCCTCATCGCCTCAGTGCTTCTTTGCTTCTTCTCTCACTACCTAATCCAAACGCTTCTCTCATGCTATTACCCAGAATGAGAGAAGCGCCTTGACTGATCTGAGCGGACTGAAATGCCGCTCAGCTGGGGACTGGATGATTCTTCACCTAGACTATGCAATGCGGCCCAGGTGGGGAGTTCTAAGTGTGCATGGTGGTTTAGCTGGCCTACGAAGGCCAGCCAAACTGACATGCACACTTAGAGTTCACACTACTCCTCCTTCCCGAGGAGGAAGCAAAAAATTAAATGATTATTTAATAGTTGTATCATCCTTTAATGTTTCTGCTGCCTTTCAGCAGGGGGCTATGCTCCTCCACGATAGCACTGGGGCCATCCCTGGCTGAAGCATCTTAGTTTTGATCCAATATGTGAAGTATTTCTATGTCATGCTGATGACCACTAAGGTGCACTTATTGTGTTATGGGATGCAACATTTAGCACTGTGGCCTACGATGAAATGTGATAGACAGACGCTCAGTTTTATGGTTTCTCAGTAGGCCGGTAGCTTTGAACAGCTCCAAAGATCCCTTTATGGTGTTTCCTATGATATTGATATATAGTGCTTCACTGGGTGTATAGTTGTGGTCCTGAGCTGGCATGGGTGGAAGAAGTTGAGAGATCTGTTGGGAAAAACAATGTTATTATCATCCCATATCTCAGTGTTTATGCAAAATGTAAGGAAGTGGTCACAGTGTATAGATATTTGAGACCTGCAAGGGTGGACTTCATTAAAGTTCTCTGAATTGTCAAGCAGTGTGTGACAGACCACTTTATTTATTCCATGCCTGTTTATTTGGTGATGTCTGGTTTTTGGCACTACAGTGCTGGTATTGCCAGCCCCTAACCCCTTCTCGCCTCCCAAGTAAAATCAGTCATCTTCCTTGCTTTTTATAATCAAACCAACACTTGCACAAGAAGAATTCTTCTCTGGCCTCAAGCTGGCAAGTCACCCCCTCCACAAGAAACTTCCCTAAGTAATGCAGATCTCAGCTATATTTTCCCCATTACTGTGATCTGCTTCTTGTGTTTCACATAAGCTTTATTCGGCCAACAGACCATCAAAGCAATACAATACAATACAAAATAATATAATAATATAAACCATAATGTCATAGAAAAATTTAAAAAAAGAATGATCCATGTTTGCCCGTCTTAAAACAATTTCAACTCATTGTAAATAAAAAGTGCGTATGCGCCATGCTGTTGCTAAAAACTTACTTACTGCGTAAATTTTCACATTTGAATTGTGGCTTTTTAAGATCCGCAAAGCTAAAAAACATTTCCTTAAATTCAATTCCCTACAGATTTTATGTATCCATTTAAACCTTGGGATTGAATAGGCGGGACAAAAAAACATAAAATGTTCTACTGTTTCGGAAGGAATGCCACATACAGGACAGGTATCAGAGCTTGACTTAGGTCCCCATCTGCTCGTTAAGGCTTCAGGGGTAATGTTCCAAATCGAAATCTGGCATACAAACTTTTGCCTAACAAATCAGGTATTGTATCTAAGTATGGTTCAAACTCAGGGTACCATTTAAAATCAATAAACGAGTTAGTTAAATGACCATTCGATTTCTGAGAAATGTAATTATTACATATGTGGGACCAGTAAGCTCTCTTCAATACTTTTACATGGGGCTTCACAAGTTGCTGGGGATTCTCCCAGAAGTTCCTCAGTCCTAGCATGCAAAACCAACTAGATACGTGTTTGATCCATGGTATGGACATGGAGTTAGAGGTTTTTAACAATTCTAATAGGGAAGACTTATATATAGCCAGTTCAGGAACTACCCAAAGCCTCACCCAATATAGTAGGGGCCGTAAGATAATCAAATCGGCTATACGTTTAAGCCCTAGATCTAAAAAAAGGGGGGTTAATGGGGTGCTAGTGGGACAAGCACATAGAGCCCGTGCAAAGCTATTCTCAATTTTAGTTATCCTACTGCTATCTGTCATGCCCCAAATCTCTGCACCATAAACAGCAGCACCCTGTGCCTTGGCCACATAGATCTTTACTGCTGGAGACACAACTTTAGCGATCGTATTCCTGTAAAGGCGTAATATAGATGCTGCCCGATGTTGCAAAAGCCCGCCACTCTTACCGACTTGTTCGTCCCAGAGGAGTGAGTCTGTAAGCCTCACACCCAAGTAGTCGATAGAGCTAACCTGGTCCAAAATAGCTCCATCTAACCTGATCGTACACTTCTTACGAGAGCCAGAGCGAAGCACCATCAATTTTGTTTTCTTCGAGTTCAGCTCTAAACCAAAATTCCAGCAGAATGATTTAAATCTATCCACAAGAATTTGCAGCCCCATAGGGGTCTTTGAGATCAATAGAGAGTCATCCGCAAAAAGAAGAATTGGGATTTTCTGATTGCCTAAGCTGGGAGCATCATTCTGGCATGTCATGAGTTCTTGGACCACCTCGTTAATGAATAAAGAAAACAAAAGTGGCGCTAGGACACATCCCTGACGAACACCTCTTTTAATGGGAAACTTGTTAGTCAGTTCGCCTTGGTTACCCCATCTTACTTGAGCGTATGTGCCTTCATGCATACGTGTTAATAAATGAATGATATCAGATGGTGCCCCTCTTTGTGTAGCACTCCCCAAAGCTTGTCTCTAGGTACCAGGTCAAAGGCAGAGCGCAGGTCTACAAAAGTGACATATAGTGTTTGCTTTGCCAAGACTACATATTTCCAGTGTAGCACGGTCAACCTAAATGCCTGGTCAACCGTGCTAACTCTAGAGCGGAACCCTGCCTGAAGTGGTGATAGGATCTGCTGCTCCGTCACCCAACTCGTCAGTCTAACTAACAATTGTTTTGCAAAAATTTTTTGTAGGTTGTCAATTAAACTGACCGGTCTGTAGTTAATTGGAAGATTTACGTTGCCCTTTTTATATATTGGAATAATTTCTGCACCCTTCCACGTCTCAGGGATCTGTCCTCCTTTTGCGATTTTGTTTGACAGCATATTAATATACCAGGTCCAGATGGGTAACTCTGATTTATAAAGGTCACCTGGAATTTTATCAGGGCCTGGGGCTTTACCTGTCTTTAGAGATTTAATGGCGTCTGCAGTTTCTTCTAGAGAAAAGCAAATATAGCTTTCAGAGTTAAATAGATTCCCACTGGACGGAGAAGTGGCAAGGTTAGCATTGGGTGAAAATGGGGGGTATAATCCCACTTTCTCACAATCGACAGTCCCAGTGGAGGCAGTTCCTTCGTACAAGAGAGAGAAATGATCCACCCAGGTACCAGGTTGAATATGGTTCCTTTGTATAAACCTACCCCCTCTCTCGTGCTTAGTCAGCAGTTCCCAAAAAAGCGTATTGTTGTTTGTTTTAGTAGCATCTAGCAAGTCCTGCCAAATAGCATCTTCCCAAGCTTTCTTTGATTGTAGGATTATCTTTTTATACGTGAATCTTGCTTGTTTGATTGCCCCCGTATACCCGGCCAGTATAGCCTTCCTTAACTCAGTCTTAGCCCTCATGCATGCATCATTAAACCAACTGCTGTTAGGTGAACCCCCATATTGCCGGTTTGCCGTGGCTACCTTTTTATAAAAGACACTTTGAAGTTTAACCATCATATCTTCGTGAATATCAAGAAGTGGAATGGCTTCTGGTTCGAAGTCTTCATAGGCTGACAGATTATCTAAGAACACTTGGTAGATCTTACATAGCAAATAGGGGTTTGACATGACTTTTGGCCACCTCACCTTTGTATAAGCATTGTTTAAAATAGGGGGAGGGGCCATTGATGTTTGCATATTCAAGGTTCTACCAAAGATATTCCCAGCAAGGGTGAGCAACAATGGAAAGTGATCACTCTCGCATCTTGAATCTACCCTCATATCTAGCAGCAATGGCCAAAGACGCACATCCACCAGAAAATAATCAATTACGCTGGCCACAGAACCTCGTAGGAATGTCGGTGCCAAGTTTAAATCAGAAGGAGTTCGACCATTACAGGCCCTTAGGCCAAACTTTAAGCATAGTGTAGCAAGCTGAGTTGCTACACGAGAGCGTGGAGGATAACTATCACCATCCAATTGTGCAATACCCCATAATTCGTCCTCATCCGCAGTTAAATCACTAAGAAACGCTGAGGGTTCGAAAGTGCAATTTACATCCCCTGCAATAATTAAATAGGAATTAGTTTGTAGCGTGTCTAAAAAGTCAAAGAGTAAAGTTAAAATGTGTGATTCTGTACCACGTGCAACAGAACGGGCGTAAACATTAATTAAGATTATGTTAAAATTTTGATTAAAAGAAATTTGTAAACCCATCAAGTCGGGACAATCAAATTCTAAAACCTTATAGTCGCATTGGAGCTTTGAATTTAAAAGGATTAAAAGACCCCCTTTTGCGCGACCAGTTGCTTTCTCTGAAGGCAGTGCAGGGATATTAAATGAAAGAAACCCATCCATGCTTGGTTGGCCCTCGGCCCAATGATCTGCTTCTTAATGAAGACAACTGGAACTTGCATCTACTTGGAAGTTATGAGATTTGTGGTCATTGTTGCCTGGTCATGAAAGTGCTATTCTGGATTTTGACAGGATTGGTACACAGACACAGCTATATTGCATTGTCAGAGTCATACTGATTTATAGGGCAATCTGGTATTTCCCATAAAGCTGCTCTGAAAGTTGTTTTTTTTACTGTTTGAAGGTCTGTTTTACCGTCTGGTAGGCCAGTTTTTACAGTTAATTTCCTTTATATTAAAATAAACATTGCCTACATCAACCACAACGGCAATAGCATTAGTTTGGGGTACAAGGTGGAAGGGGATGACACGGTAATGGCTTGCAATGAAGGAGGCAATGCAGTCCTATACTTTGTCATGAATACCTATGCAATAGCATTGTTCATGTCAGTTACTCGCCATTACCACCTTTTTGTATACACAAGGCCCCTAGAATTATGCAATTCTGATTCCTTTTTTACATAATTTTTGATCTGCCCCATTTACCACATAATCCAACATCCGCTGCATAATCTGCACATTTTAACTAAAAAATGCCTATAGCTCCAAAAACGTGGCAACACATGTCCCAGTGCAGTGGAAACTCCTTTGGTAAGGCTGACGGGTCATCTTTCAAATTCTTATTCATGTGTTTGGGTATTAAACTGGTACTGTAAAGGTGATATATTTACTCAGGCAGTGTTACCATGTAAAACAAATGACAAAAGAATGAAGTAATAACATCACAAAATACGCTACATAATTTGCCTTAATATGCTGCATAATTTGGTGAATTCTGCCACATACTTTGGTCCTCCCCTGCTGCATTATTCCTATATCTCTCCACTCAATTACTAGATAGGATATCTTTATCTCGCAGCTTAAACTAACAATACTGGAATAACACAAAGACATGCTTGTTTTTCATTTAAGGTAGGAGATTGTAGAAACAACCAAACTGCAATAAACTGGCTACAAGAAGGTTACTGCAGTCATGGGCACCTTTCTTTGGTTCTGATTAATCTTTTTAGGAGTTCTGATAGATAAGGAGAAACAAATCAACATTTTCAAATCAATTTACAGTGTAACCCATTTGGTCAATGCATTAAAACTCGGAGGCAAAAGTTCAAGTTAAAAAATGTATTACAAATTCAAGGCAAAACCTATGTAAATGAGTCTCAGAGACATACTATACAAGCCCACAATCACCAAAGGTGAAACAAAACATCTAATCAGATTAAATTGTCAAAGGAGAAAGCATACAAGGATCTCTGTAGCAGCAATAAAAAAGATAACAAACTGCACTTGATGTTCAGAGTCCAAATTGTGATCCTCCAGTTTAATCATCTAAAACAAATTAAATCTAACTATTCAAATGCATCTATGGAGAAACCTAAAGATTTAACTGAAAATGTGGGAATGGGGGAATAGTGAAAGGTTTCACCATAACAGAAACCTCAGAAGTTCTGCAAGAGATGTGTGTGTTGCATGAAGCCACTTCAGCCAAAGTGATAACAGAGAGATCTTTACCCCTCTAAGCCTCAAGGGAATCCGTTATGGTCAAAGGGTAGGAAAGGTCTGCCTCGCCTATCTAACTGAACACCACTTAGAACTTGTAGAACGTCCATACACAGTTTGCAATTTGCAACTCCCATCAGAATTTCAACCCACGAACCAAACATCAGGACAACCTTGGGTATCTCTTGAGTCCAGAATCTCATAAGGCAGTTACTTCTCTCTCATCCGTCTGTTAGTGTTCTGCCTCCTTGTCAACATACCCTCCCATACCTCTTTATCTCAGACTTACAACTGCCCATTCATTAACTGTAGACCCGTGCAGACGCACCTCCAAGAAAAGAGAAAGCATCATGAGCAAAACTCCATGTTGAAGGTTAACCATAGAAAAACATTTCAAGCCCTAGCTCACATCACTTTAACACAGAATAAAGTGCACTTTTTAATAAATGGCTATCTATACCTGTATTTCTCCTCCCAAGTACAATAAATGATGAATAACTGTGCTGATATAGCATTTAACTGTAATGTCATAATCCTAATACATTGAATATAATTGTGTACAAGTATTATTTTTCAGTCAATGTGATTACAGAAACATATATATAGTAAGTAAAATGTATTTTTTTAAGTTATTTAAAACCATAACAATGTGCCTGAAAACTCCATACACTCCATAAACAAGATAACATCAGATAATATTAGTTAATCGATACAGCCTTGTTAACAATAAATCCATTGGAATTAGAGAGTGTGCAGTAGCCTCAGAGCTACAGGAACTGCAGTCCTGTGCAACTAAAATGGGCAAGGTAGGTGCACATTCCAAGTTCTCCTTAGGCTCATAAAGTGCAGGGGGTGCAGAAAAAGAATTGCCAATCACCTCCACATCTCACAGACCGTGTCCTGGTTGTAACACCACAACTACACAGCAAGGGCACCCAGCAGCTATGGTTCAAGGTCATGTCAGCAACTGTGTTATTTTACGAGGAGATTGAATTCAGAAGTATCAGTGCTTCCTTGAGAAAGTTCATGCATATGATTGAAAGCTGAACAACAGCACTGCTCAGGCAATCGGTAACTGCTTTGTTGCATGGAGTGATTCTCAGGTGCCTGAATGCAGGTTTTGGCTAGTAGCACCATAGGTTCTTGAGGGAGGGGCAGAGACACCTGATTTGCAGCAGGGACTTCATAGTGAAATTACACAGGCTACAGTTGTGCTCCGATGAGCCTTTTAAATGCCCAAATGTATAGGCTTTTAGTGGTATTAAACCAAACCACAGCCTCATGAGATCTTTTATGTCAATTTCATCGGGCTCATTAAGTATGCAGCTTTACCCAGGTTGCTATAAAATGATGCACATAAGTCGGTGTGTGTTTTGTGAGCAAGCTCTTGTAAACCACTTCTTTCGATTTTTATTTTTGCGTTTTTGGTTACAATTTTGGCAGTTAGTTTTGGGGACAGATTTTGTTCCAGAATGCTCTTGCCTAACAAATGTTCCATTGCAGATCTCACCTTGTACTCCCATCTAAATTTCTCTTTCTGAACGCTTCACCAGATCAGAGCCAAATGGGATCCTTTATGAGCCTCCATGAGCTTCACAAAGTACCCCAAGAATTGGGCTTTCATGATAGTAGATTGTTTGCTCAGTCTGAATTCCAAATGAATTTATGACAACGTGCTAGAGATGGGCAGACAGAACAAGTTTCTAAAACATCGCATTTGTGCCTTGTCCAGTCGGGTTAATTTGATCATAGAATGTAACTGAACCATAAGTTAAAGTTGGCATAAGCTTGGCCTCTATCACTTTACATATACCTGTAAGGTTTGGGCTGCACATCTTTGCTGCCAAATTTCTAAAGCTCATTGTCGTGGACAAGGAAATTTCTTTAAGGCAGAGAGCTGAGGTACCTGCAACCCACGTTGGCTAAAGTGAAAGCCTAGGTACTTTAGACATGGAAATTCTTCCAGAAGTACGTCATTCATGGTGAACTTGAATTTGGGGGTGGTGTTGTTTCTTCTTGCCCCACAAATCATAATTTTTTATTTTGAATGGTTGATTTGTAGTTTGTTGTTCTTGCAGTACAGCAAAAGGGCTTCCAGTGAGCAAAGCAGCCCCACCGCAGTATGATCAAATAGCAATGTGTCGTCTGCATACTGGAGATAAAAGATGTGCATGCTTGCAAACTTTGTAGGGAAAGCACGGACTGGGACGAGGGCACTATTAATATCTGCCAAATGGAGGTTAAACAGTAATGTAACTAAAATGCATCCTAGTTTAACACCAGTTTTGGTCCAGATCTTGTGGTTCGTAACTCTGTTTGGTGCTGTTTTTTACACACAAACCCAGGCTCTGATGTATAGACTCCTAATGGCTCTGAGCAAGTGTTCTGAGATGCCCCAGTTGGTCAGCTTTTGCCACAGCCTTGTTCTGTCCACTTTATCAAATGCAGTTGGAAGTCGATTAAAGCTACATAGAGCGGAGTGCATCTTTGCTACTGGTGACAGATATTAACAAGGATTAGATAGTTAAATTGACATCAGATCCGTGCCTGCGCCTGAAGCCAGATTAAGTAATGGGGATTATAGACTTTGTACAGGCCTATTTCTCTAGCTTGTTGTTCAGAATTTACGCAAAACATTTGTTCTTGATGTTGATGAGAGCAATTAATCGGAAATTGGTGGGATGATCCAATATACCCTTTTTATGAATTAGCATTAAGATTGCCTCTCCAGCTATCCAGTACTTTGTTCAGCAAGATGCAATTCTTGAAGAGGGAGCTTGGCACAGAGGCCGATTCCTCAGGGGCTGACAAAAATTCCGGTTGGCAGACCATTCGGCCTTGGGTCACCAGCCGAGCAAAATGATGCCAAGGTTCATGCAATCTTGCTTTCATCAGTCAGTGCTTCTCTCCAGTGCTCCAGCTTTTTTTTACCAGTGGCCCCACATACCATCCCATGGGTTGACTGAATCAGAATCATCATCCACTGAATTGTAGAGATTTGCAATATATTTAGACCATTTAATAGTAGTAAATGAGGGAGAGGCCTTTGGGTTATTTTCACTGGATCATTTCTGTACTAATTTCCAGTATTTAGCAGAGTTTTATCTTTCGAAGCATTGTGTAGTTCAGACCATAGAGCTTCCTCTTCTTGTCTGGCCAACCCCCATGGTTTGGCCCGATAGGCCTTCCTAGTGTTCTTGATCTCGTCAGTCTCATTGGGGAGCCTTTGCTCTTACGAGCGGCCCGGACAAGCTTGTTCAGTTTACGTTTGAGACCTCATAGAGCCGGCAGGCGGTTCCTGGTGCCCATGCCTCCTGTGGTGCTCTCTTTGCCTGTGAACAGCTTAAGCAGCTTTCCCAGGAATTAGGTCCAAAGATGCGGAGATGATGAATACTCTTTTGAACCCGGAGTTGGATTTCTGCTAGGTCCCTCTATTTTCCCTTCTGACAGCGATATTGATCATTTTATTCTTCACAGCCTGGTGACACCTTCCTCATTACCAATTATTCAAATTTGCAGGAGACTGGTAATTTTACTGAAGAGAGCGCAGACTAATTTTGCATGATCACTCGTCAGGCTATTCAGAACTTGGAAGTCATCTACCAGGGCAAAGTTCTGGGTTGATGCCCAAATATAGTCAATCAACAAGCTCCTCAAACTTGTTATATGGGTGCAGGATGCGGGTTGGTCAAGCGCGCTTCTCCCATTAAGGGCTCTTAGACCCAGAGCACTAAGGGTGCTGGCGAATTTGTCTCCTGTCTTATCCTTTTTTGTTTTCCCCATCATAAGTTCAGGAATATACCCCACAGTGTCTTTTTGTTGCCATCAGAGAATTTCAGCCGGGCCAAGTAAAAAGATGTTAAAATCTCATGTCACTACCCACTAGTCCACAGGAAATTATTGCCGTAGGATTTTGATGGTGCTTGAAATGTCCTTAAAGATTACTTTTTTTCTAAGTTTTTTAGGGTTTATGTAGATGCTCCGATGACCATAGTGGGTTCTTTTCTGCCCTGCTTTTTGTCTGTAGCTATGAGATGCACAAAGATGTAAGCGCCCATATCACTTGCTAGCACTTATACTTTGACATCCAATGCTTTGTGTATGAGTACGGCGACACCACCCACTGGGTGTCCTCCTTTTACCGAAGGCTCAGCTGCTGATGCAAATTCAAAGTTGCAAGTCAAAATTGTGGAAAGAGGTACTTGCTGATTAGTGGAATAGGGTACTGTCATACACTGGGCACTGGAGGCCAACCAGCAAGCTCTTTAGTTGGCAGCAAGTTCCTTTGAGATCAAGATCTGTTCTACTGGAATTTTTGGATTTTGTGAGCCAGTGGCACAGCAAATGATGGAGTTCCGCGGATGATACTGACTAATTTTAGCCAGAGGCCATAGGTATTTTGGTTTTTCTACTTTGCTGATTCTGATGCGCAACTCAGCCAATACACTCGACTGGGCTTCCACTCACCTTGCTATCTCTTCATCATGAAACAGCACTGTGGTTGCCTCCTGTAAGCGGCCCTTTCACCCTTGGACAAATGTGATGTAAACCAAGTCTGTAGATGCCAAATTTCTCCAGACCAGAGAGAGCTGAGGGGAGTTTAACAAAATTCCCTATGTTCAGGATGTCTTCCCTCTCACCGGAGATGTATTCTGGGTGAAAGATGAGGATCTCCTCTGGGGCCTTGACTGCCGATTGCCCTGTGATGTGCACAGGTGGGCCCAATGGAGCATCCTCCATTAACTTGCTCGACCATATGCCGGCACCCCTCATTATTGAATAAGGACCCGAAGTTCTAATTTGCTTGGATAAAATGGGATTTAGATTTCGGTGGACGGGGTATCCATCATGGTTGTGGCAGAGTAAATCATCCGCCAATATCTAAATCAGGCCCATAAGTTTGTATTTTTGGGAGAAAAAATTGTTTGGAGCTGCTACATTTCTGTACTGTGGTTTGGCTGGCATTATTAAATATTTCATCAAGGGTCTGTCTTGGATCAGATATGAGCTGTGGGAGTTGCAAACCTTGAAGCCTTGACTTTATCCTTCTTGTTGATAAACAACCTGTTTTCTGTGCCAAGTTTTAAAATAGTCTAGAATATTGAAATTAGTTTGATTCAGAGAGTGGCGATGGAGTCAAAAAAGTTATTGAGAAAGAAGTGCTTTGGGGGAACAATCGGGCATGTTCCACTTCCCTGCAGCTTGCAAGGAAATGAATCAATGATTTGCAGTCGCTCCTGCATTCAGCAAGGACTGAAAGTTTAGACTCTGCCCATGGCTGTTAGTAAACATTGTCAAAGTAGAAAGGATATATGAGTGGCCTCTTCAGCTGTGTGTGAAAGCTGTGAGCAGGCATCATTCCAATGGACAGCTGGAGGCTCCCACCAGTGGTCCTTTTTCAATGTGCCAAATGTTTGGCTCTGCAGCTCCTATCTCTATGGTCCCTCTACTTTGTAGGAACAGGAAACTGAAAACGGGTACATTTGAGAGTGCCAGTGCAAATGCAGAGATGGATGTCTGCTGTCCCTTGCAGGCCTTGTCTCTGTATTGGGAGCCCTTCACAAGCTTTCAAGAGTGCATTTTGCCACACGACTATTAATGTGGTAGGATTTCTCTGTATGCTTGTGAATGGCCCCTTTGGGTTGTGTTTTGATTGCTTGAACTATAAAGCCAACTAGACTTGATTTCACTTCATGTCTCTGTGTTCCACCACTTTACCCTTTCCGTCACTTCATCTCAATCATGAATGTTCTTTTTAACTCCTGCTGTTTTCCTTTACGAATATTGTATTACATTTCCCCTCCTTCTTTTTCTCTCTCTTTTCTTTCTCTCTCTTGCTCTAGGTCACGATTGATGCAAAGTAAATCCAGGTCAACAAATACGAGTTCCAGTGTTCACAACCGGAAACCAATAGCAAAAACTAAGCTATGTAAAATTGGCTTTTCTTTATGCAGTATCCAGATGTTTGTTTCATCAAAAGGGGTTTACCCTGTGACAGCCTGTAGAGGGTAAATGCAAAAACAAATGCTAATAAAGTCCTTGTCATTAGAAGGTCTCATAAGCAGATTGTCAGTGCAGATGCCTTAATAGACCTCAGGGGTCACCTTTGGTTCTTCGATGTAAATAAGCATCTTATAGCCCAGTAGTTTCATCTGAAACTGTTGCAATGCACTTGCTCCTCATATTCTAGATGTTTTGCCTTAAGCACATAGCGACAAGAGAGCATACATAATCATTGCCTCTACGACAGACTACTGCAGTGTGTTCATAGGTGGCCCACTGAGGTTTCCTTAGCACACGAGTTGCCGGCAGCTGGTGTATTCCTCATAGCTCAAATGTCTCGTAATTTACATTACAACCTGCATCAGATTACATTACATAACGCGTAATATCTGTATGATTATTCACAAGTCTCTTCATTGAAAAGGCAGAATAAATACAGAATTATAGATGGGTAACTGTGAATGAATGGAATCGTTTTTACCATGAAATAGACAATGAGGGTAAAGCCTGCGTTGTCCGTTAAGCCACTCAGAAGCCAACGTGAAAAACAGCCTCTTTTACTGCTACCCATCTACAATTTTATGCTTGATGTGGGTTTCAACCTGAACGGTGTTTTCAATTTGTAGTATTTTAAACAAAGAAATACACTTGGACCCTGCGGTTGCTGTCAATCAAGGGTGGTGGGGTGGGGTGGGGCTGAGGGCAGGAGGATGTCGGGGGATTCAGTATACTTTTTTAAAAAGTACCTTTTTGACTCTCACTGCCAGCCGCCTCCATGACACTCCTCTCTTCCCTGCTCCAGGGCACAAAGCACAGTCTCCCAATCCAGACTCTGCTCTCATGCTAAAGCAAGCATGAGAGCAGCATCTGGATTGGCCTGTGCGTGCTGGTTTGTCGCTTGCTCAGGCAC
This sequence comes from Pleurodeles waltl, assembly GCF_031143425.1. Classification (NCBI taxonomy): domain Eukaryota; kingdom Metazoa; phylum Chordata; class Amphibia; order Caudata; family Salamandridae; genus Pleurodeles; species Pleurodeles waltl. The sequence goes on from NC_090446.1 coordinate 484,574,117, forward strand.
AGAGACCCTGTGCCATTTCTCCAACCCGGCTGTGTAGCACAGCCGGGTCGGAGAAATGTAAGTGCAGATTTCAGTTTGGCCGGCCTAAGACAGCCAGTCAATCTGACATGCACACTTACGAGTGCCCACCACTCCTTTTTCCTGTCAGGGCCCCACACCACCCTAAACTTCCATGGCTCAGTCAGGTAGTGACAAATTTGTCACTGCCTGACTGAGAAAGGGGGGGTGACGCTCTTCCACTATTACAGAGGAACCACTCCTGACTTAGACTTATGCGGACTGGTTCCGGATGTAGGACTGAGAATTGTTAAGCCATATTGGGGGAAAACAAGCCTTGATAGCCACTCCTGTGTTTGGAGTAAACAGAAGAAATTTGAATAGCCTGTTAAGTTCAATACATGGTTAAAGAGCCCATCTCTAACATGCAGAATTATTGATGGGTACTACTGAATATGGTGTGCGATGCCACGCAGGGTAGCTGGATAGGTGGAGGCCAGTTATCTTTTTTTGCACTTAGGACAGGGACGAGAATCCATTGTCATCCAACTAACGTGTGAGAGGGCCAAAATGAACCACAGACTTAGAGTCATGAGAACTCGCACACGCACACGCCTCCACAACGCTGGAATCCGCGACAAGGCACTTGACTGGATCTCGTCATTTCTCTCAGGCAGAACCCCGAGAGTCCGCCTCCCACCGTTCCTGTCAGAAGCCTCCAGAATCATCTGTGGCGTTCCCCAAGGATCTTCACTCAGCCCCACTCTCTTCAACGTTTACATGGCCCCCCTCGCCAACATCGCACGAACCCACCACATCAACATAGTTTCCTACGCAGACGACACTCAGCTCATCCTCTCCCTCACGAAAGACCCTACAACTGCAAAGAACAACCTCCACAACGGACTTCACGCCATCGCGATGGAATCAAGTCACCTCAAGTTAAACACAGACAAGACAGAAATCCTCATCTTTGGCACCAACCCCTCAACTTGGAATGACTCCTGGTGGCCCATCTCCCTAGGAACCGCGCCCTCACCCACCACCCACGCACGCAATCTAGGCTTCATCTTGGACTCCACACTCAGCATGACTCAGCAGGTCAATGCCATCTCCTCTTCCTGCTACAACACTCTCCGCATGCTCCTCAAAATCTACAAGTAAATTCCCGTAGAAACCAGGAAAACTGTCACCCACGCCCTGGTCAGCAGCCGATTGGACTACGGAAACGCCCTATATGCAGGAATAACAAACAAACTCCTAACAAAACTGCAAAGAATCCAGAACGCATCCGCCCGCCTCATTCTGGACATCCCACGCCGTGACCACATTTCCCCCCACCTCAGAGACCTTCACTGGCTACCAGTATCAAAGAGGATCACCTTCAAACTCCTCATCCACGCACACAAGGCCCCCCACAACACAGGCCCAGCCTACCTCAACGACAGACTCACCTTCCACACCCCCACCCACAATCTTCGCTCTGCCAGCCTCGCCCTCACCTCCATCCCCTGCATCCGCCGCACCACCGCCGGAGGAAGATCCTTCTCTCACCTAGCCACCAAGACCTGGAACTCCCTACTGCTCCACCTTCGCCAGACCCAAGACCTCTTGACATTCAGGAAACGCCTCAAGACATGGCTCTACGACCAGTAGCTCCCCCCCAGCGCCTTGAGACCCTAACGGGTGATTAGTGCGCCCTATAAATCCTTGATTGATTGATGAGAAGAACCTCACCCATACCTAGCACACACACAGGCAACAGCAACAACTGCCCTCAAGGAATTAGGAGCATCCCATGGAATCAGTTTGCCCATTTGGGCATAAGAGCGTTCCTTCAAAGTATCTCATAGCTGAGATTCTGCCTCACTGACTACTCTGTTTTTCAGGACAAGATGACCTCCTAGACACTCTGTAAAGAGAGAGATGGTGCCACCACCCAAGTGACTGATTTGCATTTTGATGAAGTAACACCTCAGATTAGGAGTGTGTGGTGGCGTCGTTCATGAGAGTATGTAAAAAAGAGAATGCAATCCTCAGAAGAAATTCCAATGCTCTGCAGATATCTGGATGGTTATAGCATTGTTTATTCCTGTAGCTAGAGACTCAGCCATGCAGGATCCCTTTTAGCACGAATACTCTTAAATAAACTAGATTCATGTGGGAGGGCTATGCTCCAGTTTATGCATAAGGGTAGAGGATGGATCTAACTCTGGGCAAAGCCCATTTACTTGCACCACAAATGTATCCCACTTGTCCTCAACCCACGTGAACTAAGCCTGCACTCTTCAGCAGTCTGGCACCAATTTGTCTCACTGGGAATGACCACCCAAGGGTCGATGAGGGAAAAAAGGTTCTAGGGGTAATCTCTGCAGAACTCTAAATAAAACATGATAGTAGATGGACAAGAAGTATAAAGGAATTAAGTTTGTGAACAAAGATTTGGTTCTGTAAATTGCAATGCCTTGGCTTGCCCTGTCTTCAGGTCGCGTTGTCTTCTTATGCATAGTGATGTGCTTCCTCTTCTATGCAGAGTAGGAGAGGCGTGGCAATAGGACACACTGCGTGGGGCACTTAGAGCTCAGGCAGCAATAAGAGAGGACACTGGGCCTATGCACTTGTGAATCCAGAGCCCATTCAAATATATGATTGCTGGTCGGGACTCCTGTTGTTTTCACACTTATACCTATATCAGTAAATAGTGATATATTGAATAAGTATATTTCATGGCAACCTGCAAGAATAACACTGGCGACGAGGCCATCTGGATCACGACTAATGCAACCTGCTTTGTCCTGTCCGATAATACATGCATAAACATATGTCAGTCACAATCTGCATCATATCTGCACTGTCATCAGAAGATGGCTAAGCCATTGCTAAGGATACACCGAGCACCTCCAAGTCAGTATTCCTGCAGACATCGGCACATTTAACCCTAGATGTTTCCAAATCATAGTCTTTGGGAACTTCTCAACCATTTAGTCTAGCCCACATAAAAAAACCTTGCCTGTGGTGCTGTTGGAAAAAAGACTTTCAAACGTATGCTGGAGCTTCAAGCGCCTCATTTGTCCTTTGATGCACTGAGTTGGATATTATTTACTAATTTGAAGGAAATGAAAGCCCGTCATATGATGACCTGAAGAACAGCCTCACCATGAAGTTCTCCTAAAGTGGACCCTGTTTTATTATACCTCATGGACTACAAGATTGTGTGACCGATCTGTTTATGATGGACATCGAGGCATTAAGGCCCAAAAGAGACTTTTGCCACAGAAAATATGGGTTTCTTTTCTCGGTGATCCGTCCCTGCCACAGCTTCTTAAATAGGCCAAAGTAGATCTTAATAATACCAACGAAATATGCTACATTTACAAATTGCACTTTACGCAAAATCTGGGTGTAAATATTTTCAAAATTCTTTACTGTGGGGGACTGGTTTAAACAGAAAACATCTTGTGGGAGACATTTTGTTCGCAACCCGGTCCTCTTCTTTTTTTTTCAGAATTTTTGAACGTGAGATGTGTTCTCACATTAACTTTGCAAGTGAAATACCGCAGAGTGAATTGAATTAAATGTTATGTTATTTCGCATCATTTCTCATAATGGGGCTACATCTATTAAAGGTTTTAGCGGCTGCAAAAGGCGAATTGGGCCGTTTGCGATCGTTGAAAAAGCCTTTTTACGTGTAATAACCCTATTTTGCGAGTCGATTACCAACTCGCAAAATAGGGTTTGAAATTCGATATTAGGAAGGGACATTTTAAAGGTGCCCCTTCCTAAAAGCAGGTTGCAGGGGCATGTATGAATGTTTTGCGACTGGAATGCGGTCGCAAAACATTCATACTTTACCAACTCCGTGAAGGAGGTGTTAAACCCTTCCCAGATAGGAATGGGACCCCAAGGACCCGTTCCCGTTCGTGCATGTGGGCGCCAACATTTTTTCAGAGAAAGCAATGGTACCATGAACTACTGCCTACTCTTAAATAAATAAACATCACTTTTCATTTTTGTTTTTGAAATGCATCCCATTTTCCTTTAAGGAAAACAGGCTGAATTAAAAAAAAATGTTTATTTAAAAAGCTATCACAGACATGGTGGTCTGCTGACACCAGCAGGCCACATCCCTGCGAGTGCGGGCCATTCTCAATGGGCCGTAAATTGCGACGTGCCTCATGAATATTGATGTGACAGCTTCTTTGCGACCCATTTGGGAATCGCAAACAATGTCTCAGATACTGTAGTACATTTCATTTTGCGAGTCCCTAATTAGTCCCACAAAGTCACAATTAGGAACTCTAAAAATGTTTCTCATAGCCTACTCTCAACAGTAAACTTTTTGCCTTGCAAGTGGTGTGGGTCAAAGCTTGGGAAACCTTTTTTCTTTGCTATAACACCAGGAATTAACAGAGAAAAAACATCTCTCCAAAAGAACTCAGCACTGAAAAGCATCCTGCTCAGTGGTCGCTTCTTTCATGTTCCATTATACCTACTATGATGAAAGGGAGACAAAGGAGCCTAATAGAAACGGAAAGGACGTGGTACTCCAGCCAGAGCTGTCGACTTTGGAACTGGGAAACCAAGTTGAGCTTTGGCGTCTACTCAGCAGCCCATGATTCTGAGCAAGTCAATGTAACTGGTGCTCATGTAAAGTCCTCCAATACCTCTGAGTGGAGTTTGCGCTACGTAAAACTGCAAAATATGGTTGTTGGGAGCAAAGCTCTGTTGCTAAGGTGATGGGCCATCGGGGAGTGGGCTTTGCCTTTACAGTAACTAGTTTCTAAACACAGATGCCCAACACAATTTGTGCATCAAGGTGAGATTAGAGCAGATGGATTAGAGGCATCGCATGGTTTCACCTTTCGGCATCTGAGCATGTAAAGCCTTATTGTTCATATATGTCTACACGTGCCGGGCACATTATGGCAGCGTTTGGCTATATTTGGTTGCACCAGGCATACAAATGTCACACTGGGGACTTTGTTCAATAGATTACTGCCACCAATGTGACACTGTATTTAGTCATGTCCAGCTCCAGAGTGGCTGTTCACATACAGAAGGTAGTACTGGCTAGTAATGCTGCACTTTAATTAATGTCAGGTTGGTAAATTATGGCCTGCTTTGTCTGCCTTTCAATTGATTTATTCATTTTAAACCCTGTTGCCTCTTTGCTCCCTTGGATTATATCACATCTTTTGATTTCATAAAGTTCAGACTTTGTGTGATGTCAATTCCTATGACGACAACAGATTGAAAGGCCTTTGATACCATGTCCTGTGAAAGCCAGAGGTGTCAGAGAGTATGTGATTTCATTTGCGCTTCTTTTAAAATTGTAGTGAGGTGATGCCATTGGTTGCAAAAAAAGACGTTATTCCTGTTGATGGCCTATACCTTGGATACTCAAAGTACGGCCCGTGGGCCTCATGCGGCCCCTCTGACCTTTACATGCGGCCCCTTGGGCAACAGGAGCACTGGCATCTGTTTGCTCGACTCTGCACTAACAATAAAAATATTAAATACACACACAATCATTTATTTCAAACTTAATTGGTGTTAAAGAGAGGAAGTAACTAGGGACTCCTGCACTTAACTTCAGAAACGCCTTCATTTTTAAAGACATCTTGCAGCACAAATGTAAAACTAAGACAGTCTCTTTAAAATTACAAAAGTGTATTCATTAACATGCAGAAGCTTTTTGCCTTAGTACAATTTATTTTATCCGTGCACTGAGATGTATTCTTTTAAAAGTGATACTTTTTCAAACATACATTTGGAAACATAACTTTTGAAACATTAATTATTTCCCTTATCCTGAGAACACAACCAATAGTAAATTGAAGAGGCCAGTCACTTGGTATGTGCACTTTATGAGTGGCCTGGGTTCCTATCCTACATTAACAAAATTATAGTTAATTAAATCAAACATAGAGGCTGGTTTTGTGCAGCGCACACCATGAATCATGTATTTCGGGGTCATCTTAAATGTGATAATGCAAAAAAAGGAGTGAAGTGAGACTAAACAATTGCCTAGGATCACACAATTTGGAAAAGTGGGTAAGCTGGGATTCATTCAAGGTTTTCTGGTTTTCTATTGTTCATTTCAGCCACTAGATGTATATAATTTGCTTCTCCTACACCTACCTTGCCACCAATCCCCCCAGTCACCCCACTTGACCGCCACAGCCCTGGAATCAATGTTGCCCCCAGGCGTGTCACAGACCAAACTTTTTGGTCTCTGGGAAAATATTTGCGAGTACCCCTGGCCGATACCATTCGAGCTCTGTTATTTATCTCACCCTTATAATCCTCCTTTGTTTCACTCATTCCACTCTATACAGTGCTCTGTTGCTCTTAAGCTAGGTTTGTGCTCTACAAGTACATTTCCATACACACATGTAAAACAGCAACCAACCCTTGAGGCCAATGCACAAAAACATGCACTTGCAAGGCTGATCACCAACTTCTTTTGTCTTACTAGACACATAGAAAACGATGGTGAGAAAAGTCAGTGCTTAATTTATAAATAAATAGGTGTAAATTCCCTCAGATTTTCTTAAGCAGCCTCTGTTCCAGAACAGTGTGGATGCCACCTAGATTTATTTCCACTTTCTGTACAGGACAGCTGGAGTTATGCAGCAAAGGAGGACTAGATTATGTGGCAAGGTTAACTAATTTATGCAGCAAAAAGGCAAATCATGTGGCACGTTTTGTGATAGTATTACTTCATTATTTTGTCATTTTTACACATGATAACATTATCTGAGGAAAGAGTGCACCTTAATTAGTACCAATTTAACACCCAAATACAACAATTAGCAACAGAAAGATGACAAGTCAACCTTTTTTGTTAGACTGTACAGATAATACAGCACATGATGGTTTATGTGACAAATGTAGCAAATCCATAACTATGCAAAAATCACCGCAGCCACAGAATTGCATAATTTGAGTGGCCCCACTTATGCCTCTTTCACTACTCTACATTTTTTATCCCTTTTGACTTCTCTTGCAGTTTCCCTCCTTTCGCTCTTCAGTACTGTTAGACCGGTAAGCCTCATGGTGGTCTTCCTCCAAACTTTTTGCCTCTTCTCCTTCATTTTGCTGAACCTATTTTAGTTGGCCTTAGGGCTCTGGGCACTTTACCACTTCTAACCAGTGCTAAAGTGCTTGTGCTCTCTCACTAAAACATCTTAGATTGGTTTATACCCAATTGCAATTTTTAATGTACCTGTAAGCCCCTAGTAAAGTGGTACTTTTTGTGCCCAGGGCCTGTAAATCGAAGGCTATACACCATTTTATTGCCCTTTAAACGTGTCTCAAGCCTGCCATTGCAACCTGTGTGTGTGCACTTTTACACTGCCATGTCAACCTGGTAAGGTAAAAAAAATTCCAGGCCCAAACTTATTTTTTAATACATATAAGTCACTCCTAAGATGAGCCCTGGACAGCCCCAAGGGCGGGTAGAATGTATTTAAAACGCTGGATACACACTTTTACGTTTTACATGTCCTGGTAAGGAAAAACTCTTAAATTCATTTTTCACTACTGCAAGACCTGTCTCTCCCATAGGATAACATTAGTGTTGCCGTATTAAATTTTATAAGTGTAATTTCCACATGGGAACAGCTAATCAGTTCATGCTTAGTGTCTTTGCACTTGAGGTGAAAACCCTATTTATTGGTGAATTTGGGTTTTTGATCACAATTTTACAAATACCACTTTTAGAAAGTTGCCATTTTCTCCCTTTAACCTTTTGTGCCTGGTCTGGGTCACATAACTGAGTGTAATTGACAGTTAAACTTTGTGAATTCCTCCCAGACTGTCACATCATAGAAGGATTAGGTGTTCCTGAGTGAGCCATCTGCTGGCAAGATGGGGGATGGAGCTGAGCACAGCCCCGTTACACCTGAATAGCCTTTGCTCTATCTTCACACAAAGGACCTAATGACACTACATTGTAACTTCAGCCGGCTAGGATTCAGAGCATGGTATGGAGGAAATTCCATGCACTTCTAAGTCACTGTCTAGAAGCTTCTCCCAACCTTCTAGACCCAGGGCACCAGGGTATAAAAGAAGGACCTCAGACACCAACTCTTTAGTACACTTCTGGAACTGTGGATACTTTGCCAGGAAGGAGTAACACTGTGCTGCTACAAGGACTGTCAGTCTGCTGGAATATTGCTCTAAAGGAACTGCTTCCCTGCTGCGCCGTTGACTGTTGCCCTTTTACCTGCAGAAGAAGAAGAACTGGACCTGCAACTTCATCATGAAATTAGGATCCCCAGAGTGACTCAAAGGGCTAGTTTTCTAGCCTCCTAAACTGAGCCTCAGGATCCTAAAATACTCCCAGCAGCTCCCGAACCCATCTTCAATGAGTTCTTGATTCACAATGGTGCCCAATGGTGGCTCACAGGCTCTTGAAATCATGCTTTTTAGCTCTTTGCAACCTCGAATGGGCCCATTCGTACCAAGACCATGCCGCTCCCTTCTAAATTCAGGCTGAGCCACTGCTAGCCCATCTCTTCAAACAGCAATCATTAATCGCCCGCAGGGGACTGCCAATGTAAAGCACCAGCCTGGCCCACTCCTTGCAACACAACACCACCAAATGCGACATTCTCCTTGCTCCTTGCAACTCTCTAAAATCCAAACGGGACTCTTGGCATAAAACTTGAGAAGGTAAGCCTTCAGCAGGACTAATCTGGTACTATATCCGACAAGCGCTCCATTGCGGTCCGTCTGAACTTTTGACTTTGACACGATCCAGCATAACCAGATTGCTACGATTGGCACTTTTTGCTTTAAGGTGCTATTTTACAGTTTATTCTTTAAAAATTAATAACTCCAGTTTGACTGATTGGATATTTTCATTTGGGTCTTGTGTGAAATTCAGCTGTATTTTTCTAAGCTGGTGCAGGATACTTTTTTGTGGTGTTTTACTGTTTGAAGTGTTGCACAAAATACTTTACACATTCCCTCTAAGTAAACCCTGACTGTTCTGTGCCACGCTACCAGGAGTGGAGCACAGGTAAATTTGGGGTTTTCCTGTGCCTTACCCTGACTAGGATTGTGTTTGCTGCCTGACCAGGGCTCACATGCCAGTCAATCAGTAACTAGGGGTGGGAGGTACTGGTGGAGTTTCATTCCACAGAATTCCACAGAATTACATTAAAATAACACAGAATTCTGGGAAGATTATGTAAGGGCACAGAGGGCGATGCAGTGCACTTGAGTGCACTGCATACCCTTCCATGCCCTTACATAGTTATGTAAGGGCACTGAGGGGTATGCACTGCACATTGAGGTGCCCACTCTACATACTTATGTAAGGGCATCTAGGGGTATGAAGTGCACTCTAGTGCAGTGCATACCCCTCGTTGCATTTACATAAGTAAGGGCATCTAGGGGTATGAAGTGCACTCTAGTGCAGTGCATACCCCTCGTTGCATTTACATAAGTATGTAAGTGCACAGAGGCCTGTGCATTGCACTACAGAGCTGTGCATATGCCTCAGTGCCCTTATACTTATGTAAGGGCACCGAGGGGTATGCACTGCACTCTAGTGAACTACATACCCATCAGTGCCCTCACATAAGTATGTAAGGGCACCAAGGGGTATCCACTCCAGTGCCTACCCCTCTGGGCATTTACATGCTTATGTAAGGGCAGCGAGGGGTATACGCACTGCAGTGGTACTTAAACAGGGCTAGATGAGGGAGCAGTCTCTCTGTGTTTAACTATCACTGCAGATTAAAGTTTAATGTGCAGTGTTTTTAAAAAATAGAGTGACTGTTCCGTCTTAACCCTGTTTAAATACCATTACAGAGTTTATTTAATTCTGTCGGCGGAACGGTGAAATTAATTAGTAATTCCATGTTACATGAGTAACGCAGAATTACTAAATTTCTCCAATTCCACTGGTGGAATTAAAAATTCTGCCCACTCATACCAGTAACTCAATTTCTCATACATAGTTAATGCTACATAAGAGACATATGCACATTTATAATAAGCACAATAAAGTCTAAATATTAAGTAAGTAGATGTTAGTCACCAAAAGAATTATAGGACTAGAAAAAGAAAAGAAAAAGAGAAGAAGCAAAGAGAAACACTTAAAAGTAAAAGGAATAAATATAATTAAATGCAATGATAAACTCCACCTACGTAATGCATGCAGTAAAGCTAAAGTAGTATATGATCAAATTATATTACCAAATAATGGGTGAGAAACTGTTACAAAAGCATTGCAAACATTATACTTGAAATACAAAATTGAACTAAGTGGCATTTTTAGACAAATAAATAGTAACTGGTAAACATAATCTGTCCTGCTTAACAGCTAACTGAAAAGTGAATTTAAATTATATCTATCTAATCTTTGAGCATGACAAACCAGATGCCACCAAACATAAGTAGAAATATTTTCTCGTATTTAAGAGTTACAAGTGAGAACTTGTATAGCAAGTGCCAATAATAAATTAACTACATTTGTAGACAGTGCATTATGAGACCAAATAATATGCAAAATACCCAAATATACTTTTTGAAAAGAAAAGGATGAGAAGACTCTTGTGATAACATTAACCTAAACCATACTTATGTCCAGAAATTCACAACTTTCGGACAAGTAAAAAATGTAGGAATACATATAGGGGGTTATTACAACTTTGGAGGAGGTGTTAATCCGTCCCAAAAGTGACGGATATACCACCAGCCGTATTACGAGTTCCATAGGATATAATGGACTCGTAATACGGCTGGTGGTATATCCATGACTTTACCGTCACTTTTGGGATGGATTAACACCTCCTCCAAAGTTGTGATAACCCCCATAATCTTTCAGCACTAGCACGTCTCCCACAAGTTTGTTGTCCAGCTAAAATAAATTCATATAATCTGGAGTGTAATATGAGCTGTTATAAAAGAAAAATAATGCCTGTACTAGACTAACTGAGCGAGCAGTAGAGAGGAGTTTTGACCAGATTTTGTCCCAAATATCTATAGACAAGGTACACCCCAGATCCGTTTTCTACGTAAGTTTTATACTTACTTTAGACCTTGCTTGGCCCAAAACAAACAAAAAATGTATACAAAGCAGATACTTTGGCATACACAGTGTTGTATAAAGAACCATCACCGGTCGTGCACTTACCCACAATAGAAGGTAGCAAAATATCCAATGCAAAGCCAAGTTTATATATGAGCAAATTATATCTAATGATGCGATGTATAGGAATATCAAATTTATGGGGAAATTCAGAGTAGGGAATCGCTGTTTCATTGAGAAATATTTGTGCAAAGGTCTGAATGTATAGATTTACTGTCCTTTCTGTGTTTCTCTGTTCCATAGTTGTGAGCTTTGCAGATGTAATTCAATGGTGTGAGACAGTTGTGAACGGTAACATCATCCAATGTATCCATGTATCCAGTGTCAAGGCACCCGGTCTGAGGTCATCAATGAGGTGTGTTTGTGTGTGTGGGGGGGGAGCTGGGATTCTCCTTCCCTCCCCGCCTCTCCTCAGATAACACTGGGTTAATGTTACTCTCAGTAGATCAGGAAGGATTACCGCCCACATGCTGAGGAATCCTAATCCCGTATGCTCCCTGGCAACAGCAATTGCATTCCCTCACCCGACTCTTCACTTTCACTCATCAACTCTCTCTCTTATATTTCCCTATCTTGCTTCCATCCCTCCTCTCTTAATTGTATATCATTTTCACTACTGTCTCTCATCCCCTTTCCTCTACCTCTTTTTTCTTGCTTTCCTTAAATAGCCCTTTCCCTTCTTTACTACCTTCCTTGCTTAGCGCTTCCTCGAAACTCGTGTCTTTATCCCTGTCTGTTTCTGTACCTCTCTCCTTCTTTCTACCTTTTTTTACTAAATTTCTCAAATTCCGCTGGTGGAATTAAAAACTCTGCCTAATCCTACCAGTAATCCAATTTCTCACAAATAGGTAATAGTTCATTAGAAACATGTGGGGATGTAAAATAAGAACAATAGAGTCTAAATATGACATAAATCGATTTTGGTTTAGAAAAAGACAGGACTAGAAAAAGAGAAGAAGCAAGAGAAAGACAGAGGAAAGAGTTTCATTTAAGACAATTATGAAATCTACCTACGTAATTGAGGCAGTAAAACTAAAGTAGTATGCGAACAAATTATTTAGCCAAATAACGGGTGAGAAATCATTACCAAAGCATTGCAAGCATTATACTTGAAATACAAAATTTAACTAAGCGGCATCCATAATTATTCTCTATGTTCCTCGTGGACTGGGGAGTAGCCTCTGTAGGGGATTACATCCCCCCAATCAGTGCTTCAAATGGAAATATAAAAGTGCAGGTACTCACTATTTAGAGTACCTGTTTGCTCCTGAGAAGTGCCAGTACCCTCCCATTAAATGTACTGTAGGAGTACTGAGAAGTGCGGGTACTCTTCCTGACAAATTGAAGAAGTGTAGGTACTCAGTATCAGACAGTGCCTGCCCATTTAAAGCACTGTCCCCAATAAAGATATGTTCTGGTAAATGGCTGGGTACAAGTACTTTCTGTCAGGTATGGTGTGGTATCCGTCGGATTTCACTAGGAATGTTTACACAGACAAAAAAAGCACACACACTCACTCCCTCTCTCTGTTTTGAAAGTCTTCAAAACGGTTTATTTTACAAAATGCGTTTCATCTCACTTAGTATCCCATCAATCCGCATTCCTTTCCCTTTCCACAGCCCCTTGACTCCCTCTCATGCGACCTGCTTGTCAATTCATGTATTTTAAGATTATATGCCAGTGCGACTGTTGAAAAATCTGAAGCTCACACCACCCCAATCTTAGTGACAAAGCTATGCCACTCCCATTGACTCTTTTCTCTTGTACACATGTACGCACTGTTTCTCTCTTTTGCTCTCAATCAATCGTGGCTCGCTGACCTGTAAATGGGCAGGTGTGGGTGCAGCGCGTGGGAGGGGGTGTAACATTTAATTAAAAAAAATAATAATAAAAACATACCTCCTCCGTTGCCGACCACTCCTTTCTCCCTCGTCATCGCTGCAGGCACGCACAGGCTCCCAGCCTGCCCTAAGCCAATCCTGACGCTGCTCAGAGCAGCGTCAGGATTGGCGGGGAGCGCCGTGGCTGGGCACTCGGAGGCAGACTGGGAGCTTGTGCAGGCTCTATCTAGCCAGGCAACACAGAGCCTACTGCACATGTGTGTTTGGCTGGCCCGAGACAGCAGGCCAAACACACATGCGCTCTAAGGGGAGTGCTCTGTGTACTCCCCTTACTGCCGGTCACCTCCATGGCCCGCCCCTTTCACCACGAAGGCATAATAAACCTAGGTTCATATTTATACTCTGGTTGCACCAGATTTGCATCATTTTATTTTACGCAAATCCGCAGCAAACTTAACTCCTTATTTATATTTTGACGTTAGACCTGTCGTTTTTTGCCTGCGGAAAACTACCTTGCATCAATGAGATGCAAGGTAGGCATTCCCGGGCAAAAAATGACTCTAAGACCTTAGCGTCTTATTTATCCTCCCGTGAAAAATCACGCACGGGAGGAGGAGGGCCCTAAATAATGGCGCTAAGCCTGCTTCTCACCATTATGTAACGCCTTGGTCAGGGCAGGCATTAGGGGACCGATGGGCTCATTTCCATGATCGAACACCATGGAAGCAGCCCACAGGTGCCCTTCCCTGCCCCTAGGGATCTCCCCAGCCACCCCCGCCCACACCTGGAGGACACCTAAGGATGGGGGACCCATCCCAGGTAAGTCCAGGTAAGTTTTTTTTATTAAAGTGTCATAGGGGGGCCTAACTTGGGCCCCCCTACATGGCACTGTGCCCAATGGCCATGCCCAGGGAACATACGTCCCCTTGGCATGGCCATTGGGCAAGGGGGCATGACTCCAGTCTTAATTTTAGTCAGGAGTCAAGTACATGGGGGCTGTGCGTCAAAAAATCACACTATTCAGGTTTGAGTCATTTTCCATTCTTTGCCGCACAACCTCCTGTTTCCCCTATGTCTCCCCCACCCGGTTAGCGTCATTTATTTTGACACTAACCGGGCCTTACCACCGGCTAGCGTCATTCCTTAACGCCCATCTGTCGTCCAGGAATGGCGCTAGCCGGCGGTAAACTTTTTGACACAAACCTGCGCTAACGCAGGTTTGGGTCAAAAAGCATAAATCAGGGGCCTAGTTTGCAGGCAGGCAGGGGGCTTAATCCGTCCTCCTTGGTGTATTCATTCTTCACAGTTTAGTCATTCTCCCAGTCGGGCTTTTTCCAGACCGATATCTCCTGCTTTTATTTTACCCACGCTTTATCCTTCCAAATCGCGACCTTGCTGCCTTGGTCGTCACAAGCCGGCGACTGCACACCTCCCTCCACTCTACCCGACCCCCCATGTGGGAGGAGAAATGCATACTCATCACTTTAACGTTAATTAGGACACGAAACAGCTAGGGGTAAAGAGTGCAGCTATTTTATTACTTCACATAATTGGTTTTTAAAAAATATACTCGGATACCACTTATACCACTTGAGTTTTTAACTGTCGTTTAGAATTGGCTTATTATTTAGGAGATGGGCTGGTTCGGTGAGGGGCGAGGCCCCCCCACGGAGTCCTCTGTTGGTTGTGCTGCCTCAAGCTGCATATATTACTCCGTCACTCCTTCCCTGGAGGGAAGAGGCACGTGTCCAGCGAGGGGTGATATCCGGTCCTGTTCACTCGTTACTATACCCGTTGGTGCCAAGCAGTGCTTAATGTGAGCTGGTGGTTACTAGTGCCGGTCACCTGCACTCTGACATCCGACGTAAGAGAAAGAGAGGGCAGATACACAAAGGTGAAGAAAAAGGCGTAAACACTTCTTAAGAGGAGAAAGTAAGAAAATGTAAGAGTGAGATTTAAGGACAGGAAGTGGGGTCCTGAGGTGGATTGAAGACTCTGCAGCATTCTTATTCGGCACACTGACATATAATTGGCCGGACTGCAGGCTTCTGAGCTGAGCTTACAAATTAAGCTCTGGTGCCAACAGGCGCCAAGCTGTGAGCGCATATTGTAGCTCTGCTTCAGGCACCATCACAGGTTTAAACACTGCCAAGCCTGCTGCTCTATTAAGGATGAGGGTGTAACATCGAGACCGAGCGTCCCCAAAATACTAGGCCGAACACTGGCAATGACATAGTATGGCAGGCACTGGCTAGGGACTTCATGCATCTACGCATCTAGAAGCTAGGACGATTATTCACAATGCATTAGCATTCCGAATCATATGGACAAGACAAGCTGTAGCAGTTACAAATATACCACATTTCCAGTCCTGGACAGGGCTGGACTGGCCTTTTATTCCATGGGGCATTTCCCCAGGGAGCTAGACCCACTGGAAGCTGGTTTTGAATGTCCAGGGGCACCGGGTGTGCCCATTCACTTTCCACAGTTTCCTGAGATTAATTGCAGCAGGTACATGTTGCTTGAAGAGAAAAAGAGAGAGAGCAATAGACCAGCGAGGGAGAAGAGAGTAAGGATAGATTAAGAGCCAGGGAATGGGTGGATGGACAGAGAGAGCAAGAAGAGAAAGGGAGCAGACTGGTTTGAGCATTTTGCAAGGGTTGCTTTTGGTTCTCCATTCTGTCCCTGGGTCTGGGCTCTCCTTTGCAAATCGTTGTTTTCAGATGTGTTAGTCCTATGGTTGCCACATTGTTTAGAAACAAATACCAGCCATATGTTCACATTTCGCTGTTCTAGAACAGCCACGAGCTAGTGGGTGAAAATAATTTGTGTAATAAATTGTCAGCATTCTGTTGTAAGATGTCAATTTTTCCTGTTTGCTCTAAAATTCGGAATCAATTTAAACTGCTCGCAAATACATTTTAAATTATTTATATGTTTGCTGTTTTAAGTTTATATTTCAGAAGGGACTAAATATTGGATTTCACTGTTTTCCCAATATTTTTACCAGACTGGAATTAAAGATACAGGTCATGTCAGTAAAAACCAGATGCCAGTCCTACTTCGTCCAACTGCCTTAGTTACATCAGGCTTTTAAACAAGTGCCCCGAAAGCGCCCTTCTGTCGAAAGTAATCACCCAGTACTTTACACTGGTTCCCAAGGACAGGGCGGAAACATTCAAAACTACCCTCCTCCCACCCATGCACAGATGGGAAGCTGTTGTGTTGCATGAGCACCACATAACATTGGGTAGGAGAAGAAAGAAAATTGACCCCTTGTTGGGTAGTAAGAACAGCAAAAATGAGAGTCAGTGGATACCTCCGGCAGCTGGATCTCAGTGATACTGCACATACTGCACCACTGATAGCTACTATCTTCATGGTAAGAAACAGCATTGGCATGCCACTGAGGTGACGTGATACATCCATCATTCCTATTTCAGTGTACAGAGGTATAGGCTTTCACCAGAAGGCCAAAAGCAGCATAACCACCTCACACCAGATTACTACAGGCACTCTCCTGTCCTCAGTTTTTCATCCACAAATTATTGATTTCAGGCATGTTTATGTGATTAGTTCAATGGAAGGAAACAAGACTACAACACCCAGAATTCATTAGGCTTTCACACAAAAATTCCAGTGTCCTTAATGACCTGGAAGGTGGTCACCCTCGTATAATTTGACCCATCTGTCCTCCAAATACTTGTTTGTGCCAACAGGCAACACGCTATTACCTCCAAAGCATGTATGTATGTATGTTTGTATGTATGTGGTATCTAGCCAAAAGGCAAGCATTGTACAGGGTGAAAGGCAACCATACAGTCAACAGGTGATAGGAGAATTACCTAGGTTAAGGATGTTTAATTCATTGTGGATACAGGGATGTTGTTCCAGATTCTGCGTGCATAGACTGAAAAGGCCTGCTGCCTGGTCAGTGAACTTCTCTGCCTCCCGTAGCTCCACCTGTAAGTAGAGCCCTCGCTCCTCTGAACTTCTGACCCCTGTCAGGAGTCCCAGGCCCTCCTCCACCTGCATGCTTCTGCCTGCACCTCATCCCTGGTGTCTAGTGGGAAAGCTCTGCTTTCCCACAAGGCTGCCCTTTGCCTCTCTCCTTCTTTTCTCTGCCTCTGTGTGCTCTCTCTTCCGTGTCTGTCCCCTTGTGCCCCTTTTGCAGTTAGCTCCCCACAGTGCTCCGTTTGACTTTCTCACTCCCTCTTCGCTTTTCCCTCCACTCTGGTCTCTCCTTCTCCCCCATCATTGCTGTCCCTGTAGCCCCAACCCCTCCTCTCTCTTGCCCTTCTCTCCTGCAGCTGCTGCCCCCGGGGCCTGCCCCCTTTTGTCATGCCGTGTTTGCCCCTGCTCTCGTCTCCCAGCTGTCCTCTTCTCCCCCTCTCCCCATCCCTACTTAATGGCAGCCGCTGGCATGCCAAAGGTGCGTTAAAGGCAAGCCTGTCTATGCCGTCCGCGCCTGGACCACGCCTAGTGCCGGAACCCCTGGTTCTCGCCCCTCCCCACTGCTGCTACACCCTTCTTCGCTACGACGCCACCACCCTCCAAGCCCTCAACAATGTCTGCTCACCCACCTACCATCAAGCCACCCTGGTGCTCACCCGCGGACCCTTTTCCTGCCGGAACTGCACCTTCACCAACCTCCACGCTGACGACACACCCACCAAGGCAGGATGCAACCATCTCAGATGCATCCTTCTCAACACCCGCTCTGTCCACAAACACGCCGTCGAACTTTGAAATCTACTCAACTCAGCTTCCCCAGATGTCGCCTTCCTGACTGAGGCCTGGATGAACCCCTCCTCAGAGCAGAACATCTCCCTAGCCACCCTGGACGGCTACAAGATCACCTGCAGGGACTGCTCCAACAAACCAGGTGGAGGCATTGCCATCGTCCAGAAGAACAGCCTCTGAACATCTGCACTTCCAGATCCACAGTGACCCAAACACCATCCTCAGAGGGTCCCTCGTTTACAGACGCCCTCGACAGCAGTTCAGCGACTCCATCACTGATGTCATCAGCACGTACGGTCTCGCATCCACAGACTACATATTCCTTGGGGACTTGAACTTCCACCTCGAGAACACCAATGACAACAATTCTACCACCCTGCTCGACCACCTCTCCAACCTCGGCCTCAAGCAGCTCATCACAACACCACCCACTCCGCAGGACACACGTTCGACCCCATTTTCTCCACCAGAAAACAGGTCTCCTTGAGCCACACCACCCACCTCCACTGGACCGACCACCGCTGCATCCATTTTTCCTTCGAGAAACCCACAACACACCATCACCCACAATGGATTCCCCACCACAGATGGAACAAGGTCACAGAAGACCAACTGATCACTACCCTCTCCCGGAAACCACCTATCGACAACACTGACACTGACACAGCAGCCGCAACCTCAGGCAATGGATCGATGACTGTGCCAAAACTCTCGCCCGGATCAAAAATAATTCCAACAGATGCACCAACAGAAAGGCCTTCTGGTTCACCGCGGACCTCCAAGAATCGAAGCAAACATGCTGAAGACTCGAAAAGAAGAGGCGCCAAGATCAGACACTGGACAACCACACAGCCTTCAAGAATGCCATCCGCAGACACCACCAACTCATCCAAACCGCCAAGAGAACCGCATCGACAACAACGCACACAGCCACAAGGAGCTCTTCAACATCGTGAAGGAGCTCTCTAACCCCGGCTCCAACGTCAATTACATCCCGCCTTCACAAGACGTCTGTGACTCCCTAGCCACCTTCTTCTATCGCAAGATCGCAGACATCCATGACAGCTTCAGCACTCAGACCCCCCGTCAACCACCGACATCACAGACTCACCACCCCTTAGCCTCCTGCTCTCCTGGACCCACGTCAACGACAACAACACCATCAAAATCATGAACACAATCCACTCTGGCTCACCATCCAACCCCTGCCCTCACCACATCTTCAACAAAGCAAGCTCCGTCATCGCACCCCAACTCCGGAAGATCATCAACAGTTCCTTTGAGTCTGCCACCGTCCCGGAGAGCTGGAAACGCGCCAAGATCAACACCCTCCTCAAGAAACCCAAAGCAGACCCAAAGGACCTCAAGAACTTCCGGCCTATATCCCTGCTCCCCAAAAGTCATAGAGAAAATTGTCAACAAACAACTGACCTGTTTCCTCGAGGAGAACAACACTCTGGACCCATCCCAATCCGTATTGCACAGCAACCACAGCACCAAAACCACCCTCATCGCTACCACTGATGACATTAGGACAATACTGAACAACAGCGAAGCCGCAGCCCTCATCCTCCTGGATCTCTCAGCCACATTCAACACCTTCTGCCACCACACCCTACGCACACGCCTCAATGACACAGGAGTCCGCGACAGAGCCCTGGGCTGGATCACCTCCTTCCTCACCGGCATAACTTAGAGAGTCCACCTCCCTCCATTTTGCTCTGAAGCCTCCAAAATCATCTGTGACGTACCCCAGGGTTCATCCCTCATCCCGACCCTCTTTAACGTCTACATGGCTCCACTCGCTCACATCGCCCGATCTCACAACCTCAACATCATCTCATACGCCGATGACACCCAGCTGATCCTCTCCCTCACCAAGGACCCTGCCGCCACCAAGACCAACCTCCACGAAGGAATGAAGGCCATCGCTGAACGGATGAGAACAGCTGTTTGAAACAGAATTCCGACAAGACCGAGGTCCTCATCTTCGGCTCCACCTCCTCCGCATGTGACGACTCCTGGTGGCCTGCCACACTGGGAACCGCACCGACACCCACCGACCATGCACGCAACCTGGGATTCATCCTGGACTCTTCACTATCTATGACCCAGCAACTCAATGCCATCTCCTCCTCCTGCTTCAACTCCCTCTGCATGCTTCGGAAGATCTACAAATGGATCCCCACTGAAACCAGAAGAACAGTCACCCAAGCCCTCGTAAGCAGCAAACTGGACTACGGCAATGCCCTCTACGCGGAACCATGGCCAAACTCCAGAAAAGACTGCAACGCATGCAGAACGCCTCAGCACGCCTCATCCTGGATGTCCCCCGCCACTGCCACATCACAGCCCACCTGAGAGACCTGCACTGGCTCCCTGTCAACAAGTGAATCACGTTCAAACTCCTCACCCATGCTCATAAGGCACTGCACAACACCGGACCAGAATACCTCAGCAGACAGCTCTACTTCTACACCCCAACCCGACAGCTTCACTCCACTGACCTTGCCCTCACTACCGTCCCACGCATCTGCAGAACAACTGCCGCCGGCAGACCATTCTCCCACCTTGCCGCCAAGACGTGGAACATTCTTCCCACCCACCTGCGTCAGACCAAGGACCTACTTACCTTCAGGAGACATCTCAAGACATGGCTTTTCGAGCAGTAGCAGCCCCCCTCTGTTTTTTTATTTTTTTATACTTTTTACTCTGCAGTCTGATGGTACCCTTAACGTAGGAGTGTAGAGAGGCAATATAGATGGTGAATGTGTCTGCAAGATAAGTGGGAGTGCTGATCGAGGTGTCTTTGTAAATGATGCAGCTGGCTTTGAAGATAGTGCGAGATGGCAAGGAGAGTCAATGGAGTTGTGTCAGGATGTTGGTGATGTGATCATATGTCTTCATGCCCTGGAGGAAACATGCTGCAGCATGTTGGATGCTTTTAGGAGGGGCCTATGTGGTGTTTGGGATTTCATGGAACATGGTGGTAACCACCATCAAGATGCGAAAGCACAAGGACTTGACCAGCTGTTCTGAAGTTGCTTTCTGGAAGAAATGTTTTCACAGTTTTTATAAGACAGAGCTGGTACCAGGCTGCTTTTGACACTGTTTTCCATGGGAATGAGATTACTGCCCAGGGTGAATGAGAATACATTTGCATTCATTTAAAATTCGGGTTCAAAGCTGTCAAGGTTCATGGCTACTTTAAATGTCTATATTATCCATGACAGGGACAAACCATTTACTAAGCTACATGGAGAATTATGAAATTATCCGTTTTCCCTCTTAATGACTGTCAGCACTAAAGAGCATGCTGCAAAGGGCAACATTTTCTGTTTATTTTTCAAAATCCATTAATTTATGTTCACAGAGATTGATGGGAAAATAGGAGATTGCTGGTACTTGTTCTAAATGAAAGGCTAGGGACGACAATATCTGTACTTGAACAAAATTAATTAGGTTGGTGAACTTGTTGGGTCATGGTATGAAATGGGAGTATGGTGAAAATCATTTATATTTAATGCTAGAACGGATGGTTTAACTGAATTCACATATTGTTTATTATTGGACCTGACAGCCTTGGGGCGGTCATCCCCCAACTTAATGCCTGTCTCCCTCCATTTTTCTGACCGTGTTTGTGCTGGTTTTAGGACTCTGCGCACTTTACCACTGCTGACCAGTGCTATAGTGCATGTGCCCCCCCCAAACATGGTAACATTGGCTCCTGCCCAATTATGCCCATGTTTAATTTACTTGTACGTTGCTAGTAACGTGCACTAGAGGGGCCCAGGGCCTGTAAATTAAATGCTACTAATGGGCCTGCAACACTGCTTGTGCCACCTACATAAGAAGCCCCTTAACCATGTCTCTGGCCTGCCACTGCAAGGCCTGTGTGTGAAGTTTCACTGCCACTTCGACTTGGCATTTAAAACTAATTGCCAAGCCCTAAGCTCCCCTTTTTCTACATATGTCACCCCTAAGGTAGGCCCTAGGTAACCCATAGGGCAGGCTGCTATGTAAGTAAACGCCAGGACATGTACTTTTGTGTTTCACATGTCCTGGTAGTGGAAAGCTCACAAATCCGCTTTCCACTGCTGTGAGGCCTGCTCCTCCCATAGGCCAGCATTAGAACTGTCTTGATATACATTTAAGTGGTAGATTCGGACCTGAAAGGAGTAACCCTGTCATGTTTAGTATGGCCAGAATGGTAATAGAAAATCCTGCTTACTGTCAAAGCTAGGTTTAATACTATTATTTTAGAAATGCAACTTTTAGAAAGTGGGATTTTCTCTGCAGTTACTGCCATCTGTGTCTAACAGCCTGTCTCCAATCCATGTCTCGGCTGTGCTGGTTGACAGCTCTCCTAGTGCATTCCACCCAGACAGCCATAAACACAGGACACTCAGTCACATTAGCATTCATCTGCAAACTGAATGGGTCTCCCTGGGGAGCAAGGTTGGAGGGGCCCTCTCCTACACATCAAAGGCCATTGGTCTGCCCTTACACAAAGGACTGATAATCACCACATGGATCCTGGCAGACAGGACTGGGCTGAAAGGGGAAGTCGTGCACTTCAAAACCACTCTTTGAAGTTTCCCCCACTTCAAAGGCATTTTTAGGTATATATACTGGGACTCTGACCCCACTAAATCAGACACTTCTGGACCTGTGAGAGTGACTGCCCGGCTGCCCAAAGGACTCATCTGGACTGCTTTGCTGAGAAGGACTGCTGTCCTGCTTGTTGTCCTGCTGCCTGCTCGCACCTGACTCTGCTGGAAGGACTCTGCCTTTCCCACAAGTGCTCTCCAAGTGCTTGAATTGAGCTTGCCTCCTGTTATGATGTCTCAGGGCTACAAAGACTCCACCAAAGAGAAGAAGATCCCAGTGCGTCGGAAAATCAACACAACGCTAGCTGAAACCAATGCAGTGTGTCCCTCGTGGCTGAAAAATCATTGCATCGCCTACCAGATTGACGCAGCACCTGCTCCTTCGTACCAGCATGTCACAGATTTTCAACGCATCATCTCTGGCTGTCAAAAATATCCCTGCATCGCAATGAGGAACTGACGTTGTGCTCCTGGAAGTCGATGCATCCCCTTGCAGTGTGGAAAGAAACAAGTTGAAGTCTGTGCTGCGTCTGAAAATCCAATGCAGGTCCTTATTTTTCAACACATCTCCTCCTTTGCGGACCCCATGTGTTGGTATTTTTGACGCATCACTGGTACTGTGTATTACAAAGATACAACCACTGATTCTTGAGGATTAAGACTCATTTAAAACTTTTAAGAGTGATATCTTGACTTCTGCATACCGGGTTGTTGTTATTTTGGTCTCATTTTATTCAGATAAATATTATGTATTTTCCTAGACTAGTGCGGAGTAATTTTTGTGGTGTCTTCACTGTGTTATTGTATGAATTATTGCACAAATGCTTTACACATTGCCTTCTAAGTTAAGCCTGCCTGTTTTGTGCCAAGGTACCAGAGGATGAGCACAGGATAATTTGGATTGTGTTGTGACTTACCCTGACTAGGATTGTGGTGCTTACTTGGACAAGGGTGTATACTTCTGTCAACTAGCGACCCAATTTCTAACATTTACAATTTCAGATATACTTCCCCCTGAAGAAATACTTATGAAAGCATGAAATGCATTGGGGCGGTTATGACTAAACATTGATAATTTTATTAAAAATAAATGATTGTTCTCTCATGGTATGAAATAATGAAATAAAAGTGAATCATAAGAAGGTTGTGAAATTGAATCGTTGGTATGATAACTAAAATTATCTACAAATCTGACTATAAAATAAGGTAAAACGTCCCCCAAACTGACGGACCTCCATCTCTCAACTTTAGAGATGTCCACCTGCCTGGTGGGCATCTCTAAACTATGAACTGAAGAGCTATCATGGTGGTTCCTTTGAAAATACAAAAACTTTGGAGGACAGCTGCTATCAGTTTTGATGGCCGTTCAAGGATTTCATTTTTTGTTTTTCTGGAACATACTCCCAAATTGGGAATGTGTTCCTGAAAAAGAAAAAAAAAAAACATAAACTAATGACTCCCAGACCGTGACAGTTTCCTCCCCGGGTGTGGGGGTCATTATCTTTTTCTGTCCCTCACCTCCAGGCGTCTTCTGGCGGTGACAAACAGGGAAAAAAGCCATCACACTGCCTCTTCTAAATAGAGTGAGTGACTGTTGGAGTAAGCTTTTCATCGATGGGGACAACAAGGCTCTGTCACCACAAAACTGAGCTGGGGGTTTGGCAGGCAAGGTACTCAGTTGCAATTTTAATAGAGTTTCTTGTCCACCAAACTCTAAATCTAGCCCCTAGTTGGTTTTGGAAATAAATGTGAGACGATTGTGATTATTCTTCAAACTAAACCTGCACCAGACCACAAGGGAGTCTATCGGTAACCCTGTGATAGATAGCCACAGACACATTGTGTATTTTGGTAGTGGAGTACAAAGTGTCAGTGCACTTTGCATGTGAGCCCATACAAATGCACAATCCTGGAAATAGATGAAAGATTAAAACATTACATTTTTAAATAGAAACGTAGTGCTCCTGACACCTCTGCCATTGACATAGTTATTCAGGCTCTGGGTGAGATGTGCTGCGAGATGTTGGATGTCGTTAAGGGGAGCCCATGAGGAACCTAAAAGGCCATGAGGGAAGGTGCTACCAAGATCCAGATGGAAGTATCTGGTGACTTGAACAGGTATTTAGAAGTCATATTCTCAAATACATGTTTTCACTTTCTTTAATAAAAGAGTGAGCTTGAAGCAGACTGTCTTTTTTTTTGTTTGCCAATGTGTTCCTTGAGGGTGAGGTTGGTGGCTAGGGTGAATACAATTGGCACTTAGTGAGAGTGGGAGTTCAAACCAGTCAAAGGCAAAGTTCACTCAGAGATGCAGACAGGTTTGTACTATTGGTTGCTTGCTTTTGTTAGCAAATAACAGGATTTCTGTCTTGATGGAACTGAGCTTCAGGTAGGCACTGGACATCTGTCAGTGTTTGAGTCATTGGATCTCTGGAGTGTAGGAGGCTTTCAAGCAGAGTTGTGTATCATCAGCACACTGGTAAATGTTGATGCGGTTATCTCTGGGTTGAGCCCCAATGGGCTGCATGTAGAGGTGGAAGATGAAAGGGAACTCAGGAATACTCCCCAGGTGATAGGGATCTTTTGGAAATGGGGAGTGCCATTGAGAGTCTTTTGGCACCTTTTACTCTCGTCTGATCATATCAATTTCAATGCTGAACAAAAATCTCACAATTGTGAGTGAAAGCTACATTCTTGGAATTACTGCCATACTTCAGAAGGCTTCTAATCACACCCTTTAACCTAAAATGCCCTGATGATCACCAAGTGGCAACCACTTCAGTGACAGGACATTTAAAGAAAGTGAATTATGTCTACTAAGAAAGAAAATGAAACAAACACACCCTGCTTTGCCTTCATTTGTTCATGACCCAAGTCTATACTAAAGGAAACCTGAATTTAGAAATCATACTGGAATTGACGTATTTGTAGATAAGCATCCATAACCTATCAACCTCACAACCTTATTTTGCAGGGATCAGACCTACAGGGTGTCATTATGTACTAATGTCCTCCCATCCCACCCACACCTTTGCCTTTCATATCACCCCTTTTTACACCCAAATCCTCCTTTCGCTGCCTCTGCTCTACATGACATTGACATTGCAGGGTCAGGACCTTCACAATGCCTGGTAATGCGGTTGGAACAATTCCCCATTCCACTCTCATGTTATTACTGGGATAATAGGCTCTAGTTTGTATGGGATCAGCCGCTAAATAAGAAGTGCTCCATCCTGATGATCTAGTTGAAGTCTCTTTCTCTTCCATGTCCATCTGTCACTTCTAGCCTACCTTTACTTGGCTGTTAATGACATTGTTCTGCATTTCATCAGCTCCTATGGGAAGCCTAACCCTCCTGGTGGCTTGGTTGTCCAGTGATATTTCACACACCACTCAAAAGCACTTTTCCTTGTTTCTTAAAATTATTCCAAAATCTCTCAACACTTAACTTTTGACAATGAGACAAACACACATAGTGCAGCCCTGTGTCGAACAGTATTGGCAATCTTCACACTACCAACAGATGAAGAGGGGTTAGCACACAGAGATCACAAACTATGCAGAAAAAAACCATCTTGTGGAGTCTCTGTATTCACAAAATCCATGTTGGGTTTTCAGTCTTTCCTGGAAATGAGAGGGAACTCCCATACACAATTTGTGCTGCTGTGAAAAATAATCATGGCTTCAGGAAGTGTGTGAAAGGGCTCACCTATTTCCCCGGCTGCTCAGGTGTGATGGGTACTCCAAAGGACCACCCCCCACTCCAGGCCCTAACCCCTTTGAGGGACACTTACTACTGTTGGATCACACAGTGGAAATAATCTCAAGGTTAGCACGTTTAGGACTCTCAACAGGATTCTAGGGTCTACAGCATACCATAGGGCAAGTGCATCCAATGTATCTAGGATCTAGTAACTCCAACATTTGTGACTTCTATTAATTTTCCCGATGGACTGCAGGCTACGTGCATACTTTCAGAGCTGGTTGAGCTGTCATGACCCAACCATAACTCAAACTGCAGTCAAGGCCTTTTGAAGTGAGAAGCTGGTTTGAACAATTTTAACAGGAATGATTTTGGTTCCCAACGCAGCCCTGTTCTTTGCTCTATAACATCTTCTCCTGTCACACACAAACTACCTGGGGCAGCCCTGGTCTTCCTTCTAGATCCAAGCACTCTCAAAGGAGTTTACTTAAAGACCAGGTATCATGGTAGGCCACACTGAAAGTCATCATGCATCTGCATGTCCCAACATCAGGATGCCATCAGACCCTGTTTTTAGCTCCCTACTCCTGTAGGTAAAGCAGAGAGAAGCAACTACCATCATTGACAAGCATTCACCAGTGCTGCCTTCCCACCCACCGAACAACCCACTGGCCCATTCCACAGCCATGGTGGCCATATCTACATACCAGTCTTATTTTGTCTTTCTCCTTCCCATTGTTTTGCCATTTCTTCCTCTCTTTGCATTCTCACAGCATACATCCACTTATGTCCTCTCATTCCTGTCTTGTCTCATTTCTCAGTCCCTCTTTTCCTGCCGCAGTCAGGTCAACTATAAAGTGGATGGTACGAAGAGCACTTATAAATATTTCAACTAACACCCTTCTCCCATCCAGTCTCTGTAGTAGTAATACCTATTCACCAGATCAGTTGGAAAGACCATAAGCGCCTCAGCAAGAGGTGGAAAAGCGCTATAGAAATGCTACACTACAATACAGTACAATTAGGCACCCCATAGTCATGTTCTGTGGTGAATATAGCATGGACAATAACCCTAAAGTGTGCTGGATGCCTTGGTAAAAGGAGCCAAAGTCTAGAGTCTGGATCATAATATGAAAAAATAGCTGCCTGTAAAGCTCTCTTTAAAGGCTTTAGCAACAGACAATAAGAGACTCCTCAAGCATTACTATCAGTGGTGGAGCATGGTGCTGGTGTAGACAATCACATCCTCTAATACTATGTATTGCACCGGCAGGGGTGTAGCTTTGGAGGGTGGGGTGCGGTGCTTGGGTTCTTACACCCCCACTAATGAATGTATTTTCTGCTCAAATGTTGGGTACAGGCACTTACAATCAGGTATTGTGAGGTGTCTGTTGGATTTCAACAGTCATTTTTATGTACACAGACAAAAATGCACACACACTTTCTTTCCCTCTCTGTTTGGAAAGTCTTCAACATTGTTGATTATTTTACAAAATAACGTGTTTTCTCTCTCATACACCTGCCATTTCTCATTCGTCTCCCACTGCCCCTTTTCCTCTCATGCACCCTGCTTGTCACGTGATGTCATGTATTTTATCATTCTATGCCAGCCCCATTGCTGGGAAATTTGAAGCTCACCTCCCCTCCCCCCAAACCTTCCTGACCAAGCTACGCCCCTGTACGCAGGTCGTTATGAAAAACATGCCTGGTCACACTGCCTGCTCACAACACTGCCGGAACTCAAAGGTAGCAGAGCTGTGTGCTGCCACGCGCCTTGCCCGCAGACTCAGCAGCCTATCTGAGAAACTAATGTCTGGTTACTTACTGGTAATCTTCATTACTCCTGGTCCTGTAGTCCTCGTCCCATTCATTAGTATATGGAGAGAAATCTCTCCATGACAGACAAAAAGAACATGAGGAATGCTCTATCCCCACCCCTGCACCAGGGAGTACATAACCATGTACCTACCAAGCCCCCAGACTCGAAGGCCGGCCATCCAGGAGGGAGGGTGGAACATAATGAATGGGACGAGGACTACAGGACCAGGAGTAATGAAGATTACCGGTAAGTAACCAGACATTACCCCCAGGTCCCACCATCCTCGTCCCCTTCATTACTATATGGAGAATACCCAAGCCGAAAACAGAACGGCCTGAGAGAAAAAAAAAACACCAAAATAAAACAAAGAACCACAGAGGCAAGCAAACAGGTACATGCCAAAAGTGATTTCATGAAAACAGCAAAGTTAGGAGCAAACTGCCTGAAAAACTCCCAACCCAAAATTAAGGTCACCCCCCAACACATTCTGAAGATGATAGAGGGAAATAAAGGTATTGGCAACAGCCCAAGTTGCCGCCCAACAAATCTCAGAGATGGAGACCAACTTTATCTCTGCCCAAGAGGCAGCCATACCTCTGGTAGAGTGACCCAGCACACCTCCGGGAGGAGGATCACTGGCCAAAGAATAAGCTAGTTCAATAACCTGCTTCAGTCACCAGCCAATGGAAAGAGAGGATGCCTTCTCCCCCATAGAAGAGGAACCAAAGGAAAGAAAAAGAGAGACAGATTTGCGAAAAGATGGAGTTCACTCAAGATAGACCAAAAGAGCTGTACGAACATCCAGCAAAGTCCAATCCAGAAAACCTTCCCCAGGAGACCCCACCTGCAAGGAAGGGAGGACATTCTCCTGAGAATGATGAAACTGAGAAGCCACTCTGGGAACAAAGGCTGAATCAAGACGCAGCATAACCCCATCCTCAGAAAAAGACTAAAAGTGTTCCCGAGCCATCAAAGCACCCAATTCCTCAATTCGCCTAGCCGAGGTGATAGCAACCAAAAACACCATGTTTGAAAGTCACAAAGTTAAGATCTGTGGATTCCAGAGGTTCAAAGGGGGAACGAAGGACCAGAGGTAAATCCCATAAAGGAAAAAGAGGCTTCACCAGAGGAGGTGACGGAGAAAAAGCCTTCAACAGACGAGAAGCCAAATCCTCCAAATCTGAAGGATTACCCCATGGAGCACAAAAATCCTTAATAGTCTCCCACTGAGCCTGCAAGGTAGAGACAGACAGGCGCTTCTCAAAACCTTCCCACAAGAACTGAAGAACAGTTGGTAACGAACAATCCAATGGGGAAAATCCAAGGGGAGATCACAATTTCTGAAAATTACTCCAATGCCTAGCATGGGATTTCAACTTAGATGGGTTATGTGACAGCTGATTGGCCACCGCTAAATGTCTGGGAATGTCCTTGTGCTGCAACCCTTGCAAACGATAGCTGAACCTTCCACAGAGATAGAGGCGGAACAGACCGTAGAGGGGAGGGAAACAGATGAAGAAACCTAGGACCCTGACAACAACTGGACAACCAGGAACTAAGACCTCCGAGGCCAAAAAAGGACCACCAGACTCACACACCTGTCCTCCCTCAGCAATCGAACCAGAAACCTTGGAATGAGGGGGTGTAGGCGGGAAAGCATACAACAGCCGGTCTGGCCAGGGGACCGTCAATGTATCCACTCCCCATGCCCCTGGCTGAATACCCCAAGAGCAGAACAGAGAAACCTGAGCAGTGATCCGGGAAGCAAAGAGGTGGAGTTAGGGTACACCAAACCTCCCGCTTACCATGCGAAACGTCTCCCTGGAAAGAGAAATCTCTTGCAAAGGGGTAAAACACCTGCTGAGAGAGTCCACCACTTCATTGTCCACCCCACACACATGTACAGCAACCAGGGACTGAAGGTAGCGTTCGCCCTAGTGAAACAATTGCTGCGCTACCAGGTTGAGAGACTTGGAACGAATTCCACCCTACTTGTTGAGGTAGGCCACCGTGACCATGTTGTCAGAACGAACCACCACGTTCCGACCCATGAGAGAATGATGAAACCCATACAAGCCGAGAACACAGCCATGAGCTCTCTCCAATTGAAGGAATGCCTCCCCTCCTGAGGAGACCAGTGGGTCTAAAGAGACTTTTAGCCCAGGGTTGCCCCCCACCCCAAAGTACTGTCATCTGTAGTCAAAACCACCAGACGAGCGGGCTGCAAAGGAACCCCTCTTTCCAGATTGGAGTCCAATGTCCAACGCTGCAGACCCTTGTGAACCCTCAAGGAGACAGGCACCTCCTGGTCGTACTGTTGCAACTGAGGATCCCAACAGGAAAGCAAATGAATCCATAGTGGACAGAGATGAAATCGAGCCCAAGGAACAGTAAACACTCCCGCAGCCATGAGACCCAACAAGCGAAGCCACAGTCGCACAGAGCCAGAGACTGCAAGACATGTATTCTGGCTACTGGAAGAAACACTTGGTTGAGATCCATGCGAAAGCGTGCCCCAATAAATGTCAGATCCTGAGATAGAGGCAGCTGGCATTTGTCCCTTTTCAGGAGAAACCCATGTCCCCGCAGAGTGGAACAAACCAACTGACGGTCCTGCACAAGCTGGGCGGGAGAGGGAGCATGAATAAACCAGATAAGGGTACAAGTACACCCCTTGGAGATGTAAAGAGGCTACCAGGGGAGCTACCACTTTCGTGAACATATGCAGGGCAGACTGGAGGACAAACAAAAGGACTCTGAACTGGAAATGACACACCCTGAGACAGAACCTGAGAAATTGTTTAGATGAGGGATGCACTGGAACATGATAGTAAGCATCCTAAAGATCCATGGTGCAAAGAAAATGACCCTCAAGCACCAATGGAAGTCTTCATCTTGAAGGGGACATGGCTGACAAATCTGTTCAGAGCTTTCAAATCCAAAACCAGCCAGAAGCCCCCCGTATGTTTTGGAACCAATAAGATCATGGAATAGAAACCTTGACCCTGCCCTGACTGGCACCACTGACTTCTTTTGCAGCAAGGAACCGATGCCCAACCTCAGAGCATTCCGTTTGCCAGGGTCTGATGGCCATGGAGTGGGATGCACCCCCGACGGAAGTGGAACAATAAGAAATTTGATCCAATAACTATGGCGAGCAATGTCCAGAACCCACATATCTGAGGAGGTGAGAGTACATGCTGGAAGAAAATGCTGCAAACGGCCCGACCTCGAGATATAGGACAGTCATATAGTCAGGAACGGGACTTAGGAGGAAGTGGGGGAGACTTGTGTTTCTTGTCCCTGCCTCTGCCCAGTGGGAAACGGTCTTGTGATCTCACAAACTGTCGCCTGGAGGGAGCCTGAACAGGAGATTTTTTACCAAACAAACGGTGACCTCCCAAAGTGGAACGAAAAGAAGAGGAATGCTTCTCCTCCTTACAAAATTCATGCAATTTCTCCTCTGATTCTGCCCCAAACAACACATTGCCCTAGAAAGGAAGCCGTAATGCAGAAGCCCTTTGTGCAGCATCCATTTTCCAATCCCGCAGAGCAAGATTCCTGCGAGCAGACACACAAGCCCCTTCGGCTAGAGCCAATCCCCACACAACATCAAAGGAAATATCCAACAGAAATTCAATTTGAAGTTCAATAAGGGACATTAGCCCAGAGCAGTCTGAGGACACATCCAGATCACTATTCGAGGCTTTGAGATCTGACAGTAAAGACTGAGCAACGTAAGTTCCATAAATGCCAGTTCACAAAGCCAAATGAGTCCTAGCATGTGCTTTCTTCAGGGACACATCCACCTTTTTATCCACAGAATCCCGAATAACAGCATCCTGATCAAAGGACGTGCGGCCAACCAAACTGGCGACAAAAGAGTCAATTGGCACAGAATAAGGCAACACCTGGGCCATATCTTGCAAAGGATACAACTTGGCCATAAAACAGAGAAGAAGAATCTTGTCACGGTCCCTCCACTCCCGCTTAATACCTCCTGAATACAAGGATGATTAGGCACATCCACAGGAACAGAACTCTGGAACTGGTGCAAAAGAGTGCCAGAAGACGTGCCAGGAACCTCATCCTCAGGAAAGACCATGTTCATTTTAACATGCTTTACCAAAGGAGGTAACAACTCCTTGGAAATATATTTGCAGCTTCTGCTCCTCCTGAGAAGGACCCTCCAACTCCGAACTGGAAGAGGGAGAAGCAGCCACCCCAGCCGGAACCACAACAGGAGGGACAGCCTGAAACTCTAACAAGGTCTCCTGAATCAATTTGCGCAGATGGGCATCATCTCCTTTCCTGTTCCTCCAAACATGCCCATGGGAAGACTCTCCCTCTCCATATAGTAACGAATGGGACGAGGACGGTGGGACTGGGGGTAACGATGCCCTCTGTGAAGCACTTCACAACTTGTAAAAGAGATGAACCGAGATATGTAGTCTACTTTTTAAAACTCATGGTTTTGGTGGCAGGTAGGGGTGTGTGATCATGTGCGCTTTCATGTGCGCGTATGTGTCTGCACGAGTAACAATAATTACATAGGGTGCCGTACATGTTTTTAACGTATTAATAGGTTTTAATTACTAGTCAGTTTAGGAGTTTTCATGTAATCAATCTGATACGAATTTACGATTTGGTCGAAAAGTGCAATTATTCAAACTTATGCCTTCCCATAAACGTGAGTTTTATGGGGTCCCATAAAAGGGAGTTACACAAGTAAACGTGCCGCAAACACAATAACCTGTGACCTGCAGGGAACACGCAGCACGCTGCAACAGGCGCGCGACTGACACAGCACGGGTGCTGAGTCGTTTGGCTGAGGTTCACTGGGCGATCTCTCTCCTTCCACTCTTTCCAAATAAATCCCATTCTCCTGTTCTTGAAACATTTCTCACACTTAAGGAAGGAAGACCTACTAAGAGTAAGACCTATTTTGGCAGCATGTGGGGGAGGAACAGCCGGTTGGAGGCGGCGAAACAAGCCTACAACCAGCATGGGAAGCCTAAAACGGCGACAGCTTTTTTTAAATAAATGAAAGCAGCATTTTAAAAATAATACACGTTTACATTCAGAGAAAGTTACATTTTTCTTGTTAATGAGTGTTTCATGAACCAAACTGCTTCTGGCATTCCCCTTTTGAAAACATGCATGTTAGAAATGCAATCTGCAGGAGTAGTTCTGTTTTAAAATATCCTGGGCCTCTTTTACAAGAACTGATGCATCCCCATCTTAAAGCTCCATGGATGTACTGTATTTACAATACACGGCTCCCGGCGCAAGGATTCATGGATCCATCAGAAATTCTGACATCTTTTGGCGCTAAAGTGACGCATTGCTGGAGACTGACGCAACTCCAGCAATGTGTCAGAACACAGAGCTGAGTCCCATGTTAGATTCCCTGCGTCAATCCTTAAGGAGTTTGCGGAGGCATACAGATTTTGACACAGTCAAGTCATAGAGTGATGCAGTTAAAAGTTGTAAATTTCACTGCGTCAGTTCTACTTGGCTTTTAGCGTGGGAACGCCAACCCTGCGTACATTATTATTGGCGCAGGTATAATGTGACGCAGGCTTCTACAAACTGACACATTGGGTCCAATGCATCTGTTTGTAAATATGGAACAGTGTGGAGTACTGATTGTGCTGTCGCTGCATAAGAAAAATGATGCTGTGGCGGCGCAAAGCACCTTGTAAATATAGGCCAATGTGTTTAAATTAGTATTAATATTTTAGAGTCTTCAGTGACAAAGATAGCAAGTCTAGAAGAGCACCACCTGTGGGGGAATTGCGAGTCCATGCAAAGGCCTAAATTCAGTCCCATTTGAATTATGCACCAATGGAGGATGAAGTTTGCAGTAGAGTGTCCCAAATTATGTGCAAAAAAGCAAACTAAACAGAGCATTGCAAAGCAAACTGTGATAGCATTACGCCATTTGCTTGTCATTTCAACATACACTACAGCAGCTGGGGTAAACGTTTCATCTCATTAGAACCACTTCAACACCTCATTACAAAGTCAGCCACACCCACAGGTTCTGGCAGAGTGCAGCACCTTTTCAATGAGTCTGTGGTGACGTTTGATCGATATGAGCTTGACAATGTGTTTGGTTAGATCACCAAGTTATGTAGAAGACCACCAGGCAAGTGTAGTCGATCCACAATTATGCAGAAAGCACATAATTCCAGATGCCATTCGATAATGGTTTCTGGCGTATTGACAGCTTCTCATAGCATTGTTAAGGGTTGGCTGGATGAAACGTCAAAGCCATGGACGTTTTCAATGACATATGACTAGCGGAAAGTCCTGAAGCAAACATTGCCTGTTATAAAGTGCCCAAATGCACTCCTGTGCACTGAGATGTTAGCCCGCCGCAGGGATTCAACATCAAGGTGTGGGGATTTTTTTCTTACACTGGGCCACTGAAAAGGAGTTGATGG
This sequence comes from Pleurodeles waltl, assembly GCF_031143425.1. Taxonomy (NCBI): domain Eukaryota; kingdom Metazoa; phylum Chordata; class Amphibia; order Caudata; family Salamandridae; genus Pleurodeles; species Pleurodeles waltl. The sequence continues at coordinate 484,608,386 of NC_090446.1, forward strand.
ATTGAAGTAATTATCTTGGACAGGAGGGTGAAGGATTGTATGAATCACCGTAACAAAACATAGCATATTAATGTTAGAACAAAAACTGAGCCAATAAATACATCTATTAAAAGCGCATTCAATCTTTGTTATCTACTAAACGTTTTTAACCTTCTGTGAACATTTATTTTCTCTATGGAAATATGACTCGAGCGCAAAGGATGAGCTCCAAACATACAGATTTGGAAGCTAGGCCTCAGCATTCAGCATCGCATGACATCACGAGAGGGAGTGTGAGGGTGCCTTGTGCAGAACCAGAGTGGGAAGAAGCGTTCAGCGCACAGACGGGTCATATTCTTTAATAATAACGTCATTAAACGCAATGGTGTGGATTTAAAATTACAGAACGTTGTAAAGGGGTTCCTATATACCTTTTTACACAAGAATAGAATAAGTAGATAATGAATACCCAAAAAGCCTGAGGATTTGTACTCAAATACATTAAATAGAAAATTCTGATTTATTGTATTAATTTAGAGCATGTGGTGTATGTTTAGCGATTTACCGTAGGAGTTCTGGTGCCTTGGAAGAATTCTGTTGTATTTATGCTACAATTGTTTTCAGGTCGCCGGCCAGACCTTAAACCAAGTGTGTACTATACATTAAATATACCGAGGGGGCTTTAATTTCTCCCTTGCAAATTATTTGATGACGTTGTTACCTACCTCAGGTCTCTGCTCTTGATTCAGTGGTTCTCCTACTTTTCCCGTTTTTGCCCTGAGTAGGAGGTTTTCTGTCAAGAGTGTACTCATTGAATGAGTTGTATCCTTCATGTATTGACTTGAGGGATTCTTACTTCTTTTCCTTGATAGAAAAGATAGCACTCTATGGTAGAGCATGTCTTTGCTTGGTCTCTCACGTGCTTGTTCCTCCTAACAATCATAACACAAGCATTTGCATTGCACTGGGTCTCGCATATTTCAACCTGAGGTGTGAGTGACATGTAGGTTAAAGACAGATCTTGACTCCGTGAGAGAAATGTATAAGGGGATGAGTGAGTGAATATGCAAGTTCTGAGACCATTCTCAGTGCACGTCACCACCTGTGTTGAGTCTTTAGCTTTCCATGTATTGAGAAACTTCAGTAACCTCGTACATTATTGTTATTTAGAGTAGCCTAACCACAGCCTAAGGAACTAAGGCCCTCATTACTATCTTGGCGGTAAATGCCGCGACCGCCGTGCTGATGGCCGCCAACATACCGTGACCGCGACGGTATACCGCTACCCATATTATGACCCACACATAGAAATCTGCCACTATACACACACCCACACAAGTCCGCCAGCCCAAAGGTCAGTTATAAATAGGTGGTACCAAAACCCACACGGTTACGCCAACAGAAATACCCCCACAGCATCAGGACCCACGAATAAAGGCAGCGGTCTTTCAACCACAGTAAACCATTAGCGGTACACACCACTGCGCTCAAACTACACACACACTAACAAAACTACACCACATTGAACAATTCAAAATACACACACCTGACACACATACACACACCACACCCACACACCCACAACACTATAAAACACACACCCACAATACCCACAATCCCTTACAACGAAAACAAATATTGCCAACTGTGAGAGAGACAAGCCAGGAGCACCCACTCAATCTGAGCCACATAACACCATCACCCACACACCATCCACGCACCTCACACCACACACCCCAACACATCACCCCACACACCCTCACACATACCACTCACACTACACCTATGGCACCACAAAGACACCCAGGTTCTCAGAGGAGGAGCTAAGGGTCATGGTGGAGGAAATCATCCGGGTAGAGCCACAGCAATTCGGATCACAGGTGCAGCAGACGTCCATTGCAAGGAAGATGGGAGCTATGGCGGAGAGTCGTGGACAGGGTCAATGCCATGGGACAGCACACAAGAACAAGGGATGACATCAGGAAGAGATGGAATGACCTACGGGGAAAGGTGCGTTCCATGGTAGCAAGACACCAGGTAGCGGTACAGAGTATTGGCGGTGGACCCCCACCTCCTCCCCGACAACTAACAACATGGGAGGAGCAAGTCTTGGCGATCATGCATCCTGAGGGCCTCACAGGAGTAGCAGGAGGACTGGACTCTGGTAAGTCAAATCTTTACTACTTTATCCCCCCCAACCTACCTGCATGCCATCACTAACTCCCAGCCATACCATCACTCCGCCACCTCACATATACCCCACCATCACAACCCACACATCCCAATACCAAGCCTTGTATGCTACACCAATGCATGGACACCCATCACAGACCTGCATGGACACCCATCACCACAGCATGCACACTAGTGGCAATCACTTAGCCAACCGGATCAGAACTCACACAAGCCAAAGCTGGCTTGCCAGTAACAACCATAGATGGAAACATACCCATGCACAAGATAGCACATGCAGTTACAATAACACTGCATTTCATCCCCACAGGACCCCCACTCAACGTCCCCGGACAGGAGGTGCCACCAACATCCAGTAACCCCCAGAAGAGGACCACAGTGATGACAGTAGCTCTGCACGCCTGGATGACTAACCTGGCCCATCAGGGACCTCTGGACAGTCGGTTATCCTGCCACAGTCCCAAACCACCACAGAGCCTCACCCCTAAACACCAGCACAGGACCCATCCAGTGGGCCCATCCCTTTGTCTCCAGGACACGTCAATCAGCAGTGTATCCACCACTACAGGGAGCCCAGGCAACTCCACAAACACAGGACCTGGGGTCAGTGGCAGTGGGCACACGGTTCAGGGGACAGAGGCACAGGACAACAGGGAAGCTGGGAGGACTGCTGTGTGACAGGTGGAGGACAGGCTCATGGAACCCACTGTCCACGAGGAACTTGCAGGGATCCTGGGAGCATACCAACATTTCCAGGAGACCTTGGGCCAGATACTGTACAAGCTGAGGGAGACTTAGCGGCTGCAGGAGTGACAGTAACTGGGGATCAGGGAGGACTTCAAACACATCCACACCATCCTGGTCACCATTGCAGGGGTGCTGGCTGACATGGCCAACACCATAAGGGAGGAAGTGGCACACCAGCGGGCCCCTGACACAAGCCACACCGATAAACAGTATTCCACCTCCGCCGGCGCTAGTGGACAGGAGACCCTGCCACAGGTCCAACAGGCCACCAGCACCCCACCCCCTGCAGAAGGAGAACCACCCCACAAACGGTCCCTGTGATTCAGGCAGAAGCCAGAGAACATTGCCAAGACCCCGCCAGGAAAGAAGACTCTCCTGATTGTCACCCTTCTGTCCCACTCTGTTACCCTGTCCACCTTGAACTGCCATTGCTCCCCTTCCTATGCCCCATTGGACAATGCACCTGTGATACCAATAGACTGGACTCTACTCTGGACTTTCCTCCATCATCAACCCAGCCCATTATAATACCCCCTCCACTTATTTGCACATAAATAAACACCCTTGCAACTAATAGAAGTATGGAGTCTGTCAAATTATTCAAATATGTATTTGTTTAACAAGCTGTAAACATTGCAAGTGAACTGTACAGTCATGTATATATAGGTATGACCTATAGTGGGGAGCAGGGAACAGACCAGGAGCCAGAGTGGGGCACATAGATCTGAAAATAGAGATACCAAAGGGTACAGTAAGTGGCCATACAATATGGAAAATCAGGCTGCCATGTACAATGTCCAACACAAAACTGCAATGGAAAGTGAAGTTACAGTGTCTTACCTGTGTGTCACTGGAAGTACTGTTGTATGAGTGATCTTCTGCTGTCCACATCTTCTTCCTCTGCCTCCTCTTCCTCACTGTCCACAGGTCCCCCACTGCCACAAAACCATCTCCAGGCTCATCTTCCTGCAGAAAAGGTACCTGGCATCTCAAGGCCAGGTTGTGCAACATGCAACAATGATCTGGCACACCTTCTTGGGTGAGAAGTACAGGGATCCACCTGTCAGATGGAGGCACCAGAACCTGGCCTTCGGGAGGCCAAAGGTTCTTTCAATGATCCTCCTTGTTCGCCCATGTGCCTCATGGTAACGTTCCTCTGCCCTTGTCCTGGCATTCCTCACTGGCGTCAATAGCCATGACAGGTTGGGGTAACCAGAGCCACCTGCAAATATTCAAGGGATACCTGTTAGACATACACTCATCCTTAGGGACAACCCCACACCCATATACCTACACCAACTGGGTGGGGACCATGGGCTCACCTATTAGTCACACCCGATGCCTCTGGAGTAGAGACATCACATATGGAATGCTGCTATTCCTCAAGATGAAGGCATCATGCACAGAGCCAGTATACTTGGCATTCACATGGGAGATGTACTGGTCCGCCAAACACACCATCTGCACATTCAGAGAGTGATAGTTTTTTCTATTCCTGAACACTTGTTCATTCCTCCGAGGGGGACAAATGCCACATGTGTATCATCAATGGCACCAATGATGTTGGGGATATGTCCCAGGGCATAGAAGTCAGCTTTCACTGTGGCCAAATCCTCCACCTGGGGGAATACGATGTAGCTGCACATGTGTTTCAGCAGGGCAGACAACACTCTGGTCAACAAGTTTGAGAACATAGGCTGTGACATCCCTGATGCCATGGCCACTGTTGCTTGGTATGAACCACTTGCCAGGAAATGGAGCACTGACAGGACCTGCACAAGAGGGGGATACCTGTGGGCTGGCGGATGGGTGAAATCAGGTCTGGTTCCAATTGGGCACACGGTACTTGGATTGTGGCCCTATCAAGTCTGTAAGTTAGGATAATGCGTCTGTACTCCATTGCCGCCAGGTCCACCAGTGGTCTGAACACGGGAGGATGTCTCCATCTCATATTCATCCTCAGCGGTTGAAATCTAGGGAGAAAAACGGTGAACAGAGGGTCAAATTCACACATCTATTGAAATAATGATGCATATCTTCCTTTACAGAAACACTATGTGAATTCGAGAGTCAGTTGATGTGCCAATGTCTGCTGTGACGCAGGTAGGTGCCATGGCCTGTTCCCCCCCTGAAATGGTGGCTGCCCGACCTCTGAGGAGAGACAAGTGGAAATGAGGTAATTCCGCTGGAGTTGTGTGCCATAGCAGTGGCCGATCGACGACCGCCGAGCAATTTCGCATTGGTTAACATTAGGTCCTATGGGTTCCAGGAGCTAATGGCGATGTACTCCGGCAGTGACAGTACGCACCGCCATGGATGTGACCGCCATTTTCCATCTGTTCCCTCACTTGCTACCTGACCTTTAACAGGAGAGGACCTACACTGCAAGTGTTGCTGTGACCTGTGTCTGGAAGAGACAATGGCTCAAGTGTCTGGGGAAAGGGCCTCTGTCTTCACTTCGAAGGAGTTGGAGAGACTGGTGGATGGGGTCCTACCCCAGTACACTTTACTCTATGGTCCTCCAGACAAACACGTGAGTACACTGTGAGCATGATGCGTGGGACATGAATGTATGGAGTGCTGTGTGTGTCAGCCTCATGTAGGGGGGGGGGCTGAGGGGTCCTGGGCAGAGTGCTGCATGTATGATGGTCAATGTATGTGCATAAGGGGATGGGAGGGATATGGTGGGCCATGAGTTTGACAGTCCGGATGGTATGACTAATCCTTTTTCTGCTGTCTTTTCCCTGCAGGTCAGCACCCATCAGAAAAAGGGTATTTGGCGTGCCATCGCCAAGGAGGTGGGTGCGGACCCTGGGGGTCTTTGACAGGCGGAGCACCCACTGCCGCAAATGGTGGGAGGACCTGCACCGCTGGACAAGGAAGATGGCGGAGGCCCAGCTGGGGCTGGCCTCCCAACGAGGAAGGGGTGCCCGTCGTACCCTGACCCCCTGATGTTCCGCATCCTGGTGGTGGCCTATCTGGAGTTGGATGGGCGCTTGAAGGCATCACAGCAGCCACAAAGGGGTGAGTACAGATTCAGATTCATGACTTTGCACGTGTTAAGGTTTTACTTGGGTGGGGGATGTGGGCTGTGGGTGCCCCTAGGCCAGGTGCGAACATGGCAGGGTAGGTCCCTTGTTGGGTAGGCTCTGAAGCACTGCAACCCCAATAGTGTTAGTGGTCATCTACTACTGGGCAGGGTCCTGTGGGTTTCAGGTGTGCAGCTAATGGCGTTAGGCTGGTGACTAGCTGTGTAACTGGTAGTACATGGCCTAGTGCATAGGGCTGCTCCCTGTGCTTTGTGTACGCCAATGGTAGTGGTGGTGCTGGCATTGACCAAGTGTATCCTCTGTCTCTCCCCCCTTTTTTTTTGTCACCCTGTCCTGGTGTGCTTTAACATCATCTGGCGGTGGAGCAGAGGCACCGGGGACGGAGGGAGCTGCATCCCCCATGGGCCTGGAGGCCCAATCCACCGAGGGTGAGGGCACCAGTGGGACGGAGGGGAGCACCACGATGGAGACAGGAGGGGACACTACAGACAGCGACTCCTCCTCCGATGGAAGCTCACTGGCGGTGGAGGACACCTCTGTGCCCACCCCAACAACAGGTACAGCCGCCACCCCCCGTACCAGCACCGCCCTCCCAGGAGCCCCTCTGCGTGTTTTTCCATGCCCGCTCACCCAGGAGGGTGGGCATCTCCTTTGCCCCAGGCACCTCAGGCCCTGTCTCAGTCAGCCCTGCTGCCCTCGAGGAGGCTATTGACCTCCTGAGATCCCTCACTGTTGGGCAGTCAACCATACTGAATGCCATCCAGGCCAGGGTGTCGAGAGGCATTTGGAACAAACAAATGCATACCTGTAGGGCATTCACTCTGGCGTGGCGGCCCAACCGAGAGCATTTCAGGCTCTGGCCTCCGCACTGATAGCAGCCATTGTCCCTGCCACCAGCCTCCCCCCTCCAACTTCCTCTACCCAGTCCCAATCCCCTCAAACCCAGCCTATGCCAAGCACTCCTGCAGACCAGCATTCACCCAAATCAACACACAGAAGTGGCTCAGGCAAACACAAGCACCACACTTCATCTCACAGGCTCTCACACAAGCACCATTCCCATTCAGACACATCAACATCCACTGCCTCCACTGTGTCCCCCTCCTCCTCCTCGTCCACCTCTCTCCCAGTAGCGTCTCCACTCACACCTGCATGCACTACATACTCATCCACTACCTCCATCACCAGCATGCCTATCACTACACACCTCTCACTGACAGTCACCACCCCTACATCCATGCACACGTCCCCTGTGTCCTCTTCCACTGTGTCTTTGACCCCTCCTCTCAAAGTACACAAACGCAAGCACACACCCACCCAACAGCCATCCACCTCACAACAGCATCCAGCTCATGCACCTGCACCCAAACACAGCAGACTGACACCTCCTACAACCACTCCCTCTTCCTTCACTCCCAAACCTTCACCCTCTTCCCACCCCAATGTCCCTAAGAAGCTTTTCCTAGCCAACATTGACCTCTTCCCCATCCCTTCCCCCGTCCTTCACCTCGGGCCAGGGTGGCCAGAACCCAGCCCAGCACCTCAGCCACCAAGTCCACATCTGCTGTGGTTTCTGCAACTGTCAGAGGCTCTAATGGGGCACCCTTTAGGCCAGCCAGGGTGCCACCAACCCCTGCCAAGGCCAAGAAGATTCCGCCACCTGGCAAGGTCAAGAAGGGGACAGCATCCAGCAAGGAGAAGGAGCCACAACCACCCAGCAAGGCCACGTCAAAGACTCCAGCTGGCAGACCCAAGGTGACACCACCATCTGCCAAGGGCAGGATGGGGCACAGAACACCAGCCAAGGCACTTCAGCTGTCCGAGCCTGCAGGTGAAGGCCTGGTGGCTACCAGCACAACCGCCAGCACTGCCACCTGCACCGCGGCCAGCACCGCCACCAGCACCACCCCAAGCACCGCCGCAGGCACCGCCACCTGCACTGCCGCAAGCACCGCTACTGTCAGCAGCAGCAGCCCCAGTGGGCAGCCGTCCGAGGCTGCAGGGGAAGGGCTGGAGCCTCCCCACCACCACTGGCAGCACCCCCACAAGCACCAGAACTACCACCACTGTGCAGCCGTAGCCGCCGGCGGATGGACTTTAGTCCTGCCTCCATGGAGTATCATGCATCCTGGCCACTGCAAATCTCGTGACACCCAGGTGAGGGACTGTGACCTGGCACCCCCCAAGTGCTGCATCACTGGGCACAAGGCCCCATCCAGAACCAGTGGAAGAAGGCATCCACTCAGCCCCTCCTTGCCAGGATGATGCACACTGGGCACAAGGCCCCCTCCAGTGAAAGAAGGCATCCACTCACCCTATCCTTGGCAGGATGAAGCAAACTGGGCACAAGGCCCCCTCCAAAACTGGTGGAAGAAGGTATCCACTCAGCCCCTCCTTGCCAGGATGAAGCACTCTGGGCACAAGGCCCCCTCCAGAACCAGTGTAGGAGCCACCCACTTGAGAGACTGTGGCCTTGCACTCCCCCGGGCCAAGCAGTGGGCAAACCACCCACTTGAGAGACTGTGGCTTTGCACTCCCCAGGAGCAAGCAGTGGGCAAACCACCCACTTGAGAGGCTGTGGCTTTGCACTCCCAGGACCAAGCAGTGGGCAGACCACCCACTCGAGAGACTGTGGCTTTGCACTCCCAGGACCAAGCAGTGGGCAGACCACCCACTCGAGAGACTGTGGCTTTTCACTCCCCAGGACCAAGCAGTGGGTATGGAGCCCCCTCCAGGAGAAGTGGCATTGTCCCATCTTCCTGCTGAGGTGCCCCCCCTTCCTTGTCCCCCTGAGGTGCCTGTGTGTTTTTGACCTGATGCCCCTGCAGTGTCCTCTCTGTTTTGAGGCAGGAGTCAAGTGTGGGCTTGGCCTGTGTGTTATGGCCCAGTGGGCCACAGACCATTTTTGTGTGGACATTGTCCCTCATTTTGTGTATATTGTATATATTGTTCATACTGTTCATTTATTTATGTACGTATTTCTAAGTATTTCTAATATTACGCTCATTTGACTCCATTCCTTTTGTCCTTGCGTTATTCCAGAGGGTTACTGGGTGTATATGTAATGTTGTTGCATGTGTTTGTGTGTATGGCGTTGGGGGTGGATGGATGTGGGGGTGTTGCATGTTGTTCTTTTTCCTCCCCCCCCTCACTTGTGTGCTAGGTGCAGTACTCACCGTGGTCGTAGTCGCCGGCGTTGATGCTCCTGGTATATGAGCAGATACACCAGCATGGGGAGGACTTGCAGCTCAGGCTCCATGGCATCCTGGTTCTTCCTTGAGTGTCGAGAGGTGAGTGGTTTCCCTTCTGTGTACTGTTTCCGCCGTGCTTTTGATGGCGTGGGTACTGCACCAGAAAAGCTGGCGGATGGACGGGTTGTAATAGAGTGGGCGGTACATTGTCTTCCGCCTGGCTGTTGCCGGTTACCACCGCAGTGTTTGTTGCTACCGCCGTGGCGGTCAGAGTGTTAAAGTGGCTGTCTGTGTTGGCGGTTTCCACCGTGGTCATGATTCCATTTTTGATACCGCCGGCCTGTTGGCGGTATTACCGCTGCTTTAACACCGACCGCTAGGGTTGTAATGAAGGCCTAAGCTCTAGACATTCACACAGGTGCCAACCTCTACAAAAAGGGTTTGAATGCATGTGAATCAAGCAGTGTGCAATTCCAGCCTCTGAGCTGCACCTCTGCAGAATGATTGTACGACGAAACAACGAATTCAAAAACAACTACTGACTTAACAACGAGGTCGGAACATCGACCTCGTTGCTACTACTAATGATTTTACCACAAATGCCTTAACAACGATATTTCGTTGTAAAGGCATTCCTGATAAAATCATTAGCAATAGGCACCATTCACCCTACATCCCTTACCCCACCCCACCCCCCAACCCCACCCCAAAACCTAAAACCCCCTGACCCCCACACCCACTCCCCAAAACCAAAAACGCCCCACCCCCCCAACCCCACCCTAAAACCTAAAACCCCCTGACCCCCACCCACTCCCAAAAACCAAAAACGCCCCACCCCCCCACCCCACCCCAAAACCTAAAACCCCCTGACCCCCACCCACTCCCCAAAACCAAAAAGGCCCCACCCCCCAACCCCACCCCAAAACCTAAAACCCCCTGACCCCCCACCCACTCCCCAAAACCAAAAACGCCCCACCCTCCCAACCCCACCCTAAAACCTAAAACCCCCTGACCCCCACCCACTCCCCAAAACCAAAAACGCCCCACCCCCCAACCCCACCCTAAAACCTAAAACCCCCTGACCCCCCACCCACTCCCCAAAACCAAAAACGCCCCACCCCCCAACCCCACCCCAAAACCTAAAACCCACTGATCCCCCACCCACTCCCCAAAACCAAAAACGCCCCACCCTCCCAACCCCACCCTAAAACCTAAAACCCCCTGACCCCCCACCCACTCCCCAAAACCAAAAACGCCCCACCCCCCCAACCCCACCCTAAAACCTAAAACCCCCTGACCCCCCATCCACTCCCCAAAACCAAAAACGCCCCACCCCCAACCCCACCCCAAAACCTAAAACCTCCTGACCCCCCACCCCCTCCCCAAAACCTAAACCCACTACTTACCTTCGCCAACTCCCTTCTTTGTACCTTAACCACGCATGTTCGTTGTTTAGAACATTCGTAGTTAAGGCACAAAAAAACGGAGTCGTGGTTAAGAAAAGCGTTGTTGCGCTTTTGTTAACCACGACTTTCGGGAAAAAAAAGTAGTAAAAAAGGATGTTTCCCCTGCAGAATGTCGTGGGCCGCCTGTGGGTTTGAGCTAATCTATGTAATAGCCACACCACCATAAAAGTATGTGAGTAAGTTTGAGAAAATAGCACCTTGAAATGGACAGCTGTGATTAGTTATGCCCATGACAAGTGGCCAATGCAGGATATGTGCTCTGCATGCTCTGCACAACTTTGTTTTTGCCAAACACAAACCTGGCAACATCGCTGTTTTTCTAGGTACATTCTGTTTGATAAACATTCTGCTCCATGGTGAACCTGCAGAGAAGTCTACCTGGGACAAAATCAGATTAATAGTAAACAGGGCTTAAGGTGGGATGAAAAAAGTGGAGGGTTTCAAAAATGGGCATGGTCTGTGTAATTAAGGGTGTCGTTAAACAATTTATGTGATTTCCATAGCCTATTACCCGACCAGTATGTTGCCACATGTATGGGCTTTCTATTATTGCAGCCAGATATATAACGCACGTAAAATACACCTAATACCAGCAAGGACTACAGGCTTTGTTAGTGGTTGCTAGTGGTTTAAATATTTGAGCAGCAACAATCATTTTGTTGTAAATAATATTGACCATGTTTTAATTCTGAAATTGAGACTGTGAATTAAACATTACTGAGACCTGTGAAAGGGGTATTGGTCTTCAGAGCATCTCATTCAGTCTTCTAATGGCTCTGATACACATGTACATCCCTCTCCACGTCTGGTCCCTCTGCATATCTTGCACCTCATGTCTGTCCGCTTTAGCATCCTGTTTTCACTATCTCCTGAATGTACTTCCTCCCGTTTCCTTCACTTCACGACCTGCAAACACACAACGCACCCACTCACCTGCACACACATTCTTTTCTTTTACCTTGTCCTCTCAGTATTTTGACAGCTGTGCACCTCCTTCACTTACATTTGCACAGAATCACAATTGCAACTGGAATATGGACCCCATGCTCTGTGAGGTCTGGAGAGAGGCCAAGGATTGGATAGCCGTGTATTCTGAACAGCTTTTTTGCCCCCGTGAGGGGCACAGTGAGAAAGAAACTGACAATGCCTTCAGCGGCAGCTACAGAGCACCCTGTAGTGGCCTCTTAAAAACACCTCACAGTATGCACTGTACAAGGGTAATATACTACACAAAGAAATACAGAACCACAGCATCCTGGAAATAGCACACTCAATCTCGAATCCACTAGAAGGGTTAAACATGTGAAATATAATCAGAAACTAAATGCATGGCATGGATTACATTAATGTGTTTTTTACATTCATTGTTTAGAAATCCATCCGTTTTTTGGGCAGTAAGGTTAAGGACATTATGAGATGGCTCGATAGGAACCCATTTCAATGTCCTTTTTCAATTACTGCCGGGTCTGAGACCTGAACCGACCCAGTTCAATTAAAGCCCTTATAGTAAAAAAAACACACAAGTGGCCTGGACCCTCCGGATTATACATGAATAGAAGTTTATATAGCGTAAAACGCAACAGTGTGCAAGGTGTGCGTAAAAGGGAGGGGCTTGGAAAGAGGGTTTGAGGAAGTCCAGATAGACAGGTCACCAGCTAGCATCCTTCAACCAAAGAGTTACACATGGAGAGGCTTGGCAGTTCCATCCTTGTATGCAAATCCGTGCAAAACTGTTTATTTGTTATTTTAGGCACATGGCCACCTCTGTGAGCTCCCAAGAGCTCCGATTTAACAAACTTCACACGACTAATCCTACAGGGAAAAGGAAGCACGTGTTACTGGCCTACTTCCTATTTAGCTGTAGTTCCAGAGTAGCCTGCTACTTGCCGCAGAGCACTTCAACAGCTCATCAGGGGTGCTAAGCGCTATATAAATACAATTTACAATTACAACATTAATATACGTCACACCATTCAGAATGCAGGGGTAGCTACTGTGCGAGGCAGACAAAAAGCAACAGAAATCTTCATAACACCGAGCGTTACACTATTCACTAATATAGAGCCGAACTAAGGGGGTTATTACAACTTTGGAGGAAGTGTTAATCCGTCCCAAAAGTGACAGTAAAGTGACGGATATACCACCAGCCGTGTTACGAGTCCATTATATCCTATGGAACTCGTAATACGGCTGGTGGTATATCCTTCACTTTACCGTCACTTTTGGGACGGATTAACACCTCCTCCAAAGTTGTAATAACCCCCTAAATCTTCTCTCAGAGGCACATTGCCGCTGTGGTGCCCTGTCATCTCAATGTCTGTAAATAATACAGACTCGACAATCCATTCTCCCTTCTGATTAAATGCCAGGGGCGCATTCATTTCAGCACTTCTAAGCATTGCAGCACTGGTTTGGACTTCAAGGCGCTGCTGATTGAATCAAAGCACAATGTAGTTGCCTTTTAGAATCTGAGTGGAAAAATATCCCGCCCCAAATGCAAATCCGAAGGATGTCATCAAGTAAGACGTAACGTGTTTTTTGTATGTAAATATGTAGAGAAAACAACCTCTTTCCCTGTTTTTAAAAAGGAGAAATGCAGAATTAGATTTTCTTTTGTCTCACTGGGAATCATGACTAATAGCGGAGCATATTGTCAATGTAGAGGTGTTTTTTTTAAATAATGAAAAGCCTCAGAAACGCATCTTTTGTGAACACGACATTAATACAATGCTATGTTTCCCAGGTGATTATTCTGTTTTATTGTATTGTACATGCCACTAAAATCCTCTGTCAAACAAAAACATATGTGTAAAAACATAAATACGCTGAGAAAAGATAGCTATGGATAAATAGACTGAAATGTAAAAACAAAATGCAACTATCCATGTAACGGGGTCGGGGTCGATGTCATGCAAAGCGCTCCAATACTGCCCATCGAGATTGCGCTGCGTAAGAAATAGAAAGAAAAAGTAGTCCAGAAGCCAGACTGAAAACATGGAGCCTCATATTTTTTCAGTAGTTTACTTGTGCGCTCGAGGAGGGCTAAACACCAGAAAAGGCATGACGTATGCATGCTTTTCACTAATGAAATCAAGCAAATTTTAAAAGGCAAGGCCACGAACTAACCAAACTCATGGGCATGGTTAAAAGCCCACAGAGAGATTACACCAGGGACAGAGCGCTTTGTGTGCTCGACCCTAAAAAATGGCCGTTGTTCTATTGGAATGGCAAGTTAAAATTTCCACATTGATCACTGGTGTTTCAAGATGCATGCATACACAAGCATCACTACTCATGCAAACAGATGCCTATTCATCAGCAGTCTTCTTACAGTGGTTTCATCACATGCTTGCTTCATTACACATCCAGACAAGTCAATGACCATCTTGGAATAGCTTCTTGTGCATTAATTTGACATGATTCATGCAGCACATCACATGTGCATGTATACAGCACATATGTATACACTGGCTGCTGTCTTGGAATGGCTGTTCTGTAATAGAAAACCCATTCCATGATGGCCACTGTAAGATATTGGGTTAATATTTGAAAGGGGAAAGTACTCACCTCAAGTAACAATAACAATCCTTGTGAGGGTGAATCCTTAATGTCACTCACTTAACTGGAGTTAAACCCCTAGTAACTATGGCCGAGAGCAGATAGGCTTATCTTAGAGGCAATGTGTAAAGTATTTGTACAGTACTAAAACAGTATTGAAGTAAAGATGCAAAACAATAAAAATTCCAAAATGAATCTGAAAAATAAAGCAAAATTTAATAAACAAAATGACTGAAAATAACAAAATCCAATAAGGGGAACCCAGATGTATGATTTTCGAGTTTTAAAAAGAAAAAATGCCAAGAAGCACAAAGTGCCAATGATAGTCAATGGTTGAGTCCCCTTCTTTGTCCTGGATACAAGAGGGAGAGCAGGTCCAATCCCCCAAGCTCTTCTCAGGTCTCATACAGCATGTTCAGTCCTCTTCTGATCACCCTCATGTCCAGGAGCATTCTGAAGTGGGTGCCATGAGGGTGCCACAATATGTTTATGCCTGACACAAGCTACTAGGAAGGAATGACCACTGTGGACTCCCTAACCAATGGAATAAAGGTTACCAACACTAACCATACAGACTTTGCCCATTTTCAAGATGGTGTAAGTTATCAGCTACACTAAACAAGGGTTGTAAGGGCTGGTGGTGTGTGTGTAATGTAAACTATGGCAATGATGATGTCCTCCAACATCTAACACTAAACCCAGTTTTAGCCAGTCCCTGTATCCCCAACAAACTCAGAGACAAAAGTGTAGTAAAATCAAAGTTGCATTTTCAGGAATCAGATAGTGCATACCCACATAGTATTTTGGCAATCTGTTTAGTGTTCCCCAAATATTATATGTAAACTTAGCATACATCACAAACAGTCTGTAAAACTTTAACCTTCAAACAAATCCCTCATGATTAGGGCTTGATTGGCTGGAAAGACAACAGAAGAGCCCTTCCAAAGTGTCAGATTACATTTGCCTGTCACAGGGAATGCCTCTTTGAAGTTCACCCCACATGTCATTTGAAAAGCCCCAGCAGACCTGTCAAGCAGGATGTGACATTCAAGCACAACTTGACACTTTAACACCAAAAAAGAACCTCTCAGCCTCCCATGCGTATTGTGTCAGGTTCAGAGGTTTCATCTCTGCCAATTTATTGTTTTGCTCCTGGGTGGTAAAGGCATCCATTAACAAGTTGGTACAAATTGCTAAAAACCTACTGAGAATTTGGGTTTTTGATTGAGGGGAGTGAAAACCTTTCTCAAGCAACAGCCACAATCTGGGTCAGGGTGAACCACAAACATCACTAAATTAACCTGTGCTTAACCCTCTGGTGTCAGGAATCCCCAAGGTGCCTCCTGTGTTATCTGTCAGCATCTCCAGGGATTAGGGTTAAATCATAACCCTGTTCTTGGTTAAACCTTCATGTTTCTAAGTAAACATAATGTGCTATGTTACACAATTGGTTTTATCAATGCTTGTTTTACCAATGCTTGTTTGCTAATATGAGCAGGTGTAGACATGTCCGTCTAATTGGGTGTGGTGTAGACATGTGCTTATAAGTGGGTGTGGTGACTCATCCACATGTGGAAACGCAACTGCTTTCCTGATTGGCTATAAATAGCAGAGTGAAGCATGCCTCCCTGCTTGGCTTTGTTTTGCTTCCTGATCTCAGCATCTGATGTGGAAGTCCCGCTCCTGCTGTCATCCTCGTATTCAGGACTTTTGAGGCAATTCTTTTCTTTGTTCTCTAATAGCATAACTCTTGGATTTAAATTGTGTCATTCATGCCTGTGTTTCAGGTTTGAGGAATTCGCTTTTGAAGGGTTTTTCACACACACAGTGAAACCAAACCATACCATCGACCTGTCTCGATATCTGGTAGCTTGGCACAGAGCAGTCAGGCTTAAATTAGAGGCAAAGTGTAAAGCATTTATGCAGCACACAAACATTAATGATGTGAAAACATAATACAATAAGAAATAGAGTACAACTCGAGAAATAAACAGAGACCGAAACAACAATAGAACTGGAGATATGCAATTTAAAAGGTTTAAGTAACAACAGCGCCAAGAAGCAGAAAGCGCTAACTATGGGTATCTGATCACAACAGACTGGGAAAAAGTCACAAGTTCAGGCTGACCATAATACAGTGCGGGCCGGATACAGAGTCCAGGTTAGTCCAGCTATAAAATTTATCTTCTCAAAGTCTGGTGTGAAGAGTTCAGAACTTCATGATTTTACAGCAGGAGCTCAATTGATGCCTGCCAATGGTTCAGGATGGAATCTTTTGGGGATTAGGAATGCACTCCAATAGAGGCCATCAGGCCTCAAGCAGGTCCAGTTATTGTCTAGGCAGGCTCAATTGCAGGTCCAGTCAGGGACAGTTGCAGCAGGTCAGCTGGGCAATTGCAGTGAGGCCTCTGGAGTGTGTTTAGTCCCTGTAGTTCAGAACAAGCAGTCAGCCAACTGACCCTAGAAGACTTTCTGGTATTCCTTGGTTCAGGGAGATGGTACGCTGTCCTTCAAGCAGCAAGGCAGGCCTCAAGCAGCAGGGCAGTGATCTAAAGAATGAGGTAGGCCTCAAGCTGCAGGGCAGTCCTTTGAAAAATAAGGCAGGCCTCAAGCAGCAGGACAGTCTTCTAACAAAAAAGGCAAGCTTCAAGTAGCAGGGCAGACCTCTGGAGTACAAGGCACTCCTTCTGTAGTCTTCCACAGGTCCAGGAATGTACTGACAAATTGCTCTAAGGGTTCACTGTTTATACCTGGTTCCAGCTGTGAGCTAGTAGAAACATCTGGAGTTTTCCTACCACAAATGGTTCTGGAATTTCCTTTCTCTTTGCCTAGGTTCTAAGAGGTCTGGGATGACAAAAGCCTGGTGTCAAGTTATTTGTGAGTGTGCTGAGGCAGATCCTTTGAAATGCAAGTGGGGCAGGGAAAAGCTCCATCCCTCCCAATCTGGCAGGATGACCCTCTCCCATCTACACTGAGCTCCTGTTGTTCACTGTCTGGACCCAAAAAGCATTCTTGATGGGGTAGCAATTAACAGTCCAGGCAGCCGGAAACTCATAGAAGAACTCAGTAATGTTAGAGCACGAAAATGCCAACTTTCTAAAAGTGTCATTTTCAAAACTATAATCTAAAACTTGACTTTACCATTAAAGAGGATTTTAAATTACAATTCATTTGAGTCCAAAAAGGAAATTTCTGATGACTCCCAAAAAAATGTTAGCCCTTATTAAATGTAATAAGGTAACCCAAAGGTATCCTATGAAAGAGGTAGGCCTTACAGGAGTGATAAACAAGTTTATGAGTTGTTCTCTACCAGGACATGTAAATCTAAAAACACATGCCCTAATTTTTAAATACTATGTACTCTGCTCTATGGGCTGTTATTTAGGGCCTATTTTAGGAGTGGCTTAAATAGATTAAAAAGGAAGGTCTAGGCCTGAAAAGGTCTATTTTGCCAGGTGGAATTGCCAGTTAAAAACTGCACACAGGCTGCAACGGTAGGTATGAGACATGTTTTAAAAGGGATACCTAAATGGGTAGCATAATAAGTGTTGCAAGCCCATAAGTAGCATTTCATTTATAGGCCTTGGGTACATGTATTACCAATGAACTAGGGACATATAAGTAAATGAAATGTGTCAATTGGGTGTAAGCCAATTTTACCATGTTTGAAGGAGCACAAGCAATTTGACACTGGTTGTCAGTGATGAAGCGCACAGAATCCCATAAGCCAACAGAAACAAGTTGAGAAAAGAGGATGGGTGAAAGGAAAACGTTTGGGAGTGACCCTGTATGGAAGGCCAAGTACAATACCTGTAAAGAAACAGTCAACAGATTTCAACCAGAGCTGAAGATATATTTATCCTAACCTTTATTTTGGGAAAATACCACACAAGTGAGTTACTGAGCAAAAAAAGAGCTGAACTGTCATTACACTAGAACAGCTGCAGTGGATAAGAAGGCTGCTCTGAAAAGTGACGAGTGTGTTTGCTGCCCAGAGAGTGTTAGCACTTATCTATGTCAATTCTTCCCTAAAGGTAGCGGGATGAGACATTTATTACGACACAATGGAACTGTGGAGATTTTATTATCACATTGTCCCTCGCTGTGTGTTCAAAATGATAGAAATCGAGCAGCACCTAATCTGAGTAAGATTGCATCCATCAAACCATTTCCAAGAAATCCAAGTGGAATTCTGACATTCACAGAGACTAGCTTCACCAAGAACACTGGCACAGTACTGTCGCATGGGCTCTCATTATCCTAAATGAGACTACTGGATTTCTAGGCAGCAGGATCGATAACGGTGTGGGGGACTGAGTCTGACCCACTTGTAAAGAACTCTGTCACCATAAATCCGGTTTTTGCTCCGGCTAACTAGCAGTGCCTCATTTCTCCCACGGGGAAGAAATGATTAGGCAGCCAAGCGCATGACATCTTTGGAACTTCTCAGGGAAGTCGTGGTCACTCAGATCCAAACCAACTCTCTCATTTACAATATGACCTCATATACAAATGACAAAGACAGTATAAGTTTTATATAATGTTTTAATAAAACGACTGTAATTTAGATAATAAGGCGTGAGCCGCAATAACCAGAACAATACAACATAGTAGGATTGAAATAGTCACCAGGAGAGTAAAACATAAGAACAAAGCTATCATAGTGCCTAACAGTTTCTACTCTCCCTCTGCTTGTTCTATTTAGAGCACAGCATGTTAAGCTTCTAGCTTGCCTTTTCGAATCACTGGGCAGACATCAGCCCTCATACCTGAGCAAAGGCCTGTGATCTGGTTCAGCATCTGCAACGAGGCAGTCAGCGTCTAGTTGTGGTTCCCTGGTCGGAATCTCCCTCTCTCGTGTATTGGGACAAGGAAGTGATTTTATAACTAACATGTCATCATGATCACAAAATGTCCCTACGCAGGAATGCCAAATCTAAACTCCTACCACGTCTATCGGCAATGTACCAGACTGTATCCTTGACTGAAGCACAGAGTGAATATGTTATGGAGAACTCCAGTGTTAAGTAGGCAAAACAGTGTGATATGAATAAAAAACAACACCGTAGAACTGTCTATTTGAAAAATAACAGTACGAAGCCTAATAAAAAGCATTTAGAGCAAAGTAGCACAGAGGCTCTAAGCTGTCAGCAAATGAATAAAATACATTCAGGTCAAAGTGCACAAAGGCCTAAAGCCTGAAGCTAATGCGCAAAAGGATACGTAAAACTAACCACACTACACCCTCCCCTTGTCGGTAGCAAGTGGTTCCAATAATATAAAAGCATGTCCCAAATATAAACAACATATATTTCGACAAGGTAAGAAGACAACAAAGTCATAAATTTAGGAAACATGTGACAAAAAAGCCAAATTCAATATAGTGTCAATTTTGCCGGAGAGAGAAAAAAATCCAGTTGTCAGACAGAAGCAATAGAACGTAGGAGCTCCTCCATTTCGATATATGTTAATATCGGAAGATCCACACCACAAAGTACCATGGAGCAGGTGTGTTCCAAAGCCCCAAAACCATTCAGGGCGGCACCCCGTGCAGGGCCTATGAAAGAGACAATACCATCTTCCTCCAGGAAGGGAATCTCATAAACCGCCTCACGAAGCAAACGCAACCGTAGTGCACAAGTCTGGGAATGAGCCCTAATCGGGAACATCAACAGATCAGGATCGACCACTGGAGGGCGCTGCAGTGAGAGACAGAAAGCCAGTGCATGTTCAAACGATCGTCGGAATGTCGGAATGACAGAGACCAGTCACACAACAAATGGCCTAGGAGTGTAGCTCCAAAATGCTGCATCATGCGTTTACGACACAGCTGCGCTGACGGGAGCAGCAATATAGGATCTCGTCGTGGCGGGACAGCCATTGCGAAAAAATAGCAACAACAGCAAGACTCCAGCCAACAAAGCCAAAGTAATCGGGAAACCCCCAAAAATACTTCCGAAAATAGAGTGTATAGCCGAAGGTATCAAACCGAATATGGAAGAGAAGGTGTGAGCAAAACCAACACCAACAGCTTTGAAAAAATGAGCAATACCAGCAGTGCTGGATGCATTAAATATACGTCCCACAAGTTCACCGAAGTGACTCGGAAAGTTAGTATTCAAAAGGGACTGTATCTCTGCCGATGACCTTGCCACCTGAAGTGCGTAGGTTTCGCTAGCAGATGTAAGGGCCACATGCTTTTGAAACAATAAAGCTTTTAGCCGACTCAACTTGTCGAAATTAACCTTGGAAGTAGCAATCTGAGGCCAGATGTCCGCTACCTCCCTAATTTGAGTGGGTGGAAATAACACATTCCCGCAGCACGTAACGGCCTTGTTGACAACAACAACGTAAACTATTCCGGCACGCATGCCACAGCAGCGTTCGCTGTTAAGAACAATGTAACTGCTGTTAGAAAGCACCTGGAAAGTGTTTTTAATAACCGGGACTGGAACTCCTTTTAAATAACAAGCTAAGTTAGCAATCGAAGCGTTACACGCTCCGTGCAAGGACAGCTGTTTACAAATCATGGAATGGCTGACAGAAGCTTCACATTCGCTACCGCTAAGAAAAACCTCCCTCAAACCATTAACACATCTGTATTGAAAGGGAAGCTCCCACACCTCGTGTATGTAACTGTCTCCCAATAGTTCATATCTACCCACCGGAATGTGCTTCAAACAAGAAGTAAATTGCAGAGTGGAGATAGGCAAATTAATAACCCCATGAATTAACCACTCAGCTGCTGGAATCTCAGCCACCGTGAAAGGCAGTTTCTCCAATTTCTCAATATTCAACATAACATATGTCGCTTCCTTTTTAGCCATCAACTGTTGTTGACGAGTCAAATTAAAGGAGATAAAGATCTCTCTGGCACGAATGTGCTGCCATGGAACGCGACCCGCCTTCAAGGTTTGAAGAGTCCAACCCAGCTGCATGATGGACCGCGTCTGACTCTGCCCATGATATAAAGAAGACATGTCCCATTTAATAATATCAATAGCAGAGGAAACAATGCTGTCAATCGGGTAAACACGGTCAGAAAGGGTATGCATGCCATTATCAACAACAGACAAAGTCTGCAGCAGATTTTCCTGATCAATCTGCCTCAACCGGGCTGCAGCCTCCTGTTGTGAAAGCTTCCAAATCTCATTATAAACTTCGTATAAAAATCTTTTCTTCCGTGGTACTTTGGGACCTGACAAAAAATCTTGTAAATCAGTATCATTAGACAGCAACGTGAGATGTGACTTAACTGCATCCAGCGTGGATGACTTCAACCATTTCTGACAAAGCTTCCCCACGCTGTATGTAGTTATAATATCAGCATGTTCTGGTGAAATGTAACGAGGGTCTGCCTTACTAGTCCTGAAACCCCCTGAAGAGGTGACAAAACGTTGATGACACTCATTAGTGTCTATGGGCCATAATAACCACCCGCCCGGATGTAACGATGAAGTGTTAAGCGTACCATTCTGGACCCAATGTGTAAATTCACTAAAAGTAGCATTCACAAAGTGCTGCCAGTTGTTTAATTTGGAAGGGACAGGTATACTAGGCAAATTCAACTCTCTAATTGTCGCCAAGCCCAAACAGCTAGTCTGTTGTACTGTGTCATTGAGGAAAATCATCTGCACAGGGATAACACATGCTCTAAATAATGTATCCCTGCCTTGCATCTACCAATTTTTCGTACCCCAAACACTTTTCAAGTCAACAGTCTTTAACCAGTATTCATACCCCTCGACCGAAAGTTTAGATACAAACAAATTTGAATACAGTAATTTAGTATCGGTCAATAAAATTTGCTTATTAGAATACGGTGCAACTTTAAAATAGTAAGACTTAGCATTCCGCTGATCATGCCCAGAAAAATATGCAAATTTATCATAATACGTTTTCAAACTCCCTTGTGGAGGAGTCGAGCAATGTTCCCATTGTACATAATTAAATATGGACTTAGGGCTACTAGCTTTATGAATAAAGTGGTGTCCATAATAGTTGTAGCAAAACATGTCACCATGATTATCTCTAAATTGGTAAGCATCTTCATCGTCATAGACAGTATAATATTGCAAATCTGTTAGCATAGAATCTACTGTCTTCACATCCCAATCATCAGAAACAATGCCTGGTATAACAATATCATTCATTGATAACTTGAGGACATACGGTATTTGAATCAATTCAGTGGGACCATATATATCAAACATTACTTTATCCCACACAATCCCATCCGGAATCGGTATTGCAGAAATGTTCACATTGGACAAGTCTCTTCGAACCATATGAGACGAAAAATGTGGTCTCAACACAGTCTCCACGTGCTCAATGTCAGATCGATCAGGAAGAAAATGACCATGTATTACTAGAAAAAAGTAACCACAAATCCCAACCATAAAAAAGAGTCATTACAGCCATAAAAAGCCACAAATAGTTCCAAGGAAAAACAAAATATGTGCGTTTAAGCCAACCCAGCAGCTTACGTGGACCTCGGACAGAAGACATCGAGGACGAGGAGCTGGTCACTGCTTCATCAGCGTCATTGAAGCAGCCAGAGGCAGTTCTTGCAAAAGGTGCAATTGTGAACAAAGAAGCAGATGGAGGCTCTCTCCTAGGCACGCTATAAACCACAGGTTCAGAAACATCAGTAGAACGTACAGCAACTTGATCAAAAGATTCCATATTAATCGTTGTCTGTGGAACAATCGCAAGATCATCTTCCACCCTCCCCAAGCTCGGAGAGGAAACAGCGTCGGTGTAAATCACCTGCAGCGGGACTTCTTCCCCAGTAGTGAGAGGGATTCCGGAACTACTGGGTGTCCCTCTTGGTCTGCTGTGCAGAATCGGCCACATGTTGTAATTTGACATTATCAATGGAAACAAAGCGATTTCCTTTGGCCCCTTGCAGCGGCGGTAAAATCACAGTTCTCGTGCCGCTATCCCCTAACACAGGGACAGGTGCTCGATAAGAAGGACCAAATTCTTTCTTTACTGCGACCTTTTCACGCACTAGATCCCCAATCCTGGGTATCCAACCAGTAGGTGTTACTGGCTCATCCTTAATTCCTGAGGAGGCAGCACTTGCTGAAGAGTTATCTTCACAGAATTGTTGTAAATCCTGCAAAACAGTGACACGATCATTTATGTCAAAAGGCGTATCTGCCGCCTCCACACCAGGACCATCTAGATCAGGAACATATATTTGTGTTCCAAACAGGCACTCATATGAAGTACGACCCCCCAGTGACCTTCTAGGCAAGTTATTAAGTGCTCTCTGTACTCCATACAGGTGGGCTAGCCAACCACGACCCGTACCTATAACTCTGGCCGTTAAGGATTGCTTTAAATCACGATTCAAACGCTCCACGACAGAATTTCCCTCGGGATGAAATGGAGACGAGAATTGGAGTTGGACCCCCAACAAAGCCATGGTGTCCCTGAATGCCTTAGAGGCAAAAGCAGGGCCCTGGTCCGAATGAAAAGCCGCAACTGCAAATGTATCGACAAAGATGCGCAAATCTTTAATAACAGTCCGAGCGTCAGCCAAGCGTTGTGGCCATACCCACACAAATCTGGAGCACGAATCTACAGCAACCAAAATATATTTGTATGCACTATCTGGTGTCAGCGGACCACAATGATCCAAGTACACACACTGTAAAGGTTTGTTTGAAATCAGAAGGGGCGTCTGCTGCGGGCGTCTAGCCGACGAAGCTTTAATTTGTTGACAAACATCACAACAAAGGACAAACTGCTTTGTCTCTTTATAGAGACCAGGCCACCAGTAACGAGCCTGTAAAAGTGAAATCGTGGCAGCCACACCAGCATGTGCAGATGCCACCCCCTCATGTGCTGCAGAAATTAATCGAGGTCTCTCAATTCTATTGGGTAGTTCACATACACCAATGCCTGGAATATTAACAACAGCATTTAGCGCACTACTCAAGCAGTAACCATATTTAGAAGGAAATCCTTTAGGAAACGGCGTGCCATCAGCCGTAGCTTTTATGGCAGCCGAAATCTCTGTGTCTGGTTTGGAACTCGAACGAGTCACTGCGGACACAGTGGCGACAGCCACTGGCGACTTTGCGGCTTCATCAGCCAAAGTATTCCCAGCAACATGTATTCCAACGCGCTGGTGTCCAAGTGTATGCACAACATGGACCTTAGGAAGCGTTTCTTTCAGATCCGCAACCTTACCCCACAACAATTTATGTTTAATGGTGTTACCTTTAGAATCTCTGAACCCATTCAACTTCCAATAGTGCAGATATTCATTGAAAGACTGAACACAGTAGTAGGAGTCACAGACCAGCAAGGTCAAAATTGCCGGATCCGCGTGCTCCAACGCTAACAATAGAGCTTTGAGCTCAGCCAGCTGCGCCGTGCAATCTCACAAGGTTTTAGTATAAGTATGTTGGGGGCAGAACACTTCCCCCTCCATAGTGCCGCTCACCACCGCACATGCAGCAGAATACTGTTGTTTAGTCCCAACCGCTGGTTGCGCAGAGCCATCGGTATACATGACCACTTGATATTGGTCAATAGGCAATGTGCCAGCGGGAACTGGGTACTCCATTTCATATTGAAGAAATTCTTGAGTCTGCAGTTTAGGGTCAAATATGTAATCTACATCAGTGGCTGTCAAAGACGTAGCCCATTGTATCCATCGCGGGTGTAAAGCTTTCGAATTAGGAACACTCGCTTTTGTAACAGCCTCTAAGGCCGGAATCGGGGAAACGACAACGATGCGTTGGCCCTGGGCAAGCGGTCTTTCTTTAATCACAGCCATCTGTACTGCAGTGAGTATTTTCTCAGTCTGTGCAAATCGTTGTTCTGCAGCAGAATACAAGTGGGACTTGTATGCAATCGGGACTGTCTCACCCTCATTAAAGGTGACATACGTAAACCCAACAGCCCCAGGTATCACCCTGATGACTAAATGTGTCTTATTGTCCCGTGTGTGTAAGTGTTTAACTGCTAAGAGATCAGTCTGTAACTCTCGCAGTATGTGTGTATGCTCAATCGTCCAAAATCTACTCGAAAAATTCAGGCGAATCAGTTCGTATAAGGGTTTTATACGCGTAGCATAATCAGGAATGTAAGTTCTGCCAAAATTCAGAAACCCCAACAATGACTGGAGCTTCCGAACCGTATTAGGAGGCTGCAACAAAGCACACTTCTCCAAAAAATGTGGCGCTAAGCTCTTGCCCTCACTCGCCAACTCATATCCCAGGAAAATGACGCTGAGGAAGGCAATCTTCGATTTCTTAAAATTAAACTTATAGCCAATATCAGCAAACCCCACAACAATGCGCGATACACGCCTTAGATGTTGCAGAATCTCATCGTCTGTCAGATATATGTCATCAACATATGATAACACTTCAGGGTCCAACTCATGCAGCATTTCAGTCACACGAGCCGAAAACAGTCCTGGGCTATTCTTATACCACTGAGGCAAACAACAAAACTTTTTCTGAGAGCCAAATGCACTGAAACTGGTATAGTCCCGACTTTCGGGCACTATATTTTGGCAGAAAAATCCATTCGAGATATCTAACGTTGTTTCGTATTTCTTATGTACTATATTATTCATAAGCGCTGCGCTATGTGAATTCTGTATTGCATATGTGCGTGTATGACTATTCAAATGTCTGTAATCCACCACTATCCTATATGAATGGTCCGGTTTAGCAACCGGAAATAAGGGATTATTCATCGGCGAGACACAGGGCTCAATTACCCCCTGGTACTCCAATTGTGTAAGAATTTTCCTAACCGATGCCCTTGCCTCAAATTTAATAGGATACTGCGGCTGTGGCTGAGGTGTGCCCTTTATTGGAATTACATGATAAGGTGATTGTCTATCCCACTCCACGTTGGGCGCCATGTCGCGTGGGCTCTCATTATCCTAAATGAGACTACTGGATTTCTAGGCAGCAGGATCGATAACAGTGTGGGGGACTGAGTCTGACCCACTTGTAAAGAACTCTGTCACCCTAAATCTGGTTTTTGCTCCAGCTAACTAGCAGTGCCTCATTTCTCCCACGGGGAAGAAATGATTAGACAGCCGAGCGCATGACATCTTTGGAACTTCTCAGGGAAGTCGTGGTCACTCAGATCCAAACCAACTCTCTCATTTACAATATGATCTCATATACAAATGACAAAGACAGTATAAGTTTTATATAATGTTTTAATAAAACAACTGTAATTTAGATAATAAGGCGTGAGCCGCAATAACCAGAACAATACAACATAGTAGGATTGAAATAGTCACCAGGAGAGTAAAACATAAGAACAAAGCTATCATAGTGCCTAACAGTTTCTACTCTCCCTCTGCTTGTTCTATTTAGAGCACAGCATGTTAAGCTTCTAGCTTGCCTTTTCGAATCACTGGGGAGACATCAGCCCTCATACCTGAGCAAAGGCCTGTGATCTGGTTCAGCATCTGCAACGAGGCAGTCAGCGTCTAGTTGTGGTTCCCTGGTCGGAATCTCCCTCTCTCGTGTATTGGGACAAGGAAGTGATTTTATAACTAACATGTCATCGTGATCACAAAATGTCCCTACGCAGGAATGCCAAATCTAAACTCCTACCACGTCTATCGGCAATGTACCAGACTGTATCCTTGACTGAAGCACAGAGTGAATATGTTATGGAGAACTCCAGTGCTGAAGTAGGCAAAACAGTGTGATATGAATAAAAAACAACACCGTAGAACTGGCTATTTGAAAAATAACAATACGAAGCCTAATAAAAAGCATTTAGAGCAAAGTGCACAGAGGCTCTAAGCTGTCAGCAAATGAATAAAATACATTCAGGGCAAAGTGCACAAAGGCCTAAAGCCTGAAGCTAATGCGCAAAAGGACACGTAAAACTAACCACACTACAGTACTACAGGAAGACCCTTTGCTTAGTTTGATAAGAAATGTAAGTTACAGAAAAAGGTAAACATATGCTGCCCGAGAAATTAAAAATAGTATACAATAAGGTACTGAAGGGCTCGAAAGTAGAGTTAAGGGAAAGTCTGAGGCTATGACACCAAGACCCAAATGATACCAACCTGGACAAATTATTAAACATAAAAGGAGATACGGGACAGGCATAAAGTCAAAAGTAGTATTTGAGCTAAGAATGAATAACCAGGTAACTCTACAAAAAATGTTTAGAAACCTGAAAAATATTACGAATTTTTCAGCAATATTGTTGCCAATTAATGAGTCAAGAGAGTAATATCATCAAATGCATTATAAAAGATTTCAATGAGGATTTGGGCCCTCAACTAACTCTCTTCATGAATGCATCATTTGAAAAGGTCCCATACTGAGTGAGATAAAATAATCCCGGATTGCCACTTTTAATAGTTAACTAAAGTGCAGTATGATTGATCCCCAAAAAATAACACCCAATAATTAATGTGCTATATCTAACAAAAGAAGCATTGGCAAAGTCAATAAGCTTTGTCGGTAAGTGCTATTTGCAATGTTTGTACTCATGATGTACAGCAGCGTGGATGCTTTACAGAGTGGCGAAATGATTAAAACTAATTTTAAAAAGTGCTTTGATGCATCCTGGGCTAATGTGCTTTTTTATAGTACATTAGCACTGGATGTAACCTAGTCCTTTTTTATTAGTATTAGAATTTTTAGCCATGCCGTACAGCATAAACAAAAAGTAATGGCAGAGCCAATAGCCTCAAAGTTTAAATTTATTGGCTTTTCTAATGCATTTTAGGTTTCAGTACAGCTCCCCTATGATTCTGAGCACATAATTTAACTTCCCCATATGCAAAACAAAAATGAAATTTGACTAAGAATCCTACCTCATAAAGAAAATATTGCACCAATATGTTAGCAAAAATACATTTGAAAGCAGATACAATCTGTTGTCACAATAAATATCAGTTTAAACGGAGAAATGGGCTTCTTAGAACTGTGTGTGCGGCATAGTAAAACATAACTACAAATGGAAAGAGGTTCAGCAAGAACAAGGAAGAAAAAAAAAAAAAAAGAATGCCTCAATCACAGCGTTATCAGTGGCAGGACAGCAATTAAACCGAAGCAATCAGTACTTGGTCCATGCTTCAGCCAAAACAAGAGGAAGCAAAGCCAGCAAGCCATGGCCAATTAGACAGTAGCAAATAAGGGTGAGAATGAAGCCAACAAATGCTATCATTGGGCTGGCTGCAAGTCCCTTGCTGTATTCACTATCTCTCACAAGTGAGAACGAATGCAGCACATGTGCTGTTGCAGGCAAAATCTAAAAATGGCAAGGAAGGGTCAACATTGCCCAATATGTTCAATAGGATAGATTGCACATCAGATGATTCTTTTCCATAACCGGAAGCCTGAGTGCTGAGACCCCAAAAGGGAGTCAGCTTTCAGATGCTTTTGCGCTTTGGTTGTTAATGTTATGAATGTAGCTTTTACAAAATTATATAGCTGGCACTCAGAGATTGATTTCACTCCTTCAAGAACATTCAAGATTAGATGGAGGTTAATAGACCAAGTCTCAATTAAGAAAAGACTAAAATGGTGGATGATGTGTTAAATAAAAACAAATATATGTGTCAATCGGAGATTGCAATTTATTGATTTCAAAGCACCGTGGGTCTGTTTTGATTCCCATATGTCAAAATTAGCTAAGGTAATGCTATGGTTTTCATATCAAATTATCATTGTATGATGGAGAAACCTCGATCATTTGTAAAAGAACGAGGCAGTGGCAATACTGCTATTACAAACAGGGGCAGCCCAAACCACCTGAATCCAGGAATATATAAACACACTTTCAATAAAGGTTTAAAGTGAAACAATCATTCAGAAATGCATTATTGAACCATAATTCATAAATAAGACCGGACATTAATGATAAAGAAAAAGAAAAACTGAAACTACTTGCAAACCTGTTTAAGATGTATGTTTACAGTTTCATAAGAAAGTGCTCAGTGCTCAGGTGATCACACGGAGAGTGATAGAGGACCAGTGTAATAATGTGTATGATACAATGGAGTACTTCCAGGAAGAACAGGAGAATGTGTCTTGCGCAAAATATATATGGGATGAAGTACCGCCTTCTGGATAGTCCAAGTCTCAGAGGAGTGCAGTGACCACATAGAGGGACGAGGCCACAGGCAGAGTGCCTTTATGGGTCACAGAACTCCAATGTGACATGCAATACCCTCATAATGTACAGTAAAGGGGTATTTTATTCCACATAGTGTGTGGGCTTTGTGCTTCTTTCGAATAACACATTAAATGGCCAACTAGTGGCCATGTGTTATATATGACACCTTCTTCTGATTCTGCTTTTTTTTCAGCCTACACCACTTTTCATGATGGGATTTTAATTTTGAAACAAAATGACATGTCCCAAACTGTATTGTACTGCAGGGTAGAAAGGAAGGTATTGATGATGTTGTGGCACATGGCGTGGGATCTCTTCACAATTGTGCTTACACATTCTCCAGAAATGAGTAAAGCTGGTCCATCCTAAAAACAAAGTCCAGGACCTTCATAGTGAAAGCTAGAAGAACAAAACACACATTCCTTCAGCCGTCACCTGTAAAAGTAATGATTGTTGTTTCTTAGCTGGGCCATCTCCATGCATTCCTGTAGGTTGGTGTTGAGCCAATGAGGGAAATTGGAAGACGGGCCCAGGCGCTGCCTGTGTCAATTGACAATTTATTTAAAAACTGCTGCTGCACACATGTAGAGCTGGAGCTCACGCACTCCAGCTTCATTCAAGAAGAGGGAGGCTTGCTGTGCCTTAAGCATTATGACGTCAGAAAGCCCTTCTAATAGCTGATTACAAGCATCTGGGTACGTAATTGGCTTATAATCGGTGCATTCTGATGTCAGAATGCGCTGATATCAGAAAACAACCAACAATACATTCTAGTGAGATTACAAGCGCCCACTAATTATATATTTACAACATTGATTGAAAAATGAGTGGCCCATTTTATCAGGATAAGCTCTTTATGTCTGGTTGGAAGACAGTCCTCGATGAAGCGTTGTTTGTGGTTTCCATTTGTGCCCATGAGTGGAAGAACATCAAGTAGGGGATCAGAATGAACTTTAACAGAAAGATGCTGGTGTTCTGGTGAAGTATGATGCCGCCTAATGGCTCATTCTCTGATTCAAATGTAATGGGGTTCAAAAATGATGTCACCAAGGATGTATGTTAACTGTCTTGCATGTATGGAGGCTAAGGACCTACTCTTTACTGTGGGCTTCCAAAGGGAACTTATTGATAGCCTTTAATCTAATTTAAAGTCCAAGATGGCTCAACACTGTTGTCTTATTAAAATGATATGGAAATGCAAGTGTAAGAAATTGCACTGACAGTCTATTTGGAACAGAGGCGGTCTTAATGTGATATTTTTCACAGGCTGCCAAAAGAGCACTCTCCACAGGCAAACAGATTTCAGTTTTGGTTGGTCCTCTTTTGGCAACTTGGTATGAACAATAGGGTGATCCTCTGATAAAGAGTTTTCGATGCTGCATGTAAAAATCTTCAAAAAACGATCATCCCTAAGTTCCGAAGCAAGTTAAGTAAAACATGAAAAGTGTAACAGGAAAACTAAAACGAAAATGGGAAAATTGGTGCAGGAGATCCAATGCTGTCATGAAAGATTAAACTAATCCACATAGAGAGTATGATTTAAAAAACAGCTGTGTTAGCAAAACTCCCCAAAACGTTTTAATAGTGTTCCCTACAAGCCAGCACTTGCAGACTCTCCATTAGGGGATCTTATTGTTAAAACGAGCTCTATATGGGATTTCCTCACTGAACCAAGTCCACAAAGTCCTCTTGGTGCAGATAATCTCTGTCAGCTAGTGTCTCTGGTTATAGGTCAGTGCAGGCTCCGAAGCAGTCTGGCTTTTTCAGGCATCATGTTCTGGCGGCCTTCGGCCCTAATGGGACAGATCTAACTATCCCTGAAACTGACTTACAGCAGTTCTTGGAACCAGTGATGGGGACAGAGATTGAATTTAGATGGGATAATCTTCCAATGTATCTGCCAGCAGTAGAAACATTCCTTAAGCAGACAGGAGATTTTCAGTCTTCTTCCATTTCCCAGCTAGTTCTGAAGGGCAAGTGGTTGGAGAAAGAGTTTTGGAACTAGAATGTCACTTGAGAGTGGTCAAGCCCATTCCTTTAAGAAGTCCCATAGTCTATCCTTCCACCTTTACTTCATTGTAATGAAGGTCTTGTCATTCCATTTCTTAGAGTGCCTTGCACTAGCCGAATGCAATATGGAGAATTTCTCAAAGGTCAAGGCTTAGCTCTTCTTTCTCTCTCTCCAGACTCCATCTACTTCACACGAGGTCATCCTTTCTTTCTTGGAAGACCTTTATTTTTCAATTCTGCTCAGATGCCTCTGAACTTCAATGTCAATCAGATACTCAACAGGCATAAGGCGCAGAGAATGGGGATGAGATTGGTACCCGGACTCGCTCACACCTGTGTGGGCAGTAAGTGGATGGTACATTGTGATTCACCTCTGTAGGGCCCCAAACCATCTGGGACCTGCTTCACTGTTCTTGATGACATTAGCCCACAGCTGTCAGTAGACACCTGATGCTTTCCAGAATTCAGGGCTAGGATTTGTCGTGATTGAGGTGGATATATTGCTCACATATTGCCTCACCATTTCTTGATGCTTCAGCCCTAGAGTAAGAGTAGGATGCTCAAGTTTATTGATAGCACGCAAGAGAGGATGTCCTTCTGCCTGCAGTTGGAAAAGCCAATCATGTCACCTCTCTCACGTGCATGTATGCCGCAAGGGTTGTAAACAAGGCACAGACAGATTATGTGTTTTCCTGAATGAATGTTTACATTTAGTCACCTTTCTGGAGAGGTGTGTAGGCGAGTTATGACCTACTGTGCAGGAGCATATATGTGTCACCCACCTCCTTGGCGCATACTAAAATAGTGCAATGCACCATTTCTTGAACTTAGAAGAGGCACTAAAAATGTTCATACATAAATGGTTTATGTCCTTCGAACACACCCAGCTCTAAAGGCTCATCTGCAGGTTTGTTTCACACCACGATAAGCTGCTCAGCTTTGGAGCGAAGGAATAGTTATCATAAGAAAAGTTATCATCCCAGGGCAACATTAACTACCCCTTACTGGTACATAAAACAGATGGAAGAACCATACAGCCAGCACTTGTTACTGTAATCAATACTGCATAAATCTCCGATCATGTAAGGCAGCCTGAGGACTCCTTTGTACAGTCTAACATTTAACGCATTGGAATGATACCGTGGTGACCACTGCAGCACACAGACTACTCGGTTTTGAAAATATAAATGGAAAGCTGCCTCGTTCTCGCGACTGTCTCGCTACCCTAGTGGAGAAGTTGCAAAACAAAGTAGGAACACAATACTGATGACTATGAATATATTTTTTAGCTGCTGTGGGTTTGAGCTTGCTTTTGGCACTAGCTGCATGCAGACTACACATTTTCAATTAACAATGGCGTCATTTGGGTAAAAATGAAAGCTTTCTTAACTTGGTATTGAGAGTGAATTTGCTTTTCTTTGATGTATGTTAACTTACTCCATGTTGATCTTCAATCTATTCTTCCATGATCTGCTCCTGGTGTGCATCACTAGTCACTAGGCTTCCTCCTTCAGCAAACCTTACTTCAGTAAAAGACGGCGCTTGAGGTCATTGCCTCATCTAGGAAGATGAATCATTCACTCACCACTCACATTACAGTTTTTTCCCTTCCCTCCTTAATATTACAGTGAGACCTAATCCCCTGCCATGCAGTCTGAAGAACCAGAGACTTCTGAGCGCACCTTGGATGACCACCTCAGGTGAGGTACAGTACCTGGGGGTCCTCTCTCTGGCTAGCAGGTAGGTGACCTAAACAACTGTAATCACTGAGTTCCTCCGGGGGTTGGGGGAAACTCTGTCCCATTGTCTACATCCTGCAGAAGGTCTGCCAGGAGCTCTCCTTTACACTTCTGCTTCCCTTTCTTTCAGCTGTCTCAGCAACACTCACTCACACCCTTCCATTTGATTCACTCCCAGCAGCCAATCAGAAGATTCACACTAAAGATTGGCCATGCTTTCAGCCCATGCTCAGCTTGCATAACCATGTGACGGCACCATTGATAGCCAGAATATGCAGCTATGTAGCCAGATCTAATGGGGGATGTTCCATAGGGACTCTTCTATAGTTATTGACCCTGAGCCATACCTATAGCTCACGTATCAATGCCATGCGCCAAAGTGACAGTGGTGTATACATGGTCAATGCAAGCATGCAGGTCCTTCTCAGGAGACGTGCGAAGATGTGTCAGTGTTTTACATAACAACGTCTTATTTGCGCCCCAACAGACTAAGACCAAGAAGCAGAAACAAGTGTCTGGCTTTTTTTGTTCCCATCTAGGGTGCACGAGGCCTGTTAGACCTGGGTGTACCGTTCCTATTGGATCAGAAATAAGTCTGATTTGCATTGATTTGCAAGTCGAATTGGTTGTTCATTGCCAATTATTTGGCAATGAATTGGTTCTTTGCCATTGGTTGGCATAGTGGACAAAACAAATGTGATGGACTGAGAGCAACCAGTGGCATAACAAAACTTGAGGGGACTCCATGCAAAGTAATTGATGGGGGCCCCATGCACCCCCACCCACTCAGTCAGGAGCTCTAAGGCCAGGGGCCCACAGCCACTGCACAGTGCAAACCGGTGTGAAATGCATGGCTGTGTGCTGCTGAGGGGGCCCCCTAGAGCTCAGGGCTCCTCCACATCGCAGGGACTGTGGGGGATATTGCTACGCCATTGAGAGAAACTGCCTTCATCTTTGTTTTTCAGTCTGATGTCCTAAGTGTAATCCCACCTGTGGGTCCAATGCTCACTGGACTCAAGCTACATCTCACTTATGAGGCCCAGTGGGGCTGCTCCTGGGCTGGGGTTACTGTGTTACTACTAAGAAGGCAATGGGCCTGGCAGATTAGACTGATGATATTAAATCAAAACCAAATCTGATGTACAAATGCCCAGCCCATGTCTAAAGCGCATAACAGACAAAAAAATGATAACTGCAATGTGGTCAGTACACAGGGGATCAATAGGAGTTGCAAAATTGGAGGCACTTATGTTTAAACCAGGGGCAAATAACATGTGATCAACATTATATTTTTATCAGGATTTATATGCACTGGTATTTACACACGTGTGTAGATAGTGTGTTTTTCATTGCATAGTAGCTCCAAAAGTCAATAGTAAACAAAAATAAATATAGACCTATGGCCTCGATTGAAAAATAATCTTTCAGGAGTAATACAGAGTAAAGGTGGCCCTAGAATGGCAGTAATATTCTCCAAGAGTCAGACTACCTCCACCTGCATAAAACAGGTCATTGGTTTGAGTGCCTCCTTTAGGCCTTTCTTAGCATGTGCCCACTCACCAGCATATGCTCAGTCAGGCTCCGACTGATCTATTGGGCAATCGGACAGTGCCCGATAGGCTGGACTGGCAGGTCAATGTCTAAGCTGTTTTTGTGCCAGTTTTATAGTCTGTTGGGCTGGTTTTTAGGTGAAGCACACAAGCGCTTTTGACCTGTTGTCTTTCTGTTGGGCTTTTAACCAAACCCATCACTTTCGTTTGTTTGTGGGCTTGCCTTTTAAAATTCCCTTGTTTGCATTTGCATAAGGCATGCATACATCGTGCCTTTTCCAGTTTTTAGCCCTCCCAGAGAGCACCGGCCAGTTACTGAAAATATACACAGCTTTATGTTTTCAGCATGGTTTTTAGATTACTTTTTCTTTTTATTTCTTACACTGCACGATCTTGCTCTGCAGTAATCGAGCACTTTGCACAACTACCTGTTTTCTTCTATTGTTTATCCAAGTGCTCCTTGGTGAATTCAAGGTTTTACACAGTGCGATCATGCTCGGCGGTTTTGGAGCGATTTACATGCAGACCCGTTTACTTCCATTGTTTATTTTTGTTTTTTGTTGTTTCTGTCACAGATGAACATAAATGCATTTTTAAAAGCATATGATTGTTCGTGTGTCTTTGCTCGTGTTTGTTGTTTTTTTTACATTGTTTTTAGGTAGTGCTTTTTTTTGTTTATGTCATGCTTATTTGTTTATGTTGCGATTGTGCGTAAATGTATTTTTAAAAAACAACTTTTTGTGTGTGTTATATGGTGACTGGAGCTGCAAGGTGACAAAACAAGCAGAACACAGAAAAGGTTGCTTTTAAAAATACATTTGTGTGGAACATGACATCAAACAAGATATAGGGGGTCATTCCGACCCTGGCGGTTGACTACCGCCC
Organism: Pleurodeles waltl; assembly: GCF_031143425.1. Taxonomy (NCBI): domain Eukaryota; kingdom Metazoa; phylum Chordata; class Amphibia; order Caudata; family Salamandridae; genus Pleurodeles; species Pleurodeles waltl. The sequence goes on from NC_090446.1 coordinate 484,643,889, forward strand.
GGGCCGGGGACCGCGGATGCACCGCCAACAGGCTGGCGGTGCATCCATGGGCATTCTGACCGCGGCAGTACAGCCGCGGTCAGAAACGGGAAACCGGCGGTGGCCCGTCGGTTTACCGCTGCCCTGGGGAATCATCCATGGCGGCGCTGCAGGCAGCGCCGCCATGGGGATTCCAACCCCCTTACCGCCAGCCTGGTTCTGGCGGTTTTGACCGCCAGAACCTGGCTGGCGGTAACGGGTGTCGTGGGGCCCCTGGGGGCCCCTGCAGTGCCCATGCCAATGGCATGGGCACTGCAGGGGCCCCCTAACAGGGCCCCACCAAGATTTTCAGTGTCTGCCAAGCACTTTCTTTCTTTCTTTTGAGATTGCCTTTGTATGCGCAAGAAAGCACTGCTAAATTATAGCGCTTTATGGTCTGTTGGGCTGGCATTTTGTGGCAGCATATTTAGTTTTCCAGTTGGTGAGTAATCTTGTAATAGTGGTATGAGATAGCTTGATGTACCATGTCATAGTCGTGTGAAAAGAAGCAGTTTTTTTTTACATAATATAACAAAACATACATAACTGAAATGCACCAACGTGACCTTGAAATCAAACAGCAACACATTTTTAAAGGTTTCTAGTAATGATCTAAAAGGTAAACATTGCCTTTACGGTAGCTTTACACCGCAAGGTTATAGTAATGCATTCACACTTTTTTCTTTTAAGAAGCAAGGGTGCGTCAAGGAGTCTGGGCCGGCGTGAAAGCTTTGAATAGTACTCCACTTATTCCAACAGGAGACAGGAGGATACAAGGCACTGTGGGAATCTTCCCATGACACTTCTTTAGGGCACATCACTCAATGTGCATTCAAAATATGGTGCTGCACCAAAGATAAGGATCTTTACTCCAAGTCTAATTTTCTCTTTATTATATCGTCCTGTTTCCTGTCAGAACATGTGGAGTACTATTCAAACCTTTCACGCCAGCCCAGACTCCTTGGCGCACCCTTATTTCTTTCTTTTTTTTAAAAAGGTAAATAAATTACAATAAGCTTGCGGTGTAAAGCTAGCGTAAAGACAATGTTTACCTTTTATGTAATTATTAGCACCTTTTAAAAATTCCTTCCTACTTTCTGTTTGCTTCTAAGGTCACGTTGGAGCATTTCAGTTATGTATATTTTGTTATATAATGTAAAAAAACAAATGCTTCTTTTCACAAGAATATGACCTGGCACATCAAGCTATACCATACCACTTTCCCAACATTACTCACTAACTGGAAAACTAACTATGCTGTCACAAAATGCCAGGCCAACAGACCATAAAGAACTATAATGTAATAGTGCTTTCTTGCGCGTACACAGTCATCTCAAAAGTTAGGGCTGCTACATTGCTGCCATTTATTATGTTTGCTACAATGTAACATTGTTTTTTGTTTGATGGTGCAGCTGCACGTAAAGGTATTTTTAGAAGGAAACTTTTGACAAGCTGAAAAGAAATCTGGTGGGGACAAAATAAGCAGACAAGCACACATATAGATTGCCTATAAAAATAATTTATGGGGAACCATGACATTAAATAAAATAATAATGTTATAGTCTAGCAAAGGTGATAAAGTGCTATAATGTAACAGAGCTTTCTTTTGAGGTTGCTTTGGAACATGTAGTTGTCCATGTTTTGCGCTCATGTTGTTGAAAATTAAACACTGTTTTTTTCTAGGTGGTAGCACAAGTAATAAAGTGCTACATGTCACTGTTGTGTGTAAATGTTTTTAAAAAAACAACTTTTGTATGCTTAATTGGTAACCGGAGCGGCGTGGTGACAGAATAAGCAGATAAACACAGAAAAGGTTGCTTTTAAAAATATATTCATGCAGAACGTGAGGTCAAACAGAATATAATGTAGTAGTGTAGCAACCATAATAAAGCGCTATAATGTGGATGCACTTTCTTTTGTGATTGCCTTTTTACACGCAAGAAAGTGCTGCTATATTATAGCGCTTTAAGCACTTTATCACTTTTGCTGCAGCTAGAGGAAGGTAAATGGAAGTGCTTTAGTTATATGCAATGCAACCGTACTTATGTGGCAGGAGAGGACCAAATTATGAGGCAGAATTGACCAAAACCATTCCAATTCGGCATTTACAACATAATAGCTCTAACTCTCGTAAATGCGAGACCTATTGCATTGCAAATGCTTGTTACTGTTGATTTCCATGATATAAAAACGAACATTGCCTGCAGCAAACTCAAATCCATGCACTAATCCATACCTTGCAAAACAGGTCTACGTTGTGTCTTTCCAAGTTCAGAACTGTCCATATTTGCACACATGGGTCCCTTTTAGGTATCTAATTCATTAAAGGGGCAACTTCTATTTTGTTGCACGGGCCTATGTTCTGTCCCAGTCTGGCCCTGTGCACAGCTGACCGTGCATAACTTTATCCTCTTATCTCTCCAGCCTATGCCACAACTATGCAACATGAACGTTTTGCCCACATCTTTCACTCGTCCAACTTCCTTTTCTTGTCTCCTGTTCCTGTCACTGTTTCTGCCTAATAATTGGGTAATGTGATAAATATTCGTAAGCCTATATGACATTTCTGAATTATTTTTCATATTTTGTAGACACATAATATATGTATGTAGTAATATATATGCGATGACAGACATATATAGCACAGGGGTGTCCAAGGTAAGACCAGGAGGTAAGGTGTCCGGCATAAGCATTTACAATATACACAACAAACGTTAAGATTTATTAGGGCGGAAAGGTAAACTTACTCTCTAGTGTACGTTTACTGTTTTTAGATATTTAGGGGTGGGAGGGTGCAGAGATGTCAACACACAGAAAGATAAGACAGCTCTATCTTTTAATATGCGGACTTTCCCCGTCATAAAATCACTATCAGTAAAATTAAACTCGTAGTTTGTAAATACAAAAAAATAGTGCGCTTAGAAAAAGTGTAAGTTTAGCTGTTTTAAACAGGCCCCTTGTATTTCCTACATGTATAGCAAGATCATGTCTCCTAAGCACTCCAATCTTGCACACACCACAAACAGTGCCTCTTTGTAGCACTCTGAATAACAAAGCATTACTACAAGCGCTCTTTTTATTTCCTCCTCAAACAGATAAAAGACTGAGTCAGCTTCACTGATGTTTGGGAACATTCCGGTTACACACAATTCCCTATAGAGAGTGCATTCACAGACCTGTACATGGTCTTCCTATGTGGATTTTGTGTCACCGAAAAACATTATTTTCGACTTTCGTGGACAGTATCTTGCAACTTTATTTTTAATTGTCTTAAATTTAACTTGCTTCGTAGATCTCATTGGGTGCTAAACTGCAGGACATGAACAAGCCACCAAAAATGATAAATATGAGTGGTAACAGGTTATAGAATTTTATTCGCCTTCTTCAGAAAATATTTTGAATTCTAGAGGAGGATATAATCTCTTTTTATCCCTCTCAATGGACTAGTAAGGAGGCAGGCGTTCCACGCCTTTGCTTCCGCAGTGAGTGTGTTGGTGCGCTGTTGGCGGCTGGTAAGGCCTAAGACTTGTGGTGGCCACCGCTTTAAATGAGCAGGTACTGTCCAGCACTGAGTTCCTGAGCTTCTTTAATCTGATAGGGAGAGAACCTGCTCTTCTCAGAACTCCTGTAATACATTTATTGGGAGAGGACTGGCACTTCTCAGGAGCAGACAGCTGCTCTAAAGAGTGAAGACCTGCACTTCTATATTTCCATTTAGCACTGGTTTTGGATGTCATTTGCCGGCCATGTTGATTTTTGTCCCCATGCTTGCAGATACCTTGGGCCCCAGCCACCTTATGAGGGCAACATTTGAAGTGCTGCCTTAGATTGTCTTCTCTATTTTGTGGCTCTTGAACACTGATGCACACACCCCATTATGTGCCATTAAATGGCCCAAGATGTCTCTCAGAAAGCCATAATAGTTTGCACCATCCACTATCCGTACCAGCGCTACATGCAAGCCATTGCACTCCTACAAATGTGATAAATGTGACAATTTGGACTTTTCCAGTTCACCCAAAGCTGTAAAAATAACCTGGGCGCACTCATAACATATAACAAAATGTTTATTGAATTGTTAAAGACATTGTGAATGTGCTTTGTTTAGAATTAGACCGGCAGTGGAGGAATGTCATAAAAATAGCTGCACTGTTAGGAAAAAAGAGCAGGTGCCGTGCCACAGCAAACACTGGCACAAATTAAGTACTGGGGGAAAAACCTGTAGAGGAAATGTATGAAAATGATTTCCCTATGGCCCGCTTAATGACAACCAGAAATTCCCAAAGTCAACATGGAATGCTGATATAATTTAACATAGGTAGCCTCTTTGGTAAACTATTTAACACGACCCTCATATCCTTTGAAACAATTTGGTTTCCATCATGATCATATTCTTTTACACAGAAACAAATCCTCTGTTGCTTACTATATAAAATAAGGGTGATTTAAACATTGAAGGCCTTATTCACACAGGTAAACCTTCACTTTTGTGTAAGTTTACGTTTGTTTGGAATTCACAAACTCTGATTTAATAGTGAGTTTTTTCGACTGAAGAGGTTCCGCAGTTGGGGCAGAGAACTCCATACATAAAAAATAGGCATGTCATATCTTTTTATGTGCGGAATTGTGCGTTCCGATTACAGAGCCTCTGCAGTCATATAATTACTATAAAATCAGAGTTTGTGAATTCAAAAAAAAGGTAAACCTTTGAAAGTCAATTCACCAAAATGCCAGGGGTAGGAGAAATGACATCACAGTCTTTCACCTTCAATTTCATTCCCACACACATGCTTACACATATACACCAGAATCAGCTCCTCTGCTAAGGTGGAGGAGAGTACCCCCCCTCCCGATTTCAGGAAAAGGAAAAATAAAATGATAATATTGGAATGTTATGATCATTTTATTTTTCATCCCGAGCCAGAATAGGGCAGGGTGGGGCTGGGCTGGAGTGTTATGTGCACCATAACTGCGCATGTCTGTTTGGCCGGCCATGTTGGGCCAGTGAAATAGACATTCACACTTAGCATTTCTCCGCCCAGCTGTATTGCACAGGGTCCCACTCCCTGTGGAGTGCCGAACCAGGCCGCTCACATCAATCATGATGCTTCTGTCATGCTGTTGACAGCAGTGTCGTGATTGGCTTAGGGGAGTGTGGTAGCCTGTATGATGCCCGGAAGAGGACGTGGCTACTCAGGTCAGAGGAGATATGAACCCGTCTCCCGACAGAACAGGTAAGTGTTCTTTTTTTATTTTTATTTTTTTTATCTCCCACCCCGCCACCATAGTTCAGTGGCAGCCGCAAATTGATACATACACATTAACACTTACACACACTCGCTCTCTCAAATAAACACACTCACCCGCAAGCACGGACACAAAATACATTTAGAAACATTTTTTACTTACCTCAGCTTCCAGGGAAGGTCATGGTTCAGCTAATTGTACTCCATTTTAGATCACACTAATAGTGAATAACGAAACATTATTAATTATTAATGTAATAAAAACTTGAGAAAAAAATAGGGTGGAGCCCCAACTGATGTCCATAAGGACAGGCAGTCACTGTGTTCCTGGCACTGATTTTGCCACCGCTGAGGCCAGGGTCGCAAAGCCAGTGGCAGGGATTGCATGGGGCAAGCCAGGGGTCACAGCTGCAACCTTTGGTGACCCGTAAATGGCATCCATGAGTAAACCTAAACAAAAGTGTAAGTTTATCTTTGCGAATCAGGCCCAAAGATATATACTGAACTTGAAAATGACAGTCTTTTTTTGAAGTAAATAATTTCCCTAAGAATGCACAGCGAGATTATAGACAAGGAAAGCAATGTCCCGGGAAGGCGGGACTCCACAGTAAAATAAAGTTCAATGACTTCTGGAACATGATCTTTACCACCATCAGTGACTTCTGAAAGGCAGGTGCGTATAAAAGGAAAACAACTTATCAGAAATAATTTCTACATTTGCAGAAGACAAGACAATCCATTTTATGATGAATTTCAAACCTATGAATGAGGTGAGTTCTCTTTGGAGAAAGACTTTGTATTATTATTCGAAGCTACTTTATAAAATAATCACAAGACTGTATGTGTTTGACTCACAGAACTATGTCTTGTAATAAAAACAAATAATTTTAGACAGGTTGAATTTTGTTTAAAATATTTAACATTGAAATGTTTGTGAAAAATACTGATAAAAAAAGACAACAGATAACAGTGTATCAATAGTCGACTGCTAATTGAATCTCTTTTTAAATATATATTAGGCTTGAATCAATTTCAGTTAAAATTTGCTTTGAAGTTCCTGTATAGACCTATAGCATATAGGCTAACTCCTACTGCTTTGGTCACTATGCCAACGTTGGATGAGTGCATCCTAATTTTTGACCCACTATACAACAATCAAGACAGTTGTTTATGAATCCCTTGAATTTATTAACTATGAAAGGAGACTTGCTTTGCTACACCAACTCTTCACCAGAAGCCAGTCTCGATCTTTAGCCCACATAGAGAACACGTTTTATGCCTGTGTAATTGGAGTCGGCCTAGGAAAATGGCATCTTGAATATCGTGCAATCGTCCGTGATAACAAACTAATCAGACCAATACTTCATTGCTGCATCCAACTTCATCAGATATGTAGTTAACTGGGCAAGTGACTTACTTCAATTTATAGTGAGGCTCTGAACCCCCAGTTACATGGCAGTGCCCTTCCTTGCTGCTGGTGAGCAGCTAAACTCCTACTTTTGTTGCTCTTTGAGGTGACCAAAAAGTGCAACTGAACCAAAGAATATCACCTGCCTTAGACTCATATATATCTCTCTCAGATGTTCCTTGGATACCATGGCCAGCTTATCTTAAACTCCACCTAAGGCCCTCTCCTAACTCAGACATCGCTTACTACAACTTTTGAACATCTTGCCTACATCCTTCTCTTTGTCATGTATGCCTGCACAGGCACATCTGCTCGCATCCTAAAATCTTGACACCCTGCAACCCCTTCCCACTTCACAAACTCCTATGAGATGTTGCTGTATAGTCATGTAGTTACTGGTCTTTCCTGCACTAGACCACTCATGTGCCAACTATTGATGTCCTTAACATGAGACTTCAGCTTAGGGATGGCACCTGATGTCAGGAATCTCAGAATCAAAATGCTTATTCTAGGAAATACAGTGTTCTAGAGTTCAAGGAGAAAGTGAGCAAGCACAGCCTTGAATACATCCTGATTCTGGATTTCCTTATTTTGTGTGTTTTTTACTTTTCTTTTGCTTATGCTTTTTCCTGTAATTTTTGGCCAACATTAATTGATTCGGGCAGAATATGTGTTGTGGGAACCATGAAACTGAACGAATGCCCGGACTGTTTGCGCTGCACTAATAAGATTCGCTAGGTGATGCTAGAAATAGTGGTTGCTGCCACTCAAATAGAAAATCTACATGAGCCACAGCAAATCTACTTAATAAGCAGCCCTCTGACTGCAACCCTCAGCACCACCAGCTACCACTTGTATTGGAAAATCGCACTTGGAGATGCCAGAATCTCACTCGTACTCGCCAGTTCGTATTTCTGAAGCCTTGTGAGAAATAACTTCCACTATGCAGCAAATGGCTCGGCGCCAAATTCTGCCAATTCTGTGGGTGGAATGAAACTTTCTTCCACCTCTAGTGAGAAACTATATGGGAATACCTAGAGGAGGTATCTCTTCAGTTGTGTAGCCAATGTGTAATTGGCCCTAGTGCAAGGAAGTTAATGGCCCCCCAGTTTCTGTTTGAATTATAAAGTACAACAATACATTAGGACTCAGTGGGTCCCTCTATCACCCCGATGCACTGCACCTGCTGCGCCAATGGAAGCCACGCCCCTGTATCTCGTGTGACCTTTGTATGCAGTTGTATACCTCGCCCACAATTTTCACGTTGATGGTCGCTCACGCGTATTGTGGTAATGCACTTACATTTTGCCTACATGCGGCAAAACATCCAGGCTAAGTGGAGCCAGTCCGACTCTAATCTGGCTCTAGGGACCAATTGAAGGCCGAGCCACAGACGAGCCGGAGCCCTGCTCTCTCTCCTCCTCTATGCAGCTGTGTTTGCAAATGACAAAAAGCAGCCGCATGAAAAATGAAGGCGAACTGCCCTACAGCATCAACATTAATTACGTCCGGTGTAAATTATTTCTCCTTTCTCCAGCTTTCCAAATTTAAATTAAATGCAGAACAAATAAATGTGTGCAGCAGACTACAGGCATTTGAAATCTCCACGGCCAGAGCTAAATTGTTAGCAAGCTTCACTACACATTCTGGGACATTATAACATTTCGTTTCTCCGTTGTATCACCTCTGTTGAGGCTCTTCCGAAATAGTTTTGTGAGGTAAGGTATGGAAAGTCAGTGGACTTAACATATATAGAGAGACTTTTCTATTCCCCTTTCATTTGAACTTGTTCTATGGAGCACTGCACAAATGTATGAGTTAATCTGTTTTGCTAGCGGCCTTTCTAGTAAATTTGCAAATAATCCGCTGTTATATAATCGCACCGGCTTTACACAGCTTGATTCTATAAACGGGTCTGATTTACTTCGAACTGGATTTAGTGTGTGATTTTTATACCTTGAAAGCCTGTGCTATTGAAAATACTGGGGAAAAGTGTGTTGATTTATCTCCTAACCGACAACTACCGAGAAAGCATTGTTTTTCTTGTAAATTAGAGAAAAGGAGGAAGTATGTCCAGAGTCTGAATTGAATACTACATGACTGGAAAACCAGGGCTGAATTCGCAGCTTTCACACTAAGCCACATTGTGTGATCCTGGGCAAAACCTTTGAGTCGTTCTCATGCAAAATGTAGGAATAGTTGCTAGTAAGTAAACTCTGAGGTAACATTATACAATAATAACAATAATTCATACATTGCTTAAGAGGGTGTAATATTGGTCCACATGTGATCTTATTATTATCAATTTGAACAGTACACCACAATCATGTTAGAACAGGGCCAGCGCCCAGACTCTGCTAGGCTTTGCTCTCCTGAATATGCTGCCTTGCCCACCTGTTCGGACTGGTTGTTTAGCATCTCCTTAAGGGTCATCTGTCTGTCCAGAAAGCAGTGCTCCAGCCAGGTCTTCCCGCATATCTCAACATGAGATGTCCAGCCCTAGTTCACTCTGCTTCCACAAAAAACATCACCACTTGCCCAGGCAACCCAGGAAACCTCTGTTGTCTGCAGCGTCAATATAGAATTCCACTCTCCTCCTTCTCCCTTCAGCCTCCTCAAACTTAACACCCCATTGAATCCTTCAGGAACTCATCCCAGACCTTCAGGTGTTTCTTCACTACTATATGGTTCCTCATTAACGAGTCTTATGTTTGTCTCGTTCCACTCACAGTTTTAGGCCTAGCAGTTACCTGATTTGCATGTTGAATATCAAGTTGTGCAGCGCAGACGTGGGCAGGAGTCCTGCTCCTGCGGCGGTGCCTCTTGAACTGTAGGGCAGTAACCAGGGGTGTAAAGAGAATCATGCAGCCCCTGCAGTGCAAGGGGGGCCCAACCCTTCAGGGACCCCAGCACTTCAGGAGGACCCCATTTCGCCACGATGGCAATGAATATCTGTGAGAACGAGGAGACTCAAGGGCCCCTCCACACATTCTGCAGGGGGCGGGGCTCTTCATTTAACGTTACACCACTGTGTGTATCTTCGCTCAAAAAGAGACAGCTGGAAGATTTCAGTGCAGAAGCTCACACAGCAGCTCTCGTCTTTGGCAGTTGAGGCTCTCCTAGGCAGGGTTTGGACGGGTACTGTACACTTTTACCAAGTACTGAGGAGTCTAGTTTGCCCACAGTCACTTGTGCCAGCCTTCTGTGGAACCGATGGACCCGTGAGATTATCCTTTACTTTTCAGTTTGCCTGCCAGAATCATACAACTGTCCCCCAATTTGCAGTTTCCCCATCATTTTTATATAACTAGATTCGTGTCTTTAACAGCAACTCTTTACCTTTGTGCCACATACAAGAAAGGGGAGAGGCTTCTCTTGCACTCTACCAGCCTCTGCACGCACACAACATAACACCATAGCTGGGCAGTTGGCAGAGCAATACTGCCTCAAAAGCACATCCACTTTCTTGCATACCCATCCTTCACAGGACCAACAGCAAATGCCAGTCCAACCGTACCACCCCCACATACAAACACAGCACCAAAGAGCTGGTGTAAGACCTTGTGTGGGGGCAACAGGGCAAAGAGGAGCTACTAGGTCCCAACGGTGGCATTTGTTGTAATTTAAGCTGCTGTCCTGCGGTCGGTCCTACAAGCACTCTGCAAACTGGGCCAAGTACTCTCTTTCTGCGCTGATTCTCAAGGTAGTGAGTGCAAGCATCCAAAGTCTTCTAAAGGAGGTAGGTTCAGAGGTAAGAGCTCAGAACCAAATAGTCAGTCAACTGGTGCAAGCACCTATTTTGCAGCCCAGTGCTAATCTTTTGAACTTAAAAGAAAGACATTATACAGCATAATGTAATACTATACAGTGCAATTAGAGTAATCAGATACAGGGCTGTAATCCTGTTTGTGGTCTTCCTTGAAGCACTACACTCTTCGGTGCCCACCCCCTCTAACAGAGTTCCCAAGCGTCTATAACCTGTGGGGTATAATTCGGGACAAAGCATTCATTAGGCACATATGCAGTTTACTCAAAAACATCCACAAGGTGTTGATGCTCCCAACAGTTCAATTTGCTTTCAACTCTTCATGGTTATTCTGTAAAAAGTCTTAAATTAATTCCACAGACCTTGATCTACTTCCTCCATCTCTCGATCCACTCATAGTTTTAGGCCCACCGTTACTTTTGTTCTGTTTTTGCAGTTAAGGTGGTGCAGGATGGACGTTTGCAGTAGTCTTGATCCTGCTGCAACAGCTCCTGACCTATCAGAACGTTCTGGCTCTGCGATTTCAGTGCAGCAGCTCACACAGAGACTCTTGTTTTCAGCTGTTGCGGCCTCCCTTGCCCATCACGTACAGAGGAGTTACTGGGATGGCAAGTGTGGCCTCCAGGTAGATCTGGGCCATGTGGGCCTTCAGAGGATGCAGCCTCAGGGCTGTTCAGGACTTCCATCTCGGCGACAATGAAATGTTCCTTGTCCAAGGGCAGCACAGCAGCAGTCTCTCAGTCACATGGCAGAATTTCACTTACACCCAAAGCTTGGTACTTGTAAAAGCCTTGATGCAGTTCACAGAAGCACTCAGTGAGACTATGGGAACATATCCACACATGTATTGCTCCTGGCTATGCTTCCTTATGGTCTCTTGCTTTCTCTTGCTTTCCCTACATTGAGAACATGCTGGGCTTCCCCTCCTGGGTAATCCCTCCTTCTGCTTTGCCAGGAGTACTCTTTCCCTTTCTCAACAGGCAGGGAGGATTTCTGCCTCAAGGCAGACCTTCAACTCCTCCAGCAGAAAGTACAGCCGTCAGGTGATGTTCTCTCACTTCTAAGAGATTGGCAGCTGTGCAGACTCCAGCCCTGGTCACCCAACAGTCACTTAAGGTCTCCTGGGCTTGTTTATGAAGAACTAATTGAACTGGAACAAAGTGGGTGGTTTAACCCCACTTCTATATACTTTTTAAAGACAGGGCATGTGGACCCAGTGTCCAAGGTTTCAGAACTGGTTTGTGTTGGTTATTTTTCAAAAAATAAATTTTTGGCTGTTCTGTTGACACAGGCTTTGTACAAGGTGATGGCCCCCACAAGAGGTAACAATGGGGCAGGTTTCAAGTGGGTATATCCAAAAGAAGGGCACAACGGAGCGTGAGATCTCTGCATTTGAGGATGATTGCAGGGATAAAGTTTCTCCATTTGCTTTTTTCTTTTTTGATATATCTCATGCCCAAGATTGATGATCAGGTTAGGGTATTAAGGACATAATATGAGAAAAGAAAGTTATAAGTTCACGATGTAAAAAGAATTTTGAAAACTGATTTATTATATGGCCACTTGGCCTTTAGGTTTAAAATGATTTGAAAGTGATGGAAAGTGGGATTTACGCACCTCTATCTATTAATTACATCTGTCTGAAATGAGATACTTGTAAATCATTATGTAAGGAGTGCACATTGATTGATATATATGTAATGAATGGAATTGGGATTTGTACCTTTTTTTTACATTTGCTTGAAAAATGAAATTCCTTTATTATATTTTTAGCACTCACATATATTTACATATTTATATTTACTGTTGACCGATATTTATGGATTTATATGTTACTTGTTTCTAAATATGTGAAAATGTGAAAAGTCTGTTTTTCTTAATGGAGCTCGTTGGTCTGTTGACCCTTTCCTTCTTTGGTGCAAGGAAGTGATTTTTAAAGGGAGTTGTTAATATGGCTTGGAAGAAGATCGTGTAGATCGAAACGTGTTGCCAATAAAGAGTTTTTCTGGAGGAGTGTGATAATTTGGTGTTTATGCAGATCAGCGTGGTGCCTCATTTAAATATTAGTGGGTTCCCCGTTCCCGCGTTTCGCACTGGCCCCGCAGGGTGGAAGTGACCGGCAGTTGGGGAACTTGTGCTATATATATATATATATATATGTCATAATTATGATCAAGATTGTCTTTGTGTCTAATCCACAGTCTACACGCCAACACTTAGCTAAGGAAATAACTAAACTTCGGAAGTTTCTATGACAAATGTATTCACTATTTTCTACTTTCTTTTTCGGTTTTGCACATCACAAGCAAGACAGGTAGAGGAGGCAGAACACTTTAAATGTGCACACCGTTACAATCACAGGATGCAACATACCACAGTACCATGCACTACGTTTTAGCAAATAATATTTTGGCATTATACATAGTTGTCTACATAAAAAAGTGACATATGTGTCGGACTAGTAATTCTAAAAAGCTGAAGAGATTGATAAAGAATGATGGGGCCCCATGCAGTTCAAAGCTTCAGAACAAAGGCAGGAGTTTAATGGAATACAAGTAATCACCTTTGAAATCAGCATAAGGAGGAGTGTAATAAAATGCAACAAGCCACATGGAAAATCTAAAGTCAAAGAAGGGATTACTGAGTGCAAAATATGCCTGTCCAATAAAAATGATGGTCATTTTTTTATTCATTTGTTTCAATATTTACTTTTCAGTATTAAAGTGAACATAATGTCACATTTCAACTAATTCAGGCCTCTTGAAGAACCGCCGGTAGGGAGTAGTGGACGAATGTTGGCCAGTAGCGGGGTATTCCAATGGCGATCAGTCCTGCCTTGTGAGTCAGCTAGAGTTTGACAATGGAATGTGGAAACCACCCTACAAGTAAAGTGAGTGGGGTTGGCTGGCCACTGGGTGCCAACTACAAACAACAATGTAAGATACCCACCCACTCCCAATTCTACTACCCTACACAGATGTAACTCAAAGCTAGAAAATCTCAAGCTTGTTGTGAGGTAGTTATCCTGCACTATGAAGCAAAACGTAGGGAAGAACAGACCTACAAGCTTTTACAACATAGAACTGACCGGAAGAATCCATGAGGAAAGAGTGAAGAAAGGTAGCATCAGCAAATCCATTGGGATGCAGGACTGATGCAGTGCTTAGTTTGTGCCAACGGTTGCAGGTGGCGGGCATCAGCATCCAGTTTTGGGGATCTGACCTTATTTTTTGTCATCAGACTTTGACACACAGGAAGTGAGAGAAAGGCAACAAAGGGTGAAAGGAGGAAGCAAAAGAGGAAAACTGTGAAAAAGGGAGAAAGCAGTAATGGAAAAGAGCCTACAAGAGTGATAACAAAATGGCAAGTGTAGGGTGGAGACGTTTAAGGTGGCATCAAGATTGGGCAGTTTTGATGTTCGGAAATCCTGGGATTTGAAGATCAGACGTTACAACACTGGTCTTCACCCCTTTTTCTTCTACCCCGCAAGCATTACAATGTGTTTACCTTTACAACGCATTGTAAAATCAGGCAGGGCTTTATATTTTATTCTGTGGAGTGACCCCCTCAAAACTCTCTTTTCTTTTTTGGGTCAATCCTCCCAAACTACCCCCGTTTTCAAATCCTCCTACCACACTTTACTTTTACCCACCACTTAGTCCTAAAAACACCCCTCCCTCCCTTTCCCTCTAACAATTCCTTAACCCTAAAATATCCCTTTCGTTTATGCATCCACCTACCCCCTAACCTTCAAAATTCCCTTACCTATCTTTAGCTCTACCTAGCCCTTAGACCTAAAACTACACTTACACCCTTTAACTGTACCTATACCTAAACCCCTTTTTATGGGAGAGCGCAAAGGGCTCCGTCCCATGCTGTAATCTCTCTTTGGGCTTTTAACCACGCCCATGTCACGTCAGTCACTTTCATTGGTTCGTGGGCTTGCCTTTTAAAATCCACTTGCTTTCATTTGTGAAAGGCATGCATACGTCATGCCTTTTCCGGTGTTTAGTCCACCTACACAGCACCAGTAAACTACTGAAACCATTCGAGGCTCGATGTTTTCGGCATGGTTTCCAGAATACTTTATCTTTTTATTTTCCACGCAGCACGATCGCGCTGGGGTTTACATTGCGCAATCTCGCTTGGTTTTTCCGTTTTCAATTTCACCGCGATTGCGCTGCATTTTACATAGCGTGATCACACTGTTTCTTTTTTCTTGCAAATTGTGTGGCATGAAAAGTCCGGTTATGAGTTTACAACGCTAATAGCTCTAACTCAAGCTAGTGCGAGACTTGTTGCATTGCAAATTCTTGTTTAAATATCATCAACATTTATGGTATTTAAATATATGCATGCATACACTTACAAGCAGAGTAGACTGTGGAGGTAAGGCAGTTCCACTTGGGGTGGGTTCACATAAAAAACTTTGGTCCCCAGCGCTTATTTATGTTTTCTTTTTTTACAAATTGAGCTTTAGAGTAATACTGAAGCAACTAAAGCTGTGACCGGGACTTCTGAGCAGATACTGCAGTAGAGAACTCTGACAGCTCAAGGTGTTACAAGACAACATACTTTAGGGACCAAAATGTGACACCACAGCCATAAATAAGAAACATAACCAGACAGCAAAGGTAGCATTAAATATACATCATAACCCACAAAGGATAATAGGCGCGGGTAGTAAAGATGGAGACTCAGTGGAAAGCCACTGAGAGAGGTGTGTGCTTACTTAAACAAACAGGATCCTTGAGCGGCAGCACTGAAGGCATAACCTGGCAGCACATCACTGCCAACCCCCTGGGAGCTCTGAGGACCAGCCAAAGCAAAACACTGTTCAGTGTACGGAGGTGGAAAGTAAATCATTAGGATACTGCACAGAGAGCTGACACTGCTTGTTGGTGTAAAGGAAAATGCAGGCTTCATCTGTGGAGCTCTCACCAGCCGAAACACGGAAAAAATACAGGTCACAAGAGAGCAACAAAACAGGTATCAAGCGCTCTCAGTCCTATAGATGCGAGATAAAGCAAGCAGACACGCTGATGGCACTACCACAGGGCAAAAACCAGTGTTACAAAGCCCCACTGGCTGATCCAAAACAAAGCCCGAGTGATAACTGGTGCCACTTCCAAATACAACCATGTCAACGGCTCCTCCTCCGCTCACCAAGCCAGCAAAATACTACAGTAATTTGGGTGTAATAGCTCACTGGCACCAGTGGGGCTCGCTGCCACTGCACATTATGGTGGCACATTTTGAAACATGTAATGTTTGGCTCCATATCTTGTTCGACATCATTAGGGAGTTTGGTGGGTGTGGTTTCTGGTACCAGTTCCAGTGGCAATAACATGTGCTTAATTTGTGCCACTGGTTGCTAGTGGCGGGCACATGAGCACATACAAAGAGGCTGGGACGTAATTTCTGTCATCATACTTTCCCCTGAGCAAAAGAGAGAAATGTGGAAACAAGAGAAAGAGAGAGGAAGAGAAAGACAGGATAACGTTGACAAAGGGCGAACCTGCAAGAGCGAGAGAAGCAGCCCTGAAGTGTAGGATGGTGGAAGAAGGAGGCAGGAGGTGGGGTCCAGAGTATGCAGCCTTGGGATGCAGGGGCCCATCACTGGCAGTGCTGCGCCAGGGATCCTGAGAAAAACATTGAGACCCTACACTTATTTTTGTATACTTTTTGAGTTGTACTGTGGTTGTTGAGCTGTTCTCACGTTTTGACAATTTCGTTGTTTTACCCCCTTTGTGTTTTAAGTGAGTTGTTATGTTGTTTAATTCCTCAGCTCACATCTGATAAGGGCTGTTCAGGAGCAAATCCTTCGAATTCCCAGTGCTGAATTGTATCTAACAAATACAAAAATATATAAATACTGCATTTCATTGTGATAAACTCTCTGAAAATGACAATGAAAACAGTGTTGATGAAACAATGAGTCTTTATTATGTGAAGCTATCATTGATTGCTATATATCAGCAAATACCAGGCTGATTATTATTGTGCCCCCTGATTTGAGTCAAGAGTGCCAAACTGTGCCTTTCCAAGGCTGTTTCTTTAATTATTGATTGTAGGAAAGTGGATTATTAGTAGGTGAGGGTATATACCTTCAGCAAGAAATAATACCACTATCACTAATAGGTCCAGTCAATTCTCAATAAATGAATCCTTGCTCAACACCTGGTAGCTAAGAAAGCAAGCAGTCAGGCCTAAGTTAGGAGACAGGTAGATGTAAAGCATTTAATATCACCAAAGTAGCCAATAAATAAAAGACTCAACACAATAAAAATCCAACCATAATTTTTAAAGCTATAGAATATTTTTTACCTTCAAAACAACACCAGAAAAACGAAAATCCAATGTAGGAAACCAGAGTGATGAGTTGGAATTTTTAAATATTAAGGGCCTGATTTAGAGTTTGGCGGAGGGATTACTGCGTCACAACAGTGATGGATGTTCTGTCTGCCAAAATATAAATCCCATAATATCCTATGGGATATCTATTTCGGACGACAGGATATCCGTCATTGTTGTGATGGAGTAACCCCTCCACCAAACTCTAGATCAGGCTGTAAATCGAATATTGTGCATTGAAGTGCCAAAAGCTCAAAGTGCCACTTGGTCAAAAGTTTACCGTCGGACTTAAGGCCTCATCACAAGTCTGGCGGTCTTAAGATCATCAGACTCGTGATGTCGGTCAGACCGCCACACTCCTGGCGGTCCGACCACCAGGTTACCGCCACCTCTGCCACATACATGGGTTGTAACAGGGTCCAGTGGTCCTTCTTTCCAAAGTTGGTGGACGTAAGTCAGTAATCCTGTGTACTGCGTGATCTGCAGCTGCTAGGGCTTCTGTGCACTTTTGCAAGACATCCTTTGTGCACAGCCCAGCCCAGGTCCCCAGCACTCCGTCCTGCATTGCCCAACTCGCTGAGTTGACCTCTGACTTTGTGGGGCCCTCTTTGTTGTGCTGAGATACCCGCTGTGCTCAGATTTCCTGAAAGTCTGTTCAGGTGCTTCTGCAGGTGCTGCCTGCTTCTGCATGGTCTCTCTGTTTTGCTGACCGCCCCCTCTGTCTCCTCCTCCAAGGGGCGACCTCCTGGTCCTTCCTGGGCCCTGGCAGCACCCATAATCTTCAACTGCGACTCTTGTAGCTAGCAAGGCTTGTTTGCGGTCTTTCTGCGTGGAAACAACTCTGCATCCTCCAGCACGCCGTGGGACATCTTCTGACCAAAGGAGAAGTTCCTGGCACCTTCCGTTGTTGCAGAATCTTCGGCTTCCTCCACCCAGAGGCAGCCCTTTTGCACCTTCATTTGGGGTTTTGTGGGCTTCTGCCCCCCCTGGACACTTACGTGACTCTTGGACTTGGTCTCCTTCCTTTACAGGTCCTCAGGCCCAGGAATCCGTCTTCAGTGCTTTACAGTCAGTTGTTGTCTTTGCAGAATCCCCTATCTCGACTTTACTGTCTTTCTGGGGGTAGTAGGGTAACTTTACTCCTACTTTTCAGGGTCTTGGGGTGGGGTATCTTGGACACCCTTAGTGTTTCTTACACTCCCAGCGACCCTCTACACACTACACTAGGCCTGGGGTCCATTTGTGGTTCGCATTCCACTTTTGGAGTATATGGTTTGTGTTGCCCCTAGGCCTAGTGTCTCCTATTGCATTCTATTGTGTTCTACAGTGTTTGCACTACTTTTCTAAGTGTTTTACTTACCTGATTTTGGTTTTTGTGTATATTTTGTGTATTTTACTTACCTCCTATGGGAGTATATCCTCTGAGATACTTTTGGCATATTGTCAGTAAAATAAAGTACCTTTATTTTTAGTAACTCTGAGTATTGTGTTTCTTGTGATATAGTGCTGTATGATATAAGTGCTATGGTAGGAGCTTTGCATATCTCCTAGTTCAGCCTAAGCTGCTCTGCTATAGCTACCTCTATCAGCCTTAGTTGCTAGAACACTACTAATCTACTAATAAGGGATAACTGGACCTGGCACAAGGTGTATGTACCATCAGGTACCCACTATAAGCCAGGCCAGCCTCCTACACGCACTGTCTGTACTGGATGCTGGTGTGCCATGGCATTAGCCTCGGCTCCATTTAGGGAGCCAAGGGCAATGCCGTGACACTGCCCGCCAGTCCGACCGGTGGAAGCGCAGTAATATAATGTTTCCGCCAGTCAGCCCAGTGGAAACATCATAATACAACTGGGGGTAGCCCGCCGGTATGACGGCAAACTCCTCCCCACAGTTATGACGGTAGGCTCAGTCCAACCGCCAAAGTTGTAATCAGGCCCTTAGTCTTTTTCTTGGAGTTTTTCTGTAATCGATTAGCTCATCAGCGAGTCCTCTGGCTTCTTGGACCTGAAGTTTGATTGAACGACAGCAGCCTGCTGCAGCGCGATGCCTCAGTGAGCCTCTGGAAGTCTTTGTACTTGATGACAAGGAGCTCTGGAGCTTTTGGTGGGGCAAACCCGTGTGGTCAGGCCAATCTGAGAGACAACTATAGGGGCTTGACTCTCAGTGTTGAGCCAGTTTCCTCCTGGAGCTTTCAAATCTTCACGTTTCTTGGTTCGTTTGGGGAAAATAATATCCACTAGCTCTGTACAAGGGTTCAGAAACTCTAGATTGACTCTTGGGGCCTAGGACTCATTTTCTCACAATGCATGTGCAAAATCCAGGAAACTCTAGTTGTAACTGATCAGCTGGAATGATCCTCTCTTTGGCTGGGCAGGTGACTTATTCCAGCTCTTTTGGACCTGTTGTATATCAGAGAGTTCACTCCTTTTCCTTTGAGTCAAGCACAGTCCTTTTTTTGTGGAGCCTTATGAGTGAAGCAGATGCAGTCTTTTTGAGTGCAAGTCTTCTGTGGTGCAGCCCTAGGGTCCTGCAAGGCAGTCCTTCTTCTTCTGATGTTCCAAGCAATGTTCAGAGGAGCTCCTGCATCTCTCCCATATTTATCCTCAATCCTGGAGTGGCGGGGGCATCCAACCAATAGGGGTAATTACCTCCATCTGCTATGATCACCTCCTAATATGTGTGGAATATGTGCGACCCAGAATACACTGTTATGCCAAAAATCAAAATGGAGTAAATCTCTCCTTGGTGTGTGTCTCTGAAATCAGGGGCAGCGCCTCCATTTTGGCAGCAGAAAGATAAAATGATAATAAATCTATTTTATTATTAGCATTTTATTTTTCACTTAGCCAGTCCGCCAAGTCTAGGGCGGAACGAGGCCATCTTCTGCGTCAGCAGCAGGGAGGAGGAGTGGTAGGTGCACTGTAAGTGTGCATGTCAGTTTGGCCGGCCATCTTAGGCCAGACAAACCGACATGCGCACTTAGAACTCTTCACCTGAGCTGTGTTACGTAGCCGGGTGGAGAACCAGTGCAGGCTCCCAATCCCTATCTGAGTGGTATTTCAGCCCACTCAGACGAATCCCGGCACTTCTCTCATGCTAGGTAAGAAAATGAGAGAAGTGTCTGGATTGTTTGGGGAGGGGAGCAGAAAAGCACTGAGGCGGCGGAGCAGAGGAAAACTGAGGTGGCATCTGGCAGTGGGCAGTAAGTCGTTTTTTGTTTGTATTATTCCCCTCTCCCTCCCCCCGCTTTGCACACTGCCCCATCAAGTGTTATTGGCAGCAGCCACCACTGTGTGTAACCCAGCTCAAAGGTATGGCTACCATTTATCCTCCTACCAAATGGCTGTATTGTTTCAGCTCCAGGCCTCTTCACACCCACTCAAGGAGCAGCTTGGCTCAGGCTGTCAAAGGCTGACCAATCAGAAGAGGCTGAAACAGGGCTGCTTTAGGTCACTTCAGGGTAGTAAGTTCTAAAACTACTTTCCTGTAATAGTTACCATAAATCCAACTTTGGGAAGTTGATGGATTCAATGTAACCAATAATTTGATACTTTGAATGGTATTGCTAGCTAGTTGTAGACACCACAACAGTGCACACTTAAGTGCATTAAGTCCACTTCGGTCTCTAAACCTACATGCCTTACCATATACTAGGGACTTACAGGTAGGTTGTCTTGGCCAATTAGAATAACCCCAATCAACATATAACGTTAGAGGACATTGCTCTGGCCCTAGGCCTGGTTAGCATAGCCCTGAACACTTTCTGAGTCAGTAACCACCAGCATCAGTGTAAAAAGGGGGTGATTAGGGCAAAAAGGATGACTTTCCTGCACTGAGTTTTTCCTCTTCTATTAGGCTTCACCTGTGTTTGTCAGCATTCGCGGCTTGCGGTTTTTGAGGGGTCAGGGCTGTGCACGCGCGGAGGGGGAATGAGGGGTTTGAAATATCAATAAATTTGAACAAAATAAAAATAAACTTACCTGGACCTCCTCAGCCTGGAGAACCACGCCACTCCTTGCCTCTTCTTGCAGGCACAGGCTCCCAACCTGCCCTGCGGCCAATCCTGACGTTACTCAAAGCAGTGTCAGGATTGGCTGGAAGCGCCCAGCCAGGACGCTCCCAGGCAGACTGTGAGCCTGTGCAGGCTCTCTCCAGCCCAGCAACTCTGTTGCTGGGCTGGAGAGAGTCCTGTGTGCATATGTGTTTGGCCAGCCATCTCAAGGGGAGTGCTCTGTGAACTCCCCTCTGCTCATCACAGCCTGTGGCCCTCCCCTTTCACAAGGAAGGGATAATAAACATATTTTATTATCCCTTCCTTGTGAAAGAATTCACAGCGGTTGCTGCTGGTGGGGGGGGGGGGGGGGGTGATGCTCCTCCGCCCTCATGGAGGAGCTGCCCCTGTTTGTCAGCACCTACAATAAATCTTTGACTCTGAAGACTAAACTGCATCTCATTGTAGTGCTTCCTCAATAGAGAGGCAGCACTCCTGCAGAAGCACTCAACATCAGACTTATATATAAAAGTGATTCTAGTTTTGGGAATGACTTGTCTCTTAATACTCACCATCAATACTCAAACCAGGTACTTAACACTGCATCAACACTTTATAGTCAAATCTTTCCAGAAGTTACCAGCACAACTTCTGTAACCTATTTTGGGGTTTCACTAGACATCCAACGGCATACTGCACCCACCGATTACCTGACACAACTCGATGCCAGGCTCACCTATAAATGGAAATACTGAGACCATCATGCACACAAGAGTGTGCCGAACTATACCACTGGCAAAGTTCTGCAAAGCCATCCTGGAACATGAAGATAAAATAATCATAAACATAACATCCTCAAAAACACACCATCACGCGAAAAAGATGCAGGCTGGGAATGTAATGCCTAGATATCAAGCATTGCCAAAGCCAATAGGTAGCCTCTTGAAACCATTTGGCTCTGTCAAGTCAATGTTTTTCCCATTAAAAAGGCCACCATAAGAAAAAATCATTCAAATATGGCGCTGCACATGTGTGCACATGCAGAGCAGACATTTTATATATATTTTTTTGTTTATAAAAAAAAAAAAAACATTTCCATGCGGCGACTGTATATGTACACACAAGCATGGCAACCATAACTGAATGATATTATTAGACCAAAAGAAAACGAATTTCGAGATTGCTCCTTTGTGGCTATCTTTTCACTTTATTTTTAATTTTGATTTGGTGCTCCAAGATGGAGGACGGCCATTTCAGACTGGTAAATGGAAAAAATTAAAGTATACACGTCCAGTGCTTTTGGTGAATGGCCTGTTTGCAATGCTCACCTCTCAATCCCTTGGTCAAAACTAATTGAAATGTAAGAATTATAAAAGGAGGAGAAGGGTGAATTGAAGGTGACAGGGCAAGGCACTCACAGATTTTTTTGGCAAAAAAAAAGAAATAATTTTAAAAGCTGGTGCAGGTAGCGAAGGTGTGGGGAGCAAAGAATGTGGGGGCAAGCAGTCCAGCCGCAGCGTGACCTGCTGGGCCCTAGAATAAATATATAAAAAAATACATTGAAAAAATGTATATTATAGGTGAAAAAAATTGGGACAACAACTGAAGTTTAAAAATGGAACATAGTACAGAAGTTAAAACTTGCGCCCTTCCTGTACTTTTTAAGACCTCACATTTTACATCACTCATGATATGTAAAATGTTGATGACAACACTGTTGACATTGTTATAGCTACACCGTGACTTACATCATCTCTAGATGGCTCAACTCTACATTTTACATTAATCGTTATTTAAAAATGTGCAGTGTCTGAAATCATCAAGGAAGTTCTGTAAATAAACCACCACACCGTTTAAACCCCCCTTTATATAGAATCTGTGTACAGCAGTATATGACTTTTATTTCTTGACGTTAGTTAAAATACTTTTTTTATGCCCCTAGCAATAACAGCACTTAAACGTTTCTTTTTTTCAGTGCATTTCTAGTTTTTTTATGATATGCTGACTAAGCATGTATAACTGCTTCTGAGTGGGTAACCCCACTAGACATGACGTATAAATATATGCTATAGGACATTGAGGACAAGATTAGGGCTCTCATTAGGAGTTTGGCGGACAGAAAAGGGTGCCCGCCAAACTATCGCAGGTCAGGAGACCGCCAGAGCGGTCTCCTTCCAGCTGGCCCTATTATGAGTTTCCCGCTAGACCAGCGGGACGGAAACACAATTTCCACCCACTGGCCAAGCGGGAAACACACAACAACATTAATGCCGGCTCGTAATAAGGCCGGCAGCAATGCTGTTGTGCGTCGGGTGCACCAGCACCCATCTCGCAAATCACTGTCAGCAAAGCAGACAGTGATTTGCGCGATGGGGCTGACCTGGGGGGCCCCGCGCTGCCCATGCTAAGCCCCCGGAACCCTGTCTCTGCCAGCATGTGCATGACAGTGAAACAGCCATGTAAACGCCGGTTGAGAGAGGGGTCCTTATCCCCAGGGCAGCTCTGCTTGCAGTGCTGCCCTGGCAGATAAGGACCGCCAGCACCGTCAAGCTGTCTGGTGGCGGAAAAGTGCCGGTGGTCCAACTGTGGTGCTTTTGCAATGGTCGTAATGTCGCGGTCAGGCTGCCGCTTTGGTGGCGGTCCGACCACGACTGTGACCCTGGTGGTCTGGTGACCACCAAGGTATAATGAGGCCCTAGATGCCTGGTAAGAAATTCTACTCAACTCTATGCAAGTATCCAATTTGACTAAGTCTGTCCACAACCTGTGGTTGTGTGCAAAGGAGATTGGATGTAGAGATTTTAATCTGGTTAATTTATTCTTTTAGTGTTGTTTTTTCACACACATTTTAAATACTTTTTTATTTTGTTAAAGTGTGTAGGCACTTTGGGGCATATTTATACTCTGTTTGCACCGAATTAACATATTTTTTTTAAAACTCTAATTCAGTGCACAACTAACTCCATATTTATACTTTGATGCTAGACCCGTCTTACGCCAAATTTATGGAGTTGAAGTCATTTTTTGGATGTGGAACCTACCTTGCCTTAATGAGATGCAAGGTAGGCGTTCCCGTGCAAAAAAGGACTCTATGGCCTTAACACTATATTTATACTCCTGTGCAAAAATGGTGTTCGGGAGAGAGGAGGGGTCAAAAAATGGTGCAAAGCTTGCTTTGCCCCATTTTTTTATGCCTGGGTCAGGGCAGGCGTTAGGGGACCCCATCCCAGGTAAGTACAGGTAAGTTTTTTATTTTAATTTTTAAAGTGCCATAGGGGGCCCTGAAATGCCCCCCCCCCCATACATGGCACTGGGTGCAATGGCCATGCAATGTTGAGCAGCAGCCATCTAGGACTTTGGAGCCCTTGAGCCCCCCCGCCACTCTCTCTCTTCCATCCTATAGGGGGATGGAAGAGAGAAAGCAAAAGAGAGAGACACTGTGGCATGTTGGTTAAGGCTGCAGCCCCTTACATGGAGAGTTGAGTGTTCATGTCCAGTTGTGTCTCTGGTGATTTCCCTAATTTAATCTATTTTTAACTTTAAAAGACTAAGGTTTCTCACTCTTTTTAATTGGCAAATACATTTTTCTTTTCAAGTTGTCCAGAAATATCTTATTCTAAGTGTATCATTCAACAAAACCAAAAAAACTCTCTATCGCTCTCCCTCTCACTTTCTTTCTCTCTCTATATCTCTTTTTCATTCTGTTTCGCCCACTTACACACCCACTCACACCCTTACGCACTGACTCACATACCCACTCAGACACTCATAAAACCCACTCACAGACCCACCCAGACCCTAGTACACCCATTCACACCCCCACTCAGACCCTCATACAACCACTCAGACCAACTCACTTATGCACCCACTCACAGGCCTACTCAGACTCTCACATATCCACTGACAGATCCACTTAAACCATCATGCACCCACTCACAGACCCACACACACACTGGCACACCCATTAAAACACTGATGTATGCACTCTCACACACGGAGCATTTTTTTTTACTCTAGTTCAGTGCAAAACGAACTCCCTATTTATACATTAGCGCAAGAACCGTCTAGCGCCAAATTTATGGAGTTAAGTCATTTTTTGGAAGTAGAAACCTACCCTGCCTTAATGAGATGCAAGATAGGCGTTCCCGTGCAAAAAATGACTCTGGCCTTAACGCCATATTTATACGCCCGTGCAAAAATGGTGCACGGGAGGGAGGAGGGGTCAAAAAATGGTACAAAGCTTGCTTTGCCCCATTTTTTTATGCCTGGGTCAGGGCAGGCGTGGAATAAGCCCACAGGTGCCCTCCCCGGGCCACAGGGACACCTCCACCCACACCAGAAGAACAGCAGAGGATGGAGGACCCATCCAAGGTAAGTATAGGTAAGTACAGGTAAGTATTTATTTTTTAAAGGGCCATAGGGTGCCCTAAAATGCCCCCCCCCACATGGGACTGGGTGCAATGGCCATGCCCAGGGCACCCTGGTCCCCTCTGCTGGCCATTGGGGTGGTGGGCATGACTCCTATCTTTTCTAAGACAGGAGTCATGTGGTATGGATGGTTTTTCATCAGAAAATGACTCTAGGCAGGTTAGAGTCATTTGTTTTTAATGTAACCTGCCTAATGTCATGTTTTGGTGCAAAACCCCCTTCTTCCATACCACAAGCCCCACCCGACTAACGTCATTTTTTTTGCCACTAGCCTACCCTTTGCACCGGCTTGCACCATTCCATAAATATGGTTCCCAGCTGGTGCACAGAAATGGCGCAAACTGGGGCTAAACTTTTTGGTGCAAAACTAAGTTGGTGCAGTTTTGCACCAAAAAGTATAAATCAGGGCCTAAGTGTCTGAATTTGCATATTTTCAAGCCGGGTACCGCACCTGACACCATGGAACATCCTCATAGGGCAGCACAGCCTAAAGTAGATAGCAACAACTTGTTTGTTTGGCTGTAAAGCCTGCTTCCTATGTACAGATTGAATATCAGTGACATTTGGTAACATCTGACAGGATTTGGTGCAACTATGTCCAGTGTTGACATTTGTGCAACAGTGGAATAGCGATTACGAGGTGGCATCTGTGGCCACTATTTTTACATACCATGTGTGAGCACTGATTGATTGCTGTGAGCAGGCTCAAATCAGAGGACCCAAGGCGTGCGTGTCAGAAACACCACAGCGAGTCACCAGAGGTGGCTGGGTCCTTCTCAGTCTATTGTAGTTCATGGGATTTGATCATTTACCTGTAAGACACAGTTGCTAAAATGTCGAATACTTCAGAAGGAAGCGGGGGAACCTATACATAGTGGCTACAGACGTACTGTCAAACTAGCAGCACTTACATTTGAGTGCGGTTTTGAAATCTTTACAAACCTTCATATTATATTTTTTTCCAGCTCAACATGGCATCAGAATGGGACACCCAAGTACATTGGAAGCCAAAGCTCTAATTTCAGCAGCTAACAATAAGAACAACATAACCAGAGAAAGGGCTAAGTCGAGTACAAATCTGTTTTGCCAGCCAAGAAGACTGAAAAAATTATCTAAAACGGAATTGAGTACACAGTGAAAAGCAACATCTCTCCAGAATTATGTAGATACCAGTATGATATTTTTGGGCCTCAGAATCTACAGTACCCACAGATGATGGCCCATACCCTAGGCTGGTAGAAGAGGAAGTACAAAACCTGACTGGTTGTTCTAAAACTATGCTCAAAGCTCAACATTCTTATTAAATACACATGATAAGATCGCGAAAAGGCACTTAAGGAAATTCCATCAATTGAGACATGTTTGGCAAGTCAGAAGAAACAAGATGAGATTATCAAATACAAAACAGAATTTGAGCAGCAATTGGAAACATTGGAAAATTAGATTAGGATACACAGGCAAAGCAAATATGTATGTGACCTTGTGGACTATGAAACTGGGTGGATTCTAACATTTATTAAGACATTTGATAAAATGTACGATCATCTAAAGGCAAGTCCAATGTCTTTGATGTGATAACTAAGGAAATGACAAGTGACAATAGAGACACAATTGAGGATACCAACACAGCACGTGAGAAAACACCTCGGAAAGTATAAAGAGAGGTGCAACTTTTTTAGAACAATTTAGCCTCCCAGGAAGAAGGTGAATGAGAAATCAACAACTCATCAGAGAAAAAAGAACAAGAGGCCGAGGAGGAGGTGCAAGATGCAAAAAATTAACAACCAAAGGGAAAAAGGAGTGGGAAGAATGACCCCCCATGGGAACATGAAAATTGGGTTTACAACTAGGACAATGAATCTGGATAACAGCACTATAATTAACCTCTCTGAGTGTGAACTTACCAAAATAGAGTTTAATATCTTATGTTATGGATTATTTTTTTGTCCCATGGGAAGATTTGATTTTGGTGGAACTAGGATTGATTTGTTTAAGCTTCTAAGACTATTGAAACTTCAAGTTGGTATTAAACCAAAAGGTAAAATGGACACTAGCAAAGGATCTCTTCTGGTTGAGGACCTGAATGGGGGGGATGCTGATTTTTTAACAACTTTGGTTGAACTCCAACAGAATGACAATACCCAACCTAAGAGTTTTGAACAAGCCCAGATATTCTCCAATGCTCACTTTTGAAATGATTGGTGCTTTCCAGGAAAGTGTAGTTTGTGGTTTAAAAAGTTGAGATCTAGAAAAATGAGAGTTAGATGGAACATCACTTGGTGTCAATATAAAGCATAGGTCATTGGTCATTGACAATGGCCTGCTGATGAGGGAGGCAATATTGTAAAATAAAATGTACATAAAATAAGCACAAAGAGACCTGGATGATAAACACTGTTACAAAGTGATCAACCTGGCTAAGTATAAAAGATTGATTGGGCAATGTTTGGAAGATTTGGTGACCTGGAAAGACACATTTTTGATAGAAACTGAGGTATACCAATGCCTTGGAAATAACTATCTCAGGTTATCAGTATTTTGGCCCTCATTATGAGGCTGGCGGTCATCCGACCACCAGCCTCGCAGTGGGTGCATGACCAGATTACAAGTTGTGGGGTTTGGCAGAGGCCAAACCGCCACAACGCCGCCTTGCCTGCCAGTGCGGTTGCACAGATGCGGCCAGCAGTGAGCCCCTCCAGACTGGCAGCAGGACTCTGCCTGCCAGCCGGATTACATGGCTGCAGATCGCTAGACCTTCCATGGCGGTCACCCTGCCACCAAAACCCTGGTGGTAACGCACCGGTGACAGGAATCTCCATTCCTGTCGCTGGCACACACACCCCCACACGTCCACACATGTACAGACACCCCCCACCTGTCCACACACTTACAAACACCCCACAACTGTACACACCCATTCTAACACCCCCACCCACTCTCACACTGACATACACACACCCCCACTCACACATGCACACCACTCCGCATACATTCACATACACACCCCTTCGCTTATGCATACATTCACATACACACCCCTTCACATATGCATACATTCATATACACTCACCTCCGCATCCATTCACATACCCCTCTGAATATGCATACATTCACATACACACCCCTCCGCATACGCATACATTCATATACACACCCCTCCACATACATTCACACACACTGGCTTACTCGCAGACTTGCACACATGCACACTTACTCGCATACATACCAATACAAACACTTACTCACTTGCACCCCGAAACCCACCTCCGCATACATGCAGACACCCCCACCACACGCATACATCCAGACACCCCCACTTGCTCACCCACAAACACGCACTCATACACCCCCATTCGCACGCATACACGCACACACACATGCACCCAACACTCCCCTCCTCTTTCAGACAATCAACTTACCTTTTCTGGTGAGCTGGTCGTCCGGGAGGGGATGGGTCCTGGTGGTTTTGCACCGCCAGCACCACCACACCAGTAACACTCCATCAAGGCGTATTACGACTCATAATACGGTGGGCAGAGTCTTGCTGCTGTGGCAGTCCTGGTGTTGTAACCGCCTCTTCAACTCTGCCAGCCAGGCCGACGGAGTTGGACTTCTGCCTAAACACAACTCTAAATATGACGGTCAGCAGACCGTCAACACTGGTGGTCATTTGACTGCAGCGGCTTCAGCTGTCTTTGGAAAAGGCACCCAAAGTCGTAATGAGGCCCTTTGTCTTTTATTGACGATGCCCAAATCCCTAGAAAACCCTCAGGGAAGACCAATTGTGTCATCTAAATATTGTCTCCTGGAAAAGACTTAACAATAAATTGACCACTTCCTGAGTCCATTGTTATATGTGCTTTACCATCTCACACTGAAGATACAATTTTATTTATTTTTTTAAATAATTGAAGGTATTATTTGGGAGATGGATATTCTATTGGTGACAAATGTGAAATCTTTGTACACTAGCACACAACAGAAGGATGGCATCACAGCATGTGAACCTTATCTAAGGGGCAGGCCTATTTGTTACTAAGCCCATAGTTGCATGGTAAATTGACATGATGTACTGCTTGAACAATATAATCTTTCATTTTAATGATACCTTGTACATGCAGATTTAGGGAACCGCGATGGGCATCTGCTTCGCTCCCAGCTATGCAAATCTTTTGATGGGCTGATGGGAGAAGCAGATGTCCACTGCACCCGGGTTTGCTAATGATATGGAGAAGGTAGTACTTTGGGTCAGGTTCATCAATGACCTATTCATAATCTGGCAGTGCAATGATGATTGTGCCAAAGATTGTGTCAGACGTCTTAAGAACAATGACTGTAATTTGGAGCTTACATGTAACCTTAGTAGCGAATGTATTATCTTTCTGGATGTGGAACGTTTAATCTCAGGTTACCAAGTTCCATGTAGACTGCACAGGAACCACAAAAGTCTTCTCCACACACTAAGTAGTCACCTTAATCAGCTTAAATGGAATATCCCTTATGGGAAACTAGTTTGGGCCAAACATAATTGCAGCGATGAGATAGATTTTCTAGCAGAGCAAAACTATGTGATTGAGAGGCACTCTCAGAGAGGTTACCCTAAGTGGGTACTTGATAGAGAAGTAGAACGGATTAGTACAAAATCCCAAACTGAGATCCTGTATATTCCCACAAGAAAGAATGGGATGGAAGACAATGGCCCTTTTGGAGTGAGTAATACCTGTAATAATGAGTCAGCCTCAGTAAAGAAGATCTTAACGAAAAACTGGAATTTGTTAAAATGTGATCCCATTATAGGCTATTAGATGGATGACAAGCCTGCGGTAACCTAGAAGTAAATCATTGAGAAATACCCTAGTATGACCTGATGTTACCACAAGGAAGAGGGGAATTGTGATGCACATAAAAGACCTTAGTTGTTTTTACATATGTAATAACTGCAAGAGATGCAGTGATGTGCCATGTACTCCACACCATAGGGAAATCTTGCACTTTATTTATTTTGCAGCACTAATTTTGGTATTTATGTTTTGCAATGTGCTTGTGGCCTTAAATGCGTTGGAAGTACCATTTATCCCGTTTGTAAAAAGGCGTTGGAACATATGTTTGCCATTACTAATTATGGCAAATATTAGGCAGACTCTTTGAACAGTTTCACTTTAGTGAGCACAAGTATTTGACCTTCTTTGATGAAGGTTGAGAATGATCCCAAAGGAGGGAATAGGCTATCAAGGTGAAACAAAATAGAATCATGTTTCATAATCGACTTGAATACAAAATTACCAAATGACCTAAATTCTGATAACAAATTTTATGTCCATCTTGAGTAATCAGTTGTGGCAGCTCCGTATTGGATATTTATATGAGATTACTTGACATCTGCTTTTCTAAACTGAAGAGTTTTTAATACTTCTTATGTTCTTTTATGTTTTTATTTTTCAGCGAGGAAAGGAAGGGACTCTCTACACCTGGCATTGCTGGGGTAACGAGAAGATGCACTGGCCGGGGTACACTACCTTACTGTTCCGCAACACAGTGTGATGTATTTTGTGATTTTCACAGTTTTCCCATTTATTCTTAGCTGAACACATACATTACTTTCATTTGAGACTGGCATGTTGAAATTTCCCCACTTGGGTCTGATATGCTTAGGTATTTCTGTATCTGGTGTGTTAATTTTAACAACCCTCTTGGGTCTGATATGTGTACGTACTGATGGATCAGCTTCCTTGCTGTGCAAACCACACATGGACTTGTACTTGCAGTGATCATACGCCTAGCAAGTTGTATGGGCGATGTAGGCAGATTATGATTACTATTTGAACATGCTGAGTATTTTGACACTAGTGCTTCATTTCTTTTTATTTTGCAATACAATATGCAGTACTGAGCACTATTGTGCTATTTTAAATTGGCACCCCAAGTTTAGCAACACAATGATTTATACTTGTACTGTTCATATGTTTTGTAATTTTCAATTTGCATGGGTGATTTTGTTGCTTTAATAATACATGTAAATCAAGATGGTCAACTATCTCAATAAGTTGTGAATTTTGACATGGCTGCTTATAATTCATCTTCATTTTTTTTCGATCATTGCATGAACTATATATATGTATAGAGAGGTAAGGTGGCCTGACAAAGTCAGCTTTATATAAAGCAACCTTTTTTTTTAAATGCAGTCATTTTCCTGAGAGGAAGACAGGAAAAATACAACCATTTTTAGGAGTAGCCTGCCACTAAAACATATTTTTATCCACATTCACTAAAGGGAAGAAAACATTGAGAACCCCTTTTCTTTTGTGAATGGGTACCACTTCCTTTAACTCGGTGATAAAATATTAATATTTTCCACAGAGTTAGCAAATCTTTAATACAAAACATTAATACATAACTTAAGGAAACAGTATTTAAAAGGGACGCCCTTTACACACCCGTTCCAAAAAACAATTCTGTATTTACTCATTGTGATGCGATGATGTGTTACTGAATTGCAATTTGGGATTTGCATATTTAAAAATGAAACTTTGTGGCAACAAAGGCTCCGATTTGGGCTATACAGATGTAAAATTGCATTGTACATAAGACCTTCAGTGAGGATCCACAGAACTTAAAAGGTTAAGAACCCCTGTCCTACACGATTGCACTATAAGGGGAGGGGGGATAACCTGGGGATAGTGCATGGGAAAGAGGGAAGGAAAACTCTGTTGTTGAGACGGGGAAGTGACAGGTGTGCACCTCTGCACTGAGTGCCCCAGCTGCATTGGTATCTGGACGGCTGGTGCTAATTTTTGTTGTCATGGGTGAACACGGAAAATGCTTGTGTGGCATGACATAGGCCTGTATCATGGAGTGCTGTCTGATTGGACTGATAGGCACTTAAAGTGCTAACATCATGATAATGAAACCTACTGCCTTTACCATGAATTAAGTAGTGCAGTATGTGTGCCTGTGAATGATGCAATACATATGGGACTCTGGGTTCCATTTTGGAAAACTCAGGGCTGACTGGTGGAGCAAGCGGAGGTAGAGAATTCCAATCAGACAGATTTGTGTTTGCTGCATTCCTGTGAGCTGGGTGGGACACACAGACTGGAAGCAATGCCAGGCTCTTCAGTTCACTTAAATGATGCTCTTCGATTCAGTGCACAATTACTGGAGCACATCTCAGAAAGATGATAAGGCTGATGAGAATCATAAAGAACAGAGCCTGGGCTCTGTGGTAATCTTGGATGCACACATCACTGTGTACGACAACCAGGTGTGAACCTATAGTCACTCCAATGGCCTGCGCTGTAGGACTGACAGAGTTGGAGTCCCTCCTGCTGTGACAGACTGCTTTCTGGAGGAAAGGCATGGCACAGGAAAGGGCACTTCAAAAGGAATCAGACCCCTAATACTAACTGCAAAGGTTCAGACCCTAAATCATAACTGGTATCTGGAAATCGTCTAAAAGATGGAGTGCTCAAGGCTCCAAAATGTTTAACTGTCAACGAGCTAGTCGGGCTGTGCAAGGAGGGAAAGTTCTGCAAGACTTCTGCCTGTGATCAGGGCTGTGGGCTAAGGTCTGACAGTCTCCCAGATGGGTGAGCGGAGATCACCCAGGGAAATCCAAGACCACCAACCCGTGGAGTCAGGAGCACATGGGCTTGCCAAGTTTAGGGTGCCCTCTGAGGGAGAATGGGGTCGAGAGGGTGACCCAGGTGAGTGGAACCCTGTTGCGAGGTGTGAGAAGATGGCTGCTGCACTGATCAGGTCATCGGCCATGTGCAGGTTCATGTCAGCAACCCCATATGCCAGCAAGGGCTGCCATAAATCTAGCTTTGGTTGGCATCACTGCTGTGCTGGAGTGAAGTTAGTGACCCAATATACCAAAGAGAGAAACTGTGAAGATTACTGCCCTGCCAATTGAGCGAAAGCACATGTGCAGCGTGAAATCGATGACTCTGTATACTAGAAGGGACACTCTGAAGATTATCACTGTGGCAATAAGGGCATAACCGCTTTGGGGAGTGAAGTCAGCAACTTTGTATGTTAGAGAGGGCCACCTTGAAGAGGAAGTTACTGTCATGCTGACGTCTGTGTACAGAGCAAAGGCGGGGACCCCGTATGCCAAAGCGGGCCACCCAAAAGGACAAGGACCATTGGCTGGTTCAAGCTGTCATCAAGAGGAGAGGCCATCGTGGTGACCTGTGTGATCTGAGCCCCTGAATGAAGATTAGAACTGGAGCACATGACCCTCACCACCTGTGGGAAGGATGAGATAAAGTTACCATCTCACCAGAGAAAGTGCTGAGGATGCCGAGCACTGCCCCTGCAGAACTGCGAGTCCTACTCAACAACAGAGGCTACTGCAGCCCTCTACGCCGCCCATGAGCAAAGTACTTCCAGACACTCCAGTCGTACAATTCCTGCAGGAGCAGGTAAGACTGATCATAGGGCCAGAAAGGCTCAGGAGAACTTATTATGTCACACAGCACTTCCGGTGCTGGAACACTTTTGACTTTTAAAAGAGTTTCATTGAGACACCTGAGTCTTGGACAACCAGTAGGGCCTATATTGAATATTGTCTATAGTGAATCGTGAATACCACCACCTCCCCACTAGTGAGACGCAAGTGGGACACAGGAATATGCCCATCGAACACTGCAGCCCTGACCTCAGGGAAGTATATGAATTGTTTGTGTATGCTGTATTTCACTTTGTGTTTGTATACAAATACTCTTCTTTTTCATAAAAGCAAGTATTTGACTCGTCAATCATTTAATGCACCTGTTGAACATACTTTGAGTTGTGAGCCTGTGTTCACCCCACACATCTACCTCCCCCTCCAGCTTTTGACTGCTTGATTCATGCTACTACTTATAGTCAAGTGCTGAAGAGGTACTTGACCCACTTGCTCAGGATTCATAGTAGGCTGGGAACTGGTACACCAGGAGAAGAAATACCTCAATGCCCACAATTGTTCCCAGTAGCTCCTGCTTGCCCTGTGGTCCTCTGAAAGCTATTCTGTTAATTGTATTTTATAGACTTGTCATTAAGAATCACTTACTCCTCCTGACAAGGTGCTGAGGAACTTTTCTGAAAGAATAGCACACTACTCATGGATATCTTGTGTTAATTGGTAGTCGCATCTGGAAGTGTGGTTAGTCATTATATTCCAGCTGAGGGGGCGTGTCATTTGTATCAATTCCTCATGCATGTTTGATCAGCTACTGTTATTCATGAATGAAGGTGGGTTAAGTATGCAGTCATGTTGGTCCCACTGTTAGGGACGTTTGCATGGGTGTTATTTTATATACATTGAAATTATCACTCCAACCAATCCTGACTTCCGCATTTACCACTGGAAGCACACTGTGAGGTACTAGCCCAGTGAAATGGAAAGCAGTGTGTAGTCTAGACATGGCAGGAGTCTGGGTGCACCCAGGGAGCACTATTTATCACTGCTCGTAGTGAAGTGAAGTGCTGCTACATGGCCACCTTCTGTTCCTAAGACTAGCCAAGCCTTACTCACAGCCTGACCTATGACCTTCGATGTGTAATGCCTACTCCTGCAGTATTTACCTTTCAGGCAGGCAACCCCCAAGAAGGTTTCCCCAAACTGTCCATTTACACCTGATCCAGCACTGGGCCCTAATTCTAAATTCTGGGGTCCAATAAATGTTTCTCCTCTGTTCCGAACGGTGAGGAGACAATGCATCAAATTATTCAAATTAATTACAGCATAACTCGATGGTCACACATTCAATTCCATAGACCAACTTACAGTTAAAGGGCTTTATTTAGACTCAAAGTCAAACCTACATATATGAGTCTCAAAATCATAATATAAATGTACAGGCTAACCAAAGGTGAATCAAAATGTGTAAAAGACACTAATTCAATAGTGATTATGCAGAAAATGAGGAAAAACAATTGATGCATAGAGTTTGAGTCCAAATTTTTCTGCCTAACCATTTGATCTAAATTCCTAACTATGATAATTTTTCATAGGTTCAGAAAAGTAGCCTGCAAAACAGAACTTCTGGAGAATATTCCATCAAGAGAGGTATGGCGGCATGAAGCCACTTGTCATTGAGTTTTTTTTAGCATATAAGTTAATAAATTCACCATTTTCCAACAATTTCCTAAATATCTCTTAGAAGAGAGCATCCGATCCTAGTTGCTAAGATGTATTTAAATTCTCCCTAATTTTAATACTGTTAATGCATAGCACACCATTTGCCACATGTTTCTCAAAGGATTATCCCGGGAAAGCACACCAGATCACCAATACCCTCTTTAATTACTATCTATCATGTTTCAGCAAAACATGTTTTGAAAGATGCGATCTGTTAGAAATTCCACAAATAATGCAGGAAAAAGCTCACCACAGGTGAAATTCCACCAACTTTTGAACAACTTTCCCTTCCCACTGTAATTTAAAAGTTACTATTGATAGTATTTTCACAAGTATGACTTGGTTCGAATAACACTGATAATCAAACATAACCAGAATTCATTGTTGTGTTTTTAAATATCACCAGGTGGTACAAAGTTTACCTCAAGTCCGGTTAATAGAAAAAGTTCCTTGTCTAAGTCTTTCTTCTCTGTTTTTGGCATTCTCCTCTGGTAAACTCTAGGTTATGAGCCCCTTTTCTCTGCTCTTAATGCGGTTTGGCAAAACAAAAAAAGAAACATATAAGTCAAATTCTGTTGACTGAAGGAGCGCTCTCAACCCATGGGTGAAATCCAATGTGGGCCGTTTACATCTTCCATCGGCGCTGCAGCTGATGAGTT